>NC_068972.1:631666-1263333 GCF_016808095.1 Vigna angularis | reverse complement strand
AATGATGCCATTTGGCTTTACCAACTCCAAGTTTTCAATAAATCCATTTAGGGCATGGTTCTTTCATCTACTTTCTACCACTACACTCTAGAGAGCTTACTAAATTAAGAGTGTATGATTTATTGTAATGTGTGTTTGGACACTCAATAAAGCACTGTCTCCGTATGTGTTTTTTATGTGTGGGATCATAATCTCCCCCCTAGGTATTTTTTTTTTTAATTATTTCATACTTTTAGAGTAGAGCTTCTTTTTTTTTGGATATTTTGGAGATTTTATCATTTCAGGGACATTTCCCCCTTATTCTTCAGTAAGATGTCCATTTGGATACTTTAGGAAGTGTTTTGAAGCAGTTTTCTTCATTTTTAGAGGTTGGCGATTATTAGCACGGTCAACCTCTTCTCCTTCTGTCTTATGGTTAGCAATTCATCTATACCCATTGTTATATCAGTACCGGATATCAATGTGGAGGGAGTGTTTGCCCCCAAAAGGTGTTGTAGCGGTATTGCATATAGCAGAACGGCTGCTATTCTGACTATTATATTATAGATTTATACTAACACCCATATATTCAAAAGCAAAAGTTATCCAAAATTAATCATATTCATTATTAAAAAAAAAAGGAATAGTGTTGAAGGATTTAGTAGCAGAGCAGGTGGAAAAAAGGAATGAGGCTTGCAACCTGCGTCTTGGGGGTGTGAACAGAGAATGAGCATTGGATTGGGTAGAGTGTGCAGTTGTGTAGTGAGGGTGTTGGAAAACATTGGAAATGGTCGTAAATATCACTGGCAATCAATGAGATAGAGCTCATGAGGGTGGATGAGATTATTAGAGGCTTTCTTCAATGAATAATGAATGATTGGAAATGAAGGATGGCGAAAATGCTCCATGAAATGAGGTTTGTGGGGGCCTCAGGCTGTAACATGCTGTGATGGCATTAGTGCTGCATTCTATTGATAACTATGCCTTCCTACACCTGAACTTCATTTTCCAGAAAAAAAAAGGATGATGGAAAAGTTACTGGTGCTTGTAATCAATGAACATTGACAGAGTTCCTCCACTTTTACTTGGCTTGAGGAGAATCCCCCTATTAGCTCTCCAAACATATGTTGATTTGATTTTGCTAAATTCTTTCAAAGACAAGCTTGACCTGTAATTTATTTTTGGAATAAATCTATTAACTTCAATTGTTCTCATCTATTTATCATTTATAGTGTATATTATTTTATTTGCACCAAGGGAAAGCCTTGGCACAATGGTAATTTTGTTACCTTGGGGGTGGGCTCAGGCTCTGAATATATACTCTCTCCGGACCTGTTCAGGAACCTCGTTCCTATCTATAGGGTAGGATGAAAAGAATAAAGCACCTCTCACCTTGATTGGGTTCTCTGGGTCGTTTATTGTGAATACTTTATTACATTCATTCAGATGTTTATGAGTAATTTGTTTGAAATTGGAGGTCTGCTCACTAGGAAAAATATTTTTTGCACTGGAAACTAATAGAGATGCGACCAAAGCTATTGGATGATAGGCTTATATTGGGGACCAGTTCTTTATTTTATGGCTTATCTGTGACAAAGCAGATTCGGGAGCAATCTGTAAAGGACAAGGTTGATAATTTTAAGAGTTTCAAGTCTTTGTAAAATATGGTAACTTCTAATTACTACGGATTCTTGTCATGTCAAGTTCAATCTACATCATATAGAAGCTAATACAAGTAGCTTTTGCGTGTTGGAAATGATTTGTCGGGATGACGTGAGTATAAAATGTGTTTCCAATTTCCAAACATGTGAGTTAAGTCCCCAAATTCCAATTAGTAAACCTAAAATGAACTAAAAGTCAGGTCAGATGGATGTGACTACGAAGTTTTAAGTTGTGCAAAAGAACAGAGAAATACCTAATGAACCTAAACAATGGTGGGATCATTGGAATTGAAGACCAGATCAACGTGTCGGAACTGTCTGAGAATGTGCAAGTCCCAAAGTAATTTGAACAATGGTAGAAGTGTGAAGTCCCAGCTGTGCGTGGGTGGACCTAAAAGTACAAAATTGTGATAGATTATGTCCTAAATATTGCTTGTGTATGGAGCTAGAAGTAGTTGCAGACATTCAATGATGGTCAGTTTTAGTGATGTTAAAACAGAAAGGTCTCCCTTTAGAGGATAGTAGTGACCGCCACTATTACAGGCCCAGTGCTGCTGTGATAGCCAAGACTATGTCTAAATTGCTCCGTTAATTTCAGATAGGTGCCTGCTATATTGATAACCTTCTAAAGCTCTATGTCAATAGCTTTAGCATGTTTTAATAGCAAAATGGTGATAACTTTGTTAACGAAAAATCCTATGTATTTATGGGCCAAAATCTTTGAGATAAAAGGTTAATCTTATTTCATTTACTTGCATGTCTGAGAAAAAGGAGACATTATTAGAAAATAAATACAAAAATAAAATAAAGTTTAGGGGCGTATTAGTACTGTTGGACCAACAGTTGACTCAATATCCTGCATCGTATGTCAGAATATCTTGTTCTGATTTGGCTTCTTCGTCTTATCACATGTTATTGTGATCACAATATCAGTTTGGCTGGATTGATTTGTTACTATTTTTGGAATGTAATATTAATCACACAACTCATGTATTTTTGTTAATTCTATAAGTGCTTCCTGTTAATAATTTGTTTTTGTAGGATGCTTGGGAGGACGTTGACCCAGATGAACTTTCATACGAGGTAACTTTGATCTACATACCAAAGTTTGTGTAATGCTGTCCACCCTCTTTGTCTCCTTGTGTCTCATGGTTGATAGAAAATTTCAATTATTTCAGGAATTACTGGCATTGGGTGAAGTAGTTGGAACTGAGAGCAGAGGTCTTTCAACCGATACTATTGCCGGTTTGCCTTCACTCAACTACAAGATTGGGAGTGATCAGCATGGAAGCAATGATTCGTATATGCAAATTCTGTTACTTGTAAACTTAACTTTGTTAATGCTATACCAGGGTGCCTAATTGTTGTGATCCTGTTTCAGGTGCGTCATTTGCCGGGTGGACTTTGAGGATGGTGAGTCTTTAACACATCTTTCCTGCAAACATCTGTACCATCCTGAGTGTATCAACAATTGGTTGAAAATAAACAAGGTATGCTTCTGCCTTAACGTTTTCATCTATTTACATACATGAGGTCAATGTTCATCTTTTAATGTAGCTATTAGTTTCCAATTTCAACAAGCAAGTTCTAATTTATGGTTCCATTAGGCTTTTGGCGCACACCTCTTTGCCTTTGGTTGGATAATTCGTTTGTGCCCTAATCCTAAGAGAATTATAGGGTGCATAGATACTCTTATGTGGTTTTTGGTCCTTTTCTGCTTTAAATACCTGGAATTGAGCATGGATTGCACAGTACATATGTTATTGTCGTAATTTTTTACCAATCCATTACAACCTAGATTCTCCTTATTGCGCATACATTTACATGTTTTAACAGCCTTCACAGACCCAATTTTACATCTGATTATTTCTATAATCTTGATTTTTCTATTCACTATTTCTGGCTGTAAACCAACAGTCTTCTATGATCCTATTCCCATGTTTCACAGCTCTATATCTTAAGTTTTATAGCTTGTATTAGACATTTCCTAGACTTTTTTAAGAAAGTGTGGAGTTTTAAATATTTCACTGGCATTAGCTGACATTGATATATCATATATCCCTTCTAAGGTTTTATGCACTCATCGATTAAAAACCATTTTGTCACTATCCGAACTTGGAGGAAGCTTTTAGAAAGAAAATAACTGGCCACAAGCCAAATTAAACTTAGAACAAATCAGCTAAGACCATTTAAGCAGGTGTGGAGTTGAAGCTTGAATAATGATTGATCCACCTCATTCTTCAGGGCATATTTATTATTACTTATTTCACGATAACTGTTTTAGTTCTCTAGAGGTTTAAGTTTCATTCGCAAGACCTAATTGTAACGTATCAACAATTCATAAATTATTCCATTGTTTTTATCAAATTCCTTGGCTCTTTGTCGGCAGGTTTGCCCAGTCTGTAGTACCGAGGTATCTGCTTCTGGGAGCAACTTGTAGGAGGAGATTTGATACATGTTCTCCACTTAAAATTGAAGAAAAGTTGTGCAAGTTGGGGCCTAATATTCCCTTATTTTAATAGCATTGCCATGTTGGGGGAGATAGTCTTTATTTCCAGCTCCTTCGTTTTAAATGTAACATGTAACTTTTGGAACCAGCTCTCTAGAGTCTAGATTGACTTTTTTTAATGGAATGAATGGCGTTAAATTGGCCAGTTTTTTTATAGGATAACTCTGATGATTATTGTGGATGTTTTTCTCTACTATATCTCAATTTCGGAGAATGCAAATATGAGGGGATTCCGAACACTGGAGTTATACACTACTATCGCAATGAAGAGGGAAGCACGTGTTTATATAACTTAAAATTACACTACGTGTATTGATTTTTAAAATTACACTACGTGGTGATGATGGAAGATTAAAGTGTTTTAAATACTCTAAATCAGTTCAGCAAATCAATCAAATTCTAAGAAAATGTGTTTTAAATGTTATATAAATTAATCCAACAAATCAATCAAATTTTAACAAAACATAGTTAGAATACTTCTACAACTCTAGTATATCTTTTTCTTCTGAGTTACGTTACTCTATCGGAAAATCTAGTTCTCACGTGGAACACGGTAGCTCAACTCATGAGTTCAGTGACAAGAAAATGACTCTAGTAATCTCTCTAAATTATTTAATCTAATCTATTTTGCCAATCCATTTTCAAATTCAGACATGTAATAGTTCCTCAAATTTCAAAATTTCCCAGTTTAAGCTCACCATCAGTTGAATATCCATGGTGAAATATGTGACTAATTGATTGGTGCTTACATGACTCGTGAAAAATAAAAAATGTACCCGTAGTCTCTTGTGTAACGAGTTTACAGGTTCCCTCATATCATAAATAAGATATAATATTAAATAGTGCTTTTAAAATGGGTGTCAAAATGAGTTGTAACTCGCGAGTCAATCTGACTCATTACGAATTTGAACTAGTTTGAGTTTGAAAAAAATATAATTTTCTTAATGTGGATTGTATGATGTTATTTTTATTTTGAATTGTATTTAGAGTTTAACATAATTTTAGTCTGACGTTTATTTAGATTTGAATTAAAAAAAATTGTAATTTTTTATTTTAAAAAAATTATAATTAAATGAATTAGTGAGTCAACTTCTTTAATCTACCAATCCATAGTGGGTCGAACCGAATTAGAATTTTTTCAGTTCGTTAATAAGTGAGTCGGCTCACTAAACAATCAACCCGTGGTGAACCGAACCAAGTTTGACAACTCTAATATTAAGTCTTGTTTTAATCTTAAATATTTTTTAAATTTTATTTTATTTAATATAAATATTTTTATTTTGAAACAGTTTTGCATGGTTAGAATAAAAAATAATTTATATGTTAAAATATATTTGTATATTGCTAGATAAAGGAAAAGACAATTTTTTTTACTTTCAAATTAAAAAATAATAAACGTCAACTAGAGGAAGAAAATGAAATGGGGAAAATATCATTTACATGAAGTATTATAAAAAAAATATAACAGAAAATTCGCCACTGTGTGTGTATCTTGAAAAAATTTCGAGCTGTCGTTGTGTTTGTCACAACAGAAAACCAAATATCAATACATTGTAAACGATTTCGCATGACTACCGAAAGAACAACATAGCGCTCCTTTGATCAGCTGTTATGTCTCTTTTTCTCTTGTATTATGTAACACCCCGAAATTTGGTGTTACGCCGATTAATTTTTCCGTAAAACATGTAAGTAAAAAAATCAAATTTTTAATATCCAACCTCAACGGAAAAATAGTACGTTATTTATTACAAACCGATTATTCTGAAAATAAAACGTTTAAATAGTCAGGATCGAATATTAAAATACATTCCCAGTCATCTATCCCATCTCTCTTTCATCCTTTATGCATGTTTAGAAACATCAGCCATCACATCTGCAATAACATCTGCTTCCGTATAACATCACACATTACACGATTATCGCATTCACATGCATAAACAAGCAAGGGTGAGCTAACTAAAATACAATTCATATACATCATAAATATACTCATAATAACTGTCGCATCCGGGAAATCGCGACGGGACGACGATCCGAAAAAAGAGAAAGACGCGATTTGAAAAAGAGATTTGGAGTCGCCACCATAGTTTATTCTGGAAAACTACGGAAAAACCATAAAATGATAAGGCATGGTCTATTAGAACCAGATTCTTGGTTCGGGAGTCGGTTACGTGTAGGGAAGGTATTAGCACCCTACAACGCCTGCCTTAAAGCAGTACCTTTAATTAAATATGCGAATATGATGTGGTTTTCAAAATGTTTAACTTTCCTTAAAATAAAATTCTAAATAAACAAAACATATTTTTTAGTTTTTTTGGGCCCGACAAGGATTGACCTTGCTCCTACGTATTCCCATTCAGAATGAGAAATCAGGGTTCCGTAGTTCATTTAGAAAACTCCTTGAGATTTTGTTTAGGAAATTTGTTTGAAAATTTGTTTTGAAATGATTTGGATTTTTGGGGAAATGAACCTGACAAGGACTGACCTTGCTTCTACGTATCTCCACTTTTGATGGAGAATCAAGGATCACGTAGTTCTGGCTAGGCGATATTGTTTGTTTGAAATTGTTGATGTTTTTAGTTTTTGATGATTTTATATTTTTTTGTATTTTTATGAAACAAACAGGAAAGGTTTTTAGTACAAGGACGATGCGTGCGATCACACATGTGCCTAAACCTTTAAAACATTTTATTATTATTTGAGAAAAGAGGAAAGGTTTTTAGCACAAGGACGATGCGTGCGATCACACATGTGCCTAAACCTTTAAAACATTTTATTATTATTTGAGAAAAGAGGAAAGGTTTTTAGCACAAGGACGATGCGTGCGATCACACATGTGCCTAAACCTTTAAAACATATTTTTATAATTTTATTTAAAAGAGAGAAAAGGTTTTTAGCACAAGGACGATGCGTGCGATCACACATGTGCTTAAACCTTTGAAACGTATTTTTGGCATTTTTTGAAGAAAAAGAAAAGGTTTTTGGCACAAGGACGATGCGTGCGATCACACATGTGCCTAAATCTTTAAAACATATTTTTGAGATTTTGAAGAAAGAGAAAAGGTTTTTGGTACAAGGACGATGCGTGCGATCACACATGTGCCTAAACCTTTAAAACATATTTTTGTAATTTTTAATAATTTTTTTTTATTTTGTATTTTTTCTTTTTATCTTTATTCATTTTTTGTAATTTTTTATGTAAAACGAAACAAACAAGTTCAATAGATATAAATAAAACAAAAGGATGGGGAAACTATACAAGGCAATTACATACAATAAAACCAACTAATATCAAAAGCATAAAAATAAAATAAGGGAAAAAGCCTAAGAGACATAGGGATATAGAGATAAAAACCAGTGCGGAGTAAAATTGAGGCTCCTTTGTTTGGGCCAAATACCTTTTTGCTTGTCAGGAGTGAAAGGATGAAACTGGAGGTGCATCCTAAAATAGTGTGCTCAGCCCAACTCTTCTTCTTCTTCATTTTTTTTCTATTGGCAGAAAAGGCCTAAGCCCAAATTGAAAGGGAGTGCAAGTGAGAAACGGAGTGTGTGAAAGCGAAATTTTTATTATTATTTTCTTTATTTTTATTTGTTTTTTTTATTATTATCTTTTATTTTGTTGTTTATGTGGATCTGGCCCAAGGGGTGCTGCCACCTCCTCCCATTTGTGCTAAACGAGACCAAAGTCTCATTTCCTCTTCATTTGAATCCAAAGGTAGCTGAGCTCCTCCACGTACAACCAAACTTCCGCCCGAACGGCAGCCGCGAGCCACGGTCCATGACGACGTTCGTTGTCGGAGCCATTGCCGATGGAGGCGAAAGCTCTCCTCTTCCGCTGCTCGCTGTACCGCGATCTGGACACGCTCTCGCAGCCACCAACGATGCCGGCCATCCGCTGCGCCAGCTGCTGCAACCACCAAGCCGGGGTCGTCGCTTCTTCGATCCAGTCTGGCGCGCCACTGCTTCTCCGATCCAGCTACCACGCCGCAAATGACCACCGAGTCACTGCCTCTCTGGACCAGCCACCACATCACGCCGCCCCGATCCGGCCAGCACCATTGCTTCCTCCCTCCTTCTCTTCTTTGTTTCGAAATTGGTAACCCAGGGAGGGGTAAACACTGGATTAGTTCTGCTCTGTGTATTGATTTGTGTATTGATTTGGGTGTTTGGATTAATTCTCTTTACTTGCAGGGAAACGACTTTGGGGATTTTGGTACTACAAGTGAGGGTTAATGATGATGGGTGTTCCCGATGGTTGTGGGATAAGGGGTAAGGATGAAGAGATGATGCTGGAGGTGGTATATGGATGAAGATGATATTAAGATGATGAAGATTGGGGAAATGGCCGTGAGGTAAAGGTGAAGATTGATGATTGGGTGTGTGTGAATGATAATGGTCGTAGTATCTGGGGAGGTGCAGTAGGGGATGGATAATGATGGGTGTTCCCGATGGTTGTGGGATAAGGGGTTAGGATGAAGATGATGGGTATTGGCTGTCCGTGAGGTGTTGGTAGTGATGAGCCGAGGAAGGTGAATGTTGTTGAAGGGGAAGGGCCATGAGGTAAGGTGAAGGTGATGATGTTAGGTTGATGGAGGGGAATAGAGGTTGGAAAATGATGAGAGTCAGATGATGATGGCCTCAAGTAGCCGTGGGTATCCCCCTTTGCAGTGAAGATGATGGGCTCCTTAAATTGGCAGAAAGAGCAAATTTGTCGGCAGCTTTCATTGGCTCATAGGTGTCGGCAGACTGTTGATAATGGAATCATTAGTTGGAGGGTTGGTGAAGTGGGAAACAGCTGGTGGGAATTATGGACGAACGTTCAACTGAGACGAACGACCATTTTAAAACATTCTACACTGTTTGGACGAACGCTTCAGACAGAACAGCTCCTATGACGAACGCTCCGCACGAACTGAAATACATCATCAAGGGCGAACGTTCAATACATCACCAAGGCCGAACGTTCAACGAGACCGAAATAAGGACGAATGACCGAAAGTTTTTGAGGTCAAATGGTTTGAGACCAAACGGCCGAAAAGGGAGGACGACCATGACGAACGCCAGCACACAAACGACCATTTTTAAAACAAATCAGTATTCGGACGAGCGAAATGGACGAACGTCCGCACTAGGCATAGGACGAGCGCTCAAAACCGAATGCTCGAAGAAAATAAGCACGAACGCTGAAGACAAACACATGGAGACCGAACGTTCAAAAGAGAATAACATTACCAAGACCGAACGTTCAAATCAAGACCGAACGTTCAGTAAACACTATGACCGAACGATAAAACTGAGAGGCCGAACGGTTTAGGACGAACGTCCTAAATGAACGAATGGTCGAACGGCCGAACAGTGAACACCGAACGGCTGAAGGTAAGGACGAACGTCCTAAATGAACAAATGGCCGAACAGTCGAATAGTGAACGTTTGAGGATGACCGAACGGTTGAGGCCGATAACGAACGTCCTAAAGGACCGAGACGAACGTCTGTGATATTATTCAATTAAGAACGAACGTTTGCATGCAGAGGGAAGGAACCGATCGTCAAAAAGATTTGGAGCAGAGAAGCGAACGGTCCGAAAGGCAGAGGACGAACGGTCGCACAATGCAGTGGACGGACGGTCAAGCATGGGAGAGGACGGAGCCGAACGTCAGAGGACGAACGCTCTTTTATTTTTTTATTTATATTTTATTTTACTTTTACTTTTCTTTTTATTTTTTCTTTTTTATTTTTTTTATATTTTATTTTTATTTATTATTATTATTTTTTTTTACACTCCTGATGAAAATAAAAATAAAATGAATCTATTAGTCATTTCGGACGAAATTGGGTGTTGACAATAACATACTTTCATCCACACCTTAACCAGATCAAACTATATACCCAAGTACGAATTATGCTTCAACCATATGCATATACCAATATGTATCAAAATATCAAATTAGAATGCATACACCAATATTCATCACAAAATAAATCAGACTACATCCACCAATATTACAGATTAATCAAAATACATACACCAATATGTACTAGCGTCACTCCCATCACTCTTTTTAGAGCTTCCTCGGGCCATTACAGATTACCCTAATGTGTAGTGCTGCTTCCCATCACTCTATAGGGAGATTCCCCGAGTAAGTACACAAGTCACCCTCCATCACTCTAATCAAGAGCTTCCCCGGACAAGTGCAAGTATACCCCTCATCACTCGCGTAAAGAGATTCCCTGGGCCCGCAAGCACAACGCCAATCAAATTTGTAATGAGCTTCACCAGACTAGTACCCCACGTCACCCCATCACTCTTACATAATTGTAAGAGATTCCCCGGGCGGTTACACACATTACCCGTGTATAGGGTTACTTCCCATCACTCTATAGAGCTTCCCCGGGCCAGCAACCACAACGCTTACTATCCACCACTCATTTAATGACACCAACTAGCCAAAAATACACATATCCAATAATCCTCACAATACCAATCCAACCACACCATAACGCACATATCATATCATCATCACAATACCAAATTGTAAACAATTCAAGTTCTTCATTTAACATGAAACTCATAATCAAATCTTATACAACCATGATTTCAACAGTACTTAACCATCCAAACATCATTCTCCTATCAATTTGCAATCTCAAACAGATCACCCAACATTCCCATATCAAATAGATATATCAAACAACTCAAAAGAGTGTACACCTAACACATTTTCTTTTTATCCTTTTAATACTCATTTTTAGGTAACTCAAACAGCTTTGAAACCATTACCAACAGTGCCGGAAGGGTCAAGAACCCCCAAAACGACCTAGAGAACGTCCAAAACGGACATCCGGAACCCCCAAAACTATCGAAAACAAATTCTGCAAAGTGCATGTGCGAGTTAACTATGTGGACGAACGTCATAAACCATTGGACGGACACTGTTTGGACGAACGCTGTTACTCTTAGTCGGCACTATTGGGACGAGCGTTGTTACTCTTAGTCGAGCACTATTGGGACGAACGCTGTTAATGCTAGCGCTTCATGGACGAACACTGTGAGATCAAACACTAGGCCGAACGCTCAAAACCGAACACCATATTGAATTCAACACTGATTGAACGAGCGCTCCACGATCAAACCTTATGAAGACCGAACGCTAATTAAACAATCAACTGACCGAACACTACTAAACCAACGAATGAACGAACGCTAATAACCAACACCTGAGCGATCGTTACTAAACCATAACTTGAGCGATCGTTATTTAAACCAATGACCGAACGCTATTAATATCATCCCCTAAAACCGAACGCTCTCCAGACAAGGACGAACGCTAAATGGCTAAGCCAAAGCATGATTATGACCGAACGCTACTACCAAGAACGAACGTTAACCAAACCAACATTTGACCGAACGCCACTCAGCACATGGCATGACCGATCGTCCAAATCCGACATGGACGAACGGTCAGTTTTCGCATCATGCAGAATTCTGCAGAATTCTGCAGAATGGTAGCAGAACCTCCCTTGACCATTTCTAACCACTTTTCTCAACTTCTTAGACTCTTAATTCTCGTTTTAGACTTAATTAAACTTATCCAAATGATTCTAAGCATTTCTACTACCATTTTTAAGTGATTAAAGTTCACTTTCAGCTCCAAAACACTAACTTCAACAACTTAGGGACCCAAATTTGATTCTACTACTTGGAACATGTTTTAGACCACTT
Organism: Vigna angularis; assembly: GCF_016808095.1. Taxonomy (NCBI): domain Eukaryota; kingdom Viridiplantae; phylum Streptophyta; class Magnoliopsida; order Fabales; family Fabaceae; genus Vigna; species Vigna angularis. Next base: position 1,251,463 of record NC_068972.1, on the reverse strand, counting down.
TTATGTTTCTAACAAGTCACAATAGACTTGTCTAGACTCCCCAAACAGTCCAGGAACACTGCAGCCCTTATTTACTCAAAATCCCTACCTCACTTCCTCTAAAATAGCCCAAATTGACCATAAAGACACTTGATTTCCTTTCTAACAGCACTACCACCGAATTTTCATGTCAACACAGATCCAACATACACAATGCCAATAATCATCTCATACTTCCATCAATTCATCCAACCAAAAATTCATTAACTAAGCAAAACACACAATTTTCGTATTCCATGAAAAGTGAGTTAAAACTTCCTTGTTTACCACCCTAATTCACACCCAAATCCATCAAAACTTCATTTACGCATATACCAACATGCTAGAACGAATTTCCATCATCCAATTCACATATATTCATCACCTTACACAATTATTTCATCATCCAACTTATGCAGAATTCATAGATTAAATCTAACTTCCCTTACAACTTTACCTTCAAGCTTCTTTCATATTCAGAATTCTCAATCTATCATTTAATTATCTCACCTTATCATATTGATAATAACAAGTCCATAGATTCAAACAGAAAACCAAAGATCAAGGATCAATCTAACATCATCTCCATATGCTTAAAACATTTCATCCAATTCATACAAATTTTCCACAAAGTAAAATACATAGATTAGCTCCCCTTACCTCTTGAAGATCTTAACTTCTTCTTCCAAGAGAGTAACTCTTCCCTTCCTTGGTAGACCAAGCAAGCTCCAACACCTCTGCACACTTAGAGTTTCGTTCTCCTCACACCAAAAAGCTCTCCACTCTCCCCAAACTTCCAAGTCTGATTTGGATTTAAAGAAATGGCTCCAAGACAAGCAAGGACCCAAGATATTGTAATTTAGCAATAAAAGACCAACATCTGGCCATCCTAATCCATTTTCCAGCCCCAAAATCCGGAAAGAATGGTTTGTGGGAAGATTCCCCAACCTTGCACGCTCAAAAAAAACGTGTTCCAGGCTGTTATGTTTCCATAACTGACGTAGCTAATCGATTAACTCAAGTGCTAATCGATTAACTCGAGTCCAGAGGCTAAAACACGAATTTTCTCTGTACTAATCGATTAACTACAGCAGTTAATCGATTAACCAGCAGAAAACTCAAAATAACGTTTTTCGTGACTTGTTTGATTTGGTTGAGGCCCTTCCCGATGTTGAAAAAAAACGTATGAGCACTCAAATCGAAGCTCTTTGAGTCTACTTTCTAATGGAAAAAGAATCAACCCAAAATATTAATTGTATAAAAAGTTATACATAAAATAGTAAACCATGTCAAATTTTGACAGCATTCTATTTTACCCTACAACTTGAAATTTTTACAACTTAGTAAAATTTTGAGTTTACAAGGGTCTTACATATTCTCTTAGGATCCAAATCAAGTAACGTGTATCTTTGAAAATTCCGGAGCTCAAGTTCTTTTTGTAGGCAAATTATCTGAGAGTCACATACGTTTCTTTTTATGTACATTTGTTTCTTTTCAAATGCTTCAATTTTTACTTGTCCGATGTAACATCTACTTCCTTTGGCAGTGGCATAAACAATTTGATTAACCTTTATAATCCGACGTTTATCAAGCAATGCGTAGGAAGTTTGCCCTCTTCACTTAAAACTTTCATACCAGAGGATGTTCTGTGATCCTTGGAAAATTTGTCTATTGCATCCATCACAACGGGGTAACTTTTATCATGGGATTCTGGGAAAAATCCTGAATAAACCATCTCCTTAAAAATCTCAAATGCAGAGGCCAAGTCCATATCAGACAGAAAAGCACTGAGCAATGCAATATAAATGAACGAGTCGGGCTTCATTTCTTTCTGTTCCATCTCGCGTAAATAATGGAGTGCAGCAGATGGCCTCTTGCAAATGCAAAGACCATAAATAAGTGCCATAAAAGCAACTCGATTAGGAGAACAACCTTTTCTTTCCATCTCTTTCCAAACCAAGAGTGCATCATCAGGCCTTTCTTCTCTGCAAAACCCATCCACCAAAGTTGAGTAAGTGACGACATTGGGCTCCCTGTCTTCTTCAGACATTTTCGACAGAAGAGACATCGCCCTATCAACAGAACCACTTTTGCTCCAACTATCTATAAGCAGACTGTAAGTCACAACTGAGGGACAGAGACCCTTCACAACAATCTCATCCAACAATTTTTCAGCTTCTGCAACTCGGTTGACCTTGCAGAGCCCTCTGATCACTATGTTAAAAGCCACCACATCAGGACAATGGCCACGAGAACACAAATCCCTGAGCAAGTTCAATGCTCGGTCCACTTCTTGAATCTTGATCAAACCCCCCATTGCTGCAGAATAGGAAACTATGTCAGGAAGGAAACCTAGCTGAACCATGCTGTCAAGAAAATCGCATGCTTCTACAGCCCGGCCACGATCACACAGTTCTTTCACAAGAAGGGTGGAATTTTTTATCCACGGTTCATGCCCACAAGCACGCATCACTTTCAACATATCGATCGCTCCTACGACATCCTTTCTTTTACACAGGCATCCATAAATTGAGTTGTAAGTGAAATGAGTTGGTTCAATTTCTGATTCTTTCATGTCTCTCAACAGCTCACGGCTCTCGTCCAATCTATCAGAATCGCAGAGACCATTGATCAGATTGTTGTAAATCAAAACGCTTGGCCTACCAACAAATTGTTTAAGGTCATTGAAAAGACTTAGAGCGAGGTCCAACTGACCATTTGTGAGTAAGCCATCAATCACGATGCTAAAGGAAGCAGCATTTGGGAAAACCAATCTCTTGTCCTTGAAGAAATCATCCATCTGGACATCACTGAATTTGCTCTGAATCATCATCTGAAGAAGGCGGCAGGCTTCATCCACCTGTTCCTCGTTAACATAACAAGTCAAAACAGCATTGTAAATCAAAACGAGAATTTTCTCCTCTTTATCTTCCAGAACCTCTTCGAGCAACTTGGTAATCACACTTCTGTCTGGAAAAGCCGATATCAACTTCGTAAAGATTCCAACATCTGGGGCAACCCCAAACTGCTTCATCTCCGAAAGCAAGCTCAGAGCTCTCTGAGCATCATTACTCTTACACAGTCCTCCAATGAGAACATCAAATAATGAAACAGGAGGAGTGAAGCCAACCCGACACATTTTCTCAAACAACTGAAGGGCCCTATCAACCCGATCCTCCTTGACAAACCCATGAATCAAAACACAGAAAGTCTTCTCACTTAGCCTCACCCCCTGTCCATCCATCCTCTCCACCAACTCAAACGCTTTATCCACATCCCCCCACTTGGAAAACGACAATGCCAGCATAGAGCAAACACGCGCATCAATCAAACCCTTTTCCTTCATCCCATCATAAACCCTCAGAGCCTGATCAAACCTGCGAGCTTTGCAATAAGCTTGCACGACAGGCGTCAGCGTGAACTTATCAAATTCCCATCCAAACCCCTTCATCTCCTCCAACCTAGCCTCCACCAAATCAACCTCCCCGGCCTTGGACAGAGCCTCCAACAAGCAGTTGTAGCAGTAAACATTGGGAACGCAAAGACCCTTCACCCGCATTTCATCGAACAGGTGGTGGGCCTCCTGCGCAAGGCCCACTTCGCCCAAACACCTAATGAGGAAGCCCAAGGCACCGGGCGTGAAGGAACAAGGAGCGGACTCCACGAGATGTTTGACGACCGTTTTGAGATGGGTGGTTTGGCGGGAGCGGGAGAAGATAGAGGCGATGGTATTGTAGGTGTAACAATTATGGCGGTAGCCATACTGGTGTTGATCGGAGGCCCATTGGAAGAAGGAGAGGGCGAGTTTCCAAGTGGGGAGGCGCGTGAGGACGGACTCGACAAGGGGAGGCGTGAGGATGGGAGCGAAGAGGTTGAGTTCGGGCCCGGCGGCGTTGGGTTGTTGGGTGAAGACGGAGACGAGGTTGTCGGCCACAGAAGAATCATAATGAAGATTGTTATGGGGTGATGTCGAATATGAGAGTTTGGCGATTACAGAGAAAAAAGAAGGGATTTTGAGTTTCTGGGTTGCGACGGCCATTAACACTCTTTCGCACGAACTACTCCAATTGACATTTGCATTACATTCCTATTAGACATGGCAATGGGGCTCATTTTCTATGTACATCTTTGACGTCAAAAAGAGAAAAATGATTACATGTCTATCCTAAAAACAATGTAATAGGCTTTTGTAAGTATATAGGCAAATTTAAAATAAAAATTATGGATTTAGAGAAAAAAATTTAAAATTATACAGGATTTTGTAAGTATACAAAAGTCTCTCTCGCACCAGTTCATCCTAACACATGATTAAAGATGAAATCGTGCATTTAAAAACGATTTTAAAACATAATACTTATTATTGTAATTGATTATCACACATATTTTTATTAGAAATTAATAAAAATATTGAAATGGTAGGGGTTAACGATTTCTATAGTGTACCCCACATTTTTACTTTTCTATTTTTTTATTTCTTTATTAATTAAAATGATTTATAATTTGTAACTAATATATTTAAATATATTTAAAATAATGAAAATTATATCTAATTAATAATTAAATTTTTTTGATATTATTAAATAAATAAATTTTATAATTTTAATTACTTTTATAATTAAATTAAACTTCTTATAAAAAATTTTAATTAAATAATTTATAATCATAATTATTGTAATTGTGTAATTGAAAACACTTTATAAGAAGTTTAATTTAATTACAATAATAATTAAAACTATGAAATTTATTTATTTAATAATATAAAAACTTTAATTGTTAATTAGATATAATTTACATTATTTTAAATACATTTAAAATATTATTTATAAATTATAAACTTTTTTAATTAATAAAGAAATTAAAAAATAAAAAAAGTAAAAGTGTGGGGTGCACGACTTCAACCCCTACAATTTCAATATTTTTATTAATTTATAATGAAAAGATGTGTGGTAATTGATTACAAGATCTGATAATCGATTACCATGTCTTAAAATCATTTTTGGATGCATGACTTTACTTTTAACTACTGTTCATGCAAGTGGCGCGACTTATTCATTTGAAGTCGTCTGGGTCTTTCACGACTTGTCTAGATCTGTAATTTCAAAATTTTTTGCCTAGATTCGTAAATTTTTTGTTTAAATTTGCCTATATTTAAAAAAAAACCCAATGTGATAAGCATTAAACAAATGTTGAAGAAAAATATATGTATGGGATGGAAAGTATTTTGTAAGTTGAAAAGAATTAAAGTAGTTAAAGGTTGAAAGATAATGGAAATTATTTTAGTAAAGTAAAAGTTTTTCAAATAAAATAAAAATTAGAGATTTAAGAGGATTAAAAAAATGAGTTTTTTTTTATATTATTTAATAAATAAAATGTTTAATTAATTGAATTTGAAACTGAGATTCAAATATTTTTATATCTAAAAAATAATAATAAATAAAAATATTAATAGAAATATAAATAATCGAATCTAAAATTGGCAATACACTCTTTAAACATAACTGTATAAATATATATATATATATATATATATATATATATATATATATATATATATATATATATATATATATATATAATGAAAGTTGTGATAAAAGAATAAAAACCTTGTATATACGAGTGAATTTTATTAATATAAAACAAACTAAACAAATATAAGAAATGAGAGAAATAAATGTGTAATAAAAGAAAAAAATTACAAAACTAAACGAAAAATAATCTCTTTCATATAAATATATCTTTTTCAATGCTCATCTCAGTACTCATACTTATCCCTATTTAAGTTATTAAAGTACTCATAATTTATTATATTCATCCTTTTTTTCATACTTAATTAAAAAATTGAGTATTATTCATATCTATACTCGCACCTAATCAATAAGAGATTTTATATCGAAATGGAAATGAATTCAAACAATACTCATAAAAACAATTTTATTTGTCATATCTAATTTCTATTTGTCCTTTTCATTTTTAGTATCATTTCACTGAATGTCCAAACACATCCTTAATTTTTTGTTCATTTTGAGTTTATTGTATAACAATGTGTTATAGGTATATGTTTACTCGTTCTACATATTAAAAATTTAAAGTCAATTCGAGAAGAAGAATGTGGAGGGACAACAATTATATTTAGTATGATATGGACAATTTTAGGACAATTACTTCAATATATATTTTTCTTTTATTTTATTATGTCAAGTAACTTTAAAATATCGGGATAAATATAAATAAAAAGATCAAATATAAACAAGCTGTAATGTAAGGACCTATTTTTTTATTAATTTAAAAATAGGGGGGAAGCAATTAGTGCTGGGAAGCACCAGTTGCCATAGAAAGAGGAGGATTTTGTTTTATTTGGAAGATGGGGAGCAGCACGTCCGGGTTTTGCTCTCATTTTGGCACCATTCAACAAGCTTTGTGCATAGGTGATAAAAGGGGGTAAGGGGTTCTGCACGGGGGGAGTAAAATACTGGCTGCAAATTTGTGAGAGAGGTAAAGTTCAGAGTTGCTGGAGTTGCAAAGAAGCCTTGTGCTGCAAGTCTTGGGAGACATAGATTCAAGAAGGGTGTTGGATGCTGGTTCTGAATTTCTGGAGGTGTGAAGAGGCTTGCTGCAGATCTGGGAGAGTTGAAGTGGAGAGCTTTTGGAGTTGGAAGGAGATCCAGACACTGCATTTCTAAGATCCAAGGAAGTCTTCAAGAGGTAAGGGGAGTTAGATCTTTTGTTTGATTGTTGAAATATGTTGTATTTGATGTAAATCTGGGAAGAAGGGGATGAAAATTGGGAAATTCTGGGTTTCTGGAAATCTCAGTTCGATTCTGCAGAATTCTGCAGAATCGCGCCTTCGTTCCAAATGGCTCGACCAATTAGTGGTCGGCCAAATAGTATGCGCGTTCGGTTTTGGTGTTACGAGCGTTCGCGTTCGTCCTTAAACATTATATTGAGCGTTCGTCCAAAAGGTGTTTACCTATTTCCTCTCGTAGTAATTGATCTATGTGCGTTCGTCCAGAAGGTATTTAAATAGTATTCGGCCTGATTGTATTGGATCTCGTAGCGTTCGTCCTAATAATACAGTGTTGGCAGATAGCGAGCGTCCATAGGTATTATGAGCGTTCGGTGTTGATGTTGTTGGTCTTCAGTCAGCGAGCGTTCGGTCTTGATGTTGCTTGACCTTAGATAGCGAACGTCCATAGGTATAAGCGACCGCTCGGTTTTGTATCCTCCAGTAACGAGCGTCAGCGTTCGTTCTGGGCTTGCTTAGTGAGTGTTCGGCGATCGTTTTCGTGTAATAGAGATTCTAGCGTTCGGCCTTAAATCTGATATTCATAGGTTTAAAATCTTGAACGTTCGGTTGGGTGTATTATGGATTTTAGCGTTCGACCATAACTTTAATATTATAAGGATTAAATCTTTAGCGTTCGTTCTTGTTTCTGTTGAGCGTTCGGTTTTGATGAGGTATTCTCGCTTGTGAGCGTTCGATCTTAATTTGGATTCTAAGTTTGGATCATAAGCGTTCGTTCATGGATAATCGTGATTGTAAGCGTTCGGCCATAATTGGATATTATAAATTTGAAATCTTTAATGATCGGCCTTGGTGTATTAGTGAGTACGAGCGTTCGTTCTTAACTTAGTATTATTGAGTAGGAAATGTTGAGCGTTCGGTCTTCATTGGATAGTCTTAAGTTTGGATCTTGAGGGTTCGATCTTGATCAGATAGTATTAGGCTTTAATCTAAAGTGTTCAGTCATATTATGAATTAGTAAACGTTCGATTTTGAGGAGGTTCATACTGTTATTGATTGTCCATAGAGAACGTTCGTCCTCTATGATGTTTGACCGCAGGTAGTGCTCGTCAAAACTTAGCGTTCGATATTAGTGAGGTTTGATCTTTGAGTGATCGTCCAAATAGTGTCCGGATGATAGTATTCAGTTTAACAGAATTCGTTGTTTTACCGTTAAGACTGAGTGCTCGATCTTAACGTTCGTTCAATGGCGTTCGACCAAATAGTATTCTGTCTTTTAGCGTTTGGAGATTTAGCGTTCAGCATAAGTGCTCGGTTTTAGCGTTCGGGATGATGCCGTTGGATCTCATAGCGTCCGTTCAAATAGTATAGCGTTCGGCAGTGTAGCTGTTGACAGACAGCGTTCGTCCAGATCGTTTAGATGACGTTCGTCCAAATAGTGTTCGGCCTGGTGTTTGGAAAATGACGTTCGTCCAAATAGTGTTCGGCCTGGTGTTTGGAAAATGGCGTTCGTCCAGTAGCGTTCGTTCCACAGTGTTCGATGAATAGTACTTGTTTAATTAGTATACTACAAATGGGTTGGATTCTAAGTTCCTTTGCTCTTGGGTTGGATTAAGTGTGCAAATATTTGAAATGTATAAATGTGATGTGATGTATGTGGAATGAGAATGTATGAAATATGATACAATTGTAAATGTAAATGAGGTATGTGAGTATGAAGTAGGCATCTCACGGAGAGATGACTATAAGTGGTTATGTGGCATTGTGGTTGTTCGGTATAACTGTAGTGAACCTAGGATCGGTCTGTCTATCCCTACACTTAAAGCATTGTTCATGCTCATATAGAGAAGAATAGTGTTAGTGGTGAGAGTAGAGGGAGGTCCTCGTCTATAGCCTTTAATGGCAGATATAGGCAAGTTGGGGATTTACCTTGCATAGTGTTGGGAAGTGCCAGCAGAACTATGCAAGTGCAAAGACGACTGTTGGTTCGACAGTTATACAAATCCGGATGAGTCGTGTGCGTGGATTTACCTTGTATATGTTGGAACAATCGGTACCGTTATAGAGTCGCGCAGCGGAATAAAATATTTTGAAAGCGTGTTACGGTCACAAATCAAGTTTCGATGGTCCGTTTTAGAAAAACAATTTTCTTAGAGAAAATTTATCAAACAGTTGATGTGCATAAAACAATAAAAAGAGTAGGGAGTAGAAAAATTGATACACTGGATTTTTATCCTGGTTCGATTCAAAAGAATCTACGTCCAGTTGTTAATCACTATAAAAAGTGATTAACGTTTTCACTAAAATCAGTTTCACCAATTACAATAAGAGTGAATAAAAAAAAAACAGAGAGATAAAACCTTCCTTCGACGAACGAACCGGAAGATGACCACCTTGCCAACTCGAAGAGAACCGCTCCGACTATCGACACACGAAACGCGAGCTTCTCCTATTCACGAGACCAGGCAAAGCACTTGAACTAGCTTTTTAGAACTTCCTCAGACAAACTGTATTCTCAAAAAGCTCAGTGTTCTTCTTAGAGTTTTGGAAGAACCTTATATAGCTCACTATTCTGAATTCGCAAAGATGAATTATAACTGCCACAGATAATCGATTATCAAAAGTGATAATCGATTATTAAAGTCCGTTACAGGGTTTTCAAAATGTAATAATCGATTATATGATGTGATAATCGATTATTCCTGTATGACTCTGTGATAATCGATTATTGTCATTCCATAATAGATTATTGCAGTTAAAAATGCAAGTTTACAAAGTTTACAAGAATTTCCTACTACATTTAATTTCTACAAATTGCTTTTAACTAATTCTAATATCTTCTTCAACTAAAACTTCTTGCAGCATCATCAAAACAAATTTCTTCAAGATTTACCAATACTCCTTATTGGTAACAATCTCCCCCTTTTTGATGATGATCAAAAATTCAATTTGTTAAAAGCATTTCTAATTTCCTGCACAGATTCCATACTTACAAACATGTTAGTAATAATTGCACTACTAAAATTAGAAGTTTTCTCCCCCTTTTTGATCATAAGCAAAAAGTAAAAAAGTGGAAAAACTCCCCCTCAAATTTTTCTCCCCCTCAACAAAAGAATTGATGCATTTCAAAACAGAAATAAAATTGAAATTTCATAACATGAAAGAACAGAATTCCTCATGGAATATAAGAAAAACAGAAATTCAACTCTAATTAAGAAGTACAAACAATATTAATTAATCCATAATAGAGATAAAAACAAGATATCTAACAAACTCATATATATTCCCTTGAATGTAATAATCCCCTTTTAAAAACAGACTCAAAAAAGTTTTTTTTTTTTTTTTTTTTTTTTTTTTTTTTTTTTTTTTACGCTGTGACTTAAGATAATCGATTATTACTTTAAATAATCGATTTTTTTTTTACGCTGTGACTCAACGTTCGGTAATGATTATTCTTAGTGAACGTTCGGTCTTGAGAAAGTGTTCGTCCTCCATGTGCGTTCGGTTTATTTTGTCTTATGAGCGTTCGGTCATCACTTGAACGCTCGGTTTCTGTTTTGAACGTTCGGTCTCCTCCAGCGTTCGTATTTCCTACGTTCGGTTTTGAACGCTCGTCCAGGTAATCTCCCCTACCGCTCGTACTGATCACTCCTGGTTGTTCTCCATCCTCTGCCGCTCGTCCAGTTCTTTCCCCTCACCTACCCTTAATTATTCCCCCTTGATTCCCACGATCTTCCATTAACATTCCCACCAACCAACCTTCCACTAAGGGCTCCACTCACCACCTCTGACCACTGCCAGACACCGTGACCACTTCACTCATCTGCCACTATGTAGCACCTCCACTGGATCCCTAAGAACCCGGATCCTCATCCTCAGGAGAATCATAATCCATTTTCATTGATACCCCTCGGATCTCCAATTCCCTTCCACCATCTCCAGCATCACCATCCAGCATGCACAGAAGAGGAAGCAACCACACGCACAGGGTGTCCACCGTATGAAGAAGAAGACAAGATTGAGGGGCCCTCACCCTATTTTCTCACGGCCAAAAAACTGTAGCTCAGCATGCAAAGAAAAGAGGATCACGGGAAGAATTCTGAACAGATTGGGAGGCTCACGGGTTCTGAGATTTGGCTATAAAAGAAAGCAAGCAGCAGAGGGAAAAGGGGGCGCAGGAAAACATCTTTTTTGGGCTTTTGATCACTCCACAGATACAGAGAATCCTTCTATTTTCCAGTGCTTCCTTTTCACTCATCAAAATCCAGCTCAAACTTCCAGTTCGACCTCACTCTGCTCCTAAAAGAACCATCCCATAGAACCCCTCACCATCGTCCTTTCCCTCATCATTCCGCATCAACTTCTTCATCCTTACACCACCTCGGGACCAACTTCATTCCAGCTCCCAGTCCATATCCAGCACCTTAACCTCACAGCCAACGTCCACTATCTTAATCTTCATCCACCACAAAAAAAAAAAAAAACGAAAAAAGAACAGAGGAGGAGTTACTAAAAAAGGGAGACACGTTACTAGGAAAAGGAAATCAGCCACAAGAAAAGAATCGATCAAACCCACGGGTTAACAACCGCAAACGGATCTTCGAGAGTATCAAACGGCGGCTCCGGCCTTTGGCAACGGCGGCAATAGAAAATAGAGAATAGGAGAGCCCATCGACGGCGGCTTCCAAGGCTGACGGCGTCGCGGTTGGGAACGGATCCGGTGGCATTTGGGATTTGCCGCTAACGCCGAGATCGTAAAAGCTGGTTCGCGGTGGCTGGGTCGCGGTGGCTGGGTCGCGGTGGCTGGTGTAGCGGCACGATGGCTTAACGGCGACGTGCAGTGGCGCGGGTGAGCTGGCAACAGATTGACGGTGGTCAGCTTGGCAGAGGCGACAGCTCGCGGGCAGGGCCACCCTGTAAGAACCAAGTTATTCTAATACCCAATTCTGTAACTTTATTTTAAATAAAATAAAATAAATTCCACTTTCCAGCCATAATCTTTGACCATTTTTCGTGCTTGCACCATCTCTGAGTCATCAAAATCATTTTTATTTCAACCCTTCTCCAACTGTATCCCACCTTCGTCGTGAAGCCACTCGGTGCACAATTATCATCATTTTACTCACTTTTGATCACGGAGCATTGTTTTAGGGAAAAGACAAAGTGAGTGGAATTTTAGGTAGGAGTTCACGTGTGTTAGACAATAAACGGGGAGGAGATCAATACGAGGGATAGGAAGCTACTGGAAAGGAAGGGGGAGGAGAAAAGAAGAGGAAGAAATCTGGAACGAAAGGATTAGAAGAAGCTCCAAGAGGTGTGTATTTATCGTTGTTTTCATTGTTGAAATATATGATATTGACTGCATATCAAAGGTTCCGTATTATGTTGATGTTGTTATCAACTTTGATACTATATTCCTGTCATCACCCTTGTTATCGATTTCCTCTATCATGTTAATTTACGTTCCACTGTAACCATCCCCATCACCATTACACTTCACACGAAACCTCTTAGTCTCGCCGACGTCAACCGCTTCCATCACTTCACAATCTCTCCACCCATCTGTAGACCCCGCGCTCATCCCTGTTATGCCTAACTATCGCCACGGTCCTCTCACCGTTCTCTGTGATGAAACACTCTCCAAGCCATGGATATTTTTCTCACCATGTGCACTAGATTGTGAGTTCTCCACCGCCTTCATCGTCAAACAAACCCAATACTACCACCTGCTTTCCATCATGGCAACTACTGAGCAGTGTGAGCTCTCGGATCGTCCATGTCTTCACCTCGCTGCTTCCGTGAGCTTCCCCCAGCCATCCTCCCATTGTTGCCTCTCCCCGTCCTCTGCGACGGCATCGCCTTCAGCATCGATCAACCCAACCTCTTTTCCATCTGAACCACCTTCAGATCACTGCAAACCACTCTCGAATCTGCAACAGCCATCATCTCAGCCACCGCGAGCCTTCTTCACACTCACCGGCACCACCTCAACACCATCGTGCTCTCCTCCTTCCTCGCGAAGCCCACACCCTCGCTGTTGGACAGAGCCGTGAATCATCACCGGATCTCTGCATCGACCCCAGCCGCACCTTCTCAACACCGGAACCCGCAGGAGACCTTGGCTTCTCTTCGGTCTGGCCTCCGCGAGCCAGTCACATTCCAATCGAACCCATATTCACCATCGCGAGCCACCCTCTTCGTCGTGCGACCCTTATCCGCCACCACAACCGAGAAGCTCTAGCCACCGCCACTCTCTCTAGATTCCAATCGCGCCATCGCAACCCTCCATCGCGGACCAACCTGCCGCCGCGCTTGCTGCCGTCGCCGCCAGAGCTTAAGGATGGATGAGAATCTCTCTTACATGGCCGTCGAGGGAGTGAATGGGAGCAACGCTTCTCTGCTTCTGCCAACGTCTCTTGCTTCCTCCAATGAGGAGAGCAACTTTGCTGAAACAAATTTAGGTGTCAGCCCAATCCATAGTTTTAGGAAGAAAATAAAATAAATGTTTGGGCTTGTACCTTTTTGTGTACAGTAAAATGAAAATAAAAAGCTTGGGCCTCTTAGCCTTTTTTTTTAAAGCTCTGAATAAGATTTTGTGCTTTAGTCATTTCGTTTTTTTTTATATAGCATAAGCAAAAATAAATAGAATTGGGTCTTATGTTAACTTTATCTTTTTATCTTATGTTGTGTAAATATCTATTTTTGGCTCTCTTTATTCTTTCTTAAAATCATAAAAATCACAAAAACATCACATCATCATTTAAAGAATCTAAGCCAGAACTACGTAGGCCTTGATTCTCCACCGAAAATGGAGATACGTAGGAGCAAGGCAATGCCTTGTCAGGTTCTTTCCTCACAAATATCTAAATGTTTCCTCAACATCTAAATCATGATCTCTGTTGTACTCGTGATGTACTAGTGTTCTTCTAGAGCTTATAACATTCGGTCTGTGTAAGTCAGAGTGTTTGTGGTTTACTCATTAAGTGTTCGATTGATGTTTTATTCATGCCAGTATACTATTTTAATTGATTATTCTACGTGGCTTTAAGAGTGTATGTATGCATTATCATTGTTGGCATTACAGTGAAAGGGTATGTGATTCAAAGCGATGAAAGTGTATGGTTATAAGTGGTTTATGATGAAAGTATGAATGATTAAATGAGCATTCCACGGAGGAACGACTCAGAATTTGATTATTGAGATTTGTAAAGTATGACTGTGGGAAGTTAATGCTGGCTGTTCGATCCTGATGTTCCGTGAGTGCTTGTCCTCAAGTAGAGGGCGCACGTCATGTGTGGGAACGGCAGGAGGTCGTTGTCCTTAGAGGTACTTTGGACGGACGTACTAACCTCGGGTGGCAGCTGATGAGGATGCCAGTTACTACACCACCCGGGTGCGTGAACGCCTGTAACTACGCAGATTTCATACAGTCCGGACAGTCAGTCGTGTTGAGTTTTATTTTGTACGTGCGTTAAATTATGTGATGTATGATGAATGCGTATGTTGCTATGTATGTGTGGAATAAACTGTTGACTGGAACTTATATGTTGATGCATGAGTTAAATTACGTAAGCTTACCCTTTCGTTTTCCTTGTGTTGTCCTTTGTCCTTGTACGTCCGTCTTGTCATTGCGATGATCATCCGTGTGGATGTGAGCAGAGGGAGACGAGCGTTTGAAAGAGGCGCTGAATGAAGAGAACCTGGTTGATGTTGAAGTGAAGACCGAGCAGTGAGACGCTCGGCTAGTTAGTTGTTGAAATGAGTGGTCGTTCGACCATCTCTAGTTTTCATTTAAATTGGTTCCGGCCGTTCGATAATTGTTTCTGTAAACCGTTCGGCCAGGTTTCTTGTACGTTCGACTTCTTATTGTAATTCTTATGTGTGACGTGCGGCTTTTGCACATTTGTCCGTTATGTTGGTTTTGTACTCAAGGACGTTCGTCCTTGCGCGTTTGTTCGTTTGAAAGTTTTAAAATTTTCAATTTTCTAGTGGAAAACTGTTTGAATTATTATTATATGTGATTTTCTAAATTTATAGTTATGACTGTATTTTTGGGATGTCACACACCCCATCCTTGGATTGCTGGCGTTTGAAAGACGAGAGAGAGAAGGTAGAGGCGCCGCGGTCGGCGTTGACTCCGGCGACAGTTGCCTCTGGCGATGCCTTGGATTGTGGTGGCCGTTTGAGGTGAGCGCCTTTGGCTCCCTTTTGCTCAGAGAAGAAGAAGTGAATCGGTATAATGAGAAGAGAATGGGAGAAACCCCTAAGGGTTTCTTGAGCTAAAGGACCTTGGGCCGTTTCTTTTTTCTTTTTTTAACCCAACTCTTTCTCTAAAAAACAAAAATAAAAAAAAAAACAAAGAAAAATAAAATGAAATAAAAAAAAGGGGCCATTTTTCCTTTGCGTCCCCGGTTTTCATCTTTACACCTCCTTCCATTTGGGTTTAAACCCATCAATTTCTGCAAACAAATATAAAAAAGCAATTGGGCCGAACAACTAGATACTCAATGCACCTCCAGTTTTATCTTGACACCCCTGGCGGATACAGATCCAGAAGGTTTCGGCCCAAACTAAAGGAGTCCCAATCTTACTCCGCACGCACCCCTGGTTTTTATCTATGTACCCCTACTCCTAGTGGGCCCTTTTTTTTATTATTAGTTGGTTTTATTGCATGTAACTCCTTCTACAGTAACCCTCACCCCTTTATTTTATTTATGTATAGTAACTTGTTTAGGTTGTTTTTTATAAAAATTATAAAAAAATTGTAAATAATAAAAAATATATAAAACTTTAAAAAAAACATTTAATGTAATAAACATCGGTATGAGTACTCGTGCGATCGTACGCATCAGCCTAGTACTTATTGCCCAAATATAAAATAAATAAAAGCCGTGTGAGTGCTCGTGCGATCGTACGCATCAGCCTAGTACTCATTACGCAAAACAATAAGAGGAAAAAGCCGTGTGAGTGCTCGTGCGATCGTACGCATCAGCCTAGTACTCATTACGCAAAACAATAAGAGAAAGAAAGCCGTATGAGTGCTCGTGCGATCGTACGCATCAGCCTAGTATTCATTACGCAAAAAATATAAATATCACAATAAAAATACCAAAAAAAAATATAAAATCTTCAAAAACTGAAAACATTCACTTTTTCAAAACTACAAACAATATTCCTGGCCAGAACTACGTGATCCTTGATTCTTCATCAAAAGTGGAGATACGTAGGAGCAAGGCCAGTCCTTGTCAGGTTCACTTCCCAAAATTCTCAAACAAATTCTCAAACAAATTCTCAAACAAATTCTCAAACAATTTTCCAAACAAATTTCTCAAACAGTTTCAAAAGAACTACGTAACCCTGATTTCTCATATGAGAATACGTAGGAGCAAGGTCAATCCTTGTCGGGCCCCAAAAAGCTAAAAAATTTTGTTTGTTTCTTTTGAGTTTTATTTTAAGGGAAAGTTAAACACTTTGAAAACCACATCCACATTCGCACATTTAGTTAAAGGTACTGCCTTAGGGCAGGCGTTGTGGGGTGCTAATACCTTCCCTACGCGTAACCGACTCCCGAACCAAGAATCTGGTTCAATTTGACCATGCCTTATCATTTTATGGTTTTTCCGTAGTTTTCCAGAATAAACTATGGTGGCGACTCCAAAATCTCTTTTTCAAAATCTATTCTTTTTATTGGATCGTCGTCCCGTCGCGATTCCGGTTGCGACAGATGGCGACTCCACTGGGGACACCAGAGAGTCAGGCCATTTAATTAGATGTGCGAATTTAATATGGTTTTTCTTTGTGTTTTTCTTCCCTTTCTTTTTCTTTATCTTTGTTGGATATTTGTCATAATTGTATGTGTTTGTTTTGATTATATTGAACCCTAGGGTAGAAAACATGTTATATCTGCCTGAGAATTTTCTGGTTGTTTTGCAGGTGAGGGTTTGGGGTGTACAGTTGCATGCTCCCTTCACACACACACATCATATGCATATCATGAGTGAGGCCCTATACCCGGGTCTGAGCGCAACTTAGAAATAGAGGGGTTGTGTAGCGGTGTCACTCTGGGATGTACTTCCTGTTTGGCTATCGTGAGAACCCCAGCCAGAGTCTGTTCTTTTCATTTGTGTCTCCACACCTAGTTGATTACTCTGACTGTTGTGGAGAAACAGTGAAAAGAGCCATAGCTCTGGTGGCCTGATTTAAGCATTAGGAAGCCGTCCCTGTGAGTGCATATATTTGGCCTTAGAACTTTAGTCATTCAACCTTTGATAGGCCACGAAGGGAGAAATGTGTATTCCTCTAACCCTCATACTGTTCATTCTATTTCAAAAAAAAAAAATAAAAAAAAATAAAATAAAATAAATAAATAATATTGTTTTTGCATTCTCATGTTGTGCATGCATTTTTGTTAATCATTTTATTTTACCTCACTTTACCATGCATCATTCGGTAACATGCTAATTTTAGGGGAAATCATCCAGTATTCACTTGATATCGCGAAGATGGAAGTCGATATAAGATCTGGTGCTACACAACATACTGAGTCCCTCATGTTAAGAAATAAATCTCACCTGAAGACTCACGGTGGAAACTTGACAAGTCTGATAAAGTTGGGCAGAAGGCTAAAAACCATAAAGAGACAAACCTTTAAGAAGAGATATGGTAACCTGTTGAGTCTGATGGAGGTAGAAGTGTCGTCGCCTGCTATCACAGCCTTCGCACAGTATTATGATTCCCCGCTAAGATGCTTCACCTTTCAAGATTTTCAGCTAGCACCAACTATAGAGGAGTTTGAGCACATTCTGGGAATGCCACTTGAGGATACCACGCCATATCAGCATTTGGAACATCATGCCTCTATCGCGACTATTGCTGCCATAATGAAACTACATCCCAAAGAACTTGAAGACAGGTTGGTAACAAGGAATCAAGTACGTGGACTGACACAAGGATTTTTGGAGCAGCACTTGCATTATCTAGTAGAGGGGGAAGATTGGGAGACTTTCATGGACGTGTTAGCTCTTACCGTGTATGGCATCGTGTTGTTTCCTAAAGTAGAGGGCTTTGTGGATTATACCGCTATTGATGTTTTCGTGGCAAAAAAGACGAGATCCGAGAATCCCGTAACAGCGGTCCTTGCGGATGTTTATGGGACCATGAGTTTTTGCCACGAGAGAAAAGGGAAGAAAATACTTTGCTGTCTATCGGCGTTGTATCTATGGATGACTGCGCGTCTGTGTAAGCGGTCGGGTGATATCAGGCGTCCGACGGAAGATCCTTCACACCAGGGGCTCAAAGACAAAGGAGGGAATGAATGGGCCCAATTCTTTGCCAGTTTGAATGGAGGAAAAGTAAGATGGCGTCTCCCTTGGCTTGAAACTAAGCCCTCTATCCATTATTGTAGCCCATTTTCCAATGTACCCCTCATAGGTACCCGATATTGCATAAATTATAACCCTATTTTGGTTCAAAGGCAATTCGGACGTCCCATGAAAGGGGCACCCTCGCCGGAATACCTTACAACGTTGTTCATCTATTATGAGGATGGGCACTTCACTGAAATATTGAGGAAAGTCAGAAGTGCTTGGGAAAATGTTATGCGAGCAGAAAAGGATTTAAGATTGGGGGTGATGGACGACAAAATTAATTATCACACCTGGATTTGGGAAAGGGTAAAGGAAGTCAAATTGCCTTTCAAACCGATCGTTCATCAGCTAGCTAACGAAGGGCCATCCCAAGAACTAGAAAGCGATGAGGTGAAGCAATTGAAGATAGAGATGAAAAAACTGAGGGAGAAGAATGATAGGTTAGGAAAAGAATTGCAGACTGCGCGCAATGATTTGGTTGATATGAGGAATGATAAAGAAGAAAAAGCACAGGCCTATGAAGAAATTGTCAAAAGTCAAAAGGCTGAAAGAGTTTATGCATTCCAATTGAAACAGGACCTCTTAACCGCAAGCAAAGAACTGGCCATGAGAATGGAGGAAAAGAACTCAGCATTAGAAGAAGGAAAACAATGGAGGCTCCTCTACGAAGAGGCTAAAAGAGATAAGCGAGAGGCTCTGAAGAGACTAAGAGAAGCGCAGGTTCAAGTAGAAAAGGCGAGACATGAGATGAAGGAAATGACCTTGTCTTTTGAGACAGATATGAACCAAGAGCGTTGGAAGCTGGCAGAGGCCGAAGAAGAGCATCGCTCCATGATAAAACAAATGGAGGAGTACATTGAAGAGCAAGAGGAACGGTGGAGGTCAATGGAGTTTGGAGAGAGGCATCATGCCTTGGTAGAACAAATGAAAGACCACATCGCGATGCAAGAAGAGGCTGTGAACCATTGGAAGGAAAATTTTTCCCAACTGGCTATGTTGGCGAACGGAGCAATTGAAGATATCCCTAAGATGGTGTTGGACGCCGAAGCTACGACCCACTTTTGCAACCCGCCTCCCGAGATAATGCTTTTTATTAACCATTGTAAATTGCTAGTAGGCGAAATGAAGGCCTTCACTACTCGGGCTAGGAAGTGATTCATGTCTTGTTAGATTTTCTCTATATGAAAGACTTAAGATGTTTTGTATGGTATCAACTTGTATCGATTTCCATCATTAACGTTGTCAGGATCTTATGATTTCCACCTATCATTAGCATGCATCACTTTTTTCCTTGTTCTTTCCCTCTCCCTTTTTCTTTCCTTTTTGTTTGAAGCATTTCATCTAACTTAAGTTAATAATAAAACAGTAAAAAAAAACGGCCAACTTTCCACGACATCCCTACAGGACTCGAGCCAATTCAAGGATCATGGAAAGCTGGGAAGAGTCACAAGAATCCATTAAAGCTGAAATGAGTCAGTTGAAAGACCAGGTTGGACAAATCTTGGTTGCTCTTGAATCCCTGAAGGCTACTGGAGAGTCTTCATCTACGCTGGTTGGCGGGAATGCCCATTTTTATCCCCCATTTTTCAATGCTACGAGCCAATCAATTCCTTTCCCGTTGTATGGATTACCCTCAGGATATACTCCTCCCGTAGGAGAATATATCGAAGGGGGGCATGTGTCGTTTCCCATCTCCACAGCTATTGATATCCCACCAATCACCACTCATGGACCTACCTCTGTGTCAGCTCCCTTGGTAAGTACTCAAACGAATGAACCGATCACAGTTGAAGGAACAAGAATGACTACGATACCGCATATGATTGTTAACCACGATTCTTCAGCAAGAGCCGCATCACAAACCGCGGCGCGTGCAGGAATCGACATCAGTAACGGTGCTAAAAACAGACTGGAGATTCTGGAGGAAAAAATGAGGGTTATTGAAGGGATGAAAAACTATGGGTTCGGAAATGTTGTAAGACTAAGTTTGGTTCCTGGAGTAAAAATACCGTATAAGTTCAAGGCGCCCGAATTCGAGAAGTACAAGGGTGATACATGCCCTAAGAACCATCTGGCCATGTATTGCAGAAAAATGGCTGCGTACGCATATGACAACCAGTTACTCATCCATGTTTTCCAAGACAGTTTGGTTGGGGTAGCATTAAACTGGTATACCCACTTGGAGCCCTCTCGGATCCATTGTTGGGCAGATCTAGCCGACGCCTTTGTAAAACGGTATATATACAACACGCATGTAGCACTGGATCGTCTGCAATTACAGAATATGGGAAAGAAAGACAATGAGACCTTCAAGGAATATGCCCAACGGTGGAGAGAATTGGCCACACAAGTGGAGCCGCCTTTGTTTGAAAAAGAAATGGTGGCAATGTTCGTAAATACGCTTCAGCCACCATTTTATGAATATATGGTAGGGAATGTGTCCGCCAATTTCGCTGACGTCGTCATAATTGGTGAGAGGATAGAGATTGGGGTGAAGAGCGGGAAGATTGCAAGTGGTCCATCTACGATGGAGAACTCTAAAAAGAAGCCTTCTTTCAATCCAGGAAAGAAAAAAGAAGGAGACGTGCATGCAACATTGGCAATGCCTGTATGGAGAAGTCAGGCTCCTTCTCACAATTATAGACCATACTTGGGTCAACCTCCATATTCGGCCAATGCGGCTTTTGCTCATCCAATTAGGCCTCAACAACAACAAGGATTCTACCAATCACAACCCGTCATAAGCAATGCTTGGAGGACTGGGCCAAGTGCAAATCCAAATCCAAATGCAGGTCAAGGCGGTTATCCGGGAAGAACCCAGGAAAGAAACTTTGTCCACTTCACCCCCATCCCCATGACTTACACTGAATTATTACCTCACCTCGTCAAAAGGGGTCTGGTTGCTATATGTCCAATGATACCCCTACAGCCTCCGTACCCTAGGGGTTATGATGCAGATGCCAAGTGTAGTTATCACGGGGAAGGCGTGGGTCACTCCACTGAGAGGTGTATGGCTTTCAAGCGTAAAGTGCAGGCCCTAATTGATGCGGGGTGGCTAAAATTTCAAGAAGATAAACCTAGCATTGATACTAATCCGTTATCCGGACATGGTAATGCCTCGACAAATGCCATTGAAGTTAAGAAGCATGAACTGATAAGGGATGCAGGTAAGATCCGAAGTTCCAGAAGGTTTATTTTCAAGGAATTATTAAAGTTGGGATTTTTAAACGGGACTTATGATTTGGAAAGAGCATGTGGACTCCATCCATGCACGGAACACTCTATCGAGGAATGCGTTGAATTTGAAAAGTTTCTACAAGATCTGCTTGATAGGAATCTGATGCAAGTGTGCTATGAAGACAAGTATGAGGAGGTGTTTGCACAAACTGGTATGGAGCCAGATGTAGCTTTGCCAGAGCCGTTGATAATCCGCTTCACTCGAACCACCCCTACACCAGTAATTCAAGGAAGATCACCCGTTGTCATCCATACACCAGTTCCTTTTCCTTACAAAAGCGAGAAAGCTGTCCCTTGGAGGTATGGGACACATGTAGTCGAGAAAGGACAGTGCATTGAAAGCCATTTCTCTAGCCAGGATCCAGTTGTTGAAAATATATCAGGCATCGGCGGAATGACGAGGAGTGGTCGAATCTTCACGCCACCAAATTTGACGGGAAGAGGAGGTAGTAATAATGAAACACCAATGGACACAAATACTAAGGAGCATTTAAAGGGGAAAGGTGTGCAAGTAGAAGAGACCTCTGACAAGGCAGACAAGAAAGATATCTCTGAGGAAGAAGCCTGCGAATTTTTAAAATTCATTCAACAGAGTGAATATAAGGTGGTGGAGCAGTTGAAACGCATGCCTGCTCGGATTTCCTTGTTAGAATTGCTTATGCATTCTACCTCTCATAGAAAGTTGTTGATGAAGGTACTCAGTGAGGCTCATGTCGAGCATGGTATTTCGTTGAACAAGTTTGAGGGTATCGTTGGCAACATCATCGCTAATAATTACCTCACCTTTACTGACGAGGAGATACCCACTGAGGGGAGAGGTCATAACAAGGCTCTTCATGTCTCCGTGAAATGTTTAGATCACGTTATAGCGCGTGTCTTGGTGGATAATGGTTCCTCTCTCAATGTCATGCCAAAATCAACGTTGGAGAAGCTACCCTGTGACGGAATGCATATGAAACCAAGCTCTATGATTGTGAGGGCATTTGACGGCAGTAAAAGGGTAGTGATGGGAGAAATTGAATTGCCCGTTCAAGTTGGTCCTTGTGTCTTTCAAGTGACCTTTCAAGTTATGGATATCCTCCCGGCTTATAGTTGTTTGTTGGGTCGCCCGTGGATCCATTCCGCAGGAGTTGTGCCTTCCACACTACACCAAAAGCTGAAATATGTTATGGGAGATAAGCTGGTGATAATATCAGGAGAGGAGGACCTCCTTGTGAGCGGACCATCGTCCACGCGATATATTGAGGCAGCCGAGGAAGCTCTGGAAACAACTTTTCAATCATTAGAAATTGTGGGAAACACCTATGTTGAGCCGTTTCCTATGAACCCCCATTTATCATGCACCTCTATCATGGCAGCCAAGGTCATGCTGAAAGAAGGTTATAAGTACGGGAATGGTTTAGGCAAGTATGGACAAGGACGTACATTCCCATTGGAGATGATTGGGAACAAAAACAGATATGGCCTGGGGTATAGACCCAACAAGGAAGATGACAAGAGGTTGATTGAGGAAAGGAAGGAACGCATTCTGGCTCGAATGGGGAAATGGGAACCAAGGGCAAAGAAAATCCACATTTGTGGTATCAAAGAGAGTTTTCGCAGTGCTGGATGGGTGAACACTAGTCATATAGCGGTGGTGGAAAAGGAAGCAAGATCTGAAAGCTCAAACTTCGTGTGGGTTTGCTCCCCAGGTGCACGGCTCAACAATTGGAGGAGTCTGGATTTACCCGTGATGTCTAAATCAATTGAAATGTAATATATTAATTAACCCTATTCGCTTCACCCGAGCTTTGGGATTCATGGCTCACGGGTTGATGCTTTTATTTTGCTTTCAGTGTAATATTTGAATCGTGTTTGTTCTCATTTCTGTCATCATTTATCCTTTTTCATGATTTTTCCTGTTTATTTATTCTTTTCGCAAAACTTAAATAATGCAAATATGACAATGAATGTTTTGAAAATAAAAATGTCTATATCCCTAAGTGGGAGCACCCTGTCATTAATGCGGAAGATGATCCGGAAGATGATCCGGAAGATGACCCGGAACCCTCTTCAGAGCTCTTGAGATTAGTGGAACAAGAGTCCAAAGAGATAAAACCCCATCAGGAGGATGTTGAAGTACTCAACTTGGGAGAGGAAGGAGAGATAAAGGAAGTAAAAATCGGCACTACTATGAAAGAGGAAGTGAAGGTAAAGCTGCAAGCCCTACTGAAGGAGTTTAAGGATGTGTTCGCTTGGTCTTACAATGACATGCCAGGATTGGATACCGATATTGTGCAACACAAGCTCCCACTTAAGCAGGAATGCCTTCCAGTCAAGCAAAGACTAAGAAGAATGAAACCAGAAATGTCATTGAAAATTAAGGAAGAGGTACAGAAGCAATTCGACGCAGGATTTCTGGCTGTGGCTAAATACCCACAATGGGTGGCAAATATTGTACCAGTGCCTAAGAAAGATGGGAAGGTTCGAATGTGTGTCGACTATCGTGATTTGAATCGTGCAAGTCCGAAGGATAACTTCCCATTACCACACATCGACACGTTAGTTGACAATACAGCCAAGTACTCGCTATTTTCGTTCATGGATGGTTTCTCGGGGTATAATCAAATTAAGATGGCGCCTGAGGACATGGAAAAGACGACCTTCATCACGTTGTGGGGGACCTTTTGTTATAAGGTAATGTCTTTCGGGCTCAAGAATGCCGGGGCAACATATCAAAGGGCGATGGTGACACTTTTTCATGATATGATGCACAAGGAGATCGAGGTTTATGTGGATGACATGATTGCAAAGTCTGAATCGGAAGAAGAACATGTCCTCAACTTGAAGAAATTATTTGAGAGATTGAGAAAGTATAAACTCAGGTTAAACCCTGCCAAATGCACATTTGGAGTGAAGTCTGGGAAGTTGTTGGGCTTCGTGGTTAGCCAAAAAGGGATAAAAGTGGATCCTGACAAAGTGCGTGCGATATCAGAAATGCCTGCACCTAGCACGGAGGAGGTTCGCGGTTTTCTGGGTAGATTGAACTACATCGCTAGATTCATCTCCCAATTAACCGCTACCTGTGAACCAATGTTCAAGTTGCTACGAAAGAATCAGGTTATGGTTTGGAACGAGGATTGTCAAGCTGCTTTTGAAAAAATCAAACAATACTTGCAAGACCCACCTGTATTACGTCCACCCGAGCCAGGAAGACCACTCATTTTGTACTTAACTGTATTGGAAAGGTCAATGGGTTGTATATTGGGTCAACATGATGAAGCTGGAAAAAGAGAGCATGCAATATATTACTTGAGCAAGAAATTCACAGACTGCGAACAACGATATTCAACGTTAGAGCGAACTTGTTGTGCATTGGCATGGGCCGCTCATCGCCTAAGGCAATACATGTTGAGTCACTCTACATTGTTGATATCCAAGATGGATCCTATCAAGTTTATTTTTGAAAAGCCCGCTCTCACTGGAAGGATAGCTCGGTGGCAGGTGCTATTGTCAGAATATGACATCGTATATGTTACTCAAAAATCCATCAAGGGCAGTGCTCTAGCAGAATACTTAGCTCATCAACCCATTAACGATTATCAGCCAATGCAACCTGAATTTCCCGATGAGGGTATCATGACTCTATTCGAAGAAGGCGGGAAATACCGAGACGAAGAAACATGGATATTACTATTTGATGGAGCGTCGAATATGATGGGGCATGGCATAGGGGCAGTATTAATCTCTCCAGAGCAGCAGTATATGCCCATGACATCAAGGCTGTGTTTTGATTGCACGAATAACATTGCAGAATATGAGGCCTGCGCTATGGGTATTCGGGCGGCAATAGAGTTCAAAGTGAAAATTCTGGAAGTATATGGAGATTCAGCTTTAGTCATCAACCAGTTGAAGGGAGAGTAGGAAACAAGAGACTCAAAATTAATCCCCTACCAGGCATACATCAAAGGATTAATGGAGTGCTTCGACTTCATCACATTTAACCACATACCACGGGAAGATAACCAGTTAGCAGACGCGTTGGCTACTTTGTCATCCATGTTTGAGGTTGACCCGAATACAGAATTACCAGTGATTGAAATGAAGAGCCATGCGGAGCCAGCATATTGCCAGTTCATCAAGGAGGAGGTGGATGGTAAACCTTGGTACTTCGATATCAAGCACTATCTTAAGACCCAAGAATATCCTAAAAAAGCATCTGAAAACGATAAAAGGTCGTTACGAAGGTTGGCTGGTAGTTTTATTTTAAGTGGGGACATTTTATACAAGAGAAATCATGACATGATTCTCCTCAGATGTGTAGATACAAAAGAGGCCGAATTGATATTGAAAGAAGTACACGAAGGTACATTCGACACCCACATGAATGGGCACTCAATGGCTAGGAAGATCCTGAGAGCTGGTTACTTCTGGTTAACCATGGAAAATGATTGTTGTACACATGTAAGGAGGTGCGAGAAATGTCAGATGCATGCAGACAATATCAATGTATCGCCCACGACTTTGAATGTGTTGTCTGCACCATGGCCGTTTTCAATGTGAGGGATAGATGTTATTGGAGCTATAGAGCCAAAAGCGTCAAATGGACACCGTTTCATACTGGTTGCAATCGATTACTTTACCAAGTGGGTCGAAGCCGTTTCTTATGCCAACGTGACTAGAAAGGTGGTGACCAGATTCATAAAAAGGGAATTGATCTGCAGATATGGGCTGCCTAACAAGATCATCACTGATAACGCTACCAACCTGAACAACCGGATGATGGCAGAATTATGCGAGGAGTTCAAAATTCATCATCTTAATTCTTCTCCTTACCGTCCAAAAATGAATGGGGCAGTAGAAGCTGCTAATAAGAATATCAAGAAGATCGTGCAAAAGATGGTGGTCACCTACAAGGATTGGCATGAAATGCTTCCCTTTGCTTTACATGGATATCGTACTTCAGTACGAACGTCCACTGGTGCAACACCTTTTTCGCTGGTGTATGGGATGGAAGCAGTGCTTCCATTGGAGGTGGAAATCCCATCTCTACGAATTTTATTGGAAACCCAATTGGAGGAAGCTGAGTGGGTTCAAGCTCGGTTTGACCAGCTCAATCTCATCGAAGAGAAGAGACTGACAGCGGTGTGCCACGGGCAATTGTATCAAAGAAGAATGAAAAAGGCTTTCGACAAAAAAGTACATCCAAGGGAATTCCATGAAGGCGAACTGGTGTTAAAGAAGATATTGCCCATACAAAGGGATTTCAGAGGCAAATGGACCCCAAATTATGAAGGGCCATTTGTGGTAAAGAAGGCATTCTCTGGAGGGGCACTAATCCTCACAAGGATGGACGGAGAGGAGTTACCTTTGCCAGTTAATTCGGATGCGGTAAAAAAGTTTTACGCATGATGATTCTGAGATAGGGGATGCTACTAAGCGATATTAACACTGTTTTGTGAAAATTTTGTTGTATTCTGTGTTACTTCTTTCAATAAAATTATCCGACTTTTTCATCTTTTGCTCTTCGACACGATTCATACCACACTGAGTTTTAAAAGTAAAATAAAGGGAAATGACAATGACTAAAGCATCACGGGTATATTCCATTGAGCACAAACTCGCTCCTCAAGGATGTCGTGGAAGAAAACAAGTAAAAAAATATAAAATAATACAATTCAAAAAAAAGGGGGTCATCAAAATTTCAAACTGTTCATTTTGTTTTACGAGTTCATTGTTCCTCTCTTCCCATTTCTGCTTTGTCTCATATGCATAATGATTTCAAAATTTTGTTTTTCATGCTCATGGTGTTCGCTTTGGATCTCATTTCATTCGAAGTCATTTTTCCGTATTTTCTTTGTAAATAATTTATTTTCTGTTGAACCCGGTTTTCCATTTTTTCGTTTAGATTAGAAATTTTGTTTAGACTGAAATCAAAGAAAAACCATAAAAATCTAATTTTATTTCATCATTTGGGCAAGATTCACAGTAAGGTCGGAGAGATGTTTTTGAATAAAGACATCATTCTGAATACTCATACGATCTTAACATTTGATAAATAAAATAAAAATGCATAAAAAAGAAAAAAAGCAGATATAACAAAGAAGTGCAAAGTCACAAATTCAAATAAAAAAACAAAAAAAGAGCAGAAAATAAACAAAAGCAAATAAAAGATTGTTCAAGGTTCGATCACTGGTGATCGTTAATATTACAAACCATGAAAATAAAAAAATAAAAAAACAACAATTCAGCGAAAAAATTCCCGAGCTGGTTGCGGTGGTCTGAGGGAGAGCTCCGTCGAGGGAGCTCTGGTCCGGAATGTGAGAAGCATGGGTGGAGCGATTTGTCGTCCGTCCCTGTCGTCGTCAATGATGATCGGAACGGGGAACAAGTCCAGCAGCCTCGGCGCCCTCATGATCACCCAGTCGTATTCTTTCCAAAAAAAAAAAAACAAAACAAAACAAACAAAATTTTTTGTCAATAATAAGATGAAGAGGGAAATTTTCAAAAAAAAAAAGGGTGGAGGTGATCAGGATGCTTACCATACATGTATAGCGGCAGTTGTGAAAACTGAGTGCCAGTGGGGTCTATCTCCGCTTGCCAGCGCCTGACCCGATTGCCGTGATTGTTAAACCAGCAGTGCACATTGTATTCGCTGACGTCTGCGAAAACCCTTAGTCGAGACGCAATCTCGACGACTTGCGCTCTGCTGGGATGTGTGACCCCGTAATTGTAAATATTGGTCATCATTCTGACCTGATCGTCAGTAGGTCGCCACCGCTGACCGGTGTACCTCTCCATCTCCATCTCGCTCATCTTTCCTCTCTAAGTTTTCATACAAAAAAAAATATAAAAATAAAAAGAACAAAAACATAACAAAAGCATAAAACGAAAAAGTTTTTTCAGTGTTTCTTTATGTGTTTTTGTTTCCTTTTAAGTTTATTTTGTCTGGTCAGTCCTTGTTATTTCAGTGTCTGATCTCGGATCTGTTTCACGGTCCTTGCAAGAGGGTCCTAAACGGATCTATGTCCTTTTGTCTTTGTCCATATTGTCCATGTTCGGTTCTTTCAAATAATTTTCTCTTTTTAAGTTTTCTGTTTTTATGGGGTACGTGGCGTTGTTCTACCCGATTGTCTCTGCCATACCTTCAATCGAAGGGAGATTAACGTCTGGTTTCCAGCCTATATACCCCTTAAGTTTAAGACAATTGTGTTCTTAAGTGTTTTAAGTTTTTAAATTTTTTTTAAAAAAAAAGAGAAAAGAGGACTCAGAAAGAAAAGCAAAGAAGGGCAAGACGGAAATAAAAGCAGACAAAGCGGAAAGCAGAAGAAAATAAAGAGCTTGCAGGAAAGGAAAGCAGAAAAGAAAAAACAGAAAAGGGAACAAGAAAGGAAGGCAGATGCAGAAAGCTAAAGAGTAAAAAAATAAACTAGAAATCGTAAAGGAAAAGAAAAACGAAAAAAACAGAGAAGGAAAGATCGAAAGAACAGAAAAGCAGAGAAGGAGGGATGGAAGGAAGAAAAACAAAAAGGAAAAACTTAAAGGAAAGAAAGAAGATCGAAGAGCTCAGAAGACTTACCTGGAAGGGGAAGGGCTTACAGAAGCTCGTCGCAGCACTGGGACGCCTCCGAAAGCACACGGGGGCAGAGGCTCCTCGCAGAACTCAGACGCTCAAGGAAGAGAGGAAGAGGGAGAAAGAGAAGGTTAGACAGAGAGTAAAATCAGAAAATGTCGCTCGACCCCGAAGGGATACCCGTTTTATAGCTGAGCAAATCCACTGTGGCTACAGTTCCGGTCGTTGCAACCGTCTGGTGTCGGTCTGATTTCTTTCTGAGTTTTAAAAAAAAAAATAAATAAAAAAATTTTTGAAAATCTGAAAGACGGGTAGGGTTTTGTTGGGTCGATCCGGCCCAATTCAAGACTTCTTGGATGATCCGATTTCACCAAAAAAAAAAATAATAAACCAAAAAAATAAAAAAAATGATAAATAGAAATTTTTCCAAAAAAAAAATAATAATTGGAGTGTTGTAAAATTTGAAGTGTTCAAATTTGTTCTTCATTTGCTTGATAAAGGACATTTTCAGGTTCATTGGGCCTCATTACCATGTTAGTCTTCTTTGAACCCAATTCTTTCTGAAATATAAATTTGAGTGAAGAATTATTTTGGCATGTTTGTAATTTCACATCACACCATTTTGTTTGATTTTTATTCCTCCTTCTTCTGCATTTTGAATAAATCTAAAAAAAAAAAAAAGAAAGGAAAAAAGAAGCAAACAATGCTCGAGCCCATTAGGCCCAATGGCCTTCGTGGTTTTCTCTCGAGTATACTTCTTTTGAAAATATGTCAAAAATATTTTGTTTTCACATTTTTGCTGTTGAATGATGTTTTGTACATTTGTTCAAATTGACTTGTGTAATTTTCTTTGCATTCATAACAAAAAATTTGAGAATGAAAGATGAACAGTTTTTGAGCCCATTAGGCCCCTTTGTCATATGAGGTTTCTCTTAAACTGGTGCATCCGAATTTCTGAAAAAATAAAAAATGCATGTCTTTGTAGATCTTGTGTTTTGAATTCAAATTCTCCTTTTCATTTGTGTGAACAAGTATTTGTGCAAAAGATAAAATTAAAGGAATTCAGATCCTTGTCTGAAGATTTTGTCATGGTTGTAACAAGAATAGTGTTGGACTCATTGAGTCTGGTGGTGTTGCAAAATTTTCTTTAGTTCAATCTTGTGAAATCTTCTCATAACAAAAAAATGATTTTCTTTTAGCTTGTTCCATAAACTTTGAAAAATGCAAAAAAAAAATGTTTTCTTTGTCATCTTCTTGTGACAAGTTCACACGGCTCAGGTCATCTGATCCATTGGGTCAATGTACCTGGTAAGTCCAACTTCCTTCTTTGTTACTTCTCCTCAGGTCCGATCCGATCTGGATTTTCACATGTCGGAAAGTGAATAAAACAAAAAAAAAACAACATTTTTCAAACGTTTTTCTAAATCAAGTTTACTCATATCAATTTTTACATCGCTCACCAAGCCTAGTTTCTGCACTGGTTCCCAAGCCCTTGTTTCCATTTTAGCTCTCAAATCCTATTTCCCATACTGGCTTGCAAAGCCCAGCTTCCATGCTGACCCGCAAGGCCCAGTTTCCACAATGGCCGAAAAATCTCAATTTCCACATTAGCTCAGAATGCCCATTTCCCATACTGACTTGCAAAGCCCCGCTTCCATGCTCACCCGCAAGGCCCAGATTCCACATTGGCCAAAAAAAAAAAAAATCCCAATTTCCCCAATGGCTCACAAAGCCTATTTTCCATATCGGCCCGCAAGGTCCAGTTTCTAGGCTGGTCCGCAAAGCCCAATTTTAAAAAAAAAAAAAAAAAAAACAAAACAAAAATAATCTGCTTTTCAACTAGTATCATCATTTTCATTTCATATTACTTTTCTTCATGCATAAAAAAAAAATACGCAAAAGTTGAGTCATTTGTTTTCGATGCAAATCATCCATTTTATGAGATTTCAAAAAAAAATGTAATGGATGTCATAATCTCCTATAGTCAAATGTTTGAGTCACATATTCTTAAGAGATATCTGTGTGTGCATTGCTTGGAAACATCATCCTTCAGCCCTCGCTATACCAAGAGATTGGCCCAATCATGTTCTTGAGCCCAAATGATAAACACCAAGTTTTACACTAGGGCAGAATTTCCGTCACCTCCATTGGCTTTCATTTGGGAGATCCTGGAATCCGTTATAAAAAAAATGAAAAAAAAGAATGAAAAATGACTCTTGTTGAGATCATTTAGTCTTGTCTCCTAATTAATCTTTTGAAAATGAAACAACCAAAATTTGAAATGACGTGTGGCCATCTTTCTTCATCCAAAAAAAAACAAAAAAATACATCCTTTGATACCAAATTTGAGCCAATAAGAAATTTCTTTTCAAATTTTACCTGAACAAGAGTTACCATCACAATAGAAGTCGACTCAAGTTGCAAGAAGAACACACTTAGTGATCAAATGAAAAAAAATTCCTCAAAAGTGAAGAAAAAAATACAAAGAATCACAAAGTGATGGCAAACAAAGAATGAAATTTGAGAAAGGGCAAAATAGTCAAAACAGTTTTGACGAATAACTAATACGAGGTGCAGATGGTAACTCTTGTTTCAAATAACCCACAAAATTTATTTGAGCCTTTATATCCTTTCTTTCAACACCCTTTAGCCCAAGCCACATTACAAGCCCAATAAAAGTCCACACAGATTGAATACTGGTTGCTTAAATTTTCATAAAGCTTAATTTCGGGACAAGACAAAAATGACCAACAAAAAAAAATGAGTGATGAAAAATAATTGTCCACGGATGAAGGGAACTCCCTTTTGATTAAGATTTTACAAAGTAAAATCAAACCGTTTGGGGCAATCTTTTCAAGCCAATCCTTTCCATATCCATCACAAATTCCTGAACACATTCAAATCCCATTCAAACTCTTCCCCCGGGTCTCAAACTTGGGGCAACTTTGTTAGTCTCAGATTTGTTCCATCTGAACCCTTGTTGGGCCTCTCAGATTTGTCCATACTGAAATTCATAGATCCACCCTCAAAACAGGGGCAGACACTTTGGAGCTTTGTATGATTTTGAGTCCATCTTATCATTCGTAAACCCAAAGTGGGGGGCAACCTCTTTTTGAACCTCGCTTAATTGACTCATACCCAAAACCAAAGCAACTTTGTGACTTTCATATATTTCGGCCAGGCCCATTCAGAGTATTGAGCAATTTTGTTAAATCTCAAATTTTTTTCATCTGAACATTCAAAGCTCATACAAAGACTGAGGCATCCCTTGTTGGGCCTTGCATGATCTTGGTTCGCCCCGAACTTCAGAAATCTAAAACCACCAAAATTGGGGCAATTTGCAAATCCCACATGATATTCTCACTCCCTGATTCCTGACTTATTCCCTCTCAATTCACAGATACATTCGTCCATACCAATGCTTTTACAATGTTCCAGAGCAGCTTCTGGGTATCTACTACTTCACAATGGCCTTTGTAGCCGTTTTAAGGAGTAAGAGGCTCAAGTAGCCAACCCGGTACTCTCCAAATCCTTCCAATCATCCTCCACATATTTTTCCAACCCCTGATATCAAGCATGTACACACTAGTATCTCGTCAAGAAATGCGTAGCACACAAGCTTCATTTTGAACAGTTGACTTTAGAATTGGACATCCATTGAAAGGAAATTGGAAGTCTAGATCGTCATAAATTGGATAATTTAAAAGGAAACAAATTGACTCTAAAAAAATGTCATAGTTTCATAATCTACCCATACATCATGTACATATTTTCATCAAACTTTGAATTTGCCTCCATGTATATTCATCAAATTTCCTTCCTTCAAAAAGACAAAATTCAACATGCATCAAAGTTTTCTCCTCCAATTTCAAAATTACATACTTTCACCAAATTTTCTTCTTTCAAAAAAAAAGACAAAAAAAATCAGCATGCATCAAGGTTTTCTTCTCCAAATTTCAAAATTTACATCAACCAAGTTTCTCTTGCACATCAAGATTTCAAATCCTTGTACAAAAATGCAACACCTTGTTTCTTAATTTCAAAATTTTCCAAAAAAAAATCAAAATCAAAAAAATTTCAACATCTCAAAATTTCAACCAATTCCAAATTTCAAATTCAAAACAATCAAACATTTTTCTCTCTGCCATTTTATCTCGGCCATCTGCAAGATAATGGTCGAAAGCACATTTCAGTTTGTTTTATCTCGGCCATCTGCTAGATAATGGTCGAAAGCACTTTTCTCTTGTTTTATCTCGGCCATCTGCAAGATAATGGTCGAAAGCACATTTCAGTTTGTTTTATCTCGGCCATCTGCTAGATAATGGTCGAAAGCACTTTTCTGTTGTTTTTATCTCGGCCATCTGCAAGATAATGGTCGAAAGCACTTTTCTCCTGTTTTATCTCGGCCATCTGCTAGATAATGGTCGAGCGCACTTTTCTTTTGTTTTATCTCGGCCATCTGCTAGATAATGGTCGAGCGCACTTTTCATTTCAGTTTTATCTCGGCCATCTGCAAGATAATGGTCGAGCGCACTTTTCTCTTGTTTTATCTCGGCCATCTGCAAGATAATGGTCGAAAGCACATTTCAGTTTGTTTTATCTCGGCCATCTGCTAGATAATGGTCGAAAGCACTTTTCTGTTGTTTTTATCTCGGCCATCTGCAAGATAATGGTCGAAAGCACTTTTCTCCTGTTTTATCTCGGCCATCTGCTAGATAATGGTCGAGCGCACTTTTCTTTTGTTTTATCTCGGCCATCTGCTAGATAATGGTCGAGCGCACTTTTCATTTCAGTTTTATCTCGGCCATCTGCAAGATAATGGTCGAGCGCACTTTTCTCTTGTTTTATTTTGGCCATCTGCAAGATAATGGTCGAAAGCACTTTTTTCAGTTCCATTTTATCTCGGCCATCTGCAAGATAATGGTCGGACGCACCTTTTGTTTTGTTTTATCTCGGCCATCTGCAAGATAATGGTCGAAAGCAGTTTTCAGTTTTATTTTGTCTCGACCCTCTGCATGGCAATGGTCAGGTACAGATTTTAATTTTTTTTTTTTTCAAACGACCCTCTGCATGGCAATGGTCGAACCCAATCAAATTCAAATTTCTCATTCATTTAATCTTGTTCATTTTATTTGAAAAAAAAAACAACAAAAAAATTTTAATTAATTCAAAAAAAAATTCCCTGTTTGTTCCTGATTCTTTTTCATTGAAAATTCTCTGTTTTTCCTTGTGTATTTTGAAATCCGAACGAAATTAATATTTCTATCTTTACTTATCTTTTACTCTGATAATATGAAGACATTGTTTATCATATGATCTAGTAAAATCTAAGTAAAGAGGGGCAGCTGTCAACACTCAATTTCGTCCGGATTGACTAAATAATTTGTTTTATTGTTTTACCCTCATAAAAGGAAAAATTAAAAAAATGTGTGTATATAAAAAGAAAAAATATATAATAAAAAAAAAATAAAAAAAAAAAGGGCTCAGACGTTCGTCCCATATGATCTCGCGTTCGTCCGAACAGTGACCGTTCGTCCTTCCCCACTGTTGCTGAGGCCGTTCGTCCAAACAGTGACCGTTCGTCCTTACCCACTGTTGCTGAGGCCGTTCGTCCGAACAGTGATCGTTCGTCCTTCCCCTTTGTTGCTGTGGCCGCTCGTCCAAACAGTTCAACCGTTCGTCCTCAACCGTTCGGCGTAGCAGTTTGATTAGGCGCTCGTCCAAACAGTTCAAACGTGAACAATCCGCGTTCGTCTTTTCTCAGCGAACGTTCGTCCTCAGTTTCAAACCGTTCGTCCTTTTTCACTATTCGACGCCATTTTTTTTTTCATTTTGGACGTTCGTCCTCGCCCTCAACTGTTCGGCCTCTCATGTTTACCGTTCGGTCATTGTGTTTATTAAACGTTCGGTTATTTTGTGTAATGAGAGTTCGGTCTTTAAATTGATTGCTCGGTCTCCATGATATTTGTCGTCAGCATTCGGTTTTGGACGTTCGGTAATGATTATTCTTAGTGAACGTTCGGTCTTGAGAAAGTGTTCGTCCTCCATGTGCGTTCGGTTTATTTTGTCTTATGAGCGTTCGGTCATCACTTGAACGCTCGGTTTCTGTTTTGAACGTTCGGTCTCCTCCAGCGTTCGTATTTCCTACGTTCGGTTTTGAACGCTCGTCCAGGTAATCTCCCCTACCGCTCGTACTGATCACTCCTGGTTGTTCTCCATCCTCTGCCGCTCGTCCAGTTCTTTCCCCTCACCTACCCTTAATTATTCCCCCTTGATTCCCACGATCTTCCATTAACATTCCCACCAACCAACCTTCCACTAAGTGCTCCACTCACCACCTCTGACCACTGCCAGACACCGTGACCACTTCACTCATCTGCCACTATGTAGCACCTCCACTGGATCCCTAAGAACCCGGATCCTCATCCTCAGGAGAATCATAATCCATTCTCATTGATACCCCTCGGATCTCCAATTCCCTTCCACCATCTCCAGCATCACCATCCAGCATGCACAGAAGAGGAAGCAACCACACGCACATGGTGTCCACCGTATGAAGAAGAAGACAAGATTGAGGGGCCCTCACCCTATTTTCTCACGGCCAAAAAACTGTAGCTCAGCATGCAAAGAAAAGAGGATCACGGGAAGAATTCTGAACAGATTGGGAGGCTCACGGGTTCTGAGATTTGGCTATAAAAGAAAGCAAGCAGCAGAGGGAAAAGGGGGCGCAGGAAAACATCTTTTTTGGGCTTTTGATCACTCCACAGATACAGAGAATCCTTCTATTTTCCAGTGCTTCCTTTTCACTCATCAAAATCCAGCTCAAACTTCCAGTTCGACCTCACTCTGCTCCTAAAAGAACCATCCCATAGAACCCCTCACCATCGTCCTTTCCCTCATCATTCCGCATCAACTTCTTCATCCTTACACCATGTGACATCCCAAAAATACAGCATAACACCATAAAATCAGAAAATCACATTTAATAATATTTCAATACAGTTTTCCAACTAAAAACAAAATAAAACCCGAACGAAAGCTCAAGGACGAACGTCCTTGAGTACAAATCCAACATAACGGACGAATGTGCAAAAGTCGCACGCCACACAAAGGGGTTTTACAAATATAAGATAAACATACAAGAAACCTGACCGAACGGTTTAAACAGGATAATTACCGAACGGTCGAATTAACTCAAAAGAAAACAAGAGATGGTCGAACGACCACTCAATTCAACTAAATACAATACTGGCCGAGCGATCTCACTGCTCGATCTTCACTTCAACATCAACCAGGCTCTCTTCATTCAATGCTTCTTCCAAACGCTCATCTCCCTCTGCTCACACCCACACGGATGATCATTGCAATGACAAGACGGACGTACAAGTACAATGGACAACACAAGGAAACGAAAGGGTAAGCTTACGTAATTTAACTCATGCATCAACATATAATTTCTAGCAAACAGTTCATTTCACGCATACATATCAACGTACGCATTCATCATACATCACATAATTTAACGCATGTACAAAATAAAACTCAACACGACTGACTGTCCGGACTGTATGAAATCTGCGTAGTTACAGGCGTTCACGCACCCGGGTGGTGTGGTAATTGGCATCCTCATCAGCTGCCACCCGAGGTTAGTCCGTTCTTACGTCGCCCATGTTAACTTATGGACTAAGGACCTCCTGCCGTTCCCACGCATGACGTGCGTCCTCTACTTGAGAACGAGCACTCACGGAACATCAGGATGAACAGCCAGCATTAACTATCCACAGTCATACTTTACAACTTTCAACATTCAACCATGAGTCGTTCCTGCCTGGAACGCTCGTTCAATATTCATAACTTTCATATCATCGCAAATACTGTTCATCATTCATTATTCATCAATCCATAATCATTTTCATTATTCATAACCAAATCACCAAAAGCCGAACGTTCTGTCCCCAAAGACCGAGGACGAACGCTGTAAGTGAGACCAAAAGACGCTCGTTCGGAACGAAGACCGAACGTTAAAATTGCAGAAAATTCCAATAGTACTGTTCATTGGACGAACGCTATTTAGTGGGAAAAGAGAACGAGCGCACAAAATAATACCGAGCGTCATTTAGGACGGACGCTCAGTTTTCAAAACCGAGCACTATTTGGACGAACGCTCATTTCAGAACCGAGCACTATTTGGACGAACGCTCATTTCAGAACCGAGCACTATTTGGACGAACGCTCATTTCAGAACCGAGCACTATTTGGACGAACGCTCATTTCAGAACCCAGCACTATTTGGACGAACGCTCATTTCAGAACCCAGCACTATTTGGACGAACGCTCTTTTCAAAACCGAGCACTATTTGGACGAACGCTCAGTTCAAAACCGAGCACTTTTTGGACGAACGCTCAGTTCAAAACCGAGCACTTTTTGGACGAACGCTCAGTGTGAGACCGAGCACCAATTTGATTGAGCATTCGGTTTAAGACCGAACACCATTTTGAGCGAGCGCTCATTATGAAACGAACACCAAACAGAACGAACGTTCAGTATAAGATTAGGACGAACGCTCAGTTGGAGACCGAGCACCAGGACGAACGCTCAAACAAAGCATTTTAACATGAGGACGCTCGTCCTCGAACAGGGATCGATCCAAATGAACGAATCCCATTCTGCTAATTTATCAGGAAAACCGAACGGTCAAGGACCGTTCAGCAATGAACGCACATGATCATATGGAGGGTTCTTATTCAATATTCATTCATATTCCAGTTCATTTCTCATCATACAATATCATAGTTACGTTCGTTCATATCATCATTAACTTTCACATTTCATACGATCCATATCATGTAAATTCATATTTCTCATTTCACCAAGAAAACGAACGTTCATGCAGTTCAGTAAATCAAATATCATGCGTTTTACTCATACCATCAAATAACGGACGTACATATCAATTCAT
This sequence comes from Vigna angularis, assembly GCF_016808095.1. NCBI lineage: Eukaryota > Viridiplantae > Streptophyta > Magnoliopsida > Fabales > Fabaceae > Vigna > Vigna angularis. The sequence goes on along the minus strand of NC_068972.1, from coordinate 1,213,588 downwards.
TCATAGCATCCATCATGCATTAATTCCATACAGTAAAATAACGAACGTTCACATACAGCATGCATCAAAAACAGTTAAATTAAATAAGCTTCCCTTACCCGGAAATGACGAACGTTCACAGATTCTCTACTCAAATTCCAATAACAAGCGCTCGTTAATCCACTGTTCAGACGAACCCCAATAATGAAAAATCAGAACCGCTATACTCTAAGAAATACGAACGTACAACTCAAACACAGCTAAGGACGAACGTCAGAGAGGAAGGGAGAACCTACCAGCTTCACCAGTCGAACGTTCTCTCTGGAACTCCTACGCCGAGCGTCCTTCAATCTTGCCGGAGTGTGGAATGGAGGAGGTGCAGTGGTGGTTTCTTAGAGAGAGAAGGGTGCAGAGAGTGAAGAGAGAAGGAGGAGAGAATTGAATCTGAGAAACTGAAGGAAAGAGGGTGAAGAGAGAGATCTATCAGAATTAAATTAAGAGGTGAGTGCTCCACTCAGCCGAACGCACGTCTCCACTATACCAGTGCGCGCTCGGCCGGACGCACTACACCAACCCACTCTGGACGGTCGACCACTGTACTGTTGCCACGTGTCTTCCACCATCGCCGACGCTCGCTCAGTCGGCGCTCCACTGACGCTGCTGACTCACCCGGACGTGCGGCAGCTGGCGTCCGTCAGTGGCTGTCGGGCACTGTTGTCGGCCATGTAAACTACTAACGTGGCGCGCTCTCCTGCCGCCACGTGGACGCACGTTTTTTTTTTTTTTTCAGTCCTCACATTCCCCCCAACTACAAAAATTTTCGTCCTCGAAAATTAGGACAGAGTCTCGAACAGATGGGGATACAAATCTTTCATAGCATCTTCCACTTCCCAAGTGGAGTCGCCCGTCTTCTCGTCCCAGACGACTTTCACCAATCTGACGGCTTTCTTCTTGTAGTACTTGGTGTCGCTATCTTCAATGCGTACCGACTGCATTTCCAACGTACGATCTTGACGAAGACGAATATTCTCCAACTCCAATACATGAGAAGGATCAGATACGTACTTACGGAGTTGAGAAACGTGAAAGACTGGATGCAAGTTTGATAACTGAGGCGGCAAGGACAACTCGTACGCAACTGGTCCAATCTTCCTCAAGATCTGATAAGGTCCGATGAACTTGGGAGATAACTTCTTTGGTCGGATGGCTCTCCCTACACCAGTGGTCGGATGTAGTCTAAGAAAGACATGATCTCCTGCATCGAACTCCAAGGGTCTTCTCCTCTTGTCAGCATAAGATTTCTGTCGACTCCTGGACGTCTTTAACCTTTCTTGAATCAGCTTCACTTTCTCAGTTGTTTGCTGAATGAGCTCTGGTCCTGTTAACACCTTTTCCCCTTCCTGAAACCAACACAAAGGCGTTCGGCATTTCCTTCCATATAGAGCTTCAAAAGGAGCCATTCCTATACTGGCTTGAAAACTGTTGTTGTATGTGAACTCCACTAAAGGCAAGACTTCATCCCAGACGCCCATGTGATCTAGGACACACGCTCTCAATAAGTCTTCAAGCGTCTGAATGGTTCTCTCGGACTGACCGTCTGTCTGAGGATGATAGGCCGAACTCATTTGAAGTTTACTACCGAGCTCACTTTGTAATGATCGCCAGAACCGAGAAGTAAACCTCGTGTCTCGGTCTGAAACAATGCTGGATGGAACTCCATGCAGGCGAACAATTTCTTGGATATAAAGCTTAGCCAGGTTCGTCATTGACATCTTTAGATTGACTGCTAGGAAATGAGCACTCTTCGTCAGTTGATCCACAATTACCCATACGGAATCATGATTTCTGACCGTTCGAGGTAAGTGAGTCACGAAGTCCATCGCAATGCTGTCCCACTTCCATTCTGGAATCTCTAACTGCTGAAGTAGACCGCCAGGTCTCTGATGTTCAGCTTTGGCTCGTTGGCACGTTAAACAAGATGCCACAAAACGTGCAACATCACTCTTCATTCCTGGCCACCAGAATGAGTTCCTGAGGTCTTGATACATCTTAGTCATACCAGGGTGTATGCTAAGGCGGCTGTGATGTCCTTCCTCAAGAATGATTCTTTTCAACTCGCCATCATTCGGAATGCACGTTCTATCCATGTAGCGTAGAAGACCATCAGTTCCAGTGTTAAACTCCTTGGCCTGATCTGTACCGAGTGCGTTCAATATATTCACCAACTCTTCATCTTCTCGCTGCTTCTCTCTGATCCGGTCGTATACATCACTGGAGATTCTAAGAGTACAACATTTAATAATATTCGGTTGCAAGTTGAACTGTAACCTTAGATCTCTAAAGCTTTCTACCAAACTTAACTCTCGGACCATCATGGAGGAGACGTGAACTACCTTTCTGCTTAAGGCGTCTGCTACAACATTTGCTTTTCCCGGGTGATAGAGTAGTTCAAAGTCGTAGTCCTTCAAGAACTCAAGCCAACGTCTCTGTCGCATATTCAGCTCCTTCTGATCAAACAGGTATTTGAGACTCTTGTGATCACTGAACACTTGAAATGTCGATCCATACAAGTAGTGCCTCCAGATTTTCAAAGCAAAGACGACCGCTGCTAATTCCAAGTCGTGAGTTGGGTAGTTCTTCTCATGAACCTTCAGTTGTCGAGAAGCATACGCAACCACCCTCTTTTCTTGCATAAGTACACAGCCCAAACCCTGATGAGACGCGTCACAATATACCACGAAGGGTTTAGCCGTGTCAGGTATGACTAATACTGGGGCGCTTGTTAACTTATTCTTCAATTCCTTGAAACTTTCTTCACACCGATCGGTCCAAGCGAACGGTTGATCCTTTCTGGTCAGCTGAGTAAGCGGAGCCACTATTTTGGAAAACCCTTCAATGAACCGTCTATAGTAGCCTGCGAGTCCCACAAAGCTGCGAACTTCAGTTACCGAACGTGGACTCTCCCATTCCAACACTGCTCGTACTTTAGCCGGATCCACTGAGATTCCTCCAGCTGAAACCACGTGTCCCAAAAATGGCACTTCCTTCATCCAAAATTCACATTTAGAGAATTTGGCATATAACTCCTTTTCCCTTAGCACGCCTAGAACGATCCTCAAGTGATCCTCATGCTCTTCATAGCTCTTGGAGTAGACAAGAATATCATCAATGAATACAACCACAAACTTATCAAGATACGGCCTGAAGATACGATTCATGTAGTCCATGAATATTGCTGGGGCGTTTGTCACACCGAATGGCATCACTACATACTCGTAGTGTCCATAACGAGATCGGAAGGCTGTCTTCTGGATGTCTTCTTCCTTCACCCGAATCTGATGGTATCCCGACCGTAAATCAATCTTTGAAAATATGGTCGCGCCATGTAATTGATCCAGCAGGTCGTCAATCCGAGGCAAAGGATACTTGTTCTTGATAGTCAGCTTGTTTAACTGCCTGTAATCAATACAGAGACGAGAACTGCCATCCTTCTTCTTCACTAAGAGTACTGGCGCTCCCCAAGGTGATGCGCTTGGTCTGATAAACTGCTTATCAATTAATTCTTCTATCTGTTCCTTGAGTTCAGCTAACTCCGCTGGCGACATCCGATATGGTGCAATAGAGATAGGTCCGGCATTCGACACTAGGTCGATAGTAAATTCTACCTCGCGTGGAGGAGGTAATCCAGGCACTTCATCAGGAAATACATCGGGGAATTCATCCACAACTGACCGTTCTCCACTTGACTTACTGGACGATTGCTCATGATTCAAACCTTCAAGTCGTTCATCCGAATGCGTCATGATTAGAAAACAACTAGCACCATCCACGATGTCTTCCTTTAGCTGACCGAGCGTCACCGATAGCTCTACTTCATACTCGTCCGGGAATACCAATTCCTTTGCACCACAGTCAATAAGAATGCGATTGGCAGCCAACCAATCCATTCCTAGGATTACTTCTAAATCCTTTAGGGGTAGGCAGATGAGGTTTACCTTATAGTTACGTCCTTCAACCTCTATAGGACATTTAACACATACAATAGACGTCCTAACCTCACCCGCTGCTGGGGTTGCTACTACCAAGTCGAACTGCATCTCGCGTTCGGCTAATCCCAATTTCTCAACACACGCCTTCGAAATGAAGGAGTGTGTTGCCCCCGAATCATACAACACACAAACAGGCATTCCATGTAATAAGCAACTACCAGTGACGAGCGTACCTGAACTGGTAGCTTCCGTGGCCGTGATCGCATAAACTCTACCAACAGCCTGTGCTCGTCCACCCCTTCCCTGTTGCATTCTTCCAGCATTTGGCGGCCTCATTGGCGCTCGTCCGCCCATATTACAGTCGCGCTCTGTGTGACCATTCCTTCCACAACGAGTGCAGGACTTTGCTCCCAATAACTGAGGGCATGAAGACCGGTAATGTGGTCCTCCACATTGGAAACACTTAATTGATCCGTGCTGTCCAGATTGTCCGGCAACAACCATAGCCTGAGAATTAGATGGTTGTGCTGGACGAGCATACGGCAACCTGTCCCGATTCATATTCGGCCTGGACATGATCGGCCCTCTAGTTGGTTGTTGCTGCTTCTTCTGACGTTCTGCTTCAGCCATATTTTTCTCCAACACTTTTGCTCGCTCAATCATAACAGGAAAGGACTTAATGCAGAGGCTGGATATCAATACCTTAAGATCACTTCTCAGTCCATTTTCAAACTTCCTGCACTGCCACACCTCACTGGTGGCAAGGGTATTAAAGCGAACCAGATGTTTGAACCTGTTGGTGTACTCTGAAACAGACATATTACCTTGTACCAACTGGAGAAATTCCACCTCTTTGCCGAATCGAACACTATCCGGGAAATACTCCTCATAAAACTTTTCCTTGAAGACTTTCCAGGAAATAGGGCTGTGAGATTCTGCTAGTATCATCTTCGCAGTCGACCACCAATGACTGGCCTCTCCGGTCAACAGATACTCGGTGAATGCCAGTCTTCGATCATTAGGACATTCCTTGGCATCGTAAATTTGTTCCATGTCCCTTATCCACTGATCAGCTCCGTCGGGAAGGCACTTCCCATCAAATTTTGCAGGACGATGCTGTAGGAAATTTTCCAAACTCCACTCAGCCTGATGGGTGGTGTTTGAAGTAGATGCTCCGGGTGTACCCCTGGTAGCTGCAAGAATCTCCATAAGCTGTCTCTGAGTCACTTCAGAACTTGCGCGAGCAGCTTCTAAACTCTGTAAGGCAGCTGCATTTTGCTGCGTCAAAACAACGTTCTGCTCTTGTAACCTTTCAATTACTGATTCCAACAATCTGGTGTTGTTGGGCATATCATGCTCATTAGTCTGCGGTGGAGAAGGAGGGGGAAGTCTGGGTGCCATTGGTTCTCTGAGAAACAGAGAAAAGAAACGAACGTTAGCCCTGTTGAAAGAGTCGAAAATAACTCATTGAACGCAATTTAAGCACACAGCAAAAACACAGTGTACTCATAACCTACAGTGTCCTTAAGAGGACAAAACTGCTCTGATACCACTAATGTGACATCCCAAAAATACAGCATAACACCATAAAATCAGAAAATCACATTTAATAATATTTCAATACAGTTTTCCAACTAAAAACAAAATAAAACCCGAACGAAAGCTCAAGGACGAACGTCCTTGAGTACAAATCCAACATAACGGACGAATGTGCAAAAGTCGCACGCCACACAAAGGGGTTTTACAAATATAAGATAAACGTACAAGAAACCTGACCGAACGGTTTAAACAGGATAATTACCGAACGGTCGAATTAACTCAAAAGAAAACAAGAGATGGTCGAACGACCACTCAATTCAACTAAATACAATACTGGCCGAGCGATCTCACTGCTCGATCTTCACTTCAACATCAACCAGGCTCTCTTCATTCAATGCTTCTTCCAAACGCTCATCTCCCTCTGCTCACACCCACACGGATGATCATTGCAATGACAAGACGGACGTACAAGTACAATGGACAACACAAGGAAACGAAAGGGTAAGCTTACGTAATTTAACTCATGCATCAACATATAATTTCTAGCAAACAGTTCATTTCACGCATACATATCAACGTACGCATTCATCATACATCACATAATTTAACGCATGTACAAAATAAAACTCAACACGACTGACTGTCCGGACTGTATGAAATCTGCGTAGTTACAGGCGTTCACGCACCCGGGTGGTGTGGTAACTGGCATCCTCATCAGCTGCCACCCGAGGTTAGTCCGTTCTTACGTCGCCCATGTTAACTTATGGACTAAGGACCTCCTGCCGTTCCCACGCATGACGTGCGTCCTCTACTTGAGAACGAGCACTCACGGAACATCAGGATGAACAGCCAGCATTAACTATCCACAGTCATACTTTACAACTTTCAACATTCAACCATGAGTCGTTCCTGCCTGGAACGCTCGTTCAATATTCATAACTTTCATATCATCGCAAATACTGTTCATCATTCATTATTCATCAATCCATAATCATTTTCATTATTCATAACCAAATCACCAAAAGCCGAACGTTCTGTCCCCAAAGACCGAGGACGAACGCTGTAAGTGAGACCAAAAGACGCTCGTTCGGAACGAAGACCGAACGTTAAAATTGCAGAAAATTCCAATAGTACTGTTCATTGGACGAACGCTATTTAGTGGGAAAAGAGAACGAGCGCACAAAATAATACCGAGCGTCATTTAGGACGGACGCTCAGTTTTCAAAACCGAGCACTATTTGGACGAACGCTCATTTCAGAACCGAGCACTATTTGGACGAACGCTCATTTCAGAACCGAGCACTATTTGGACGAACGCTCATTTCAGAACCGAGCACTATTTGGACGAACGCTCATTTCAGAACCCAGCACTATTTGGACGAACGCTCATTTCAGAACCCAGCACTATTTGGACGAACGCTCTTTTCAAAACCGAGCACTATTTGGACGAACGCTCAGTTCAAAACCGAGCACTTTTTGGACGAACGCTCAGTTCAAAACCGAGCACTTTTTGGACGAACGCTCAGTGTGAGACCGAGCACCAATTTGATTGAGCATTCGGTTTAAGACCGAACACCATTTTGAGCGAGCGCTCATTATGAAACGAACACCAAACAGAACGAACGTTCAGTATAAGATTAGGACGAACGCTCAGTTGGAGACCGAGCACCAGGACGAACGCTCAAACAAAGCATTTTAACATGAGGACGCTCGTCCTCGAACAGGGATCGATCCAAATGAACGAATCCCATTCTGCTAATTTATCAGGAAAACCGAACGGTCAAGGACCGTTCAGCAATGAACGCACATGATCATATGGAGGGTTCTTATTCAATATTCATTCATATTCCAGTTCATTTCTCATCATACAATATCATAGTTACGTTCGTTCATATCATCATTAACTTTCACATTTCATACGATCCATATCATGTAAATTCATATTTCTCATTTCACCAAGAAAACGAACGTTCATGCAGTTCAGTAAATCAAATATCATGCGTTTTACTCATACCATCAAATAACGGACGTACATATCAATTCATTCATAGCATCCATCATGCATTAATTCCATACAGTAAAATAACGAACGTTCACATACAGCATGCATCAAAAACAGTTAAATTAAATAAGCTTCCCTTACCCAGAAATGACGAACGTTCACAGATTCTCTACTCAAATTCCAATAACAAGCGCTCGTTAATCCACTGTTCAGACGAACCCCAATAATGAAAAATCAGAACCGCTCTACTCTAAGAAATACGAACGTACAACTCAAACACAGCTAAGGACGAACGTCAGAGAGGAAGGGAGAACCTACCAGCTTCACCAGTCGAACGTTCTCTCTGGAACTCCTACGCCGAGCGTCCTTCAATCTTGCCGGAGTGTGGAATGGAGGAGGTGCAGTGGTGGTTTCTTAGAGAGAGAAGGGTGCAGAGAGTGAAGAGAGAAGGAGGAGAGAATTGAATCTGAGAAACTGAAGGAAAGAGGGTGAAGAGAGAGATCTATCAGAATTAAATTAAGAGGTGAGTGCTCCACTCAGCCGAACGCACGTCTCCACTATACCAGTGCGCGCTCGGCCGGACGCACTACACCAACCCACTCTGGACGGTCGACCACTGTACTGTTGCCACGTGTCTTCCACCATCGCCGACGCTCCTCAGTCGGCGCTCCACTGACGCTGCTGACTCACCCGGACGTGCGGCAGCTGGCGTCCGTCAGTGGCTGTCGGGCACTGTTGTCGGCCATGTAAACTACTAACGTGGCGCGCTCTCCTGCCGCCACGTGGACGCAAGTTTTTCTTTTTTTTTTTTTTTTTTTTTTTTTTTTTTTTTTTGTCCTCACACACCACCTCGGGACCAACTTCATTCCAGCTCCCAGTCCATATCCAGCACCTTAACCTCACAGCCAACGTCCACTATCTTAATCTTCATCCACCACAAAAAAAAAAACGAAAAAAAACAGAGGAGGAGTTACTAAAAAAGGGAGACACGTTACTAGGAAAAGGAAATCAGCCACAAGAAAAGAATCGATCAAACCCACGGGTTAACAACCGCAAACGGATCTTCGAGAGTATCAAACGGCGGCTCCGGCCTTTGGCAACGGCGGCAATAGAAAATAGAGAATAGGAGAGCCCATCGACGGCGGCTTCCAAGGCTGACGGCGTCGCGGTTGGGAACGAATCCGGTGGCATTTGGGATTTGCCGCTAACGCCGAGATCGTAAAAGCTGGTTCGCGGTGGCTGGGTCGCGGTGGCTGGTGTAGCGGCACGGTGGCTTAACGGCGACGTGCAGTGGCGCGGGTGAGCTGGCAACAGATTGACGGTGGCCAGCTTGGCAGAGGCGACAGCTCGCGGGCAGGGCCACCCCATCCTTGGATTGCTGGCGTTTGAAAGACGAGAGAGAGAAGGTAGAGGCGCCGCGGTCGGCGTTGACTCCGGCGACAGTTGCCTCTGGCGATGCCTTGGATTGTGGTGGCCGTTTGAGGTGAGCGCCTTTGGCTCCCTTTTGCTCAGAGAAGAAGAAGTGAATCGGTATAATGAGAAGAGAATGGGAGAAACCCCTAAGGGTTTCTTGAGCTAAAGGACCTTGGGCCGTTTCTTTTTTTCTTTTTTAACCCAACTCTTTCTCTAAAAAACAAAAATAAAAATAAAAACAAAGAAAAATAAAATGAAATAAAAAAAAGGGGCCATTTTTCCTTTGCGTCCCCGGTTTTCATCTTTACACCTCCTTCCATTTGGGTTTAAACCCATCAATTTCTGCAAACAAATATAAAAAAGCAATTGGGCCGGACAACTAGATACTCAATGCACCTCCAGTTTTATCTTGACACCCCTGGCGGATACAGATCCAGAAGGTTTCGGCCCAAACTAAAGGAGTCCCAATCTTACTCCGCACGCACCCCTGGTTTTTATCTATGTACCCCTACTCCTAGTGGGCCCTTTTTTTTATTATTAGTTGGTTTTATTGCATGTAACTCCTTCTACAGTAACCCTCACCCCTTTATTTTATTTATGTATAGTAACTTGTTTAGGTTGTTTTTTATAAAAATTATAAAAAAATTGTAAATAATAAAAAATATATAAAACTTTAAAAAAAACATTTAATGTAATAAACATCGGTATGAGTACTCGTGCGATCGTACGCATCAGCCTAGTACTTATTGCCCAAATATAAAATAAATAAAAGCCGTGTGAGTGCTCGTGCGATCGTACGCATCAGCCTAGTACTCATTACGCAAAACAATAAGAGGAAAAAGCCGTGTGAGTGCTCGTGCGATCGTACGCATCAGCCTAGTACTCATTACGCAAAACAATAAGAGAAAGAAAGCCGTATGAGTGCTCGTGCGATCGTACGCATCAGCCTAGTATTCATTACGCAAAAAATATAAATATCACAATAAAAATACCAAAAAAAAATATAAAATCTTCAAAAACTGAAAACATTCACTTTTTCAAAACTACAAACAATATTCCTGGCCAGAACTACGTGATCCTTGATTCTTCATCAAAAGTGGAGATACGTAGGAGCAAGGCCAGTCCTTGTCAGGTTCACTTCCCAAAATTCTCAAACAAATTCTCAAACAAATTCTCAAACAAATTCTCAAACAAATTCTCAAACAATTTTCCAAACAAATTTCTCAAACAGTTTCAAAAGAACTACGTAACCCTGATTTCTCATATGAGAATACGTAGGAGCAAGGTCAATCCTTGTCGGGCCCCAAAAAGCTAAAAAATTTTGTTTGTTTCTTTTGAGTTTTATTTTAAGGGAAAGTTAAACACTTTGAAAACCACATCCACATTCGCACATTTAGTTAAAGGTACTGCCTTAGGGCAGGCGTTGTAGGGTGCTAATACCTTCCCTACGCGTAACCGACTCCCGAACCAAGAATCTGGTTCAATTTGACCATGCCTTATCATTTTATGGTTTTTCCGTAGTTTTCCAGAATAAACTATGGTGGCGACTCCAAAATCTCTTTTTCAAAATCTATTCTTTTTATTGGATCGTCGTCCCGTCGCGATTCCGGTTGCGACAGAAAGAAATGTATGACTTGTTGATTGAAGTCAGTAAAAAGTTAGAGTAAAGTAATTTAAAGATTTTTGTGACTATGATCTATGATGATACAAGTGAGTTATTTGTTAAATTTGTTTTAATAATGAGTACATAAAAACTCATATACTTATAAAACCAATTTAAAAATATAAAAATATTAAGATGGTTAACAAACCAATTTATAAACGAATTCACATGAAATAGATTAAATTTATTAAAAAATCACATACACATATCACATATAAAAAAATACGTATAGAACGATTAAGATTGATAAAAGAGAAATAAATTAAATTATACAAAAATTTATATGCAGAAAGATGTATTGTATATCATCCTTTAAGTAGTTTAACATCACCTTGTATATAAAAGGTTTAATCCTTTTTGACATCCCTATTTGTGTAGGAATGTCTGAGATAGGTCCTCGTTTTCTAAAGTGTATCAAAATGGTCCTTAATTTTGAAAATTGATATCAATTGAGTCCTTCCTGTTAAGTTGGCTGGACGGCGTTAAAAAAATTGATGAGTGGGATGCTGAGATGAGGAACGAACGCTCGTCCACCAGCGAACGAATGCTCGTCCACCAGCGAACGAACGCTCGTCGACCAGCGAACGAACGCTCGTCGACCACCGAACGAACGGTCGTCCAGTGTGGAACGAACGGTCGTCCAGCAGTAAGAGGTCGACGAGCGTTTGTTCGCTGTTGGACGAGCGTTCGTTCCTCATCTCAGCATCCCACTCATCAATTTTTTTAACGCCGTCCAGCCAACTTAACGAAAAGGACTCAATTGATATCAATTTTCAAAATTAAGGACCATTTTGATACACTTTAGAAAACGAGGACCTATCTCAGACATTCCTACACAAATAGGGATGTCGAAAAGAATTAAACCTATATAAAACTAAGAACAAAAAAACATTAAAATAATTAAGATGAACAAAGTCCAAAAATTTGCTATAAGTAGAACGTCTAATCATTAAACGCGTTAGACATACATTAATCCACTAAAAGATATACTATAATCTAATCTTAAATATATTTACGCATTAAACATAAACTTTGATCACATGAACACCGAAATCAATGTCTTCTGCATAAGGAACTCTCTTAGTTTATAAATTTGGTAGTAACACCACACAACACATAGAAGTAGTGTTGTAAAAACAGGTTTTAACCTCTGAACCAATCTGACTTATTACGAGTTTGAGTCAGGTTAAGTGTGAAAAAAATGTAATTTTTTATGAGTTAGTTTTCCACTCAAGCTCACTTAGAATCGGCATATTCGGGTTGAACCCATGGTGAGTTAGGTTGACTCACCTAATTTAATTTAATTATTTATTATTTTGTGTTTCAATATTATTAGTTAGCATTTTTTTATTACACTAGGGATAAAAAAATGTTTATGGACAAATGATACAAAAATTATCAATATTAAAAATTTATTTCTTTTCGCCCTTGTTTTTGGACTTGGATTATATGATATTTTTTTGTTTGAATTGTCTTTGGAGTTTAATATCAGTTTAGACTGAAATTTATTTAGATTTGAATTAAAAAAAATTATAATATTTTTATTTTAAAAAAAATTATAATTTTTTTATTTTAAAAAAATTATAATTAAATGAGTCAGTGAATCAACCTGTTTAATCCAACAATCCGTAATGGGTCAAATTAGGTTTAAATTTTCTCAACTTGTTAATAACTAAATCAGGTTGAATTAGCTCATTAAGTGATCAACCCGTGATGGTTCAGATAAAGTTATTCCAATTTGGTACTTTTCTATTTAATTACGACTGTGTGTGTTTTTTAATTAATTTTGTTGTATAATGACAAAAACTATGATGAGAATTTTTAATTAATTGGATGGTGAATATTGCAGTGGTGTATGGATCTATGTATGTGGCCACAAAATAACGAATATTTATTCATATATTTATGTAATATATAATTGGGGAAGAGAAATCAGACACTAAAAATAACATCGATTCTTCGTCGTAACTTTTCCATTCCTTTATCGTTTCATTCCCAACACATGGACGCCGTGACACTGTCACTCCCTCCGGTTCCGGTGCGTACAGTGTCTGCATCTGCGTCAACATCGTACTCTGTTCCTGTCTCTAGCTCCTGGTCGGTCGCGGCGAGGCAGAGGCTCTGGTCTCTCAGAACAAGACCCAGATTCCGGAATCACTCCTCTGCGGTTCCTCAACTGACGGTGACGTGCGGTGCGGGAGTGGCGGAGATTAACGAGAGCCAATTCAAGGAGACGGTCTTGGAGGCGAACCGTCCTGTTCTGGTTGAGTTCGTCGCCACTTGGTGTGGTCCTTGCCGTCTCATCTCTCCCGCTATGGAATCCCTTGCTAAGGTTTGTTTTTTTTTCTCTCTCTCTCTCTCTATTTCCCATGTTCTTTTGCTTCTATAGTAAAAGCTACTACTGTTCTGTTAATTAACCGCCTTTATGCATTTTTTGATTCTTTGTTGGTGTATATAACATCTGATTTTCTTTCTAATCTGAATTCTTGATTGCAGGTTAATGTGTGTGTGTTTGTAAACATGTTTTCTGCCTTTTTCTAAAAAGGGTTTATCTCCAGAAACAGATATTTCAAGTTTTTAAAGAAAGCCGTCCAATATTTAGAAAAACACTACAATTGGTAACTTTTTTCTCTAACAATTCTGCTTTAATATATAAAGAATGGAGATTTACACTTTCATCGTTTGATACTGCGTATTTGTTGCATTTAGTTTACTGTTAGATTGGTCTTGTTAATTGGCTGAAACACAAGATTCAAGGAGTTAGCAACTGATCTGAAAGACCTGAAACGAGTGGTGGATGAAATTTTTTACACAGATAAATTCTTTTGTCAACATAGCATAGTTTCACTAGTATTCATGATTTTACATTAACATGTTTTTTTAACAGAAACACCAACTCAGAATTCAGTTTCTTGGGAATCTAATTCTGAACTGACACAGTTAATAAAACCCACAGCATGCTATTTTGGTAAAAGGAAATTGACAATGTGCTATCTGTGTGAAAAAATCGTAGTGAATGCCTTTAAAAAATGATGTCAGGACTACACTTTCAGATTTGAAATTTCTGATACAGATTGGAAACAACAGAAAATCATCTGGAATTGTTGGCTAAATAAAACTCAATCAATCATAGGTAAAGGCCATGGTGAATCTTGAACCCCTGTTGTAGACCCATTTGAACAACCCTTTAAAGTAAGGAATGTTAAATTTGTGTTTTCGAAGTTCCATAGTACTCAGGTTTTACTATGGATATAATTGATGCAACATTTTTTAGTTTATTATGAAGTTTCTGATGAGCATGACTGGTAATAGCAGCTGAACATATTGAAGATGTTCCCTAGTTTCAAATGATGACATGAAATCAAACTTTCCATCATTGAAAGAGTTTAAAAAGCCCTTGAATCAGCGTTTGGTAGTTAGAAATCACAAAAATTGTATGGGTCTTATCATAGTGTTAGAGAGTGTTTTGTCAACACTCCTCATAGTGAAATAATCCAAAATTAGCTTTTGAGAAAATTAGTTATGATTGGATCATTCTTATTCATGATTAAAGGAGCAGAATTTTCTCTGAATGTGAAACATATATCAAGATTTTCCTATAAATCAGTGTGAAAGTGTTCTTTAGGGTCAAAAATTTCCCCTGAATTTTCGTATATAATAAATTGCAGGAATACGAAGACCGATTAATTGTTGTGAAGATTGATCATGATGCCAACCCACGGCTAATTGAAGAGTATAAAGTTTATGGATTACCAACATTAATACTCTTCAAGAACGGGGAAGAAGTTCCAGAAAGCAGAAGGGAAGGTGCAATTACAAAAAGTAAACTTAAAGTATACGTGGATGATTTATTGAAATCGATATCAGTTTCATAGTCATGATATTCATTCATGTTTGAAAATTCTGACTTGTTCTGTGAGACTTTTGTTTCCATATCTTGTATGAATCAGTTTAACAGGCTTGTACAATTGTATAATCTGAAGCTGCAAATACAGCATAGTGCAGTGAAGGAAGTTTGTACTAAAATGATGTTCTTTGAGCTGAGTAAATTTCTGTTCTATTCAGGGTCGAAACTCATACATTCTAAACCCAAAAATAAAATTTGCTAGAGTGAAATACACAGAGAAAATAAATAAATTTAAAAGAGTGAAAAAATATAAGTATTTAAAACTTCAAGAAAACTGCAAGAAAAATAACTATTCAAAAAAAGAAATAATGTTCCATTCATATGTTTCAGGGCAGATAAAAAATATAATATTTTCACATGTTCCATCTCTTAATTTGATGGTGGTTGTCAATATCCACAGCAATGTATTGTTTCTTTTTCTTTTATTTGTCAAACCTGATAAATCTTCACCGCATAACTATCCTAATTTTGAGATATCAAAATTGATTGAATTCCGAGATAAAATTATAATTTATAACCTTCTTATTTGCTCAACTCATGTGAGAATTAAAATTCCAAACCAATTTTAATTATGACTAAATTTTAAGAGTGATAATTGATATTTAAGCAATTGATCATAAAATAATATTTTTTTTGTCAATTAGTTAAACTCGTTTCTTTTATTTCTCATTTTTTTATCTGTCATGGTAATTATGAATATCTTTTTTTCCGAGGTAAAAATATATCTCTTAGCATGCTTTTTTTTTTCTAGGTAAAAAATCTATTGAATCTTTTGACTTGTAGACTATTTAAATAATTTAATATTGAAATTACACTTCAATATTAAATTCCAAAAATCGAAACAATATTCTAAAGTATTATATATAAAAATAGAATAAATAATTTTTTATGAACTTGATATCTGAATATATTTGATACATATAATAAGACTAAATTACAATGAGTTGTTTGGGAAATGATAGAGATTTTGTTGAACTTCTCGGTCAATCAAACTTCAAATTGTAGTTATATGAGGATGTTCAATGATGATTACACTATCTTGAATAAACTTTCTCCAAAACCAATGTGATTTCCAAACTTTATTCATTTCTTCAATTTGAACATTTTTTGTCTCAGGCAAGAATAAGGCAATAAAAATTGTCATGATAAGCACCAATCCAGCAAAGAAGAAGAAAAGACCAAACTTCAAGTGACAAAGCATGGTTAAGAAAACTTGAGCAATGACAAAGGTAAATAACATGTTTACAGCAACATTTGTGCTTTGACCAGCAGATCGAACCTCAAGAGAACATATTTCACTAGGAACCAACCACCCTAGTGGACCCCAAGACCATGCATATGCTGCAACGTATGCACATATAAAGAATAAGAGAAGACCAGCTTCTCCATTTGGTAAAATAGCCTTCACCACTCACTCCAAATTTTAGAGCAATCATAATTCCAACAGCAAGCTACATATAATTATTATGTATTTAGGTTAACAAATGACTTCAATGGTAAAATTTCATCTCCTTACATACTAAAATAACAAATATTTTTTATCGATTAATTTAATATTTTTACCTGACAAATAAGCATCTGAATGCCGCCTTCGAGGAACAATATCCTTCTTCCAAACTTGTCCACAGAGAAAATAGAAACAATAGTGGCAACCACATTAACACCTCCAGTGATAACAGAAGACATAAGAGAAGTATCATTACCAAAGCCTAAAGTTTTAAAGAGGACAGGTGCATAGAACATGATGACATTGATGCCAGTGAATTGTTGGAAAAATGGAATGAGAGAGCAAAAAATCAGTTGAGGTCTGTATTTTGGTGTTGTGATGTTCTTCCATGGATGTTCCACATCTCTAGCTGCTTCAGCTGCATCAATGAGGTCTTGGAACTCCTCATCAACATTATCCATACCACGAATCTTTTGCAACATTTTCTTAGCTGCTTCTTTTTTACCTCTTTCAATTAAGGAGTTAGGAGTGTCACCTAAGAAAAGAGATCCTACACATAATATGATTGCAGGAACTACACCAACACCTAAAGAAATTCTCCAACCATGTTCTAGTTTGACAGTGCCATAATTAATAAGGTTTGCAACCAAGATGCCAATTGTGATCATCATTTGAAATCCAATGTTAAGTGCACCTCTTATTGATGTTGGAGCCATTTCAGACAAATACACGGGTACAGACTATTGCAAATAATAATAAAAAAAACAAAGGAAAAGTAAAAAACAATTTAATCATTACAATTTCTCCATACCCTTTTAACCAAATTTGAAAGCATTGACATTGATATAGAGCCTCACCTGATTACAATATCCGACACCAAAACCAAGTAGTAAACGACCTATGATGAGCATTTCAATATTGATGGCAAAACCATTCAACAATGCACCAACAAGGAAGAATAATCCACCTGCAAACATTGAGGTCTTGCGTCCCATCATTCTTGTTGTGGTGGAAGCAAAAAAGGAAGCTACTAACGCAGCAAGATATAAAGAAGAGGTGAACAAAGTGTCGCAACCGGAATCGCGACGGGACGACGATCCAATAAAAAGATAGAATATTAATTTTGAAAAAGTTTCGAAAAAGAGATTTGGAGTCGCCACCATAGTTTATTCTGGAAAACTACGGAAAAACCATAAAATGACAAGGCATGGTCAAATAGAACCAGATTCTTGGTTCGGGAGTCGATTACGTGTAGGGAAGGTATCAACACCCTACAACGCCTGCCCTAAGGCAGTACCTTTAACTAAATGCGCGAATGTGGATGTGGTTTTTCAAAGTGTTTAACATTCCCTTGAAAATAAAACTCAAAAGAAACAAACAATATTTTTTAGCTTTTTTGGCCCGACAAGGATTAACCTTGCTCCTACGTATTCTCATGTGAGAAATCAGGGTTACGTAGTTATTTGAAAACTGCTTTGGAAATTTGTTTGAAAATTGTTTGAGAATTTGTTTTGGATAAATTTTGGATTTTTGGGAAAGTGAGCCTGACAAGGACTGGCCTTGCTCCTACGTATCTCCACTTTTAGTGGAGAATCAAGGATCACGTAGATCTGGCAAGGCGATATTGATTGTTATTTGAAAATGTTGATGTTTTTGGTTTTTGAGGATTTTTATATTTTTTTTTGGTATTTTTGAAGAAAGAGAAAAGGTTTTTGGCGCAAGGACGATGCGTGCGATCACACATGTGCCTAAACCTTTAAAACATATTTTTTGGTATTTTTAATTTTAGAAAAGAGAAAAGGTTTTTAGCACAAGGACGATGCGTGCGATCACACATGTGCCTAAACCTTTGAAACATATTTTTTGCGTAATGAGTACTAGGCTGATGCGTACGATCGCACGAGCACTCACACGGCTTTCTTTTCCTCTTATTGTTTTGCGTAATGAGTACTAGGCTGATGCGTACGATCGCACGAGCACTCACACGGCTTTTATTTTTTTTGTTTTGCGTAATGAGTACTAGGCTGATGCGTACGATCGCACGAGCACTCACACGGCTTTTATTTGTTTTATATTTGGGCAATAAGTACTAGGCTGATGCGTACGATCGCACGAGTACTCATACCGAAATTTATTACATTAAATGTTTTTTAAAGTTTTACATATTTTTTTATTATTTTTTTATTTTCCCTTTTTTGAAATAAAATGAAATGAACAAATTCACTAAAACAAAGGCGTGTGGGGTATCTTACAAGGGGATACATCAGTAAAAAAACTAATAACCAAACAAATAATAAAAATAAAGATACAAAAGCGTAAAAATAAAACAAGAGAAACAAAACAGGGATGTAGAGATAAAACCAGGAGTGCCAAGTGAAATTGAAGCTCCTTTGTCTGTCAGGGGTGTAGAGATGAAAAAGGGGTGCATCCTGAAATGTATGCCCAAGTCCAATTCTTTTTTCCTTTTTTTTTTATTTTTGTTTAGGGTTCGAAGCCCCATTCTAACCTAATTAGAATCGCTTAGGGGTTCTATTCCCTTCTCCATTCCGAACATCCAGTTGCGGACAACTTCTCTTCCAACGAGCCTTGCCTCTTTCTCCAACTTACGCATCCAGCCGCCGCTATCTACAAGCCAAAACGTTGCCCGGCCATGGCCGCCGCTGCTGCCACCTCTTCTTTGTGCGCGAGGCCAAGATGCTCGCCTTCTGCCTATCGCATCACTGCTTCCAGCCGCCGTCGCACACGCACCAATAAGCCACGAACCAGACCAAACACTGCTGCACACGATTCGGCCACCCAGGGAGGGGTTCGCTTCTGCCACCAGATCCAGACCCCTCCTCCCTTCTCTTCTCTTCGCGCGTGACGGTGTTATTGGCTGCCAGCTGAAGGAACGGCTTCTCCCCCCTTGTTCCTGTACTTTGATTGGGTTTGATTCTTGGGGTTTTTAGTGGTTGATGGGTGAAGTTGGACTGGATGTTGATTTGGCCGTGTGTGAGTGTTACGGAAGAAGATATTGAAACTTTTGGGTGATGGGTTCTTGTGACGTGCGTGATGGAGGGTGATGTTTTACTGTCTAAAAAAAAAAATGAAAATGATTTTGGTTTCTTTGACAATTGAAAGATGAAGTTGAAGTAGGGTGGTTATGGGTATATCCGTGGGTGTGTGAGTTGGAGTTAGGCCGTGGGGAATGAAGATTGATGGAAAGGTATTCCTAATAACCGTTGGCCGTGATAAAGTGTTGGAGATGGTATAAGAATGGAGGTGTGGAATTTCCAGTGAACACAAGTGAGTAGTGTGAGGGGTGGAGAATTGAATTTTCAGAGAAGCTTAGAAGTGAGGGGAATGTGGTTAGGAGTGATGAGTTGAGGAAAGTGAAAGTTGTTGAAGGGGAAGGCCCGTGAGGTAAGGTGAAGATGATGAGGTTGTATGGCCGTGGGATAAGGTTGGTCGTGGCAGTGGGTTTTGGATCAAATGTTGGGGTTGAAAAGGAAGAAGAAAGGGATGTTGGAATGGAGATGAGGGTGGCTTTGGTAGCTGACCCGTAAGGAAAACAGATTTGAAGATGATGATGTTGGTTGATGGAGAGTGGTCAGAGGTGAATGATGAATGAAGATGATAATCTTCGGGTTTTGATTGGAGATGATGGATGTTGAAAGTGAAATGGAATGGTTGTTGGGATGGTTACGGGTGAAGGTCGTGAGAGGCAAAGGCCCTGGTCAGAGGTTGAGAGAGTCAGCCGAAGATGATGGCTTCCCAGTAGCCGTGGTATCCATTGTTGGAGGTGAATCTGAAGAAGAAAGGGATGGAGGTAATGGGTGGGTGAAGATCAAGCGTTGGAGGTGAATGAATAGATGAAGATGATGGGCTGTTGGACATAAAGGCTCCTTCAGAGTTTAAAGTTCGGCTCTAGTCTCATCATCTCAGCTGTCCTCCTCCTTTCCTGATGGTAAGTGTTGGTCATAAAAAATGAATATCAACCCCCTTCCCCCGAGACCTTCATCAAGTGGAATTATTAGTGGAAACCAAGTGGGGATTAGTGGGAATGGAGGTGGAAGCTGTTGGTGGTGGTGAGTGGAGAACAGTAGTGGAAGTTTGTTATGGTGGGGAATAATGGGGAACAGTAGTGGAAGTTTGTTATGGTGGGGAATAATGGGGAACAGTAGTGGAAGTTGGTGATGGTGGGGAATAATGGGGAACAGTAGTGGAAGTTGGTGATGGTGGAAGCTGACGATGGCCAGGACGAGCGGCAGAGGATGGGAGTGATTAGGACGAACGCCTTACCACTTTCTTTGACGAATGATGTTTGCTGCTGAGCCGAACGCTAGACGAACGAACGCTGAAGACAAACACATGGAGACCGAACGTTCAAATGAGACCGAGCGTTCAAGTGAAGACCGAACGCTCATTAAACAATATAAACCGAACGCTCAAAATCAAACGTACACCAATAACGAGCCCCCAAAACCGAACGCTAATAATCAATCACACACCAAAAACGAACGTTCAAATGAGTGTAAATAACTTCAAAACCGAACGTTCACTAACACAAAACCGAACGGTAACAAATATGACCGAATGCTTGATGAGGAGGACGAACGTCCAAAATGATAAAACGGCCGAACGGTCGAATAGTGAACGTTTGATGACCGAACGGTTGAAAATGAGGACGAACGTCCTAAAAGAAACGAAATGCCGAACGGTCAAACAGTGCAAAGGACGAACGGTCGAATCAGTGCAAAGGACGAACGGTCGAACAGTGCAAAAAGACGAACGGTCACTGTTCGGACGAACGGCAACAACAACAAATGGGGAAGGACGAACGGTTACTGTTTGGACGAACGTCCACAGTATCAGAGGACGAACGTCTGAACAACAGTTGGGAAGGACGAACGTTTACTGTTTGGACGAACGGTTGAACAATGGGGAAGGACGAACGGTTCAACAGTGGGCAAGGACGAACGGTTCAACAGTGGGGAAGGACGAACGTCACAACAGTGGGGAAGGACGAACGGTTGAACAATGGGGAAGGACGAACGGTTCAACAGTAGGGAAGGACGAACGTCACAACAGTGGGGAAGGACGAACGTCACAACAGTGGGGAAGGACGAACGGTTCAACAATGGGGAAGGACGAACGTCACAACAGCGGGGAATGAACGAACGGTTCAACAGTTGGGGAAGGACGAACGCTCACTGTTTGGACGAACGTCTGATCTCTTTTTTTTTATTTTATTTTATTTTTTTATTTTTTCATTTATATACTTTTTTTTTCTTTTTATGAGGAGAAAACAACAAAACAAATTATTTAGTCAATCCGGACGAAATTGAGTGTTGACAGCTGCCCCTCTTTACTTAGATTTTACTAGATCATATGATAAACAATGTTTTCATATTATGAGAGTAAAAGATAAGTAAAGATAGAAATACTAATTTCGTTTGGATTTCAAGATAAACAAGAAGCAAACAGAGAATAAAACAAACCAACAAAACTGAGAATTGAAGTGTGACAACTTTGTGGAGGGTCCACCAATGCTGCAGATGCAGTGAACGAGGAAATATTATTTTTTTTATTTTTTTGATGAAAGTAAATTTATTAATCAACCCGGACGAAATTGAGTGTTGCCCCTCTTTACTTAGATTTTACTAGATCATATGATAAACAATGTTTTCATATTATCAGAGTAAAAGATAAGTAAAGATAGAAATATTAATTTCGTTCGGATTTCAAAATACACAAGGAAAAACAGAGAATTTTCAATGAAAAAGAATCAGGAACAAACAGGGAATTTTTTTTCAATTAATTAAAATTTTTTTGTTTTTTTTTTTTTTTTGTTTTTTTTTTTGTTTTTTTGTTTTTTTTTTTTTCGAATAAAATCAACAAGATTAAATGAATGAGAAAATTGAATTTGATTGGGTTCGACCATTGCCATGCAGAGAGTCATTTAAGAAAATTAAAAATATGTACTGACCATTGCCATGCAGAGGGTCATTTGAAAAAGTAAAATCTGACTTGACCATTGCCATGCAGAGGGTCGTTTGAGAAAATTTAAAAATATGTACCTGACCATTGCCATGTAGAGGGTCGTTTGAAAAAGTAAAATCTGACTTGACCATTGCCATGCAGAGGGTCGTTTGAAAAAAATTAAAAATATGTACCTGACTATTGCCATGCAGAGGGTCGTTTGAAAAAGTAAAAATGGGCTCGACCATTGTCTTACAGAGGGCCGAGATACCAATGACAGAAATTAAAATTGGGCTCGACCATTGTCTTACAGAGGGCCGAGATACCAATGACAGAAAGCAAAATTGGGCTCGACCATTGTCTTACAGAGGGCCGAGATACCAATGATAGAAAGTAAAATTGGGCTCGACCATTGTCTTACAGAGGGCCGAGATACCAATGGCAGAAAGTAAAATTGGGCTCGACCATTGTCTTACAGAGGGCCGAGATACCAATGGCAAAAAGCAAAATTGGGCTCGACCATTGTCTTACAGAGGGCCGAGATACCAATGGCAAAAAGCAAAATTGGGCTTGACCATTGTCTTACAGAGGGCCAAGATACCAATGATAGAAAGTAAAATTGGGCTCGACCATTGTCTTACAGAGGGCCGAGATACCAATGGCAAAAAGCAAAATTGGGCTCGACCATTGTCTTACAGAGGGCCGAGATACCAATGGCAAAAAGCAAAATTGGGCTTGACCATTGTCTTACAGAGGGCCAAGATACCAATGATAGAAAGTAAAATTGGGCTCGACCATTGTCTTACAGAGGGTCGAGATACCAATGACAGAAATTAAAATTGGGCTCGACCATTGTCTTACAGAGGGCCGAGATACCAATGGCAAAAAGCAAAATTGGGCTCGACCATTGTCTTACAGAGGGCCGAGATACCAATGGCAAAAAGTAAAATTGGTTGATTGTTTTGAAAATTGAAATTTTTGAATTTGTTGAAATTTTGAGAACCTTTTTTTATTTTGATTTTGATTTTGAAATTAAGAAACAAGGTGTTGCATTTTTGTACAAGTATATGGATTCTTGATATGCAAGAGAAACTTGGTTGATGTAAATTTTGAAATTTGGAGAAGAAAAGTTTGATGAATGTTGATTTTTTTTGTGTTTTTGAAGGAAGAAGATTTGGTGAAAACATGTAATTTTGAAATTGAAGGAGAAAGCTTTGATGCATTTTTTTTGTCTTTTTGAAGGAAGAAAAATTTGATGAAATTTTTGAAATTAGAGAGGAAAACTTTGATGCATTTTTTTTTTTTGTCTTTTTGAAGGAAGAAAAATTTGATGAATATACATGAAGGCAAATTCAAAGTTGATGAAAATATGTACATGATGTATTGGAAGATTATGAACCTATGACATTTTTTTTAGAGTCAATTTGTTTCCTTTGAAATCATCCAATTTATGACGATCTAGACTTCCAATTTCCTTCAATGGATGTCCAATCCTAAAAGTCAACCATGCAAAATGAAGCTTGTGTGCTACACATTTCTTGGCGAGATACTAGTGTGTACATGCTTGATATCAGGGGTTGGGAAAATATGTGGAGGATGATTGGAAGGATTTGGAGAGTACCGGGTGGGCCTCTTGAGCCTTCTACTCCTTAAAACGGCTACAAAGGCCAATGTGAGGTAGTAGATACCCAGAAGCTACTCTGGAACATGGTAGAAGTATTGGTATGGACAAATGTATCTATGAATTGAGAGGGAATAAGTCATGAATCAGGGAGTGAGAATATCATGTGGGATTTGCGAATTGCCCCAAATTTGGTTGTAATGGATTTCTTTGAAGTTCGGGGCGAACCAAGATCATGCAAAGCCCAACAAGGGATGCCCCAGTCTTTGTATGAGCTTTGAATATTCAGATGAAAAAAAATTGTGATTTAACAAAGTTGCTCAATACTCTGAATGGGCCGGAACATATGAAAGTTACAAAGTTTCCTTGGTTTTGGGTATGAGTCAATTAAGCGAGGTTCAAAAAGAGGTTGCCCCCCACTTTGGGTTTACGAATGATAAGATGGACTCAAGATCATACAAAACCCCAAAGTGTCTGCCCCTGTTTTGAGGGTGTATTTATGAATTTCGTGCGGACAAAATCTGAGAGGCCCAACAAGGGATGCCCCGGTCTTGGTACGAACTTTGAATATACAGATGAAACAAATGTGAGATTGACAAAGTCGACCAGTATTCTGAATGGGCCGGGCCGAAACATATGAAACTCACATGGTTGCCCCAGTTTGGAAGAACAGGCGTAAAGGTTATGAAGAGCTTACAAAGTTGCCCTAAGTTAGGGACTCGGGGGAAGAGTTTGAATGGGATTTGAATGTGTTCAGGAATTTGTGATGGATATGGAAAGGATTGGCTTGAAAAGATTGCCCCAAACGGTTTGATTTTCCTTTGTATAATTTTGATCAATAGGGAGTTCCCTTCATCCGAGGACATTTATTTTTCATCACTCATTTTTTTTTACAACTGCATTGTTGGTCATTTTTGTCTTGTCTCAAAATTAAGCTTTATGAAAATTTAAGCAACCAGTATTCAATCTGTGTGGACCTTTATTGGGCTTGTAATGTGGCTTGCGCTAAAGGGTGTTGAAAGAAAGGATATAAAGGCTCAAATAAATTTTTATGGGTATTTGTTTTGAAAAACAAGAGTTACCATCTATATTTTGTATCAGTTATTTGTCAAAACTGTTTTGACTTTCTTTGCTAATTTGCAAATTTCACTCTTTGCTTGTCATCACTTCGTGATTCTTGCCATTTTTGCTTCACTTTTGAGGAATTCTCTTTATTTGATCACTAAGTGTGTTCTTTTGCAATCTGAGTCGACTTCTACTGTGATGGTAACCCTTGTTTGGGTAAAATTTGAAAAAAATTTCTTATTGGCTCAAATTTGGTATCAAAGGATATATTTTGTTTTTTTTTTTTTTTTGTTTTTGGATGAAGAAAGATGGCCACACATCACTTCAAATTTTGATCGCTTTATTTTCAAAAGATTAATTAAGAGACAAAGACTAAATGATCTCAACAGAGTCATTTTTCATTTTTTTTTAACGGAATCCAGGATCTCCCAAATGAAAGCAGTGGAGGTAACGGAAAAAACTGCCCCAGTGTAAAACTTGATGTTTATCATTTGGGCTCAAGAACATGATTGGGCCAATCTATTGGTATAGCGAAGGCTGAAGGATGATGTTTTCAAGCAATGCACACACAGATATCTCTTAAGAATATGTGACTCAAACATTTGAGTACAGGAGATTATGACATCCATTACATTTTTTTTTGAAATCTCATAAAATGGATGATTTGCATTGAAAACAAATGACTCAACTTTTGCGTATTTTTTTTTTGTTTTATGCATGAAGAAAAGTAATATGAAATGAAAATGATGATGCTTGTTGAAAAACAGATTCTTTTTTTTTTTTTTTTGGTTTGAAAAATGGGCTTTGCAGACTAGCCGGGAAACTGGACCTTAAGGGACGATATGGAAAATAGGCTTTGTGAGCTATTGTGGAAATTGAGATTTTTGGCCTTTGCAGAAATCTGGGCCTTGCGGGTCAGTATGGAAACTGAGCTTTGCAAGCCAGTATGGGAAATGGGCATTCTGAGCTAATGTGGAAATTGATATTTTTCGGCCATTGTGGAAACTGGGCCTTGCGGGTCAGCATGGAAGCTGGGCTTTGCAAGCCAGTATGGGAAATTGGCTTTACGAGCTTATTGTGGAAATTGAGATTTTTGGCCTTTGCAGAATATGAGATTTTTCGGCCAATGTGGAATCTGGGCCTTGCGGGCCAACATGGAAGTTGGGCTTTGCAAACCAGTATGGGAAACGGGATTTGAGAGCTAAAATGGAAACAAAGGCTTGGGAACCAGTGCAGAAACTAGGCTTGGTGAGCAATGCAGGAAATGATATGAGAAAATTTTGTTTAGGAAAACGTTTGAAAAAAGTTTTTTTTTGACACGGGAAAATCCAGATCGGATCGAACCCAAGGAGAAAAATCACAGAAGGAAGGTGGACTTACCAGGCACATTGACCCAATGGATCAGATGACCTGAGCCGTGTGAACTTGTCACAAGAAGATGACGAAGAACACAGTTTTTTTGCATTTTTTCAAAGTTTATGAAACAAGCTAAAAGAAATTCAATTTTTTTTTAAATTTTTTGTTATGAGAGGATTTCACAAGATTGAACTAAAGAAAATTTTGCAACACCACCAGACTCAATGGGCCAAACATTATTCTTGTTACAACCACGACAAGACTCAATGGGCCCAACACTATTCCTTTTACAATAATGAAAAAAACTTGAGACAAGAGTCTGAATTCCCTTTTTTTTTGCACAAATATTTATTCACACAAATGAAAAGGGAAAATATGAATTGAGAACACAAAATAAACATGTATTTTTTTATTTTTTCAGAAATTCAGATGGACTGGTTCAAGAGAAACCACATATGCCAAAAGGGCCTATTGGGCTCAAAAACTGTTCATCTTTCATTCTCAGATTTTTCTTCTTTAACAACAAATTCAACGAAAATCACACAAGACAAATTGAACAAATGTACAAAATATCATTCAACAGCAAAAATGTGAAAACAAAATATTTTTGACACAATTTCAAAAGAAGTAGACTCGAGAGACAACCACGAAGGTCATTGGGCCTAATGGGCTCGAGCACTGTTTTTTTTTCAGATTTTTTTTTTTTTTACAAATTCAAAGAAAATCACACAGGACAATTTGAACAAATGTACAAAACATCATTCAACAGCAAAAATGTGAAAACAAAGTATTTTTGACATATTTCCAAAAGAAGTATACTCGAGAGAAAAACCACGAAGGCCATTGGGCCTAATGGGCTCAAGCACTGTTTTTTTTTTTAATATTTTTGATTTATTCAAAAATGTAGAAGAAGAAGGAAAAAAAAATCAAACAAAATGGTGATGTGAAAATACAAACATGCCAAAATAATTTTTCACTCAAATTTATATTTCAGAAAGAATTGGGTTCAAAGAAGGCTAACATGGTAATGAGGCCCAATGAACCTGAAGATGTCCTTTATCATGCAAATGAAAAACAAATTTGAACACTTCAAATTTTACATCACCCCACTTATATATATATTTTTTTTTTGAAAATTTTTCATTTATCATATTTTGATTTTTTTGTTTTATTATTATTTTTTTTTTGAAATCGGGTCATCCAAGAAGTCTTGAATTGGGCCGGATCGACCCAACAAAACCCTACCCGTTTTCAGATTTTCAAAATTTTTTTTTAATTTTTACTTATTTATATTTTTTTTTTTTGAACTCAGAAAGACCGGGACCGACACCAGACGGTTGCAGCGACCGGAACTGTAGCCACAGTGGATTTGCTCAGCTATAAAACGGGTATCCCTTCGGGGTCGAGCGACATTTTCTGATTTTACTCTCTGTCTAACCTTCTCTTTCTCCCTCTTCCTCTCTTCCTTGAGCGTCTGAGTTCTGCGAGGAGCCTCTGCCCCCGTGTGCTTTCGGAGGCGTCCCAGGGCTGCGACGAGCTTCTGTAAGCCTTCCACTTCCAGGTAAGTCCTCTAAACTCTTCGATCTTCTTTCTTTCCTTTAAGTTTTTCCTTTTTGTTTTTCTTCCTTCCATCCCTCCTTCTCTGCTTTTCTGTTCTTTCGATCTTTCCTTCTCTGTTTTTTTTCATTTTTCTTTTCTCTTATGCTTTCCGGTTTATTCTTTACTCTCTAGCCTTCTGCTTATGCTTTTCCTTTTATGCTTTTGCTTTCCATTTTTGCTTTACTTCCCCTCTCCCCTTTATGCTTTTCTTTTCTGCTTTCTTTCTGCAAGCTCTTCTATTTTCTTCTGCTTTCCGCTTTGTCTGCTTTTATTTCTTTCTCGCCTTTCTCTGCCTTTCTTTCTGAGTCCTCTTTTCTCTTTTCTCTTTTTTTTTAATTAATTTAAAAACTCAAAACACTTAAAAACACAACTGTCTTAAACTTAAGGGGTATATAGGCTGGAAACCAGACGTTAATCTCCCTTCGATTGAAGGTATGGCAGAGACAATCGGGTAGAACAACGCCACGTACCCCATAAAATCAGAAAACTTAAAAAGAGAATTTATTTGTATGAACCGGACATGGACCAAATGGACAAGGACAAAAGGACAAGGACAAAAGGACATAGATCCGTTTAGGACCCTCTTGCAAGGACCGTGAAACAGATCCGAGACCAGACACTGAAATAACAAAAACCGACCGGACAAAAATAAACTTAAAAGGAAACAAAAACACATAAAGAAAACACTGAAAAAACCTTTTGTTTTATGCTTTTGTTATGTTTTTGTTCTTTTTATTTTTTATTATTTTTTGTTTTAGAAAACTTAGAGAAGAAAAATGAACGAGATGGAGATGGAGAGGTACACCAGTCAGCGGTGGAGACCTACTGACGATCAGGTCAAGATGATGACCAGAATCTACAACTTTGGGGTCACACACCCAAGCAGAGCGCAAGTTGTCGAGATCGCGTCTCGACTAAGGACCTTCGCAGATGCCAGCGAATACAACGTGCACTGCTGGTTCAACAATCACGGCAATCGGGTCAGGCGCTGGCAAGCGGAGATAGACCCCATTGGCACTCAGTTTTCACAACTGCCGCTATACATGTATGGTAAGCATCCCGATCACCTCCACCCCCTTTTTTTTTGAAAATTTTCTCCTCATCTTATTATTGACATTTTTGTTTTTTTTTTTGTTTTATTTTTGGAAAGAATACGACTAGGTGATCATGAGGGCGCCGAGGCTGCTGGACTTGTTCCCCGTTCCGATCATCATTGACGACGACAGGGACACACGACAAATCCCTCCACCCATGCTTCTCACATTCCGGACCCGAGCTCCCTCGACGGAGCTCTCCCTCAGACCACCGCAACCAGCTCGGGAATTTTTTCGCTGAATTGTTGTTGTTTTTTTTTTTTTTTTAATGGTTTGTAATATTAACGATCACCAGTGATCGAACCCTGAACACTGTTTATTTGCTTTTGTTATCTGCTTTATTTGCCTTTTTTTTTGTTTTTATTGTTTTTATTTGAAATTGTGACTTTGCACTTTTTTTTGTTATATCTGCTTTTTCTTTTTTTTTTTGGATTTTTATCTTATTTATCAAATGTTAAGATCGTTTCAGTATATTCAGAATGATGTCTTTGTTCAAAATCAACTCTCCGACCTTACTGTAAATCTTGCTCTGATGATGAAATAAAATTAGATTTTTATGGTTTTTCTTTTTATTTGGTTTCAGTCTAAACAAAATTTCTAATCTAAACAAAATGATGGAAAACTGGGTTCCAAAAGAAAATAAAATATTTACAAAGAAAAAAAAAACGGAAAAAAGACTTCGAAAGAAATGAAAACCAAAGCGAACGCCATGAGCATGAAAAACAAAATTTTGAAATCATTATGCATATGAGACAATACAGAAATGGGAAGAGAGGAACAATGAACTTGTAAACAAAATTTGCACAATTTGAGATTTCGACAAAACTCTTTTTTTTTATATCGTCATTTTTTTTGTTTGGCGACACCCTATTAGGACATGATTTCCAGTAAACCTTGGAGATACCAAGTAATGAAAGTTCACATTAAAAGCTCATGGATGAAAGCGTGACATCAATGAGCATAAACCTCATAGGAAGACAAATTAAAGCTCGAGCAAAACAACATCAGTTCCAACATTAGAGTCCTCTTCACTCGTCCATGGCATTTGTAGAGGTGAACTCACGCTTTGCCACAATGCTGGATTAACTTTCTTCAAACTTTAATTATCTTGAATGAATCAAAGTTTGCCTTCGCGCTTGAACCACCAGCACTTTTGGAACGATCAATGGCCACTCCGTGGTAATCACCTTTTGTGTATGTTGTATCATGAGTCTTGAGGTATTGAGGCTTTATAGGCTTCATGTAACAAGTAACGACCAAGCTTTTTATGTAGGAGATTTGGAAGAAACGTTGCATAATTCAGAAGGTTAGGAGTGAAACTCATAAGCCTTTTCTCTTGATCAAACATTTTTCTACCTAACAGCTTGGTGGGAAGTTGAGTTTGGGTCGAGTCCAGTTTTGTCTCAGAGCGGTTTCCAAAGGGTAGGCCAACGGTATTTGAGTAGTGGGATGTGATTGGGCTCTTTCTTCTCTCTTTATCCTAGGCTTAGACCGAACTTGTTAACATTTGCCATCATGGTAGGACCTTGAGCGATCTTTTCAGTCTTCACACAAATCTCAAGTCTTTCTCTGATTATCACCAAGTTTGCAAAGTTTTAGGGAAATACTGCTCACCATGGTCTCACAGAAGGGTGATTACAAAGTATTCAAGAATAGGGCCCGCATCTCCTTATCAGTCATAGGAGGCTTTTCTTGAGCAACAATCTTTTTCCTCTTATAAGCATATTCTTTGAACGAATCTGACTCCTTCTTCACCATGCTCGACAGTTGTAGTCAACCAGGCGCTACATCCAGGTTATATTTATAGTGCTTCCAAATGCCTCTACCAGATCCTCCCAAGACTAGACGTGTGAAGGTTCAAGATAAGCATAATAATCAGTGCCATGCTAGCCAAACTACCTTAGAAGAAATGACTTGACAACTTTTCATCTCATGTGTGCACAACCATTTTCTTGCCATACACCCTGAGATGGCTCCTAGGAGAAACGATTCCCCATGTTTCTCACATCGGGGTAATTTAGACTTTGTGGGACCTGGGACTAAGCATAGTCGTGCGACATTTACACTTGTCGACCTCAACATCCACTGGTGCAACGACATGAGGAGAAGATTTCAACTCGGGTTGCCTTGTCATTGTCTTGCTTATTACACTGGGCTGAATCATTTCTGTAGGGACCATGAAAGTGGTTGCCCTAAGCTTGTTTCTTCCTTCAACTGCGTTATTTTCTGCTTTTTGAGTGCGAAATTGTCTCGAGTCCACTTCCAAGGATGTAGTGTCATTCTAGGGAAGACCATAAGGAGGGAAAGTTTGTGCTCTTGGAACTCTTCGTTGCGCTCATGCACGCGAATCTACACGGCTTTGCAAGGCATTCAGAAGCTCTAGAATTCAACTCATTTGCTCATTCAATTGTTGGACACCTACTTTCATCCCTTCTTGAACCTTTCCTTGGTTCTCCAAGATTCTGTAACTGGTTCAAGTCCTTTAGGGTATCTTGGATGTTTAGCCGCATTTTAGTTTTTTTTTTTTAGTTTTTTTTTTTTAAAAGAAATTAAAAAAAGGAAAAAAATAAAAAAAAAAGAAAAGAACAGACAACGCAGTTCAAAATCTCTAGTCAGAAATTATAAAGCTGTGAAAATAATTGCCCCAGTATAACTTTGGAAATTAACACGAAACAGAGTCAATAAGGTGATTCATCATTCAGAAGTTCCCAAAATGCGAGACATAGGAATTCTTGGTCAACCATCGCAGGCTTTAGTCATCACATTCTTCATTGGTCTGATCAGTTTCTCGCAGCAATTGAGGAATGTTTCAATCCCCTTAGGCGGGTTGATGATTGACATTACAGACCCAGCACCAGCTAATAGCTTAGGAACATTTTCAATGACTTCATTGATGAAGAAAGCTAATTGTGAGTGACTTGTCCTTCTTCAACGACATAT
The DNA here is from genome assembly GCF_016808095.1 of Vigna angularis. Lineage (NCBI taxonomy): Eukaryota > Viridiplantae > Streptophyta > Magnoliopsida > Fabales > Fabaceae > Vigna > Vigna angularis. The sequence goes on along the minus strand of NC_068972.1, from coordinate 1,182,013 downwards.
TCCTTCATCTGACTCATTCAATCTTTATGTCCCCTTTTAGCTGAATGGCAACATTCCTTCTAATTTTGTCACTGCTGCTTCTATCCACTGCTCATCATTTTGAAATTTCTTTTCGCAATTTGGGTAAGGGAAATTAATGTGAATTACAACTTGATTGTCTTAACCCTTTCTGTGATTCATTGGCTAAGGGAAACTTTCATTAACAGCTCATGATCTTGGGCCTTTCATTGAAGCGAACAACATTGCCCCCAATTGTCTTTAACTTGATGGAGCATTTCAGCGAAAATTCATTCCTCATATGATCTGCAATGTGGCGAGAGATGCAGGTGTTAGCGATCCTCTCAGGATACTCAAATTATTTTTTGCGCTAACACAGGATTGCAATTAATACAACATCTAATACCCATGAGGGGTACATTAGGATACCTCCTGCAATGATATGTAATCTGCAATCTATGCTCCCAAGGGACACACCATTTAACTTGTTCTTCATTTAAACTTGCACAAAGTTGCGCCCATTCATTTACTCTTTTCACATGTGGTTCACAAGGAACAGCCTAAGACAAGCGCAAAAGTGCCTAAAAGTCACTTCTTTTTCCAATGGTGACCCATGTTCACCTGACTGAGTACCTGTGATGGACTTTTTGTACAAAATCCAATTTTCTCTCGGGTAATCGTTTACAATGTCCTTGTAATCGATTACATACTACAATAATTCGTCCATGGGGTACAGGGAATTTAAGGCGTCTCCAGTCTCACGGGAAATGAACCACAAATACACCACTGGTAGACAACATAACATCTTTCCCTCTTTAAGTTCGTAACAACGATTAAGGGTCCCATAAACTTCAGCCAGGATGGCACTGACTAGATTCTCATAGCGCTCTTTGTCTCCCACAAATGCATTCATAGCGGCATAATCGACGAGGTTCCTGACATTTAGGAGAAAGCATGACACCATAGAGGAGAAGAGCTAATACATCCGTAAACATTTCCCAATTTTCCTTTTAAGCCAAACGATGTAGGTATTCCTATAAGTATCTTTGAGGAAGGCCCCTCACTTTGCCCTTGATTGTGAACTCGCTTTCCAACTTCATTGGGTGTACTTTCCTGATCCTCGCTAACTACAAGACAAGGATATACTGCTCAAGGTAGCTGTATGGAGTCTTTTCCATATTTAAGACTTGCTCGAATTCTTCCACTGGTGGCACTAGTTGGAAATCTTGGAAAGTGAAGCACCTTAGTGATGGATCATAGTACTGGGCTAAAGTAGTAATTGCTGATGTTTGGACCTCCACCTCTAACAGACTCAACAAATTCTTATACCCCACCAATATTATCCTCCTTTACTTGACGTGCATCTTTTCGTCAAAATGTATGAACTTGAATACCTCTTGACTCAAAATTCCATGTTAATTCCCCTTTTTTAGCTTAAGGCCTTAATCACAACTTTATAATTTTTGACTAGAATCCACAAAACGTGACAAGACTAAGAAGAAAAACAATGAGCGAAAAAAGGAAAAAGCAAAAGAAAGGAAAAAAGATAAAGAGATATGAGGATATGTACAAGGTGCGTGATTTTTATTAAGCGAACATGAGGGTTATAAGAATACACATTTCTCCCTTTTGTGCCTTATCAAAGGTTGGATGACAAAAGTTCTAAGGCCAAATATATGCACTCACAAGGATAGCTTCCTAATGCTTAAATCAGGCCACCAGAGCTATGGCTCTTTTCACTGTTTCTCCACAACAGTCAGAGTAATCAACTAGATGTGGAGACACAAATGAAAAGAACAGACTCTGGCTGGGGTTCTCACGATAGCCAAACAGGAAGTACATCCCAGAGTGACACCGCTACACAACCCCTCTATTTCTAAGTTGCGCTCAGACCCGGGTATAGGGCCTCACTCATGATATGCATATGATGTGTGTGTGTGAAGGGAGGAAGCAATCGTACACCCCAAACCCTCACCTGCAAAACAACCAGAAAATTCCCAGGCAGATATTGTTGGAACAATCGGTACCGTTATAGAGTCGCACAGCGGAATTAAAAACTTGAAAGAGAGTGGAAAGCGTGTTCGATCACAATTAAAATTAATTTGGTCCTTTTAGTAAAAATAATTTTCTTTGAGAAAATTTATCAAACAGTTGATATACGTAAAATAAAATGAGTGCAGGGAATAAGAAGAACAACACAGAATTTTTATCCTGGTTCGAATCAAAAGATTCTACGTCCAGTCGTTAATCACTATAAATAGTGATTAACCTTTTTCACTAAAAATGGTTTAACAGATTACAACAAATAGTTAATAAAGCAGATAAATAAACCTTCCTTCGACGAACGAACCGGAAGAAGAACACTCTGCCAACTCGAAGAGAACCGCTCCGACTATCGACAAACGAAACGCGAGCTTCTCCTATTCACGAGACCAGGCAAGGGAACTTGAACTATAGCTTCTGAGAACTTCCTCTGACAAACAGTATTCTGCTAGAGCTTCTGTTCAACAACATTTTTTTTTTTTTATTTCTCCAAATCAAAATATATAGCCAAGTACACTGAATGCCAAAGGTTAGCTCCCAACTGCCATGAATAATCGATTATTGTAAGTGATAATCGATTATTCAAGTCCGTTACAGGGTTTTCAAAATGTGATAATCGATTATATGAAGAGATAATCGATTATTCCTGTATGACTTTGTGATAATCGATTATTGCCATTCCATAATCGATTATTGCAGTTAAAAATGCAAGTTTACAAGGTTTACAAGAATTTCCTACTACATTTAATTTCTACAAATTGCTTTTAACTAATTCTAATATCTTCTTCAACTAAAACTTCTTGTAGCATCATCAAAACAAATTTCTTCAAGATTTACCAATACTCCTTATTGGTAACAATCTCCCCCTTTTTGATGATGATCAAAAATTCAATTTTAAAAGCAAGTTTGGCTTACCTGCAAAACATACAAGCTAACAAACAACAACAAGGTTAGCAATACCTGTAATAATTTATACTTCTCCCCTTGTATTATTCTTCTCCCCCTTTTTGATCAGAAGCAAAAAGATCGGATGTTGAAGGCTCCCCCTAAATATGATCTCCCCCTCAATTAATCAAAGGATGCATATAATCAAGAGATCATTTTATTTATGAAAATAAATATTACATTATAAGAAGAATGGACAAACTAGCCGTTTATGGTCGTTTATAGCCGTTATGGGATGCTCCAACGACTCTATTTTTGAACATGTCAGCGTGATAATCGATTATGTCTTGTGATAATCGATTATCAGTTCAATAATTACTGCCCAGAATTGCATGATAATCGATTATGCATAATGATAATCGATTATCTGCTCAAGATTTTCCAGAATTGATTTTAATGCATGAATAATCGATTATGACTTGATGATAATCGATTATGAAGCGTTAAGTTTACGAAAAATGCAAAAATTTGCATAGATTTTGATTCTAAGATATGTCTAACACTCCAACCTCTCTTCTAAGTTCATAAAGTAAAGATACCCCCTTAAATATGCAATTCAAATTTAACTTTTAGCATACTCAATTAACCCACGAAATCAACAACCATTTTTCAAACAATTAAGATATCAATGATTAAGCAACCAATTTATAAACTAAAATGAATGCAACAGTAGCTTAAATGGAAATTATCACAGCTGCTACAGGTTTGATATGAAAGCATTTCAGCTAGCACAATCAGTTCAAAAAACTAACTTTGACAACACAATTTACAACTTTCAAAACAACAGCTATGATTCATGCACTCTCATATCCCAATCTGTTCAACCCAATGAATTCAACTCTGCATATAAAACAACATATATAAAAATTAAAACATCAATATGCAGTAATCAGATTTAATTCAATAACATTGTTTATCTTGGTTCAATGGATTTTATCCATGAAATATTGGCAAACCAGAATTTAAAACTGGAAAATTGACTCAAACAAGGAAATGTAGTTTTGACAACTGCTTTTAAAGACTATTCTACAGTGATTTTCACAGTTTGTAATCAAGCTTTATGTGGAGCAAATCATAGCTCATATGGCATGCATATAAATAGATCTCCACAGAAAACATCTTTGAAACGGAAATGCCAATTCAATCATCAAATAACTTAATTATCTAAAAATGCCAATGAAAATCTATCAACCAACTCATTTAAATGAATATAACAATAATCAAATAATGGAAAATTAGAAAGATAACCAGAACAAAGTGCAATAACACAGTTCAAACAACACTTAGCTCAATCACATGGAGTTCGAACCAAGGCTTTGAATGCCATTTGATGGATTCACTTCCTGCTCTTAGATCATTATTTCCGAAAGCATAATACCATGGATCTCTCCTCTCTTTTTGAGAACTTAACCTGCAAAACCATCCAAGAGAGGTTTGGTGCCCATAATCTCATTTGGGTCCTCAGGGTTAGAGACAAATTACTTTATAATGGGAATCCAAGCACATTTTCCATCAGGAACATCAAAATGTTTGATACTACATTTATTTGAAGTATGTCCTTTTTTCATACAATAGAAGCAACAAACACCATGCAGTTTGGTTTTTACAGTTGTTCCTCTTTCAACCCAAACTCTACGAGTTCTCTTAACTTTAGACTTTTTATGATGCACTTCTTTATTTCTAACATTGCTCCTTCTAAAAACATGTGAGACAGACTTGGTTGCTTTAGAAAGTAAATTTTCAAGTATGTCAATGTTAAACATATGACTTTTACAAGATAAACACTCAACAGGTTTTTCATTTGAATTAGATTCAGACAATTTTGTTTCAAGATTACTAACTTTGTTTCTTAATATGACTTCCTCATCTAATGCATTTTCATATTTCCATTTCAATTCTTTAAATTCCTTTTTCATATTTTTATAAGCAGCATTCAATGTTTCAGATTCATCAAGTAATTCAAGAAACGCCTTTTGTAAATCAAATTCATTAGATTCATAGCTAGAATTACTTACTTGGCTTCCAGCATCATCAAAATTAGCTGTCAAACACAAGTTTATTTCTTCAACAGAATCACTTGAACTAGAGGTGGTTGATGCATTATCCTTCGAGGCAATGTGAACCTTCTTCTTCTTGTGAATTTTCTTTTCTTTTCTTTCTTTACTTCTTTTGTTGCTTGAACAGTCAGCTTTCAGATGGCCTCTTTCACCACATCCATAACATTTGAAGCTTGAAGAGGAACCTTGATAGTCCTTCTTTTCCTTCAAGATTTTGCTTTCAGATGATTTATCGTTGGCCATCAAGCATAGATTTTCTTGCTCATTAGAATCGCTTGAGCTTGAGGAGTTTAATGTAGACCATGAGTTCGAACAAGTCAACTTAGCCACATTCAATACTTCATCATGAGTGACTCTTAAAAATTTCCACATTTCCTGAGCACTTTTATAAACAGATACTTTGAAAAAATCATCAATGGTTAGTGCAGATAAAATTATATTCCGAGCCTTAATATCAAACTGAGCTCGTCTATTTTCTTCAGCAGTCCAATTAAAATAAGGTTTTTCAGTCTCTACACCATCAACAGTATTCATAGGAATATAAGGGCCATTTTGTACAGCTTCCCAGATACCTCTATCAACAGACCCCATAAAAATCTCCATTCTCACTTTCCAAAAAGCATAGTTATCACCAGTAAACAATGGAGGTCTGTTAATGGAAGCACCCTCAGCATATACATGGTTTTGATTGTGACCGGCCATTTTCGCAAATTTTGAAAAACTATCAAAGCAAGCTCTGATACCAATTGTTGGAACAATCGGTACCGTTATAGAGTCGCACAGCGGAATTAAAAACTTGAAAGAGAGTGGAAAGCGTGTTCGATCACAATTAAAATTAATTTGGTCCTTTTAGTAAAAATAATTTTCTTTGAGAAAATTTATCAAACAGTTGATATACGTAAAATAAAATGAGTGCAGGGAATAAGAAGAACAACACAGAATTTTTATCCTGGTTCGAATCAAAAGATTCTACGTCCAGTCGTTAATCACTATAAATAGTGATTAACCTTTTTCACTAAAAATGGTTTAACAGATTACAACAAATAGTTAATAAAGCAGATAAATAAACCTTCCTTCGACGAACGAACCGGAAGAAGAACACTCTGCCAACTCGAAGAGAACCGCTCCGACTATCGACAAACGAAACGCGAGCTTCTCCTATTCACGAGACCAGGCAGAGCACCTTGCTAACTCGAAGAGAGCTTGCTCCGACAATCGACACACGAAACGCGAGCCTCTCCTGTTCACGAGACCAAGCAAGGGAACTTGAACTATAGCTTCTGAGAACTTCCTCTGACAAACAGTATTCTGCTAGAGCTTCTGTTCAACAACATTTTTTTTTTTATTTCTCCAAATCAAAATATATAGCCAAGTACACTGAATGCCAAAGGTTAGCTCCCAACTGCCATGAATAATCGATTATTGTAAGTGATAATCGATTATTCAAGTCCGTTACAGGGTTTTCAAAATGTGATAATCGATTATATGAAGAGATAATCGATTATTCCTGTATGACTTTGTGATAATCGATTATTGCCATTCCATAATCGATTATTGCAGTTAAAAATGCAAGTTTACAAGGTTTACAAGAATTTCCTACTACATTTAATTTCTACAAATTGCTTTTAACTAATTCTAATATCTTCTTCAACTAAAACTTCTTGTAGCATCATCAAAACAAATTTCTTCAAGATTTACCAATACTCCTTATTGGTAACAGTTATGACGACGAATTACAAGTAAACGACATCAGTTTATGAAAGACTAGTATGCAGTGTCATGTGAGTCGATTTATCATGGGAATTATTATAGTATATGTAGTGGGTTTATAATGTGATAATTCTGGTTATTCATTCTTGCATGTGGTGGCTGTGGTTTCTAACCGTGATGGTCGTACGGATACAGGAGAGATGGTAGTGCAGATAAAGTTGGATTTGGAATACTTCGAGAGAGAGACGGGAAGTAAACTTGTTGGATCTATAGGTAGTAACGAGCGTTCTTACTAGTGACGTTCGGTCTTGGTGTTATTTATTTCCAGGTAGCGAGTGTTATTAGGTAACAATTGATCTTGATGTTAGTGGATCTGAGGTAGCTAGCGTCCGATCTTAATTTGGTAACCTGAGGTTTAGTTTGATTACGTTCGGTCAGTACTGAGGTGTTCAGTAGAGTACTCTAGGCGTTTAACCCAGACTCAAGCGTTCTTTATTATAGTGTTTTGTCTTGTAGCGAGGGTTCATAGGGAATGATCTTTATTGGTGATGTTGCTCTGAGGTTGTAATCATTTATAGGGAGTGACCAGCCTTGATAGTCGTTGAGGTAACGATTGATTAATAAATAGTGATTAGTTGTGATGATGCATGATTCAGGAAGTGATCATTCATAGGTAATGCTCGGGTCGGATGATGATTGTCTCAGGTAGGGATCATTAATAGTCAGTGGTTGTACGTAGGGAACATCCAATCTCGATGAGGTTACCCTCAGATAGAATTAAATCCAGTAAAGTGATCAATAAAGTGTTCGTCTGAATGGTACTTAATCTGTGGTGTGCGAGATTTGATCTTTGAGCAATCGTTCGAATAGTGTTTGAAATAATAGTAATTGTTCTAGCAGAGTACACTGTTTTAACGTGAAGTCTAAGTACTTAATCTTAATCAGCGTTTGATCTTTTGGTATTCGACCTAATGGTAATCGGTATAATAGCGGTTGATGTTTAGTTTCGAGCTTAAGTGATCAATCTTAATGTTCGTGTAAACAGTATCCGATGTAATATAAGTTCGTTGTTTTATCGTTTGATTCAGTAATGATATGATATCTGGGTATGTATTGAGGTTGAGGGTACTGTAGTAGGATGTCTTGATTTGTGGTTGATTGTGGACATATTGAGGGGACTAAGAATGAAATTACAAGTGGGGCACTTTCCGTTGATTTGTTCATCAACGTATCGTCCGGATGAGAGTTTATTGTGTACTGGGTTGATTATTAGGTACTATGGAATGAGTGTCCAACAGGAATTGTGGTACGTTGGCTTGAGGATGTCTGATTTAATTATTATATGATATTTGTATTGAAATAACTATGCACGTTTTATAAATGATGTGTTTCAGGTTAGCTCACCCTTACTTTGCTTGTTTGTGCATGTGAATGCGATGATCGTATAATGTGTGATGTTATACGGGAGCAGTTGAAGGATTGTCACGTGTGTTACCAATAAGGAGTATTGGTAAATCTTGAAGAAATTTGTTTTGATGATGCTACAAGAAGTTTTAGTTGAAGAAGATATTAGAATTAGTTAAAAGCAATTTGTAGAAATTAAATGTAGTAGGAAATTCTTGTAAACCTTGTAAACTTGCATTTTTAACTGCAATAATCGATTATGGAATGGCAATAATCGATTATCACAAAGTCATACAGGAATAATCGATTATCTCTTCATATAATCGATTATCACATTTTGAAAACCCTGTAACGGACTTGAATAATCGATTATCACTTACAATAATCGATTATTCATGGCAGTTGGGAGCTAACCTTTGGCATTCAGTGTACTTGGCTATATATTTTGATTTGGAGAAATAAAAAAAAAAATGTTGTTGAACAGAAGCTCTAGCAGAATACTGTTTGTCAGAGGAAGTTCTCAGAAGCTATAGTTCAAGTTCCCTTGCTTGGTCTCGTGAACAGGAGAGGCTCGCGTTTCGTGTGTCGATTGTCGGAGCAAGCTCTCTTCGAGTTAGCAAGGTGCTCTGCCTGGTCTCGTGAATAGGAGAAGCTCGCGTTTCGTTTGTCGATAGTCGGAGCGGTTCTCTTCGAGTTGGCAGAGTGTTCTTCTTCCGGTTCGTTCGTCGAAGGAAGGTTTATTTATCTGCTTTATTAACTATTTGTTGTAATCTGTTAAACCATTTTTAGTGAAAAAGGTTAATCACTATTTATAGTGATTAACGACTGGACGTAGAATCTTTTGATTCGAACCAGGATAAAAATTCTGTGTTGTTCTTCTTATTCCCTGCACTCATTTTATTTTACGTATATCAACTGTTTGATAAATTTTCTCAAAGAAAATTATTTTTACTAAAAGGACCAAATTAATTTTAATTGTGATCGAACACGCTTTCCACTCTCTTTCAAGTTTTTAATTCCGCTGTGCGACTCTATAACGGTACCGATTGTTCCAACAATTGGTATCAGAGCTTGCTTTGATAGTTTTTCAAAATTTGCGAAAATGGCCGGTCACAATCAAAACCATGTATATGCTGAGGGTGCTTCCATTAACAGACCTCCATTGTTTACTGGTGATAACTATGCTTTTTGGAAAGTGAGAATGGAGATTTTTATGGGGTCTGTTGATAGAGGTATCTGGGAAGCTGTACAAAATGGCCCTTATATTCCTATGAATACTGTTGATGGTGTAGAGACTGAAAAACCTTATTTTAATTGGACTGCTGAAGAAAATAGACGAGCTCAGTTTGATATTAAGGCTCGGAATATAATTTTATCTGCACTAACCATTGATGATTTTTTCAAAGTATCTGTTTATAAAAGTGCTCAGGAAATGTGGAAATTTTTAAGAGTCACTCATGATGAAGTATTGAATGTGGCTAAGTTGACTTGTTCGAACTCATGGTCTACATTAAACTCCTCAAGCTCAAGCGATTCTAATGAGCAAGAAAATCTATGCTTGATGGCCAACGATAAATCATCTGAAAGCAAAATCTTGAAGGAAAAGAAGGACTATCAAGGTTCCTCTTCAAGCTTCAAATGTTATGGATGTGGTGAAAGAGGCCATCTGAAAGCTGACTGTTCAAGCAACAAAAGAAGTAAAGAAAGAAAAGAAAAGAAAATTCACAAGAAGAAGAAGGTTCACATTGCCTCGAAGGATAATGCATCAACCACCTCTAGTTCAAGTGATTCTGTTGAAGAAATAAACTTGTGTTTGACAGCTAATTTTGATGATGCTGGAAGCCAAGTAAGTAATTCTAGCTATGAATCTAATGAATTTGATTTACAAAAGGCGTTTCTTGAATTACTTGATGAATCTGAAACATTGAATGCTGCTTATAAAAATATGAAAAAGGAATTTAAAGAATTGAAATGGAAATATGAAAATGCATTAGATGAGGAAGTCATATTAAGAAACAAAGTTAGTAATCTTGAAACAAAATTGTCTGAATCTAATTCAAATGAAAAACCTGTTGAGTGTTTATCTTGTAAAAGTCATATGTTTAACATTGACATACTTGAAAATTTACTTTCTAAAGCAACCAAGTCTGTCTCACATGTTTTTAGAAGGAGCAATGTTAGAAATAAAGAAGTGCATCATAAAAAGTCTAAAGTTAAGAGAACTCGTAGAGTTTGGGTTGAAAAAGGAACAACTGTAAAAACCAAACTGCATGGTGTTTGTTGCTTCTATTGTATGAAAAAAGGACATACTTCAAATAAATGTAGTATCAAACATTTTGATGTTCCTGATGGAAAATGTGCTTGGATTCCCATTATAAAGTAATTTGTCTCTAACCCTGAGGACCCAAATGAGATTATGGGCACCAAACCTCTCTTGGATGGTTTTGCAGGTTAAGTTCTCAAAAAGAGAGGAGAGATCCATGGTATTATGCTTTCGGAAATAATGATCTAAGAGCAGGAAGTGAATCCATCAAATGGCATTCAAAGCCTTGGTTCGAACTCCATGTGATTGAGCTAAGTGTTGTTTGAACTGTGTTATTGCACTTTGTTCTGGTTATCTTTCTAATTTTCCATTATTTGATTATTGTTATATTCATTTAAATGAGTTGGTTGATAGATTTTCATTGGCATTTTTAGATAATTAAGTTATTTGATGATTGAATTGGCATTTCCGTTTCAAAGATGTTTTCTGTGGAGATCTATTTATATGCATGCCATATGAGCTATGATTTGCTCCACATAAAGCTTGATTACAAACTGTGAAAATCACTGTAGAATAGTCTTTAAAAGCAGTTGTCAAAACTACATTTCCTTGTTTGAGTCAATTTTCCAGTTTTAAATTCTGGTTTGCCAATATTTCATGGATAAAATCCATTGAACCAAGATAAACAATGTTATTGAATTAAATCTGATTACTGCATATTGATGTTTTAATTTTTATATATGTTGTTTTATATGCAGAGTTGAATTCATTGGGTTGAACAGATTGGGATATGAGAGTGCATGAATCATAGCTGTTGTTTTGAAAGTTGTAAATTGTGTTGTCAAAGTTAGTTTTTTGAACTGATTGTGCTAGCTGAAATGCTTTCATATCAAACCTGTAGCAGCTGTGATAATTTCCATTTAAGCTACTGTTGCATTCATTTTAGTTTATAAATTGGTTGCTTAATCATTGATATCTTAATTGTTTGAAAAATGGTTGTTGATTTCGTGGGTTAATTGAGTATGCTAAAAGTTAAATTTGAATTGCATATTTAAGGGGGTATCTTTACTTTATGAACTTAGAAGAGAGGTTGGAGTGTTAGACATATCTTACAATCAAAATCTATGCAAATTTTTGCATTTTTCGTAAACTTAACGCTTCATAATCGATTATCATCAAGTCATAATCGATTATTCATGCATTAAAATCAATTCTGGAAAATCTTGAGCAGATAATCGATTATCATTATGCATAATCGATTATCATGCAATTCTGGGCAGTAATTATTGAACTGATAATCGATTATCACAAGCCATAATCGATTATCACGCTGACATGTTCAAAAATAGAGTCGTTGGAGCATCCCATAACGGCTATAAACGACCATAAACGGCTAGTTTGTCCATTCTTCTTATAATGTAATATTTATTTTCATAAATAAAATGATCTCTTGATTATATGCATCCTTTGATTAATTGAGGGGGAGATCATATTTAGGGGGAGCCTTCAACATCCGATCTTTTTGCTTCTGATCAAAAAGGGGGAGAAGAATAATACAAGGGGAGAAGTATAAATTATTACAAGTATTGCTAACCTTGTTGTTGTTTGTTAGCTTGTATGTTTTGCAGGTAAGCCAAACTTGCTTTTAAAATTGAATTTTTGATCATCATCAAAAAGGGGAGATTGTTACCAATAAGGAGTATTGGTAAATCTTGAAGAAATTTGTTTTGATGATGCTACAAGAAGTTTTAGTTGAAGAAGATATTAGAATTAGTTAAAAGCAATTTGTAGAAATTAAATGTAGTAGGAAATTCTTGTAAACCTTGTAAACTTGCATTTTTAACTGCAATAATCGATTATGGAATGGCAATAATCGATTATCACAAAGTCATACAGGAATAATCGATTATCTCTTCATATAATCGATTATCACATTTTGAAAACCCTGTAACGGACTTGAATAATCGATTATCACTTACAATAATCGATTATTCATGGCAGTTGGGAGCTAACCTTTGGCATTCAGTGTACTTGGCTATATATTTTGATTTGGAGAAATAAAAAAAAAAATGTTGTTGAACAGAAGCTCTAGCAGAATACTGTTTGTCAGAGGAAGTTCTCAGAAGCTATAGTTCAAGTTCCCTTGCTTGGTCTCGTGAACAGGAGAGGCTCGCGTTTCGTGTGTCGATTGTCGGAGCAAGCTCTCTTCGAGTTAGCAAGGTGCTCTGCCTGGTCTCGTGAATAGGAGAAGCTCGCGTTTCGTTTGTCGATAGTCGGAGCGGTTCTCTTCGAGTTGGCAGAGTGTTCTTCTTCCGGTTCGTTCGTCGAAGGAAGGTTTATTTATCTGCTTTATTAACTATTTGTTGTAATCTGTTAAACCATTTTTAGTGAAAAAGGTTAATCACTATTTATAGTGATTAACGACTGGACGTAGAATCTTTTGATTCGAACCAGGATAAAAATTCTGTGTTGTTCTTCTTATTCCCTGCACTCATTTTATTTTACGTATATCAACTGTTTGATAAATTTTCTCAAAGAAAATTATTTTTACTAAAAGGACCAAATTAATTTTAATTGTGATCGAACACGCTTTCCACTCTCTTTCAAGTTTTTAATTCCGCTGTGCGACTCTATAACGGTACCGATTGTTCCAACAACGTGATCCTGTGCAAATGGAGGAAGAGATGGAAGATCGATTTAGAAGGATTCAAGGTTATCTTTGCAGTTGCGTCTGAGCTTAAAACTGATGTTTAGATTTTAGTTTATGTTCGCGATGTTATGTATTATTACAACATTTAAGTTTTGAATATAAATTTTAATTTTTAGGGTGATTTTTTTGGGATGTTACATCGGCCGTTCGGCCTCAACATATCTCGGCCGTTCGGCCTCAACATATTCTCGGCCGTTCGGCCTCAACATATCTCGGCCGTTCGGCCTCAACATAAGTCTTGGCCATTCGGCCTCAACATATTCTCGGCCGTTCGGCCTAAGCATGATCTCGGCCATTCGGCCTCAACATGATCTCGGCCATCCGGCCTCAGCATATTTTCGGCCTTGCAAGGTATGAACACATACTTTCTTTAAACTGGAAATACGATCATGTTTCCCCCGTAATACAGGTGACCTGCCATAATTACACGACTGCACAAAGCAAAAAGGGGCCTCCTTAATCACTGTCGTCCGCCGAGCAAAAGCCCAAGTTAATGACCTGAGAGTTCCCCCGGGAACCATTGTCAACTTGGCCGGTTTCTTTCCGAAGAACCGCTGGCGTCCGCGCCTAAAAGCCCAAGTTAATGACCTGATAGTTCCCCCGGGAACCATTGTCAACTTGGCCGGTTTCTTTTCGAAGAACCGCTGGCGTACGCGCCCAAAAGTCCAAGTTGATGAACGGAGCCATTCCTGTCAACTTGGCCGGACGATGAACGGAGAGTTCTTTCCGAAGAACCACTGCCGTCCAAGTTGATGAACAGAGCCACTCCTGTCAGCTTGGCCGGACGGTGCACGGAGGTCAGCCAGATGGCTCCTAAAGGTACTGTCAACACCCAATTTCGTCCGGATTGACTAATAGATTTCTTTTCATCAAGAATAAAATATAAATAAAAATGAAAAAAAAAATAATAATAAAAAATAATAATAATAATAAATAAATAAAAAAAGCAAAAAGGGCGTTCGGCCTCTTGCTGTAGCTTTACGACCGTTCGTCCTCTCCTTTGCGTCGTTCGCCATGCTCTTCTCATCTCCATATCTCAATGACGTTCGGCTACCCTCAGCCTCGACCGTTCGGTCATGTTGTGTTAGTGAACGTTCGGTCATGTAATGTATTAGTGAACGTTCGGTCATGTTATGTGTTAGTGAACGTTCGGTAATGTAATGTATTAGTCAACGTTCGGTCATGTTTTGTGTTAGTGAGCGTTCGGTTTATATTGTTTAATGAGCGTTCGGTCTTCACTTGAACACTCGGTCTTTCATTTGAACGCTCGGTCTCAATGACGTTTGTCTCGGCCCGGAAACAAATAGCGTTCGGCAAAGAGTGCGGTGAGGCGTTCGTCCAAATCACTCCTGCCCTTTCAACCGCTCGTCCTAATCACTCCTGTGTTATGCCGCTCGTCCAGGCCACTCCTTATTCTACCGCTCGTCCTAATCACTCCCTTTCTGCCACTCGTCCAACTCACTTCTCCTTTTTACCGCTCGTTCAGGTCATTACTTCTTTTCTACCGCTCGTCCAAGTCACTACTTCTTTTCCCCCGCTCGTCCTGATCACCACCTCTCGTCTTGTTCGCTCCCCTTGTTTAGGGCCCAGTAATGATTCCCAGAATCTTCCAACGGTCCACTTCTACCTTCCCCCAGTTCACCAACCTTCCAATTATGTCTGCCTACAAAATTATTCCATTATCAACGGTCCACCAATCAAAGCTACCGACAGTTTCATCCAATGAAACCTGCCAACACTGACCTCCTTCTGACAATTTAATGGGGGGATACCATCACCTTCAGGGGGGGACCAACATCCACCAACCTTCATCGAGGACACCTCTGATGATCATACCATGGCCGAACTCCAAACTCTGGAGGAGCCTTCATCTCGTCCTCCCAACCCAAACAGGGGACTACAGCCGAGAGTTACCATGGCCTAATTTCAAACTCCTCTCTACCCCTCATACTACTCATCCGTAACCAATACCCATCATCTTAATCTTTATCATCTTAATCTTCATCTTGGTCCATATACCTCACGGCCAACATCATCTTCATCCCAACTACACTTCCATTTCACATGTCATCACCTCCAACAGCCTATCATCTTCATCTTACACTTCAATCATCTTCAACACCTCTGACCATTCTCCATCACCTCCAACATCCATCTCTTCATCCCTACGCCCACTACTACTAGTAACTGCCCATCCTTTATATTCACCCACTACCACAGCCATCTTGACACGGCCAAACACCTATCCTCCATATTCACACACGGCCAACATCACCATATTCACCCCTTTCTTCTTCGTTTTCAGCCCTGTTTCGACTGGATCGGCGGGGACCCTGTAAAAACACACAAACTTACTGTCGAAGACGAACGGGCGGGCGACGAAGATACATGGACCGGGCAGACACTGCTGAATTCAACGAACCGAAGCAAGCTGCACTGGCGGGCGGCACCAAGATGGACGATCGCTGTTCCACGCTCCAAGCCGGGCGGACGTCCTCCAATCCGGACGCTCGCTCTGTGCTCCAAGTCGGGCGGACGTCCTCCAATCCGGACGCTCGCTCTCTGCTCCAAGCCGGGCGGACGTCCTCCAATCCGGACGCTCGCTCTCTGCTCCAAGCCAGGCAGACGTCCTCCAATCCGGACGCTCGCTCTCTGCTCCAAACCGGGCGGACGTCCTCCAATCCGGACGCTCGCTCACTACTCCAGGCCGGGGGGCCGGGTACCTGCTAAAGGCACTCCGACGCTCAAGTCAGTAATATGACAGAGCGTTCTATAATGCATGCATGTGTTGCGTTCTAAGCAATCTGTCCAGAAATCATACCTGAGACCTTTATTTATACTGATTGTAAATGGACTTTTACCTTTTGGGGGCCTGGGAACGGCCCAATAATGCCTTAATCTTTATTTAGGACTTTAACGTGTCATTAGCATTTAACCGTGTAATCAGCAAAGTGCGTCGGTTGGGAATGATGGTCGGTCAGGGATGTTACCCTAGGTGGGCGTCCAGCTCTTGGGCGAACGTCCCATTTTGGGCGGACGTCCAGCTCTTGGGCGAACGTCAACTCCTTGGGTGGACGTCCAGCTCCTTGGCGGACGTCCAATCCTTGGGCGATCATCTAGTTCTTGGGCGAACGTCTCATCTTGGGCGAACGTCCCATCTTGGGCGAACGTCCCATTTTGGGCGGACGTCCAGCTCTTGGGCGAACGTCCACTCCTTGGGCGGACGTCCAGCTCTTGGGCGGACGTCCAATCCTTGGGCGAACGTCTAGTTCTTGGGCGAACGTCTCATCTTGGGCGAACGTCCCATCTTGGGCGAACGTCCCATTTTGGGCGGACGTCCAGCTCTTGGGCGAACGTCCACTCCTTGGGCGGACGTCCAGCTCTTGGGCGGACGTCCAATCCTTGGGCGAACGTCTAGTTCATGGGCGAACGTCTCGTCCTTGGGCGAACATGCATTTACTAGATGGCTGGGCGCTCGGTCTATGCCGGGAGGTCTTATTAGTACAAGCCCCAACACCCGAAACCACAACACAACCAAATAACCCAACCCATTCCCAAATCACGGAGAGGGGGCAAGATCTGACGCTGCGGCCAGCGACGGCCTTGGAAACGCCTGTGAACTGCCGGCGACATTAGAGATCAGGCGGGGACCTCTTCGCGGCAGCCGGCTTGGCAGAGGCGGCCTCACGCGCGCGAGGAAAAGAGAAAAAGGTGAGCGTGGGACTCCGGCGGTGAGCGGCGGTGGTCAGCGTACCGGCGCTGGCTTGGACTGCAGCTGACGGAAGCCGGTGTTGGCTGAGGTAGTGGCGTCGCGTGTTTGGGTGGAGGTGCCTCCGTCGGCTGCTCTGGGAGGAAGACCCTAGGCTTTTGGTGTTTGATGAAGAGAATCCCGGGAGTGTTCTGAAGTAGGGATAAAGAAAAAAAAGCTTCGGGCCCAGCTGTGGACTAAATCCTTTTTCCAGAAACATAAATTTCCATTTGGGTTTAAGCCTATGCAAACAAAAAATAATAATAATAAAAAAAAGAGAGAAGAAATGAGCCGCGGTCTTGCCAATATTCACCTGCGGCACCCCAAAATTCATCATTGCACCCTTACATTCGTTTGGGCCTGGGCTAGACGAAGCAAATTGTGTTGCAATACTGGTTTTATCTCTACACTCTTATTTTCATTGGATGTTCTCTTGCTTTTATGCTTTTATTAGTTGTTTCAGATTTTATTATGTAACCCCTTGTATGATAGTTCCACACCCCTTTGTTTTATTTATATCTATTAGATTTGTTTGTTGTTTTTTATATAAAAAATTACAAAATATAAAATAAACAAAAAAAGCCGTGTGAGTGCTCGTGCGATCGTACGCATCAGCCTAGTGCTCATTACGCAAAAAAATCTAAATATTATATCAAAAATACCAAAAATATTTTAAAGGTTAAGCACATGTGTGATCGCTCGCATCGTCCTTGTGCTAAAAATCTTTTCTCTTTCTTAAATAAAAATTACAAAAGTATGTTTTAAAGGTTAAGCACATGTGTGATCGCTCGCATCGTCCTTGTGCTAAAAATCTTTTCTCTTTCTTAAATAAAAATTACAAAAGTATGTTTTAAAGGTTAAGCACATGTGTGATCGCTCGCATCGTCCTTGTGCTAAAAATCTTTTCTCGTTCTTAAATAAAAATTACAAAAATATGCTTTAAAGGTTAAGCACATGTGTGATCGCTCGCATCGTCCTTGTGCTAAAAACCTTTTCTCTTTCTATTATAAAAAATACCAAAAAAAATATAAAATCTTTAAAAAACCAAAAACATCAACACTTTCAAACAACAAACAATATCGCCTTGCCAGAACTACGTGATCCTTGATTCTCCATCAAAAGTGGAGATACGTAGGAGCAAGGCCAGTCCTTGTCAGGTTCATTTCCCCAAAAATCCAAAATCAATTTCTTCAAGCAAATTTCTCAAACAATTTCAAAATGAACTACGGAACCCTGATTTCTCATTCTGAATGGGAATACGTAGGAGCAAGGTCAATCCTTGTCGGGCCCAAAAAACTAAAAAATATTGTTTGTTTCTTTAGACTTTTATTTTAAGGGAAAGTTAAACATTTTGAAAACCACATCATATTCGCGTATTTAGTTAAAGGTACTGCCTTAAGGCAGGCGTTGTAGGGTGCTAATACCTTCCCTACACGTAACCGACTCCCGAACCAAGAATCTGGTTCTAATTGACCATGCCTTATCATATTATGGTTTTTCCGTAGTTTTCCAGAATAAACTATGGTGGCGACTCCAAAAAATCTTTTTTTTTCAAATATACGTTTCTTATTTTTCGGATCGTCGTCCCGTCGCGATTTCTCGGTTGCGACAGGTACGTATTCAATCTCTACCATTTGGTCGTTCGGCCCCAGGTACTTAGCCATATCTGGCATCAACATTTGGCCGTCCGGCCTCATCAAGCTCTCGGCCGTCCGGCCTCATCACTCTTAGCCAAATCTGACATCAACATTTGGCCGTCCGGCCTCATCAAGCTCTCGACCGTCCGGCCTCATCACTCTTAGCCAAATCTGGCATCAACATTTGGCCGTCCGGCCTCATCAAGCTCTCGGCCGTCCGGCCTCATCACTCTTAGCCAAATCTGGCATCAACATTTGGCCGTCCGGCCTCATCAAGCTCTCGGCCGTTCGGCCTCATCACTCTTAGCCAAATCTCGCATTCAACATTCGACCGTCCGGCCTAAACATGCTCTCGGACATTCGGCCTACTCTATTGGCCGTCCGGCCTCAGCAAGCACTCTGCCGTTCAACCGTCCGGACCATTTGACCTCCAAGGTCCCCCCGGCGTAGACCGAGCGGGCGGATAACACAAGAACGCCCGTCCTAGTGGAGTGCCAAGGCTGAACGTCCATCCATTTAACCAAACAGGACTGACCGTCCAATGTGAGCGTCCAAGCAAACGTCCGACTGAACAGGGACCAAGCGACCCTCACAGGTCGACCACTAATGAACCGAACGTTCAAAAGGGCGGCGCCCAAGGGCCTCAAACATATCGGCCTAAATTCTCCACCTCGAAAAGCCTGTTTGGGCATGACTATTACTCTCCCGCCTACCTACAAACAAGCAGAAAAGACCTATAAAAGGAAAAGCACGGCAAGGATCTCGTCCCGTTTCATGAGAGCCGTCTACAAGAACCCCTCCGCATAATGGAATTATACTCGGGCTTGGGGGACTTGTGTACCAACAGGACCGTGCGCCGTACGGAAAGACACACGAACCGGCCGCCCATGTCATCCTCTTAATTGTCGAGAAGGTATGCATCAGCAGGACCGAGCGCCGTACGGAAAGCCACCCAAAGACGGACGCCCAGGGCACAATTATAGACTGAGCGTTCGTCCTAGTACGAAGACCGAGCGTCCGCCCAGGTGTACCATCAGGACCGAGCATCCACCATTCAGGAACCGAGCGTCCGCCCAAGATGGCAACCAGGACCGAGCGTCCACCATTCAGGAACCGAGCGTCCGCCTTGGCAATCAGGACCGAGCGTCCAGCCAGGAACCGAGCGTCCGTCCAGTGTGACCAGACAGTAGAACCAGATGGACGCCCACCCATGTTGGCATCCCTGGCCGATCATCCTTCCAACCGTTCGTACTTGGGCCGTTATCAGACCCACTAAAGGTAAAATGGCTGTTATCAGGCCCACTAAAGGTAAAAGTCCATTACAATCAGTATAAATAAAGGTCTCAGGTATGAGTTCGGGGGGACTTTTCCTTACTATGCATCCATGCATCACAAACTGCTCTGTCATATTACTGACTTGAGCGTCGGAGTGCCTTTAGCAGGTACCCGGCCCCCCGCCTTGGAGTATGGAGCAGCGCCTGGAGTAGGAGGGCGTCCGCCCGGCTTGGAGTGTGGAGCAGCGCCTGGAGCAGGAGGGCGTCCGCCCGGCTTGGAGCATGGAGCAGCGCTTAGAGTAGGAGGGCGTCCGCCTAGCTTGGAGTGTGGAGCAGCGCCTGGAGCAGGAGGGCGTCCGCCCGGCTTGGAGTGTGGAGCAGTGGGATTCAGCAGTGTCCGCCCGGTCCATGCCTCTTCGTCGTCCGTCCGCCCGACTTCGACATGTAAGTTCGTATGTTTTAACAGGGTCCTCACCGACTCAGTCGAAACATTTATCATTTGTCATCACATGACAGTTTATTAAAAAAACATTATTACACGAGTCAAAGTCCAACACGTAAAATTGTCAACTTAAAAATTATACATATTTCACTTAGATACTAATTTATTTTTCAAGAAAGGGAGTCTTTAGTTTGAATTCTTATTATTGTCGTTTCATTTGTCGTATTAAACTTTTTTTTTTAATTATTTTATTTTATTTTAACATTTAATAATGATGACTCCATTGCATATTAACTATAGTAAGTAATAATCTAACGAAAAGTATTACATAAACGAATGCTATATTTGGAAACTAAAATAAAAAAATTACAAAGTAAATAAGATTTTTTTAAAAAGTAATAAAATATATAGGACAATTTGTTTAGATATCAAGGTATTTTTTAACATAAAAAATTAGTTAAAGATTGGTTACAAAATAATATAAAAATTTAATAAAATTATTGGTAATCATAAACGAAAAACATTAAAAACATTTATTTTAAATTGTAAGGTTGATCATCTACAAAATCAACAAAATTCCTTTATGGAAGTCTTTTTCATCTAGCAGGCCCAAGATTGGAGAATTGTAGTAAGGGGTTTCACCTTACACCCTTCAGTCCTTTCATCTGCACCTCCAAATTTTTACACAATGTCAAAATTGCTCATATTTAAAACACTTTTAATATTTATTAAAACGAAAAAGTTGGTCAAAATTCTTTAATAAAGCAGTTTATCAGTTATTATTTCTCGTGCATTTGAAAAACTAGCATCGGGTCTCAAATTCTCAGCACACTCTCGTTCCACTCCTTCTAGCCACACACAGGCACCACAGCTTCGTCTTATCAGGCAGCATAACTTCATCTTCTTCTTCGTAAGTACTCATCACAATTGGAGTTTTATCTCCATTAACTATGTTCACCTTTAAAGCAAACCTTAATCACTAAAACTATCAAGATATAATTTTAATTCCCTTCTGATTGAAGAAAATAGTGTCAAAAACAACTACGGAGCTGTATCTAAGATTTTTCCTAAAAAGAGAGAAAATAAAAGCAACTCATAAAGAAAAATTCAAATTTTCTTTCAACATAAAATCCAAAAAATAATTTCACACAAAAAAACAGCGTATTGTGGAAAATCGTGGAAACCCAAAAAAGACAAATAAACGCAATGGGTCTCATGCATCTGCAAAGTCCGGGAAGAATGAAGTGGTCAGATTGCATTGCACGCAAATCGTATCCACCAATATGTTTTGAAGGTGAAATCTGTGAAGACCCTTAAATTAAAAAAAAAAAAAAAAAAAAAAAAAAAAAAAAAAAAACGTGCGTCCACGTGGCGACAGGAGAGCGCGCCACCTCAGCGGTCTGCATGGCCGACAACAGTGCCCGACAGCCACTAACGGACGCCGACTGTCGAACGTGGAGCTGAGTCAGAACCGGTAGTGGAAAGCGTTAGTGAGATACACGTGTCCGCCTGCGAATGGACGTCCGTTCAGCACGAGTCAGATTTCGGTAATGGAATACACGCGTCCGGCTCAGAATGAGCGACCGTCCGGTATGGGCTGAAGTGGAGCGCGCACTGGCGGAGTGGAGGTGTGCGTCCTGCTGAGTGGGGCGGAATATTCCCCCCTTTGCACGCGCCTCTCAGTTTTAATTCTGAGAGATCTCCCTCTTCACCCTCTTTCCTGGACCTCTGAGCATTCTCTCTTCGTTTTCCCTCTGCACCTTCTCTCTCTAGAACCACCACTGCACCTCCTCCAACCAGTATTCCGGCACCAGTGAAGGACGCTCGGCGTTTCAGTAGAACCGTTCGTTATTTTCGAAAAAACTGAGCGGGTGAGTCCCTCCTTTCTCTACGACGTTCGTTTTCTATGGACGTAAATTCAATTCTGAGTGTACGTTCGTTATTTTCTTAGAGTAGAGTGGTTCTGATTTTTGGTATTGGGGTTCGTCTGAATAGTGGATTAACGAGCGTTGGTGATAAGGATTTGAGTGGAGAGCGTCTGTGTGCGTCTGTGAACGTTCGTTCATTTCCAGGTAAGGGAAGCTTACTAATTTAACTGTTTTGTTGTATGTGTGGATGTGAACGTTCGTTATTTTACTGTATAGATGTATGATGAATGATATAAATGATGGTATGAACGTTCGTTATTTCACTGTATGATGTTGTCATGACTGATTTGCATGAACGTTCGTTATTTTGAAAGTATGAGAATATTATATGTTGATTTGGATGTGATTTAGATGCATGAACGTTCGATGCTTGGATGAAATGAAATATATGAAAGTACATGATATGAGTCGCATGAAAAATAAGATTTTCTTTATGTGAACGAGTGGAACTATGAGAAATGAACTGGAAATGAAAAATGAATTGTAAAAGGACTTTATGAACAGGTACGTTCGTTATGAACAGTCATTTAACGTTCGGTTTTTCCCTAATAAAAAGTTTGATATGTTGATCCTGTCATTTTGATAAATCACTGTTTAAGGACGAACGTCCTCGTCCTAATTTGCCATGCTTGAGCGTTCGGCCAAGCACTGTTTGATAATCTCTTTTTAATTCCCATGATATTTTACGTTCGTTACTGAGACGGTATCTGACCGTTCGGTTTTTGTTGTCCAACATGATAAAATTCCCTGGCTGTGGACGAACGTCCTCATCCTAGAACGCTCTGTTTGAGCGTTCGGTCTTGGCTTGTTGAATCTGATACTTTTGATAAATTTCTCTATGTGTAAACAGTGCATGTTCCCGTCCGTATTACTTCTCCAAATATGCTTTAGTTTATTTATCAATATCTGTTAATTTAAGTTATTGAACGTTCGGTCTCACACCGGACGATCGTTGTGGAAAGCGTTCGGTCTTACACCGAACGTACGCTCAAAGTGACGGATGGTCTCATACCGTGCGTTTGCTATAAATGAGGCTCGGTCTTAAACCGAGCGCTCGCTCAAAGTAAGGCTCGGCCTTATGCTGAGCGTTCGTCCAATGAACAGTACTATTGGAATTTTCTGCAGATTTTGCCGTTCGATCTTCGTTCCGAACGAACGTCTTTTGGTCTCGTTTTAGCGTTCGGTCTTTGATCCGACGAACGTCTTTTGGTCTCGCTTTTAGCGTTCGGTCTTCGTTCCGAACGAGCGTCTTTTGGTCTCGCTTTTAGCGTTCGGTCTTTGTTCCGAACGAGCGTCTTTTGGTCTCGCTTTTAGCGTTCGGTCTTTGATCCGACGAACGTTTTTTTGGTCTCGCGGATAGCGTTCGTCCTCTTTCCCTCCTGATGGGACGTTCGGTATTTAAATGATGAACAGTAAATGATGAATAGTGAAATGATGAATGGTAAATGCGAAAGAATATATATATGAGATGAATGGAAAGTTATGATTTTTGAAAGAGCGTTCCAGGCAGGAACGACTCATGGTTGAATGTTGAAAGTTGTAAAGTATGACTGTGGATAGTTAATGCTGGCTGTTCATCCTGATGTTCCGTGAGTGCTCGTTCTCAAGTAGAGGACGCACGTCATGCGTGGGAACGGCAGGAGGTCCTTAGTCCACAAGTTAACATGGGCGACGTAAGAACGGACTAACCTCGGGTGGCAGCTGATGAGGATGCCAGTTACCACACCACCCGGGTGCGTGAACGCCTGTAACTACGCAGATTTCATACAGTCCGGACAGTCAGTCGTGTTTAGTTTTAATTTGTGAATACGTTAAAGTGGATTGTTATGTAATGAATGTGTATGTTGAGATATGCATGTATGTTGAATTATTTACCTGAAATTACATGTTGATGCATGAGTTAAATTACGTAAGCTTACCCTTGCGTTTTCCTTGTGTTGTCTCGTTTTGTACGTCCGTCCTGTCGTTGCAATGATCATCCGTGTGGATGTGAGCAGAGGGAGATGAGCGTTTGGAAGAGGCATTGAACGAAGAGAATCTGGTTGGAGTTGAAGTGAAGACCGAGCAGTGAGACGCTCGGCCAATCCTTTAGTTCTATTATGTATGACCGTTCGGGATTTTTGTGTGAACCGTTCGGTCAAGTTTTTAAATTTTACGTTCGGTTGTAATTCGTGATTATGGTATGGACGTGCGACTTTGCGCATTCGTTCCTTATTGTGATAAGACTGTATTCAAGGACGTTCGTCCTTGAGCGTTCGTTTGGTTTTAACTTTTTAGTTGGAAAACTGTACTGTTTTATTATTAACGGTGATTTTCTAATTATATGGTTTTTACTGTATTTTTGGGATGTCACATTAGTGGTATCAGAGCAGTTTTGTTCTTTTAAGGACATTGTAGGTTGTGAGTGCACCATGCATGTTTTGCTGTGTGCTCGACATTCGTTTATTGAGTAATATAGACTCTTTGAACTTATCTAACGATCATTTCCTCTACTTTCCAGAGAACCAATGGCACCTAGACTTCCTCCTCCTCCTCCACCACAGATCAATGAACATGATGTGCCGAATAACACGAGGCTGTTGGAATCTGTGATTGAGAAGCTACAAGAGCAGAATGCTGTTCTGATGCAGCAGAACGCGATTAATTCACAAAATCTGGAAGCTGCTCGCGCCAATTCTGAAATGACTCAGAGACAGCTTATGGAGATTCTTGCAGCTACCAGGGGTACACCCGGAGCATCTACTTCAAACACCACCCATCAGGCTGAGTGGAGTTTGGAAAATTTCCTACAACATCGTCCTGCAAAATTTGATGGGAAGTGCCTTCCCGACGGAGCTGATCAGTGGATAAGGGACATGGAACAGATTTACGATGCCAAGGAATGTCCTAATGATCGAAGACTGGCATTCACCGAGTATCTGTTGACCGGAGAGGCCAGTCATTGGTGGTCGACTGCGAAGATGATACTAGCAGAATCTCACGGCCCTATTTCCTGGAAAGTCTTCAAGGAAAAGTTTTATGAGGAGTATTTCCCGGATAGTGTTCGATTCGGCAAAGAGGTGGAATTTCTCCAGTTGGTACAAGGTAATATGTCTGTTTCAGAGTACACCAACAAGTTCAAACATCTGGTTCGCTTTAATACCCTTGCCACCAGTGAGGTGTGGCAGTGCAGGAAGTTTGAAAATGGACTGAGAAGTGATCTTAAGGTATTGATATCCAGCCTCTGCATTAAGTCCTTTCCTGTTATGATTGAGCGAGCAAAAGTGTTGGAGAAAAATATGGCTGAAGCAGAACGTCAGAAGAAGCAGCAACAACCAACTAGAGGGCCGATCATGTCTAGGCCGAATATGAATCGGGACAGGTTGCCGTATGCTCGTCCAGCACAACCATCTAATTCTCAGGCTATGGTTGTTGCCGGACAATCTGGACAGCACGGATCAGTCAAGTGTTTCCAATGTGGAGGACCACATTACCGGTCTTCATGCCCTCAGTTATTGGGAGCAAAGTCCTGCACTCGTTGTGGAAGGAATGGTCACACAGAGCGTGACTGTAATATGGGCGGACGAGCGCCAATGAGGCCGCCAAATGCTGGAAGAATGCAACAGGGAAGGGGTGGACGAGCACAGGCTGTTGGTAGAGTTTATGCGATCACGGCCACGGAAGCTGCCAGTTCAGGTACGCTCGTCACTGGTAGTTGCTTATTACATGGAATGCCTGTTTGTGTGTTGTATGATTCGGGGGCAACACACTCCTTCATTTCGAAGGCGTGTGTTGAGAAATTGGGATTAGCCGAACGCGAGATGCAGTTCGACTTGGTAGTAGCAACCCCAGCAGCGGGTGAGGTTAGGACGTCTACTGTATGTGTTAAATGTCCTATAGAGGTTGAAGGACGTAACTATAAGGTAAACCTCATCTGCCTACCCCTAAAGGATTTAGAAGTAATCCTAGGAATGGATTGGTTGGCTGCCAATCGTATTCTTATTGACTGTGGTGCAAAGGAATTGGTATTTCCGGACGAGTTCGACGTAGAGCTATCAGTAACGCTCGGTCAGCTAAAGGAAGACATCGTGGATGGTGCTAGTTGTTTTCTGATCATGACGCATTCTGATGAACGACTTGAGGGTTTGAATCATGAGCAATCGTCCAGTAAGTCGAGTGGAGAAAGATCAGTCGTGGATGAATTCCCTGATGTATTTCCTGATGAAGTTCCTGGATTACCTCCTCCGCGCGAGGTGGAATTTACTATCGACCTAGTGTCGAATGCTGGACCCATCTCTATTGCACCTTATCGGATGTCGCCAGCAGAATTAGCGGAACTCAAGGAACAGATAGAAGAGTTAATGGATAAGCAGTTCATCAGACCAAGCGCATCACCCTGGGGAGCTCCAGTACTCTTAGTGAAGAAGAAGGATGGCAGTTCTCGTCTCTGCATTGATTACAGGCAGTTAAACAAGCTGACTATCAAGAACAAGTATCCTTTGCCTCGGATAGACGACCTACTGGATCAATTACATGGCGCGACCATATTTTCAAAGATTGATTTACGGTCAGGATACCATCAGATTCGGGTGAAGGAAGAAGACATTCAGAAGACGGCCTTCCGATCTCGTTATGGACACTACGAGTATGTAGTGATGCCATTCGGTGTGACTAACGCCCCAGCAATATTTATGGACTACATGAATCGTATATTCAGGCCGTATCTAGACAAGTTTGTGGTGGTATTCATTGATGATATTTTGGTCTACTCCAAGAGCTATGAAGAACATGAAGATCATTTGAGGACTGTTCTGGGCGTACTAAGAGAAAAGGAGTTGTACGCCAAATTCTCTAAATGTGAATTTTGGATGAAGGAAGTGTCATTCTTGGGACACATAGTTTCAGCTGGAGGAATATCAGTGGATCCGGCAAAAGTAAGAGCAGTATTGGAGTGGGAGAGTCCACGTTCGGTAACTGAAGTTCGTAGCTTTGTGGGACTCGCGGGCTACTATAGACGGTTCATTGAAGGGTTTTCCAAGATAGTAGCTCCGTTGACTCAGCTGACCAGAAAAGATCAACCGTTCGCTTGGACCGATCGGTGTGAAGAAAGTTTCCAGGAATTGAAGAATAAGTTAACAAGCGCCCCAGTATTGGTAATTCCTGACGCGGCTAAACCATTCGTGGTGTATTGTGACGCGTCTCATCAAGGTTTGGGTTGTGTACTCATGCAAGAAAAGAGGGTGGTCGCGTACGCTTCTCGGCAATTGAAGATTCACGAGAAGAATTATCCAACTCACGACCTGGAATTAGCAGCAGTCGTCTTTGCTTTAAAAATCTGGAGACACTACTTGTATGGGTCGACATTTCAAGTATTCAGTGATCACAAGAGTCTCAAATACCTGTTTGATCAGAAGGAGCTGAATATGAGACAGAGACGTTGGTTGGAGTTCTTAAAGGATTACGACTTTGAACTACTCTACCATCCGGGAAAAGCAAATGTTGTAGCAGACGCTTTAAGCAGAAAGGTAGTTCACGTCTCCTCTATGATGGTCCGAGAGTTGAGTTTGGTAGAAAGTTTTAGAGATCTGAGGTTACAGTTTGACTTACAACCGAATTTTATCAAGTGTTGTACTCTTAGAATCTCCAGTGACGTATTCGACCGGATCAGAGTGAAGCAACGAGAGGATGAAGAGTTGGTGAAGATCTTGAGCGCACTCGGTACAGATCAAGCAAAACATTTTAACACTGGAACTGATGGTATGCTACGCTACATGAATAGAACGTGCATTCCGAATGATGGCGAGTTGAAAAGGATTATTCTTGAGGAAGGACATCACAGTCGTCTTAGCATACACCCTGGTATGACTAAGATGTATCAAGATCTCAGGAAGTCGTTCTGGTGGCCGGGAATGAAGAGTGATGTTGCACGTTTTGTGGCATCCTGTTTAACATGTCAGCGAGCCAAGGCTGAGTATCAAAGGCCTGGTGGATTGCTTCAGCAGTTAGAAATCCCAGAATGGAAGTGGGACAGCATTGCGATGGATTTTGTGACTCACTTACCTCGCACAGTCAGGAATCATGATTCCGTATGGGTAATTGTAGATCGACTGACGAAGAGTGCTCATTTCCTAGCAGTCAACCTGAAGATGTCTATGACGAACCTGGCTAAGCTTTACATCAAGGAAATTGTTCGTCTACATGGAGTTCCGTCTAGCATTGTTTCAGACCGAGACACAAGATTTACTTCTCGATTCTGGCGATCATTACAAAGTGAGCTCGGTAGCAAACTTCACATGAGTTCGGCCTATCATCCTCAGACGGACGGTCAGTCCGAGAGAACCATTCAGACGCTTGAAGACTTATTGAGGACGTGTGTCCTAGATCACATGGGCGTCTGGGATGAAGTCTTGCCTTTAGTGGAGTTCACCTACAACAACAGTTTTCAAGCCAGTATAGGGATGGCTCCTTTTGAAGCTCTATATGGAAGGAAATGCCGAACGCCCTTGTGTTGGTTTCAGGAAGGGGAAAAGGTGTTAACCGGACCAGAACTCATTCAACAGACGACTGAGAAGGTGAAGCTGATTCAAGAGAGGTTGAAAACGTCCAGGAGTCGACAGAAATCTTATGCTGACAAGAGGAGAAGACCCTTGGAGTTCGATGCAGAAGATCATGTTTTCCTTAGATTGCATCCGACCACTGGAGTTGGGAGAGCTATTCGACCCAAAAAGTTGTCTCCCAAGTTCATCGGACCTTATCAAATCTTGAGAAAGATTGGGCCAGTTGCGTACGAGTTGTCTTTGCCACCTCAGTTATCAAACTTGCATCCAGTCTTTCATGTTTCTCAACTCCGTAAGTACGTATCCGATCCTTCTCATGTATTGGAGTTGGAGAATATTCGTCTTCGTCAAGATCGTACGCTGGAGATGCAGCCGGTACGCATTGAAGATAGCAACACCAAGTACTACAAGAGGAAAGCAGTCAGATTGGTGAAAGTCGTCTGGGACGAGAAGACGGGCGACTCTACTTGGGAAGTGGAAGATGCTATGAAGGACTTGTATCCCCATCTGTTCGGTCCTCCGTCCTAATTTTCGAGGACGAAAATTTTTGTAGTTGGGGGGAATGTGAAGACCCTTAAAAAAAAAAAAAAAAAAAAAAAAAAAAAAAAAAAAAATGTGCGTCCACGTGGCGACAGGAGAGCGCGCCACCTCAGCGGTCTGCATGGCCGACAACAGTGCCCGACAGCCACTAACGGACGCCGACTGTCGAACGTGGAGCTGAGTCAGAACCGGTAGTGGAAAGCGTTAGTGAGATACACGTGTCCGCCTGCGAATGGACGTCCGTTCAGCACGAGTCAGATTTCGGTAATGGAATACACGCGTCCGGCTCAGAATGAGCGACCGTCCGGTATGGGCTGAAGTGGAGCGCGCACTGGTGGAGTGGAGGTGTGCGTCCTGCTGAGTGGGGCGGAATATTCCCCCCTTTGCACGCGCCTCTCAGTTTTAATTCTGAGAGATCTCCCTCTTCACCCTCTTTCCTGGACCTCTGAGCATTCTCTCTTCGTTTTCCCTCTGCACCTTCTCTCTCTAGAACCACCACTGCACCTCCTCCAACCAGTATTCCGGCACCAGTGAAGGACGCTCGGCGTTTCAGTAGAACCGTTCGTTATTTTCGAAAAAACTGAGCGGGTGAGTCCCTCCTTTCTCTACGACGTTCGTTTTCTATGGACGTAAATTCAATTCTGAGTGTACGTTCGTTATTTTCTTAGAGTAGAGTGGTTCTGATTTTTGGTATTGGGGTTCGTCTGAATAGTGGATTAACGAGCGTTGGTGATAAGGATTTGAGTGGAGAGCGTCTGTGTGCGTCTGTGAACGTTCGTTCATTTCCAGGTAAGGGAAGCTTACTAATTTAACTGTTTTGTTGTATGTGTGGATGTGAACGTTCGTTATTTTACTGTATAGATGTATGATGAATGATATAAATGATGGTATGAACGTTCGTTATTTCACTGTATGATGTTGTCATGACTGATTTGCATGAACGTTCGTTATTTTGAAAGTATGAGAATATTATATGTTGATTTGGATGTGATTTAGATGCATGAACGTTCGATGCTTGGATGAAATGAAATATATGAAAGTACATGATATGAGTCGCATGAAAAATAAGATTTTCTTTATGTGAACGAGTGGAACTATGAGAAATGAACTGGAAATGAAAAATGAATTGTAAAAGGACTTTATGAACAGGTACGTTCGTTATGAACAGTCATTTAACGTTCGGTTTTTCCCTAATAAAAAGTTTGATATGTTGATCCTGTCATTTTGATAAATCACTGTTTAAGGACGAACGTCCTCGTCCTAATTTGCCATGCTTGAGCGTTCGGCCAAGCACTGTTTGATAATCTCTTTTTAATTCCCATGATATTTTACGTTCGTTACTGAGACGGTATCTGACCGTTCGGTTTTTGTTGTCCAACATGATAAAATTCCCTGGCTGTGGACGAACGTCCTCATCCTAGAACGCTCTGTTTGAGCGTTCGGTCTTGGCTTGTTGAATCTGATACTTTTGATAAATTTCTCTATGTGTAAACAGTGCATGTTCCCGTCCGTATTACTTCTCCAAATATGCTTTAGTTTATTTATCAATATCTGTTAATTTAAGTTATTGAACGTTCGGTCTCACACCGGACGATCGTTGTGGAAAGCGTTCGGTCTTACACCGAACGTACGCTCAAAGTGACGGATGGTCTCATACCGTGCGTTTGCTATAAATGAGGCTCGGTCTTAAACCGAGCGCTCGCTCAAAGTAAGGCTCGGCCTTATGCTGAGCGTTCGTCCAATGAACAGTACTATTGGAATTTTCTGCAGATTTTGCCGTTCGATCTTCGTTCCGAACGAACGTCTTTTGGTCTCGTTTTAGCGTTCGGTCTTTGATCCGACGAACGTCTTTTGGTCTCGCTTTTAGCGTTCGGTCTTCGTTCCGAACGAGCGTCTTTTGGTCTCGCTTTTAGCGTTCGGTCTTCGTTCCGAACGAGCGTCTTTTGGTCTCGCTTTTAGCGTTCGGTCTTTGATCCGATGAACGTTTTTTTGGTCTCGCGGATAGCGTTCGTCCTCTTTCCCTCCTGATGGGACGTTCGGTATTTAAATGATGAACAGTAAATGATGAATAGTGAAATGATGAATGGTAAATGCGAAAGAATATATATATGAGATGAATGGAAAGTTATGATTTTTGAAAGAGCGTTCCAGGCAGGAACGACTCATGGTTGAATGTTGAAAGTTGTAAAGTATGACTGTGGATAGTTAATGCTGGCTGTTCATCCTGATGTTCCGTGAGTGCTCGTTCTCAAGTAGAGGACGCACGTCATGCGTGGGAACGGCAGGAGGTCCTTAGTCCACAAGTTAACATGGGCGACGTAAGAACGGACTAACCTCGGGTGGCAGCTGATGAGGATGCCAGTTACCACACCACCCGGGTGCGTGAACGCCTGTAACTACGCAGATTTCATACAGTCCGGACAGTCAGTCGTGTTTAGTTTTAATTTGTGAATACGTTAAAGTGGATTGTTATGTAATGAATGTGTATGTTGAGATATGCATGTATGTTGAATTATTTACCTGAAATTACATGTTGATGCATGAGTTAAATTACGTAAGCTTACCCTTGCGTTTTCCTTGTGTTGTCTCGTTTTGTACGTCCGTCCTGTCGTTGCAATGATCATCCGTGTGGATGTGAGCAGAGGGAGATGAGCGTTTGGAAGAGGCATTGAACGAAGAGAATCTGGTTGGAGTTGAAGTGAAGACCGAGCAGTGAGACGCTCGGCCAATCCTTTAGTTCTATTATGTATGACCGTTCGGGATTTTTGTGTGAACCGTTCGGTCAAGTTTTTAAATTTTACGTTCGGTTGTAATTCGTGATTATGGTATGGACGTGCGACTTTGCGCATTCGTTCCTTATTGTGATAAGACTGTATTCAAGGACGTTCGTCCTTGAGCGTTCGTTTGGTTTTAACTTTTTAGTTGGAAAACTGTACTGTTTTATTATTAACGGTGATTTTCTAATTATATGGTTTTTACTGTATTTTTGGGATGTCACAAAATCTAACACAGAAAACTAAGGAAAGATTTGAGAAGCTCTAACATTATCGAGTTTTGGAAGAACGGGAATGAAAAAAACGCGTGAGAAATATTGCAAACCAAACATTCAAAACATGAATCGGATATGAAAGTCAGATTAATGTTTTGTACTTCAAATTCATTTTCACTTCGGATGTTGACATCCGAAGCGCCTTGAAGCACCTTTTTCACATATTGAAAGCCGATAAACGGTTATCACATTTGGATATCCAATCGAATTTCCATATCCATTTTTTTATTTATCGCATTTTTATATCCGACTATAATATATGAGTTTAAGAGTGAATGCAATACACTTATTTCACGCAACAATCTTCAAAAAAAACTTCCCACGTTCAATGCCAACCACTAACAGAACTACCACCTCCTCTAGCGTCTCACCACCACCTCCATTGCCTCCAACACAAACAAACTGAAAAAAATATCTCTCAATCTCTCTTACTCTTTGTTCACTTGAATGAATTTGAGAGAGAGTGATTGAGTGGATTTGAGAGGATTTGAAAATAACTTTTTTTGTTATTTATTTGAGTAAATTTGGAAGTAAGTGAGAGTAAATTTGGAAGCAGTGAGAATTAATGTAAGATTTGATTAATGTGACAGATTAAAAAAATTTACTTCTAAATCCACTCTCACCTACCTCCAAATCCACTCAAATAAACAACAAAAAAATTATTTTCAAATCCTCTCATATTCGTTCAATCACTCTCTTCCAAATCTATTCAAGTGAACAGAACTCACACTGAAGGAAAGGGAAGGAAAATAAATGAAATGGGGTGCAGAGTGAAGAAGGGAGTATACATTGAATCCTTGAACCATTTCGGTCAAAATGACTTAATGTACAACCATTAACGAACTCATTAATTATGAAAGTATTTATGAAATTTGGGGGTGGTGCAGGGTGAAAAGGTTGGAAGGTTGGAGGTGCAGGTGAAACGCTCTTGGTGATAAAGAATCATGATCTAATATCTCATGGCCCAATCAGATCCTCTACTAAAAGGAAATGTAATTTATCTAATAAACCAATTATAGGGTCCGGTAATTACTAAGAAAGGGGTCCAATAAAACTGTTAAGAATCTCAAGTAAAAATCATAAAAATATCTGCTTCTGATACTTAAAATCTGTTTAGAAAAATATAAACCTTAAGAATTAAATGCTATTAGTTAAAATATGAATATAACAGAACAACTAATTAAGACTTATGAAATATACCTCTCATTATAAACAAAGGAATTCAATCTTGAATACTCTAGCTAAAAACCCTAAAATTATACCAAGATATTTTTCGCCAAGAACAATTGAAAGACCTAGATCATCAATCGCAAGATCTCATATATATTTTTACCTCATAAGTACCCTAAATTTGAGATATTGAAATGTATTTATAATTTCAATCCTCCAATTCTGACTAAATTGAAATTTAAACATCAATTCCATTTTCATAAACAAAACGAAAAAAGAAAATTAATTAAGGGTGTGATATAAACTAAAGATTCAGCATATGTTACACTAAATTTTTTAAAAGTAAGCTAATGTACCTAATATTGTTACTTGGCACGTACACGGGATGGAATTGAAGAAAACACTCACAAGTTGATAGATAAAGGCACGTTTGAGCTACTGTTGATGACGCTTGAAAGTTTGCAAAAGGAATTCACTGCACTAATTAATAACGCATTTGGAATAAATGTGAACTGAGAACCCTATTAACAAAGGCAAAACAAGACATGCTAAGTAGTCAAGATACCGTTAATGTTTACTCCCCACATGACTACCATATTTGATATTTGGAGGATGGTAAGTGTTAAATACTTTCAATTGCTTGATAATACCACAAAATACAATGACCCCACAATTACATAAGTGTACAAAAATTGTAGTGTGTTGGTCCCAAGGGACTTGACACTTATCAACTTACCTCTGCAGTATGTTCAACGTAAGCCTTGGTCAGCTGATCATCAAAATATTCATAATTATCTTCTTCGTCTTCCTCAACAAATCTAACAACCCCACTACCATTAGGTAAACTTTTAGTTTCACTGAAATGCACTATGAGCTCATTAACCTCTTCCCTTTCTTGATCAGTTTTTGCTAAAGATAGAAGAACATTTTTAGCTTTCTTATCGGGAGAGATTCCATTAGACTCCATTTCCTTAAACCAATGAACAGCACTGTCGAAGTCTCCACTTTTTCCATATGCATCCATGATAGTAGTCAAAATTGCCTGATTGGCCTTTATTCCCCGCTCAAGCATTTCTTCGTACTTTTTCATCACCATCTCAAGATCGTTTATCTTAGCATACCCTTTCATTAAGGTTCCGTAAGTGACAACATTAGGCTCAAAACCATCCTGTATCAATCTTTTGAAAAACTTCTCAGCACCCTCCATATCAGATGCATTGATATAAGCAGACAACATGGTAGTGTATGAGCAAAGATCTGGAAAGAATCTGCGTGGGTAAAGTACAATGATACGAGGAGAATGCTAAGTGTTGTACACTAAATAATAATATAGACAGGAATATATTCTCAAATTCTTATTCACTTGGTACATGAATTTGATTAGTGTGTTTGGATTTGTTAGCAAACACTAACTGCCCATTCATCTCAATCCATCAAGAGATAAACTTTTCCACATGGACTCACTTGAATGTGTGACAGTTAAAAAATGTTTGATATTTATTTCTGACCATACCTAAAACCATTATCTATTAATTAACCTCTGGATAAGTCTCCAACATTATGCCATCGGCTACGTGCATGATCTCATTATATCCCTGGATTTAAAAAATGTTTTAATCCTTAAATTTTATTGTTAGTGAAAATAGAAGTATAAAAAGACTATTAAATGACATTTTGCAAAGACGGACTAAAATAGGATTTAAAAAAACCAGAATTCAAAGCAATTCACACTTTCATTTCAGAAACCAGTATGGGAATTCACTCACAATCCACCATTGGTATTTGGCCTTTCAGATGATCTGCACTTTGATGGAGAAAAGGTATTTTACATAAATTTCATTTTTTTTCTTATTTACCACGTTAGATCCTCCTTAATCGTTAGTGAACAATAGTATTCGTTGAGTTTGTTTTTCCTTCTGCGTAAAAAAAGTGGGAGGGCCATGGATCTATCATATCCATGCTTGATTTTTACTTGGCTGTTGACTGGGTTTTTCATTTTGTAATTTGCCTCACATCTCTTATTCCCACATTGTTTTCACCTTACCACAGTAATTGTGTTGTGAATGTGTTTTTCTTCCAAGGAAAAAAATTAGAACCAGTACCTCAATAATTCTCTCTTTCTTTTTTATGGATTCCAAGTGAAACTAAACACATTATTAGGTGAGGAAAAACAAGCAGAGAGGTGGAAACAAAATGAACCTTGAACCATATATTTCTCTGCTAACCTTATTTAAGTTCCATTTTAGTCCTATATTTGCTCAAAATGAAAGCTCCTTCAGATGTTTAATAGTCAATTGCGACTCAATTACCAGAAAGAATCAATGCCCCTAAAAACTTTCCATGAGTGGTGAAAAAAAATTTGACAAAAAAGAATAAGTTGCAACAGAAAAATTAGTTGGAGGACCAAATTGATAAAAAAAATAATGACCATGACTAATTTGAAATATAAATATAACCATGGAGAACCAAACATGTATAATTTTTTTTGTCTAATAAAGACTGAAGAAGAAAGGAAATGGTACTCACCTATCCCTTCTCATACTCTTAAACACGGTCCGAGCCTGCTCCACCATTCCCGATATAGAAAATGCATCAAGTAAAATATTGTAAGCTTTCCGAGTTGGCCTGTGAAAAAGAAGAGAATATGGTAACTTCTATGATAATAAAAATAATGATCATTAAGAAGATAAAATGAAACCCTATAATGCACGCATGTGATACTAGGTATTTGATTTGGTGATACACTAATTCTTAAAAATATAAGACCCGATATGTATTAACTCTCACTTTTAACTATCATTTTTACTAGTGTTATATATATATATATATATATATATAAAATGCTTTGTATCCTTCTCTGAAGGTGCATATACATTTAAATGAATCTTATTTTTGAACATCACAAATTGACTCGTTTTTTTATTCCTATTTGGCATTTCATTTTCATTTTTTAAATAGCAAGCATAACTAAGTATATGGTTTGGACACACATCCCTAAAGTATTGGAATATATCTTAATTTGATAGGTATTGAATACAGACAAGCCTCTGATATGGGACGAAAAATCACATATCAATGCTTCAGAAATAAAAAAATTATCTAATTTAACAACATAATCAGAAAAGAACAATTCTAAAAATACATAGTAGCCAATTTAAATAAAAATAAGTCTCTTATTAACCAAGACTTTCGGAGGAGAAAAACTATCTGTATAAGAACAGAAGATAAGAGTTGAGGTGGATGTGGTAAGGATGGGCTTTTAAACATTTCAATGATTTTCTCATAACAGCCACAAATAAGACTTGCCGATGTTTAAGTGGTAGATATTTAGCTACAAATAGTGATTGCAGATATAGGAGTAGGAATACGTGACTAGCAGGCTACTAAAATCCCATCAAGTAATTAATAATTACGAAGCTGATAATAATTTAAATTACCCAGCTTGCTATTCATTTTCCGCATTACTAGTTATATTCCCTGACATACCTGACTCCAGCGTCAAGCATTTCCTCAAATACAGCTAACGCTTCTTCTTCCCTCCGGGCCTTCCCATATGCACTCACGAGTAGGGCATAGCTCACAACATCAGGTCTGAGATCAGCTCTTTGCATCTAAAATTAGGCATTCACTTCAAAATCTGATGAATTAATAATATAAGCAAGAAATTAAAGGGGGGGACAGAAAAAAAATGAAAACTAATGGAAAGTCTTGAAAATACCTCAAGATTAAATAAATTATGTCCACGAAAATGTTGAAATATTAGTCCAAGTAGATGATGTGTGCAAGGATTTAATTTTCCCATTCTCATAATTTAATAAAAATCTGACTGAACTAGCACGGAGAAAGTTTTGCAAACCAAAACAGATTTCAAATAATCTACTTGGAAAAATTAAATCTACAATGAATCCTCTATATGGACAAACGTCACAGTATTCGTACCTATACAACAAAAGTACAAAGCCAAAACAGCTGAAAATTGAGTCTATAGTTAAGATGTATGGGTTATCTTGTATGAAGAGGAAGATTTAAAATTTATTTGAAGTACCTAAACGTGTTACTGTTCATGTAGAATACGACAAGACCATTTTTGTTACACAAGTTAGTCAAAACCAGTTTCTTCCTCATTTGGAAATGATAAAAATAATATGATGTTAAAGTAGTAGGCTTGTTCAACATTCAGAAAGTAATGTTATCTATTATAAACATGCGAATACCTGATCATATATGTTCGAAACTTCCTTGTAATTTGTTTCAAATGACATCAAGCTATTATAAGTTACTGTAGATTGTTCAATTCCTCGTTCAGCCATCAGTGCAAATGCCTTACGGGCCTTTTCATAACTTCCAGCCTTTTTAAACATATAAATCATCATGTTAAACATCTTCTGGTCGGGTTTCAAAGGCGAGTTTTCATCCTTCAGTAAACTGTCAAATACTTCTTCAGCTTCTTTAAACTTGTCCCCCTGCAAGTGAATCAATACAAATGTAAAACTGAAAGTCAAGAGACTCAATAGCAGTCTGTAAAATATTTAAGAAATGCACACCGAGTTCAACATAGTTATTATGGGAGATGTGTGGGAATTGAACAATCATGGTAAGTCATCGTTGCTGCCTCATTCACAGCTTAGAATTATATGCCAACAATGAACACATTCCTCCCAATTCAATTTCCATCAAGGTGGTTTACTTTAAGAGGCAGGGCATTACTTTAAGAGGCAGGGCATCAATATATTTGACTTTTATTCGAAATTTCGTTCAGGGGAACACAAGTACAAAACCACCAGCACAAACACCACCACTAGCGGCCATAACTCATAAGAGAAGTTAATTTTAAAGTAAAAGTGCAAAGGATTAAATAATAAAGATGTATGCTCACATGAACAAATGTTTTAAGTATTATCTGGTATGTTAAAGCAGAAGGTTCCGGACCCCATTTCTGCATCCTTCGGAATATCGCTTCAGCATTGTTATATCTGCCTCCTCTTCCATATGCTTCCATAAGTGCAGTCTGAGATACAACATTTGGCGGATAACCATTATTATTCATCAAAGCTAAGATCTTCTCAGCACCATTGAAGTCTCCCAGCTTCCCATATGCCGTGATAAGCATGAAATAATCCATCTTACCAAAATCCCACCAGTTTTGAGTCCGGAGCCATTCAAGAATCTAAAGAATCGCGTAATAAAGAAGTTAGACTCATCTACAGCTAAAACCAAACAATCACACAACAAAGAACAGATGAACTGTATACCTCAACGACAAGGTTCCACTTCTTGAGTTGTTTAAACCTAATCAAGGTACCAACAATAAGGGTTTTAGGAACACCCTGGTTGTTAATATTCTCGGAAGAGAGAACAGAAACAGCAGAACCGGAGTCATCGATTTCAGTCATGATTCTCCTCCAATTCTTCTGATGAGCCTCATCCGCAGGATCCTTGAAAACCTCCAGTTTCCTCCTCCTCTGCATGAACTTCCTCGGTTTCAACATTCCCCGACACACCACCTCCATTCTCCCACTCATCCACACCCTCGCAATTCCATTGCTACACAAACAAAACATAACACGTTGAATCAGCGAAACATACACACACATACACATACACCTAAAACGCAACATTGAAAAATGAATAGCCCTACCTCGTGCGAGTGGGTGGCAGAGGGAGGTGTGGCAAGTGACAGTGTGACTTCGAAATGAGGCTACACATAATCTACCGATGAGGATTTTTTCCAAAGAAGATGATTGTATTAAGGAGCAGAAAGTAACTATAAATATTAGATAAATATAAATATCTATTCTAATTTCCATGTTCGTTTCATGGGCCGAACTATTGTTTTTGGGTCAGGCCCAATCAAATAGGCCCACCCGTTTATATAGAAAGAGATCTTCATTAATCAGCTAGAGAGAGAATAACTAAACCAGAGAAGACAAGAGGTTGTGTTGTTAACGACGACGAAGAAGACGACCAATGATGTCTTCCGGCGGGGACAGTGGGAAGCCATTTTTCTGTCACGTGTGCAATCAGAGGATAACGTGCACCGATGAGTCGGAACCGTTCTGCCCGATCTGTCTGGAAGGTTTCGTGGAGGAATGGAACCCTAATAACCATAGTCATAACCCTAACCCTAATTTCACCCATGAAAGTGGGGGAGAATCTATGGATCCCGAATTCCCGTTCGATTTAATCGACACCATGCTCCCCCTCTTGCTCAACGCGGGTTCCAGGACCCGCCGCGAAGCCGACATGTTCGACCCAAGGACCTACCTCCAGAACTACCTGCAGAACCTTCGCGCCGACGGCGCTAACATTCAATTCTCCTTCGGCAACCCTTCCGACACGGGGTTCCGCCCCTCGTCAAACCTTGGCGACTACTATCTCGGCCCGGGCTTTGAGCAGTTGATTCAGCTGCTCGCCGACAACGACCCAAACCGTTACGGCACGCCACCGGCCGCAAAGGACGCCGTCGAAAATCTCCCCACAGTCACTGTCGGCGATGAGTTGCTGAACTCTGAAATGAACCAATGCGCGGTCTGCCAGGACGAGTTCGAGAAGGGCACGCAGGTGACGCTGATGCCTTGCAAGCACGCGTATCATGCTGACTGCCTGATTCCTTGGCTTAAGCTGCATAACTCTTGCCCCGTTTGTCGGTATGAACTGCCCACCGATGACGCGGATTATGAGAATCGGACGCGGAGCAGTGGCGATGATGGTGGGTCGAGGTCTGATGTGAGCGATAGTGGCAGTGGCAGTGGCGGTGGCGCGGGAGGGGGAAATGGTAGACCTGTTCACCGGACTGTTAGAATATATTTGCGGCATCCTTTTGATGCAGGTGACTCTGCGCAGGACAGTTCCGAAAGGGGATGGGAGAGTTGGGATTGAAATTTGTGTAAGTTGTTGTGTTTTATATTATTTCGGTTGTTGTAAATTCATTAGTTTTACTTTGATTTGAAACATATTGGGCTTTGATTGCATTTAGGACTCAGTGTTCTGGTTTCGTAGTATAATTGACAATTGCTGGCATTTAAACGTGTGGATTTTAGCTTGTTAGGCTTGGTTGTTCTGATACCCAAATTCCCGTGCTTTCTTTCTACAGAGAGTGACGAAGCTTTAATGCTCATGAAAATAAACATGCCTTCTTGTACATCAGCCAATCTCGGTGGTTTAAAAACTTATTCTGTATATTTCATTTTGTGGTCATTTTTATATTTGGGGTTTTAATGATCTGAACTGCATCTGAATGAATTGTTAAACTGTTTATATTCTGTTACGTGTATCCCTAACTTTCTTTTGTTTCTGTATAGTTTCCATGTTTATAGTTCCTTTTCTCAATATTTTTATCTGAAATCGATGTGTTGTTTGTAATGGTAACTCTTTGTTGAGAGCTTTTGACCATGGAGCTGGTTGTCCCGCACTCTTGCACAAAGAAGTGGTTTATGCAGGAACAAAGAGAAAGAGGTTTAAAGTTCTGAACTAATTATTTTATTTACTTCTGGAGTCTTGCACTTCATGTAAACGGGTTTTCCTTCTCCAATTTTACTTAAGGCTGTGTTTCATAGAATGATGTGGGGATGAAGAGAAAATGAAAACAGAATTTAGGATATTGAAGGCAATTAAATGTGTAATTGATTCAAGTATGAAGATTCACTACTGCTTTGCAGCGGCATGGTGAAAACCCACGAAATGGATTATTTTCCACTGAACCTCATTCAATTCTAATGTTTGTCGGAAAATTTAAGAAATGCTCAATGGATTGTGCTTTATTCCCCTCGTAGAACCAAAATAGATGGGAAATTTGTTTGCGGTCGAATTTTATTGTTTATCATATCTGTTGTCATATTTTGCACTCTATGGAACAGTCTTACATATTGCTCGATCATTGTTTCCGTCTATACTTGGCCATAAAATTGTTACATAATTGTGTCGATGTTTGGTTTTCAATTTTTATATATGTTCTTTCGATGATTATGAAGGTGTATGTTGATATCAAGTGGTGATAGTTTGTTTGTATCTGCAGGTATTGTTCGTGTTTAAAACTCTGGAAACTATTGTGCAGCTAAGGGTTCCGTGAATAGATTACTATCTTTGCCATGTTTGCAGAAGTCCTTGTGAGGATTGTAAGAGATGTTATTTTGCGTGGCCATGAACATGAACTTTGTTCGATCAAAGCGGATTGCATGAAAGCTCACAATTATTGAGACTTTAGGTACTGCGTTATTTTGTACAGATCATCTTCCAAACATCCATTATCGATCATCCTTTATGCAATACTTAGTTAGTCATGGTCTATATTTCTCCTATGTGTGTATAAAACGTTTTAATTTCGAAATTTTTATTTCAACCATTTTAGAAGTATTTGCCTGTGCCCAGTATTTTACCAGCCCAATTAGGAAATAAGCCTTCGCTAATACACCTTCGAATTGACGTTTTTTAGGACACGTCAATGACATATACATGCAAGGGTTAGTCAAAATCTTAAGTCTATAAAACATTTCGTAGTTTCTATGAAATATCAAATTTCCTTTGTGTTAGTCTCTACAAAATGTGATAACTGTGTTTTTTATGGGAAGAAAGTTTTATAAATTACTAATAACGGTATATTTTTAGAACATTATTTAAAAAAATTATGGACTAAAATTAATTAATTATTATGTGTGATTTGGTTAGAAGTGTCTTGGATTAAGCATTGGAGAGGATTTGACAAATATAATCTAAACCATGGACTTGAATTTTTGAAACACAAATAGTAAACTTTTTTAATCAGAGTTTCGTGATTACACGCTTTTTCTATACATAGTTCACATTAAAAATGTTTTTGAGTACTCATGTTGAAATGAATTTATGATATATGTTGTAGGGCTAATTATTTGTATTTTTTTAGTTCCTTGAAAAGCAAAAAACACGACTAAATTTTCTAAAAGTGAATATCTTTGCATCAGGTAGAGCTTAATCAGTTTGATTTGTGAATTTATGTCAGATAGGTATCTCCGTGTAACTGAAATTTTGATGTTTGGGAGAGTTTGTAATCATGGGAATGCATGTTGTTCCAAATTATATTATATCTGTTTCATGTCTACACTGATTTTACCGATATAAATTATCCAAATACTATAATTGACAGTATTTTCTAATATTTATTATCGATAGCAATGCTCACTCCATAACTTAAAGATTAATTTTATCGAATAAACAGTACGTCAATTTTAGTATCATGGTTTAACTTAAGGTGTGGGAATCAATAGAGGATACTACTCTCAATTTAGAGGGTTGAATTTTTGGTTTATTCAAAATATATTGATTTTTATAATTTGAAGTATATAAAAAATTAAATATATTGTAATTAATATATTTTGAATGTACAAACAACAAAAAATACAGCACAATTTGAAGATAAACATGAATAAGAAAAGCGAAAGATTATGTTGGTTCATTTTGAATATATCTAGTTCCTAAAAAATAAGTTTTGAAAGAGTTTATTTCATAAAAAATAATTACAAAAACATTATAGAAGTCTTGTCCGATTTATCATAATCTTTATATTCAATAACAATTTAAGATTTATGAAATTATTATATACTAAATAAAATAAGGTTATTTGAAATTATATAATAAATTACTAAATTAGCCTCATTTTCACACACATACTATATATGATAAAGAACTGATTAAAATAATAATAAACCTGTTATAATAATACAACTTATTATATTATTAAAAGAGATGTTAACAAACCTATTATATTTCCAATGTCCATAGACTGACGAGTAGAACAATCAATACTTTTGCTTAATACTATTTATTAATATCATATTATTCGTTCATTTTTATTTTTATTGATTTGAACATTGAAAAGTTTTTGTAGATAAATTTTTCTAGTAAAATGTACTCTCATCTTATTTTCATTGTTACTTTAATTAAAGGATAATATAACTAATCACAAATTGGAAAAAAAAAATTATGTACAAAATTTATGTTAACAAATAATCATAATAATATCTTTTCAAATCGTTTATTTTGATAAAATTATACCTAAACCAAATGATGACTCCTTATTTGTTTTTTTTAACGTATATTAGATATTTAGATGATTTTAGAATAGAAAAGGTATTACTTAACCAATTATTCTTTCTATCAAAAAATATCTAATTATGTATAATGTACATTTAAATTTATTAAGACATCGATCTGATAAGTTGTTATCTTCTTGTCCATAAATAAGTTGTTATCTTCTTGGGCACAGACAATTAATTAAAATATTATACATAAGTTTGATCTTCAATATATAGTTAATTGTCTTCACCTTTTATTAATTAAGTCGTTACCTATCCATATGTGTTTAATTAATGAATAT
Source organism: Vigna angularis (assembly GCF_016808095.1). NCBI lineage: Eukaryota > Viridiplantae > Streptophyta > Magnoliopsida > Fabales > Fabaceae > Vigna > Vigna angularis. Next base: position 1,138,212 of record NC_068972.1, on the reverse strand, counting down.
CAAACTTTTTATTAGTATATTTATTATTAACGTTTTTACAGTTAATTTTATTATATTGAAGATAGTTTAAGTACTTTTTTTCAGTCTGATTTATTATTTATTATTTATTATTATAATAACTTATATATGTATTTTCAAGTAAATTTAATACTGATATCATTTTTCTCGTATCGGTTTCCCGTATTCCATTATACGGACTAGTATTAATTTAAATATTGTAAATTTATTTGTTTAAGGTTGCATTATGAGTGTTGTTTTTAAGCAATTTATTCAGTCTAATGCAATTGTCACTAAGCATGGTTAAAAAATTTAAGTAAAAATTATTTTCATTCTCATTGTTATCAACTTTCCTAAGCATTTTTTATTTATTTTTGGTTTTATTTTCATCGTCATCTCTATCAAGAAATAGGTATACAAATATCCATACTCATATTCATCTATTTATTATTCCAAATGTTAATTAAATAATTTTTTAAAAAATAAAAAACACTTCAGAAGAAAAACATGATATTATCAAATAATTAATATTAACAGATACTCGTGTTTTTTTAACGTAAAATATTTAAAAAATTATAAAATATCTATCCTATAAATAAATTATGAAACTAATGACAAAAAAAAGTTAATACAAGTTTTTTCACATTATCTACAAAATTAAAAATGTTTTAACAATTTAAAACAAAAATTGGTATAAAAATGAATGTAAATATGTAAAGGTAAAAACTTAGCAGAAGAACATATATATATATATATATATATATATATATATATATATATATATATATATATATATATATATTCAACTACATCCTATTTATCTATATTAAATTTAAAAAATTAAATACTGTTCATAGTTACATGTATTCAATTTATACAAAAATTTCTCCATTATAACTATGATTACTTTAAAGAATACCCACAATCACATAATGTTTTTTTTTATCACAAATGATTAATTTTGTAAATCAAAATAAGATTAATGACGTTGAAATATATTTTTTTATTAAAGTTGAGACATACATGTTACTTCATGTATTTTTTTTTCAAGTATAATCGTCCAACTTTTAATATTGATAACTAGAATCAAAATTCAATATTGATAACTAGAATCAAAATTCAATATTGATAACTAGATTCAAATTTTAATATTGATAACTACTAGTCCAGCCCTAAAATTTTGTATATTTTATTCATTCATAAAAATTTTGTATATTTTATTCATTCATAAAAATTTTGTATATTTTATTCATTCATAAAAAATTTGTATTTTTTTATTTTCGTAAAGTTAATTATTTGTAGTTAATTAACTTCAAAAAAGTTATGTATATGTCAAAACTTCAATCTAACAAAATATATGTTTAAATATAATGGTATACCAGCAAAAAAAAATACATAATTTAGCCATTTTACAAATCCACAACTTTTTCGATAACTAAGTATTTATTTTTTATGGCAATTAAAAAAAATGTCATGCTTTGGAAAAAAAATACAATGGGGTGAGAGAGGCTCGAACTCTCGACCTCAGGATCACTCAGAAGCTATGAGACCTACGCGCTAGCCAACTGCGCCACCACCCCATATGTCGTTCTTTCCCAATAAATATATTATAAAAGAAAATAAAGTATGGAAATAATATCAATGAATAGTTTTTTTAAATGCTTAAAAACTTGGTAAGATTGAATTTTCAGTTCAATATTCTTTCCTCCATCAAAGTCTAGATTCATTTCCCACCCCTCCCCTCATCTTTTGCACTTTTTTTTAAAGTATTTTTATCTTTTCTCTCACTTTCACAGCCCCACCCTTTTCATAATTTTTTATATATAAAAAAATGCATTATTTGAATGTATTACACATTTCGTTATATTTTTGTATACGTTACATAAACTAGTTTCCACAATATACCTTTCGCATTATAGATCATTACAAGAGAAAAAAGGGTTGGTTCAAAATAATTTACATCGCTAAACTAATTTTCATTGTGTTTAAAAAATATATTAGGAAAAATAAGAAAATACGTTTATCAAAAAATTAGTAAAACTTGAATTAGAAAAATTTATTTCGAATACATCTCATATGTTTCAAAATGTTTATTTCAAAAATAATTAAGAAAAAACAAGTATTTTGAAAAACTTGTTCTGAAATATATTACATCTGTTTCAAAATATTTATTCTGGAATTCTTTTTCTAAAAAATTTATTATGAAAATCAAGTTCTAGAAAATATGTTTCGAAAATTCTGGATAACTTTTTCGATAAGTCTTCCTGAAATTTCAAAAGATTTTCAAGGGAGGTAATCAAGAAGTTAAAGAAGTTACCTTTACAAAGGATAAAACGGCTATTTTAATATTACGAGGGGTGCATAAAGAAAAAGACTATATTAATTGGTCCGTAAAATTTGGGCCAAGGCCCAATTCAATCGCGGTCTTAGAAACAAGAAAAAGTACACCTGGGTGGGTGCAATTCGCCTGTCTCTTGAAATTTTGGATAGAGTTTTGAGCCAGCTAAAGATGGATGAAGATGATGGCGTCAGAGACAACACTGTCACACATTCACCCACCAATTCGCAACAAACAGGTAACGAATTTCGCCATCCTAAAGTTTTGCAGCTTTACTTTTTTCATTTCCGTTCTTCGTCATGGTAGCTTCAACTGAAAATGCAAAACGTTGGAGTTGATAATTATCAGTTGAGCACTTTCAATTTTTTTTTAATTTTAATAATTATGTGTGTCCATTTCATCAGAATAGTTTATTTTATTGGTTCAATGTCAAAGAAACAGATTGTTTTTTAGCACTTATCGCTTGTTTTCCCTAATTTGGATGCTCGTATTGAAATTGGATGAGAGGTGTTATGAAATCTCTGTGGTTGAAGACCATATACTTGCATGCAATGAATTTTTACACATGACACAACACGGTCACAATTTACCTTCTAGTTTATCTAGATGCTTTCTTGTTTAGTGTGAAGTCATCGCTGCTAACCCTATTGTGTTGGTGAGACTGGGATTTGAAGAAGATCCTTTGCCCTAAGAAATGGTTTTCTTCAAATAATATTGAGCGCTGATATGATTATGGAATACAATTCAAATTGTAACTGACAAGCTGTTTTGAATGAGTAGAATGATTGTAGTCGAAGACAAATAGTAGAGATTGGATCATACCTTGGATCGGATACTGTAACATAATGGACATGATTAGATTAATAGGTTGATGCAAGATATTTTTTTAAGAGGTTTGGTGCAAGATATGTTAGCTTTATGTTGCAAAAGAAGCTGAGAAAAGAGCGCATTCTAATAGTCATTTCAAGTATCTTGAACATAATCTAACTTTTCTCTTGGCTGTTATGAATTACCTTTTAATATTTAACTCACTTTTATATCTTCTTAAGAAATAAAGATACCATGTGTTAGTCATTGTAATTACTTAATAGTATTCAGGTTAATAGATGTAAGAGTCATAAGTTCAAGACCTTAAGAATAACACTGACATATGTCATAATATTTTATTCGATGTCATCTATCTCATTAAAAAAAAGAAAATGAAAAGAACTCAAGAAACAATCACCACTGTAAAAACAACCTGCTCAGGACAAGTTTAACCAATCCTTTGAGTCTAGATTTGTGATTTAATTGGATCGGATATCTGAAATTGTGTGCTTGGTATGTATTGATGCTTTAAGTTAATCAGTCACAGTTTTCTAATCTTACCCTTTTTTGCTTTTTTACTTTCTGCTTTGAAGTTGTTATTATCACTATTGAAGTCAGCATTGTCATGTGGCATCTGTGAACTCCATGTACATATTTTGGAATTGATATGCCTTTAAATTATTCTTTCCCCGATAAGTTGAACAGTGTTTGTACATGTTGCATTTGCTGATGTAGTTTATTCTTTGATTCAAAAGTGTGTTCTTTGGGCCACCGGGGTTGAGCAGTAGTTTGGAATGTGTGCTTGCTCGATCAATAAGTTTAGACCTCAATGCTGCCATTACAATCATTCATCTGGTAGATTATATCTGGAAAGTTATCCTTTCTTTCTACCTTGAAGTCCCCGCAGCTTTTGCAACATGTGATCCAGCATTAAGCTAGCTAACCATATATTTTTTCTTTATTTAATTTAAATACCAGTTTCTGATGACGACGAAATAGACTACACAACCAAACCAGAGTTTTATGACCCGGATCTTGATGATAAGAATGAACAGTGGATTCATAAAAAGAGGCAAGGACGTGTCTCTGATGCCGTGCTTAGCTGCCCTGCTTGCTTCACCACCCTCTGCCTAGAATGTCAGAGGTGCACATTTGAGTTACTGTTTTGCTTGCATGGCCATATGTATATGCTTTTACTTGAACTAACATTTTAATTTGGCATAAGGAATTACTATATTGGTAGACTGACAAGCACAATTAGAGACGACAAGCACAATTATCCATGCTGTTTAGCAAGGATCATTTAGTGTTCGGAAAATTTCCTTCCCATAAGGAGAGGAGGGGAAGAAAAAAATATGCGTTGCTGATAAAGACAAGAGACTAATATATTGCTTTTGCTGTAAACATTTTTCAAAATTGCTCTGTACACATCTTGATACTCTTGCTACTGGGTTTCTAAACAAGGGGAATGCCTCTTCTTTTTTTCTGGGTAAAATTAATCGATCTTAGAAATTGATTTTTATTTTTGAAAAAACTAACACTTTAGTTGAAGAAAGTAGTTCTGCTCCTTAAAGATGAGGTTTTCTGAAAAAGTTCAAGAATTTTGTAGCCATCACTATATCCTATAACCTGCTAAATTTTGGCCTTTTCACCTTTTACTTTTGGCATCTTCTCCTGGCTAACAACTGCATGCATGAACTGTTTTCAATTAGCAGCACTACTCATGGATCAGTATTATATTTATGCAGATGTTCTTCTACTACAATCACTACTGATATAGATTTCAAACACCATATAATTTCATTAGATTAAGTTTCTTTGCTAAATAATTTTAATTCCCTTTTAAACTCAAATCAACTACCAGAGAAATTTATTAGAGAAAGGACACAAAATTTAGAGTTTGCTTTCGAACAAGATCATATTTTTAATGGGTATCTTATCCAAGTAAATAATATAGTTGAATGACACTATATTTGTTCGTAACTGGTTTGACTAACCTGTCGGTTGTGATTTACGATTTGAATGACTGACTTTCTCTAGTTTCTTGCAGGCACGAAAAATATCTGACCCAGTACAGGGCAGTATTTGTTGCAAACTGCAAAATCGGGAATGACAAGGTTTTGAAGCAAAATACTTCAAGATCAAGAAAAAGAAATAGAGGGAGTGAAAGATTTGATAGAAATGACACTGATTCAATTAACACTGAGACATTCAAGCAAGTTTGCTGTTCTGTTTGCACGACAGAGGTTGGTGTCATGGACCAGGATGAGATTTATCATTTCTACAATGTTCTCCCGAGTGAATCCTGACTGATTTAGATGTATCTGCTCAGAAGTGGCCTTCTCTGAATCCCACTACCTTACAAAATTCCAACTCAGAACTAGTTTATGTCAGTATCTCCATGCTCTACACCCATGAAGACATAATTCATACACGTCCAATATTTCAGCCCCGGAAGCATATTCTTGACGTAACCTTCGCTGGAGGAATAAATTATATTTGTGGCTAAAACCGTGGACACCGAGATATTGCTTTAAGAGAACAAAATTACCATCTTTGGAGGTACACTGTATGACAGTATCTGTTGTATTTTTCTCAATACCTTGTGAGATTCTGTCTATTTTTGCTACTATTTTTGTTTTTCATTTTGATTGTCACGGACGATTCCAATGATGCAAAAGCTTGGTATACTGTTTCATTAGCTCATAAGCAGCTTATACAATTAGCTCCATATCAAGCAACAATTTACAAAACCAATGCGCGTAAATGTTTTCAAAAGCCAAAACATTTACCTACCAAGTCAATGTTTGTTTCTGAGGTATTTCTTTTTTCCCTAGCAACAGTGAGGTTTGAACTTCTGACATGTAATCTATCCAAAGTCTTCACTTCACCATCGTTTCAATTCAGGTGACTTTGACAGTCTTGAGCCAAGTTTTGTCTATTGTAGATTCTTCCAATGGTGACTTCCAATTTTCTTATTTCTTTCTAACCATGTATTGATCCTGCCGCCAATTTTGACTTAGTTTCATCAATTTCATAAAAATGTAACGAGCTACAGAATTCTTTAAAACTGGCCACTAACAAAGGAAAGGCCAGCATTTGTCCATTATCACAAACCTACCTCTCCCACAACAGTACATAGATGTCGGACATTAAATACTTATGATGTTATTTCATTTAAATAAAAAAATATTTTTAATTTTTTTAACATATTACATAATGGGGCTGTATTCTAGCAGGTACAGATTTTCTTTTCACATTTCGATTATTGATTAAGTGTTGAATGGTGTGTAATTAAGAATGTTGTTTAGAAGAATGTGAGTAGATTCCTTGTATATAAAAATACAGAAATAGGATTATGATCCAATACTTTAATGTGCTAGCATGGAATGTTCCATCATTTCAAGCAGAGAAGTGGGAGTATGCAAATCATAAAAAGGGTGGATCAAATCCTTGGCATAATTGTCAATCGCTCCTTTTGAGTTGCTTTCACTAAAAAACAAAATGTAGTGGTTAGGAAACACATAATGCATGTATTAATATCAATAATTTAGCTATTTAGTATCAATATATTACGGAAGAGGCAAGAGACAGCTCATGAAAATAGCTATTTAAGATATGGAAAATATGTCCGTGTGCACTAGATAATTAATTTATTTTATTTTAAGATCACGGCCTCTCCTTTTTCGTTATTTGTCAATTGCTTGGTATATAAACAGATTTCCTTCAATTTTTTAAAAGTTTGACCAGAAGTGACTATCGATATGAAGATGATATAAAGATGCCTAGCCTCTTACGAATTAGCCCATCATTTACAAGTCCATTATCTAAAACAACAAAATCAAACAAAGAAGTACTTATCCAATCATCACAAAATACGATTCTAATTCTAATAGGATTGTCTTTGCTTTCGGATTTCTTTTCTCTTTTTAGCCTACCAACCCCACTGCTACAAGTGCAGTCTATAAGAGGCTTCACATCATGTTTGATGCACATTACTATGATTCAAGAAAGTTCACAAAAACTTTAACTTTTACTTCTATACAAAAAAAAATTATATGATAACACATTTTTACCTTCATTTAAAACATATTATAAAAATATAATGGTCATAAAAATGAACTTTCGTATTTTTTTATATAAAAAAATAAGAAACAATGATATTAAATGAAGGTAAAAAAATTATTGTGTCAAAATACCATTTTTTAATAAAAAAAATCAAAATTCTTATTTTATCCAACATTTTCATTCATGTCTATATTTCTAAAAAAGAATAGCTGGATGCTATTTTAAATTTTAAATATTATACATAAAGAAAATAAGAACAGTATTTTATTTTGTGGGTTATAGGATTTTTTTTTCTGAACATGTAAGAATGTCATAATCACAAATGTTAGAAGAATCTCATGTTGATTTCTCTAAACACTTCTTTTAGATAAGTTCTTTCCACTTTTAGTATTATGATTGTTGATATGGAAGAAGATATTTTACTATGTACATGATAGATTTGTATCGATGTATAAATATTATATAATTATATATATTTTTAAAATAGTACCGATTTATAGAATTAAAATTCTATAAAATATATAAATATAGTGTGATGTGATCTACGCTATACTAATGACAATTACAGAAGTGTATGCGACTTTGAGCGTCTCATAACAATTGTCAAAGTAAAATTTTATTCTCATTTTCATCAACATGTTCAATGATATAATTTTTTTTTTAATTCCCATCTTATTATTAGGAAATTGGTATATTCATACTTATGTTTGGTACTTATATTTTTACTATTTTAAATATTGGTTAAATACTTTTTTATTAAAAAGAATTCACTACAAAGAAAATATAAAAATAAGTATGAATATGGAGATGATGATGATGAAATAGATATGTACTTGCTAATTTTATTGTCATGTTTAATTTGAAAAATTATATACTATTTATATTTATACTTAATGCGAAAAATTTCTATTAAAATCAAAATAGATTTAAATAATGTCAAGTTCATTTATCAAATAGGACAAAAAAACAAAAGAATAGTTTATTTTTCTTGTTTATACATCGTATTGGATTAATTTGACACTATAGCAAGTGAAAATACTTTTAAATCCTACTATGAACATTTAAGTATCAACCATATATTTTCTAACATACCTTTTTGACATTTTATTATTGATTCAAAATTGTAAAAAAAATGAATAAAACAGGACTTTTATAAAATATGACTGATAATAAATTTGAATTAAAATACAAATGTTTGAAGAATATATTTTATGATGTGTTAACTTTTTTTTTTGGCTTGTCTAATTAGGAAGGGAAGGGTCCTACATTTTTCTTCTTCTTTTTTCTTACGCCCTGTTTGGTGTGTGACTAAAATAGTCTAAGTTCCTTTTTTGGGTTTTGCAAGCTGGAAAAGGAAAGTACCCCACAAGTTTCTTTCATTGGTTCCAAAACACTCTCCAATTAATCAATGACGATCACATTTTTTCCTTTTTTGCTAAGAAGTTCAACACACAACTTTTTTTATTATTATTATTAAATCACTTTATCATTCCTAATTATCACAATCTTATCATAAGATTATTAATGCAAACTAATAATTCTCATTCAAACTCACTTTTTTTAAGAAAAAAATTATCTGGGCTTGGTTAATGTGTTTTTCTTAATTAATAATTATTAATGCATGATTATCCATTAAATTGTTGTGTTTCATTCGACTGAAACAATTTTCACACCGTGAAAACTAACATTTTGGTTTCTTATATTCAAATAGCAGTGTTCCACTGTGTTAAAGTGAAAAATGATTTGCCTCTCTTATCAAACCTAATCTCATTTCGTTATATATTAATCATTTTAATTCATAATTTTCGAAATACTACTCATAATAAAAGATTAAAAATGTTTATTCATTGTAAAATTATAATAATTAATAGAAACAAATTTCATATTTATTTACAATTTTTTTTATGCTCTGGTAATTATTTTTATTATAATGGCCTATATTTCTACTAGTAAACAATAATAATAATGAAATGTATTTATTAAATAAGAAATTTGTTATTTTGATTTCTATTTTTTAAGCGTGGGAAATGAACCTTGTTAGCCCATTTGAGTCAGAAGGGCCTCAGCGTAAAAGCCCAAACCGAGAGGCAATATTTGCAAAGCGTGTTTCACGCCTAATATTAAATAAGTAATGCGGAAAAATAATAATTTGGATATATCTTGGAAAGAAGGCCACGTGGCAAAAGGGTATTGGATGGTTAAGATATAACAGCTAGCTCCAGATTACCCGAAACTTCCACTATGATAACGAAAGTACCTAATGTAAATCATTTCGTTACTTACTTCTTATTCAATAAAGAAACCGAATATTAAAACATTAATACGTTTCTAATTTAATACAACATTATCTATATATTGTATATATTTTTATTTCCTAATTTTTATAAGTAAATTAATGAATAAGAAGGTCTGCTCTGGTTGGTGTAGTAAAAACGTGGAGGCATTCAATAATTCAGCATAAATTTGTGAAAACGAAAATGATTGTAATGGTAATAATTAAAAATAAATTTGAAGGGAGAAATGTGATATGATATAACTAAAGTAAAGAGAGAAGTAATAAAGAATATGAAAAATAAAGGTAAGTGGGTCCCAGGGCGTCCTATTCTCTGGGTACCCTATACTCTGGTGAACAGAGCGTGTCCCATTTCTTAAATACTGAAAGTAAAAACGGTGCGCAAAGGGACAAAGTAATGCTTTGATGGGAAGAATAAAGAATGGGGGGGTGAAGAAATGAAAAGAGGGGGGGTAAAAGGGAAGGGGTGGGAGAGTGAGAGAAGGCGCGTGGGAAAGAGGAGTAGTGGAGCCCAGCACCCATGTGCCCTCCTCCTGTCTCCACCAGCTGCTGCCGCTCAATCATTAGAGGGCTGTTCCCCTCCTTCCTTCCTTGCTTTCTTGCCTCTTTCATCAACGCTTTCATTCAAACACACTCACTCACTGTAATCTCATCTTCTCATTCTCATTCCCACTCTCAGAATCAATACAATAACACACACACATATGTCAACCTCTGACGGCACCACTAACGGCGTCTCTAACGCCTCAATCATTGACCCGCAACGCCAGCAGCCCCAGGCGTTGGCCGTCAAGAAGCCACCGTCCAAGGACCGCCACAGCAAGGTCGACGGACGCGGCCGCCGCATACGAATGCCCATCATCTGCGCCGCCAGAGTCTTCCAGCTAACGCGGGAGCTGGGTCACAAGTCAGACGGCCAGACCATCGAGTGGCTCCTGCGCCAGGCCGAGCCTTCCATCATCGCCGCCACCGGTACAGGCACCACGCCCGCCAGCTTCTCCTCCGTCTCCCTCTCCGTACGCGCCGCCAACTCCGCGTCTCTCTCCTCGCCTTCCTCCGCCTCCGACCACAAGCCGCAGCTCCTCGCTCCCACGCCCTTCATCCTCGGCAAGCGCATACGCACCGACGATGACACTTCCAAGGACGACGCTGTTTCCGTGGGCCCCTCCCTCGTGGGCCCCTCTACCCCGCCCGGACTGTGGGCCCTCCCTGCTCGCCCCGATTTCGGACAAATTTGGAGCTTCGCCGCCGCCCCAGAAATGGTCGTGCAGCCCGCCGCCGTGTCGGTGTCGCAACAGCACGCCTCGCTCTTTGCTCATCACCAACGTCAGCAGCAGCAGGCCATCGGAGAAGCGTCGGCGGCTAGGGTGGGGAATTACCTTCCGGGACATCTGAATTTACTGGCTTCGTTGTCCGGTGGACCTGGGAATTCTGGTCGGAGGGATGGCGAGCATCGTTGATTGAGTAACGGTGGTGGTGGAGGAAGGTGGACGGTGGAGGAAGGTGGTGGTGTTTTTTTGGTATATATATATATATAATCTCGTGTTGTGGCTGTTTGCTTTGTTGTGTGTGGTGAAGCAGGAGATTCTTAGGGTTAGGTTTTTTTTTTCTTAGTTTTGAGTGGAGAAGTCCATCGATTAAGAAATTATTCAATTAGGGTTTTTATTTTAGTTCCTGCTTCTGGTTTGGAAAATTAACTAGGTGCTAAGAAAGTTGGATAATTGTTTTAGATTCTGGGGCTTTTGTTGGAGGAGAATGTGATGAAGTGATAACATACTGTGTGGAATTGTGATGCTTAAATATTGAAGCTTGTCGGTGTGGAAGTGCGGTTGAATTTGTAATGTTGATGTGGTGGTAGAAGAAAATTGTTGCTTCTGTTTCAGTTGCGTAGTGGGTTTTGAGTTTTGACTGACCTTGTAATGTTGATGTGGTGGTAGAAGAAAATTGTTGCTTCTGTTTCAGTTGCGTAGTGGGTTTTGAGTTTTGACTGACCGGGGCTACAAGTTTGGTGGTGGTGGTTGCAGTTGAGGTAATTCTTAGTGCTTGCAAGCTTGTTTCTGAGATGAGTGGATTGTGTTTCCCAAATTCAACCGTCACTCCCAGATTGTTGGAGCATCCTGCTTTACATTCCGACAGGGGTTGAGAATGAGAATTCATGCCTCTTGGCTGGTCCTGGGGCATGTTTTGAGGTTAGTTTAAGGTGGTGGTAATGTTGTGAAATTGGTGCAGCTGCTGGTGAGTTATGCTCTGTCTCAATCTCCTCTACTTTCACGCCCCTTGATTGTCTTTGTTGTTTTCAGAGGTGACTGGTGTGTGAAAGATAAAAGAAGAAGAGAAAAGCTCTGGTTGTACTCCGTATGACTACTGTTTTGAGATTTTTTTTATCTTCAATTCTTAGCCATTTCTTAGATTGATCAGCGTGAGAATAATGTTTTCTTGTATGTAAGTGGATTGTTTTGGGGGTGCCAGTGATGTGAATAAAAGCCCATCTGTTTCTTTCTTTACCTGTTTCTTTCTTTACCTCTTTCCTTCTCTTGTCACTTTATTTGTTTCCATGTATTCAGCAACTCCTTTTGTTGCATGACGTTTCAATTTTGAATCCGTATTTGTTTCAGTGTGCTTTTTGTTCTTGAATCTGCTGCAAATTGGCCCCTCTTTTGCTTCTGAACTTGGTGTGGCCAAGCTATATAAATATAAATATACTATTCCACAGGTAAATTCATTTGGGTGTTGAGAAGCCCACTGACCACCATGTTTGATTTCGTTGGAGCATCTTTGGTTCTCTGCCAGTTTTTGTAATTTCCACGTACTCTTTCTGGGAACTTGTACTCTGGCTATTTCTGTATTTAAGGAAAGATAAGGTTAGGTACAGCCTGTATTCAAGTCTTGAAAATAAAGATCTACTCACATAGGTCTAATGGTCACTGTTTTTTATGTTTTCACATTGTGTTTTCACAAGGGTGAAAACATAAGATAGTGTTGGTGCATTTGATGCAACAGTCAATCCTGGTTTTTTACTGATACACTGCTATCTATATATGCATAAATAAATAAAAAACTCAAATTTGGCTGATGTGTTGCATCTCAATAATGGCATATTTAAACTGGTTGTTATATCTTTGACTTTTATTGGCACGCCCTTGCAAACTACCATGTGCCTCTGCACCCTGCCTTATCTGCCTCACAATACACAAACTTAACACAATGCTGAGAGCTTAGTTCAAGTGGCAAAAGGATCACCTGAAGCATTGATCTCTTTCTTTCTTTCATAATCTATTTTGGGGATTCTATTTCAGGTATCTTCCAAATTTAAAATTCATTTATAAGATGCCTGACATATTTCAGGCACCATTTGAAGGGAAATTGAATATATATATATATATATATATATATATATATATATATATATATATATATATATATATATATATATATATATATATATATATATATATATATATATATATATATATATATATATATATATATATATATATATGATTTATAAGATGCCTGACATATTGATAAGCCGTTTAAGTCATGTAGCCAAGAGTAGAAATCCTTTCTGGACGACCAGCTCAAGGGGAATTTCTGAAAATGGGATATTCATTTATCTCTCTGCTTAAAGTGTATAAATGAAGGTAAATAAATTTCATTATAAACTATTAGTGTAACTAAAAGAACTGTACCAATCATTTATAAGTGCATAAAAAAAGCAGAACTGTGAAATTTTGTATTCTCTATTTGCTTGAGAAAAGTTTTACAACCTTGCAGAGTATCTCTGAAAATTTACACAGGACACGAGTATGATATGGTAGAGCAAGTCTTTAGCCGTTTTATACTTTATTTTTTAAATAATAAAAAGCATGTGCACACTTCTTTCAGTGCATAACAAATATATTTTTTACTTCAAAAAAAAAAAAATATATATATATATATATATATATATATATATAAATCATTTTAATTCTTTTCTACACGAACAGAAAATGAATATATTAATGAGCTTAGTTTTCTAATAGCTGTTCTAACATTATGTGACATAATTATGTCAACGTTAGTTGTGTACTAATTATGTCAGGCTTTACTGGTACATAACAAGATAGTACAACATACACAAGATTTGTTGAACATGATCTATCAAGCACTTGTTAAATTTTTTTAGAAAAACAGTAGCTATGGTTAAGATAATAAGATTGAAAGATGGTTTTGTGATTTTATGATTTTATGAAAGAATTTGGCGGGATATAAATGGAATGTAAAAATAGTTATAGTGTGATGGGAAAAAAAGAGATTTAAGCAGAGGAAAGATGTGAAAAAAGAAGAGGGAAGGATTTGTCTGGGAGTTGGGAAGTGATGATTTTGTTGATGTTGTACTTTTGTATGAATGGATTATTGGTGGGGTTTTCGAATTTAGGATGCCAACATGTTTTCTTAATTATTGTTAAACAGAAGGGTCAGCTTCCAATAATTGATGGGTCCCTGGAATTAAATGTCGGGGTGAAACAAGTTAAAAACCATGTTATGATTTGGGACCATATTTAAACCCTCATATGATGGACTTTTTGAACTTACTTGCAAACTCAATCTGGACCCACATTCATTTTTTTAGGGCCATTTATTTGGGTTACGTAATTGCTGCAACACAGTGTGTTGTGGGCCGTATCCAAATCCAGTTTTGGTTTCCTCACTCTTCTTAGGCTTTTCTGTCTGTTTTCTTTGGCTGGTGTATTTTTTTAAATATGAAAAGAAAAATTTAGAAACCACCACTTAAATTTTTTTTTTTTTAAAAAAAAACTTAGAACCATATAGTTTATGTTTAATTATCTATTTAGTCATCTAACATTTTTTTGGTTTATTTTGGTTCTTTATTATTCTAAATTTAATTTAATTTTCTAAATTTTAAAAATTGTTCAATTTAGTCTTTTATATTAAATTAACATTAATGTATCTTTATATTTCATGTATCAATATGTATAATTTTTATTTTTAAATTTTTTTAATTTAGAAAAAAAAAATAACACAGCATAGCAAATTATGATTTCTTTTTAATTATAAAATGTTTAAAAATAATATAAATTTCACATGTACGTATCAGCACGATATTAACATCAATTAACATAAAAATAAAATCTTTCTAAAATTTTTGAAGACTAAACAAAAAATAATAAATATAAAATGAACCGAACTAAGAAGTTAGATAACTAAATAATATATATTTTATCTATATTTATGAACTTATAAACTTATTTACTTCGCCATAAAATGTCTTTTGACAACAAATCTAGTTAAGATCAATATAAGTAAAGAGATTTATGGAACAAAATTATCTTCACATATTTTAACGATCCTTGTAAAAAATAAATAACTATAGTTTTCAACATAATAAGATTAACTTATAATTTTGATGACATATTTTTTATTGAGAAAATTCAATAAAATGTTTTTCAGATTAGTAGTTCGAAAAATTTGATGCATGTTTAAGTTTTATTTATTTCATATTTAGAAAGAGAAAGAAACTTATTTTTATTGATATGATAATTTTAATCAGTTAAAATTATTTTGACTAGTTAAAACAAAATTATATACTTAAATTTTGAACAAGAATAATTATAACTTAATAGTTTCCTAGAATATATATATATATATATATATATATATATATATATATATATATATATATATATATATTCATATTCGTAAAAGAGACTTCTAATGTGATATTATTAATTTTATATACAACCCTTCTCAATTACTAAGTAGTGTGTTTCTTTTCAACCTTTGGATAACATTTAAGTTTTCAACTACTATTGTCAGATATACTTTAATA
The DNA here is from genome assembly GCF_016808095.1 of Vigna angularis. Classification (NCBI taxonomy): domain Eukaryota; kingdom Viridiplantae; phylum Streptophyta; class Magnoliopsida; order Fabales; family Fabaceae; genus Vigna; species Vigna angularis. Next base: position 1,122,879 of record NC_068972.1, on the reverse strand, counting down.
TCATTATAATAGAAATAAAATAATGCTTTATGCATTTTAAAAATTCAAATAAAAGGTAAATGTTTATGAAGCTATAAATTAGAGAAACATTGTTTATAATCTCCTGTAATAAGGTAAAGACCTATCATTAAATAATAAAAAATTAAAGTTATAAAAATTTGAGATATTTTTAAATAAACTTAAATGATAATATGACATATACATTTAGTACGAAAATTAAATTTCATATGCAATTCTTGAAAGAAAGTTTCTTTAAATTATATTCTTTAACAGGAGATTTAACTTTTCTCTGATATTATTTATCACACCAAATAATAATTTTTTCTCTGATATTATTTATCACACTAAATAATAATTAATACCTTGAAGAGGTTTTGTAGGTGTGGGTTGAGTTGAGGTGTTGCGAATTGCTATCGAAATCAAATCGAATCGAATTGAAGGAGTTGCGTTCGAGAGAGAGTTGAATGGGTTCTTGGAAGAGTGGTTCGATGGGTTTGGAGAGGATGAGCGTGGAGCAGTTAAAGGCGGTGAAAGAACAGAGCGATCTGGAAGTGAATCTTCTGCAAGACAGTCTCAACAACATTCGCAGCGCCACCACTCGCCTCGAGATCGCTTCCTCCGCCCTCAACGACCTTGCCGTCCGCCCTCCCGCCAGCCAAATCCTCGTCCCCCTCACCGCCTCCCTCTACGTCCCAGCCACTCTCCACGACTCCACCCACGTTTTGATCGACGTTGGCACCGGATACTTCATCGAGGTCAAACCTTACTCTTCTACATTTATCGCATTTAGGTTTTATGTGTCGCGTTTAGGTTTTCTGCATCGCATTTAGGTTTTCTGCATCGCATTTAGGTTTTATGTGCGTCACTTAGGTTTTTGTGTATTCAATTAGGTTTTATGTATCGCATTTAGGTTTTAGGTTTTATGGATTGGATTTAGGTTTTACGAATTCGAGAGAGTTTTTGCAGTTTGTTATTTGTTCATTGATTGTGATTGTATGCGGAAACAGAAAACTATGGATGAAGGAAAAGATTACTGCGAGCGGAAAATCAACCTGCTCAAATCAAACTTTGAACAACTTGTTGAGGTACATTTCCTCTTGCGTATCTTGTTCCGAGCAAGCTCCGGATGCACTGCTTGTCATGAATTGCTATTAAAATCTATTGATGTTTTTTTATCCGCTCTATAAACTATATGCTGTAAATAATCCGTCTTTGCAATAGTGCAATAAAAGTGGTACTGTATTTTTTCTAGATTTCTGTGGTTTGGCCTCGCCGAGTGATTTAGTACGTGTTTAAATTAACTGGGGCAGTGTTTCAGATGGGAAAAGCATTTCAATGGGGATGCATAATGGAATGTGTTGAAAATTTGTGCATAAGTGAAGTTTTGTTTTTAGAGAAATTTATTTCATTTATTATTATGATTATTACTATTTTTTTCTTCTATCTCAAGTACAGATGAAAAGGTTTATACAAATAGATCTTGAAGCAACTCTTGTGTGACTTGTGTTGAGTTGAGAATTTTGTTCTAGGTTTAAGTGCAACCATGCTTTCGACTTGAACTTGTTATACTACGTTCAAATACAAAACAAGAGAAGTACTGGCAACACTCTGTTCCTGTCACAACCTATACTGTTGGTTGTAATTTATCAAAGACTACAAAATAATAGGAGATTCATTAAACAAAGCGTCAAAGCCTACGTGTATTGGTAGCATTTCTCTACAACATAAATTGTTGTCATCTTGTATTGAATGTGGTAATTATGTAATTTATATTAAATGTGGTTATTCTATTGTGGAGAGGGATTGCTCAAGATAGATGTTATTGTTAGGATATTTATCCTATTTTATCATCATTATAGTGTGTCAAGGGTTACCCTATTTATCATGATTATATTATGTCTAGGATTACCCTATTTATCATGTATTTGTGTATCAATTTATTCTTATAAATAGAAGATTGTGAGAGGGATCAATCAAGCCCTCTAGAATTATTTTACAGTTTCAATCTTAAGTTGGTATCAGAGCGGGTCGATCCCGCTCTGGTTTCTGTCTCGTAATATATATTTGTCCGGCGCCACAGTTCTTTGTCGCCCGCCGCTGCCCGCCGCTGCCCGCCGCCGGCCACCGTCAACCGTCGGCCACCGTCGGCCGTCGCCGGCCACCGTCCGGCCACCGTCTCCGGCCACCGTCCGGCCACCGTCACCGTCGGCCACCGCCCGCCATTGCCGGCCACCGTCGTCCATCACTGTCAAAGTTTCCTTCGTCTAAACCCTTAGGGTTTTCTTGTTCTTCGTTAGTACTATTCGTCTTCTTCAGAAATGGCGTCTGGCAGTACTCTTTCCTTCTCTGGAAGTCCATCAATTACCTCCGAGAAGCTAAATGGAAAAAATTATCTATCATGGTCTGCTGCTGTTGAAATGTGGTTCCTTGGCCAAGGGCATTATGACCACCTTGAGCGAGATGGAAGCCATGTGCCTACTGAAAAAGCTGATCAGTGGAAACAAGCAGATTTCCAGTTGTGTGCCCTGTTATGGCAATCAGTGGAACCCAAACTTTTTGTATCTTTGAGGGCTTTCAAAACTTGTCACTCCTTTTGGAAGAAAGCCCAAAGCATTTATGCCAACGATATTCAACGTCTCTATGACACTACGAATAAACTTGCATCTCTTAAAATGGCAGACCATGATATGGTGTCCTTCATGACTGAAGCCCAATCTGCTGTCGAAGAACTTAGGATGTTTTTGGAAGTAGATCCATTAGAGGATATAAAAAAGAAACTAGACAAATTCTACATGGTGTTGATCCTTCGTGCCCTACATCCCGATTTTGATCATCTCAGAGATCAACTTCTAACTAGTCATGAGGTCCCCTCTATGGAAACATTGACCACTCGCCTTCTGCGTGTCCCGGTATCTCAAACTCAAGAAGCGCATGAACTAGTGGAACCATCTGTCATGGTTGCCACACGAGGAAGAGGAGGACGTGGCACTAGAGGAGGAGGACGAGGAGGTCGGGGACGTACTCAATGCACATATTGTAAAAGGATGGGTCATACTCAAGAGAATTGCTACTCCTTACATGGTTTCCCTTCCAAAACCGCCAATATTTCGAAGACTGAAACTTCCACTTTGAAAACTGAAACCTCTACTTCTATGTTTTCTGAGGATGAATATCAAGAGTATTTAAGGTTAAAGTCTAACAGCTTGGCACAACCATCTCAATCTCCCAATACATCAACAGCCTGCGTTTCTCAATCTATGGAATGTCAAAATTCATGGGTAATTGACTCAGGTGCTTCTGATCACATTTCTGGTAATACCTCTTTGTTCTCATCTATTTCCTTTCGAGAAAAACCTCATTTCATAACTCTTGCAAATGGATCTAAAACTTCTTCCAAAGGAGTCGGTCATGTTTCTTTGTCTCCCTCCCTCAATCTCAACTCAGTCCTTTTTGTCCCTAATTGTCCTTTTAATTTAATTTCCTTAAGCCAGTTGACTAAAATGTTAAATTGTTCAATAACCTTTGATCATAAATCTTTTGTTATACAGGAGCGTGGTTCGGGGAGACAGATTGGAGAAGGATATGAAGCTGGCGGATTATACCATTTTGGATCTCGTCCAAGGGTGTCTTGTGTTGCTGCTCTTAATCCTAAAGTGCTACATGATCGACTTGGCCATCCTCATTTGTCCAAATTAAAAAAGATGTGTCCTGAACTTAGTGGTCTCCAAACCTTAGAATGTGAGTCATGTCAATTAGGAAAACATGTTAGATCTTCCTTTCCTAAAAGGTCTCAATCAATATGTAATTCTATTTTTTCCATCATCCATTCTGATATATGGGGACCTAGTCGTATCTCCTCCTTTGGTTATAGATATTTTGTTACCTTTATTGATGAATATTCAAGATGTACTTAGGTTTATCTTATGAAAAATCGTTCTGAATTGTTAGCTATCTTTACATCCTTTTTGAATGAAATCAAGAATCAATTTGGTCAAGTAATCAAAATATTAAGAAGTGATAATGCCAAAGAGTATTTTTCATCCTCCTTTTCTGCCATCTTGAGTTCCCATGGTATCTTACATCAGTCTACTTGTCCTCATACACCATAGCAAAATGGTATAGCAGAACGAAAAAATAGACACTTGGTTGAAACTGCTCGTACCCTTTTGCTTGGTGCCCATATTCCTGTCCATCACTGGGGGGATGCCATCTTAACTGCATGTTATCTTATTAATAGGATGCCCTCCTCCTCTCTTGATAATAAAGTCCCTTTCTCCATTTTGTTTCCTAATGATCCTCTCTTTCATACATCTCCCCGAGTGTTTGGCTGTGTATGTTTTGTTCATGACATGTCTCCAGGTCTAGACAAACTCTCCGCTCGCGCTCTCAAATGTGTCTTCTTAGGCTATTCTCGACTTCAAAAAGGATATCGGTGTTACTCTCCTGAAACTAAGAAGTATTACATGTCTGCCAATGTCACATTCTTTGAACAGACTCCTTACTTCTCTCCATCTGTTCAGGATGTTTCTATCCTCCAGCAGGTCCTTCCTATTCCAATGGTTGAGTCAAATAGCTCCACTGTTTCTGTCATTCCCAGTCATGATCACAATCCTTCTACACCTGTTTCTCCACATACTGAGATCATCCCACACAGGGCCCCAATGGATAGTCCACCTCCCCAAGACAATGGTGAATCTCCTACTTCAGATTCTTCTCCCTCGTCACCTCCTCCCACGCCTCCTGGTGCAAATGATTCAGCATGGCCTATTGCCCTCAGAAAAGGTACTCGTTCCACTCGGAACCCTCATCCCATTTATAATTTTCTAAGCTATCATCGATTGTCGCCCTCCTATTTTTCTCTTTTATCCTCAATGTCCTCTGTTGTTATACCCAAGAATGTGAAAGAAGCACTTGATCATCCTGGATGGCGACAAGCTATGATTGCAGAAATGCAGGCTCTTGACCACAGTAATACTTGGGAGCTGGTGCCCCTTCCCCCAGGAAAAAAGGCGGTTGGTTGTCGATGGGTGTATGCAGTTAAAGTTGGCCCTGATGGTGAAATTGATCGGCTCAAAGCTCGGCTTGTTGCAAAAGGTTACACTCAGGTTTATGGTCTTGATTATTGTGACACTTTCTCTCCTGTAGCCAAGATGACTACTATTCGTCTCTTCTTTGCCATGGCAGCCATTCGTCACTGGCCACTTCATCAATTGGATATCAAGAATGCCTTCCTACATGGTGATCTTGAGGAAGAAGTTTATATGGAGCAACCTCCAGGGTTTGTTGCTCAGGGGGAGTCTGGTATGGTATGCAAATTGCATCGATCTCTATATGGCCTCAAGCAATCCCCACGTGCTTGGTTTGGAAAGTTTAGCTCCATTGTTCAAAAATTTGGGCTAAAACGCAGTGAAGCAGACCATTCAGTTTTTTATTGTCATTCTTCTCTCGGGAAATGTGTTTACTTAATAGTATATGTTGATGATATTGTCATTACAGGAAATGATGCTGTTGGAATATCTCAACTAAAAGAGTACTTGTGTAGACATTTTCAAGCCAAGGATCTTGGAAGTCTCAAATATTTCTTAGGCATTGAAGTAGCGCAATCAAAAGATGGAGTTGTAATCTCCCAAAGGAAGTATGCTCTTGATATATTACAAGAAACAGGCATGATTGATTGTAGACCGGTAGACAGTCCCATGGACCCAAACCAGAAATTAAGGATAGAAGAAGGTGAATTATTCTCCGATCCAGAGAGGTATAGGAGGCTGGTTGGCAAACTGATTTATCTCACTATTACAAGGCCAGATCTATCCTTTGCAGTTGGAGTGGTTAGTCAGTTCATGCAGGCTCCATGTATTGACCATTGGAATGCTCTCATTCGCATTCTAAGGTATGTAAAGAAGGCTCCCGGGCAAGGATTGTTATATGAAGATAAAGGAAGCATTCATGTCTCTGGGTATTGTGATGCAGATTGGGCAGGTTCACCTATTGATAGACGGTCTACAACAGGATATTGTGTTTTTCTGGGAGGAAACATTATTTCATGGAAAAGTAAGAAACAGAATGTAGTAGCTCGATCAACCGCGGAAGCCGAGTATAGGGCAATGGCATCACTAACATGTGAACTTATATGGGTGAAACAATTCCTTCAAGAGGTTAAATTTTGTGACATCCATACTATGAAGATGTATTGCGACAATCAAGCTGCTCTCCACATTGCATCAAATCCAGTGTTTCACGAGAGGACTAAACATATAGAAATTGATTGTCATTTTGTTCGTGAAAAGTTGTTGACCAAAGAAATATGTACTGAGTTTATTGCGTCAAACGATCAACTCGCAGATGTATTGACCAAGTCATTAAGGGGTCCTCGGATTGAGTTTATTTGTTCCAAGCTTGGTACATACAATTTGTATGCTCCAGCTTGAGGGGGAGTGTTAGGATATTTATCCTATTTTATCATCATTATAGTGTGTCAAGGGTTACCCTATTTATCATGATTATATTATGTCTAGGATTACCCTATTTATCATGTATTTGTGTATCAATTTATTCTTATAAATAGAAGATTGTGAGAGGGATCAATCAAGCCCTCTAGAATTATTTTACAGTTTCAATCTTAAGTGTTATTAAATAGGGGACGTGGTGGCTCTAAGACACTATGATGCGGCAGATTTCCTGCAAAAAGTTGTTATAGTGCTATGATTTCATGGGTTTCTCGCGATTCCCTATGATGGCCACTTTTGCCATAGAACTTGTGGTGACAATCACGGCTAAGGACATGGTGGAAAAAACACCAATTATCTTATAGGAAAAAACACACTTGAGGAGAGTCCCTGGTTTGTCCAGGGGCCACTCCATTGAGCTTGTTTTAAGCACTAGTGTTTTGCTAAACCAAACCCAACATTGGAGAGACATTTACTGAATACCGTTGACATCTCCAGTTAAGTAGACTATCTCAGGCAAACAACTGATATGGTTTTCTCAAGTAATCCCTCTGTTCACGAGTCTCTTTTATTTTGTTTCTTTTATTTACTTCATGTCTATTTCCTATTCTGATCTCTTTATTTCTCTGAGCTGGTCAAATTTATCTCTTCTCCTCTTTTCCTTTTTTCTAGTTTCTCTCTACTTCAAACTAATGCTACTAGGTTTATGATGTTTTCTCATAAGTTTGTAGGATGTGTACTTTTTGATGAATTTTGCAACTTACATGCTGTTTGTACGTTGTTTGTCTATACTTTTTATTTATTATAATGCAATGCCTCTTCCATACCTGGAATTCCATCTACCATGTTCTCACTGCTGGATTTGGGTTGCTGCCATAGGAGTTCACATTTTTTATCAATCAAGCTAGCATGCATGTCCCCACAAAGTTTTAAACAAATGATTGGTATCCTATTGTGTGAAATATTCTACAATATTTTTTTGTGTACTTTGGATATGTGTTTTATTATAGCTAGCGTTCTTCTGCTACAGGTACCACCACGAAATAATTTGGCTCCAATATTTTTTTTATAAAATGAATCATCTTCCCCTCCCCACCCCCTGGACGAAGTTCAAGTCAATTACTTTTTTCACGTTGTTTTTTGAAATGAATTTAAGAGTTCTCATATTACCTTTTACCTTATTTCCCAAAGAAAAATGAATTTGTACAAATCTCACTGCAGGTTGCATCCAAAAAGAAAAACGTGGCAGATGAAGCTGGAGTTATTTTACAAGCTAAAATGAAGCAATTAGCGTCTTCATCCTAAAAGTACTTGTATAATTCTCTTGCTTCTTCCAATGCAGTGTACCATAGAAAATCAGCGGTGATATTATATGTTATTTAAACCTTTTATTTTGTTTGGAAGTGTTTAGAAAATGGAGTCAATCAATGACAATTGAAATCTAAAGGGTGATTAGGAATTTAACCGTGGTGTTTCAATTGCATAATTTCTATTTGAGCAGGTTGTTGCAGTCCGTGTTCATTGTTGGCCTTTATACTGTGTTCTGGTTTCACTCAAGCTGTTCATTATTGCACCAGTGTGGGGTTAAGAGAAGGGTTTCCTTGAGAAATGTTGTTGTTCTTCTGGAAAAAAGAAATTGTTAAAGATGAACAGATTGTTTTTATAGTCTTGCATTAATAGGGTTTTGGTGTTTGTATTCAGATAAAATATAATCCTTTATAGGCATGCTTGAAGAAAACTCCTTTCATGGGCACTTGTAGGAAAGAAAATACAGAACAAAACAATTTTTCAGAAGTTTTTGAAGTCTTTTTTTCCTAACATTTATAGGAGAGAAAGAATACAATATTGTTTTTATGAAACTAAATTAATATATGCATGAGTTATAAATCAATTTTAAATAAGTTAGTTATATAAAATATTTTATACAAATTAGTTTATATATAATTTTTTTTTACTTATAAGTATTGTTTTTTTCAAAACTAAATATGAAGTACTTTTAAACACACCCAGTAAGTTATACCTGTTTACATTTTCTTTATCATGCGAATTGTATTGAAGTTATATTATATATAATAAAAAGTTTTGACTATACAGTATAGATATTCTAAATACTTATGATTTAATTATATGAACAATCACTTTTCCTTGTTTACGTGAGTTACCTTTTTTTTTTCCTGTATTTCATTTTTGCTTCACCATTTGTTTTTATTATCTTTTATTGTAAATTTTGTATTGTGACTTTCAAAATTATGAAGAAAAAAAATAGAAGATATTTTATATATACCAGGTAAATGTTATTACATATTAATAGATAGATAAATGAATTGGATTGGGTGGTAAAAAAAGATAAAAAAAAAAGTAGAAGAAATGAAGGGAAGAACACAAGTGCAGGAAGGGAATGCGGAAGAGGGTAAATTGATTCTAAAAAAAATGTTAAGATAGGACAAAATATGGAATTGTTTTTCCTTTTTAAGTTTATAGTCTTATAATCTATACTATCATTTAATTATTTGATTATTTTGTCTATTAATAAATAAATAAAACTTAATATTTATTTAATTAAATTAATTTTGAATATTTTATTTTAAAATAACTAAATATTCTTTTTTTTTTTAAAATTATACCATAATACAAAGAGATAATTTTTTTTGCTGTCATCTCTTGATTAGTTAATTTTATCTTTTGGTAAATAAAAATTCATTTGGTTATTTATTCAGTGAAAATAATAATGGAACAGTGTCTTTAATTCAAAATAGTTAAATAACTTTCTTTTTAAAAAATAAAGCTTAAATGATTTTTATATTATTACTTTTACAATATATATATATATATATATATATATATATATATATATATATATATATATATATATATATATATTATTTTTCATTTTTGCTTAACTATTAAATAAAATAGTAAGATTAAATATGTAATAAAATTGTGAATATACATTTTCAAAAATTCATTAGTTGTAGAGATACAATTTGACATTTTTTTTGGTGGCATCTCTTTCATTTCATATATAGTTTATTTAAAAATTTAATTAAATTAGAATTTAAAATTTTCTTGAAGGAATTAAATTATTATCTTATGTTTAGGGAAGTCCTTCGTTAGTAAGCCAGGTGCTTGTTGTGTAAAGAACGAAGAATATACTTGTAAGTATTTCATGTTCGGCACTTAGCAAAAGAAACTCCGCCAAAGGCTTTCTTTGACATAAGTTGAAACGACGGAAAAAAATGTGATCTAAAAACGACATTAGTTTAGACTATGAAATAACTTTTATGTTCAGCACTTGCACAACTCTTTATATCATTATCCAGAATTCGGCATGCAACGTTCTAATTCCTTTACAATTGTAAAGAATATCCAATTATGATAAACACACTGAAATTATTGTTTGTTAACAAAAGAAGATTCTGCAAGATCGATGGCCCGAGCAAGGGCTGCAGCTTTATTCTCACACTCTCTCTGCTCATCAGCTGGATCACTGTCAGCAACGATTCCCGCCCCAGCCTGGAGGTGGGCAACCCATTCTCTGCGTTTGTTCATATGATCCTTGTACGAGTACATCGTATCATAACGAGCATTAGTAGGGAAAACTATGGTTCTCAGTGCAAGGGCTATGTCCATATCGCCGTTAAAAGATATGCCTCCAAATCCCCCGCTATATGGCCCCCGTCTTGCCACTTCCAACTCATCAATCAACTCCATTGCTTTTACCTGTTTTATAACAATCCAATCATTTACATAATGTTCAGCTATAACTACCTCCCAACCAACTCTATTTATTAAGCACAGGTAATATCGGAACTGAATGCGACTGCCTATCGTATAATGGACAAAAAACTACATTAACAAGGGGAAAGAGCCTGCTCAAACCTAAGCTACCACCTTCAAGAGTTCTAAAATTTACCTTCGGTGCTCCGCTAACTGTACCAACAGGTAAAGCAGCACGCAATGCATCCCAGCTTGTTAAGTTATCTAACAACTCCCCAGTGACCTGCAAATACAGGTGTACTTTACCATCATCTCAGAAAAAGCTTCACCAAATCCACGAAATAAGCTAATTTTAAAAGTAATCTTCATATTCAACATCTCACGAAATAAGCTCTTAGTCATAATTTCTTTGGCAAAAATATATGGGCCTGTTGGTATCAATAAGCATTGTCCTCTTAGGATTAAGGGAAAACAAAAGATAGGCGCAGCTTTTCTAGTTTTTTATTTTCAAAGTTAACTGGAAAGTGATTAGTCAGTATAGGAGTAAACATTCACTTTCCCTGCAAGTGATTGTAAAGTAAATGTTGTTATATCTGACATTAACAGAAACTCGGGACAGTTTATTCTTCAATTTGATAAGAATGACCAATAAAGCAGAAATATTGAAGAGATCAGAACATAAAAGATGTTAGATTTTCATGTGTAAACACCCCTAAATTATGTGTAAACACCCCTAAATTATGTGTAAGATATTAAGTCAAGTACAAAATATTCCCGAAGCGTGTAGATCACTGTCCTTAAGAACTTATCCACGGTATATTACAGAATTTGTGAGGATCTCAGCAAGGATCTCTAAAGAGATAATAAAATAAATCCAGAATATTTTTAAGAGAAGAAGAAAAGAGAAAGAATGAAACTAAGAAGAGAGAATAATTCTGATGTGTTTTGGAGTGAAGGAAGTGTTCTATTTATAGAGTTCATGGATCAGGCCCATGACCTAAAATATCTCTTAGAAAATTATTATTTTTAATAAAATAGAACGTTGGAAATGAAATATGAACGTTGCACATCAAAAGGAGACGTTGCGTGCATATAGGAAAAAATCTCCAAAGACTTGCGGTCCAAGCTCAAAACTTCCTCCGCAAATGATGGCACATATCTTTGCAATATTATATTAATAAATAATAACACAAAAGCCGCCAAGGACGAGTATTACTTCCCAACATTTATATTAGTTAGCATTGTCAGCAATGTAAAATTTGAACTGCATTTATGTAAGATTCAAAACCTTGGAACTTACAGTTGAGCTTATGTGCATAACATGGGAATAGCGCTCGATATTCATGAGCTTTTCAACTTGAACAGAGCCGGGTTTGGAGACCTGCATATTCATCTTGCATTAAGCATATGGCTAAAACACAAACTGCCCAACTGAAAAGCAACTATGCAAAAGGTCAAAAATAGTTATGATCATAAATTACCCAACTGCAAAGCAACTGTGCAATGCATATAAAGATCTGTTAAAATAGCAACATAGCATTTAGAATAAGGTTAATGCTATGAAACATTGACTTCTTCAATAGGGTACCTGATATTCATGTTTGCTTTGCACGTTAAAAAAATAGAAAAAACTGTCAAAAGAGTCCCTCCATTCAAAGGGTTTATGGAGGTAGAAAAAAGGGTACGTAGGGAATTACAAGTTAGGACCCGATCCCATTGGTGATAATAACTAATTATATTCAGTAGTAAAATGGGATTGGGGGAGTTAGTAGGAATTGGTTGAGTTTTGTTACAAGAAAATTGGGAGAATCAGCTCTGTTCGTACTCGGGTGGAAGAGAGGACATTACTCCGTTGTACTGGTGTGTTGTGCTTGATCTCTGTTCAGTATCACCTTGATAACAGTGCAGAAATTGATTGTTTGAAAATATTAAGCATCATTATGAGCAAATCATTTTTTACATATTATGGTCCAGTTTTTTCAGAACCATTTTCCAAAATCATATTGAATAGAAAGATTCCTTTTACATCTGGGATTAGATCAAGGGTTTACCTAGGAACCTTAGTCTTAAAAATGCAAGACTTTAACCTCTATGACATAAAAGATAATAAGCCTGGAATTGAAAACATTTTACCTTTCCAACATCATTTCTCCCCAAATCAACTAGCATTACGTGCTCTGCACATTGCTTTTCATCCTTCAAAAGTTCTTCCTCCAACATGATATCTTCTTTGGGTGTTTTTCCTCTCCTAGTAGTACCAGCAAGGGGCCGGTTGGTGATGTTCCTCTGTCAAAAAGAATACAAAAGGCCAATCAATACATTTTACACTTGTAATGAAGTTTGTAACATTGACTAGTTTAGAAAAAAATTAAGAAACTTAAAAAAGGGTTAACAAACAAGACAAGCCCAGCTATAAACATTTGTTAATAGTATTGATATTGTGGAGGAAGAAAATTAGCCCATAAAGCCAGGTTATTGGAGTCTTATCGCACAATGATACCTTCTTCACCCGTGTAAGAATTTCTGGACTTGACGCAACCAAAATACTCCCTCTGGCCTGACAGTAGTATATATTTCAACAAGTTAACTTTGAAATGCAAACTAAATAATACAATGACAATGACAAGAAACTGGAAAACCTGTAAATAAGTCATATATGGACTAGGATTAACGATCCGCAATGCTCTGTAGACTTCAAATGGATCTGCAAAAGTTCTCCGTTCAAAACGTTGACTTAGTACAATTTGAAAAATATCACCCGCCAGTATGTGCTCTTTAGCCTGCAATACTGCCCTCTTATATTCCTCATTTGTCATATTTGACGTCTCCAGTTTAGGACCAAAGAGATGTGTGTGTAACTTGATCGAACCTGCTATCAGCTTTGGGCTGAAATTGACAATTATAATAGCAGATATTGAAATTAAAGTCAATCACCAAAATCAGCCATCCTTTACCTTAATTTGAAAGGTCAAGCCAATAAGAAAACAAATTGGGGGGAAAAACAGAACACTCACGTGATTATATCATGCACCCGAGATACTAAAGTTTCCAGCTGGTTCCTTCCATCACTGAGAGCTTCCTCAGCAGAAGAGTATCGATCTAACCGAACCCAATGAATCACATATGCTCTCTGGATAGAACCAAGTCTAAGAAATCACATGTGCTTTCTGGGCAAATCAAAATCAAATAAAATACAAAATAGAAATACTCTCCAGGTCCAAGACAGTGAGCGTGGATAAATTGATCAGCAGGACTTTCTTAGAAGCAACAATTACATTCATAGCAGTACCTTTTCAACATGATCAAACACAATAACATTATCATAAAGGCCCAGATGAATATCAGGAAGGTTTCTGTCGTCTACTGGGGCATTAGAAAATGGAAGCTTCTTCTTTTCTACATAGCGCATTGTATCATAAGAGAAATACCCTATCCAACCACCTGCCAATAAGAAAAACAGAGCACGCTCAAAAACACATCAGGAAACTCGTAGATATCCATTTATCATCTCAACATTCGAAGCAAGCAAAATAATCCTTAGAGTAAAAACAAAAATCAACCACAAATCTTTTTGCACAATATATTCATTCCAAATAATATAAAATTTAAAAAAAAAAAAGTGAACAAAAATAAACAAGTTAACCGATGATCAGTGTGGCTGCCTACACACGACCACGGTGTTGGTAGAAGACTATAATCTAATCAGAAAATCTAATAAAAGAGAGTAAATAGTGCATGTATTAACTACATAAAGGTTTAGTTTTACGTTTTCATTCGATCACAATCTGTTATGTATGGAAAGTTCGCCAGCTTTTATCATAACTAGATTAAGAAAAATAAACAAGCAATAATTTCATATTTTAAATATGTTTACAGTCGCAGCATATAAAAAATAAATTCAAAACGAAATGGTAATTAGGATGAGAATTCAATTTCACATGCCGCAAAACGCCTCAGGAAGTTCATCAATGAGTTGAGGCCTCCACTTCTCCATGATCCTTCGAGGAATTACCAGTGGATCCTCTGCAATTTCCTCACTCCTGCGCCCTTCCATGTGGTCCATAACAGTAACCACATTCTCTTTCGCCACAATCTCCATACACGGCTGTGCTCCCACCACACTGTACCGCCCCTAATCAATAGCAACACAGACTAAGCACACAGTTCAACACATTCAGAGACTAAAACGTAAGAGTAAATTACACAAAACTCTCAACTTCTTCAATCTCATTTGAAAAGCATCACACAGTATACCTTTCATCGGATGTTAATTAAAACCTTTAAAAACACAGCAAAAATGTGTTCGATGTCGCAAAACCTCACAAAACTTCAGAACTATCAGTGTAATTTACTAAAAAAGCTGAAATAAAATTAAAAAAAAATGCGTTCTCACAATGCTAGAAAATTGGCCGGGCTCCACCGATTCAAATAGAAAACTAGGAGCATCTCTCTCGTCCTCCTTAACGAGACACCGGTAAGCTAGCACTGGAGTGAGGTGATCCGAGAATATGCAACGGTATAGAGGAATAACGTTCCCCTTCTTCGAAGCTTCGAGAAACTTCTCGGAGTTGTCAGCTGAAGCAGAGAAAAAGTGAATGAAGCAGCAGAAAGTGATATAAAAAGCGAGATGGAAGTAGGAAGAAGAATAACCTAATGAGAGAGATTGAGCAGTGCATTTGACGGTGAGGGGGCGGTGGCTCCAACCGGATCTGGAGACGGCGGTGGTTCGATTAACGGCGTTCGCGAGAGTTAGGGCTGAATAAGTAACAGCCGCCATTGCTACATGCCAGTGCAGATGCAAATGCGATGTGGCAGAGAACAACAAGAATCAACAAGGGCTTACAGTAAGTGTCACTGTTTGGATTTCTTTTTTAAAAAAAACATTTATTTTAAATTAAAAAAAAATAACTCGAATCTATTACAACTCTAAATAGTTTTAATTTGTTTCAAAATTAAATATAAATATTTTAATAAAACTAATATAAACTTTATAATAATTCTTTTTAGTAGTTAATATGATTATGAACCTTATTTTCTAAAACTAAAATTAATACATCATAAAAAATAAGAAAATAGAAAGATACCATAAAAAACAATGTAAAAGAATTATTTTAAATTATTAATTAAGTATTAAAAAAGAATCTCATAAAAAATAGACGGTAAATTTAAAATATTAAAATAAAACTATAAATCTTAAATATTAAAAAAGGTGTAGTTTCTTACCATTTTCTTTCTCTTATATAAATAATAGATAAAATGTTTACTTTGTAATTAATTACTCATTAAATAAGTATAACTACAATATAAAATAGATAAATTATATTCTATAACAACATTTATTAAAATAAGTCCATTATTCTTAAGATACGTATTAATGAAAACATATATTCAATGAAAGTTAATTTTAATTTGTTTTCTTTTTTGTTTCATCTTTTTATAATAATATCAAATTAATTTCTGTTTTTTCTTTAATGTGTTTATCTTTAAATTCTTTTAAAAAAAATCTAAATACTTAATAAGTTTTGAACTGAATCCTAAAAAATCGATTCTAATTAATATATATATATATATATATATATATTATAACACATATTATACAATTGCAAATTAATATATAAATTATAGTTAGTATTAAATTATATATTATATATTTTATTTAATAATATAATAATAAGTATAATATAAAAATAAAAAAATTTATAATATAAAATCCACTTTTTGACTCTAACTAGAAATTAGAGGTTTTTACACCTATTCAAAGAAATCTCTTAAAAGAGTTTTTGTTTCAAGAATTGATTAGAACGGATTCATATATTATATATTATGTGTCAAGTTAACGGTTGAAGTTACTCAATTTCATACGTTAAAAAAGTAATATATTTTAAAATAGAAAAAATAATATCAAAAAAATCTATTATTTTTCTCGAGTAACGTATGTTTTCCTTTTTTAAGTAAAAGAACCATATTTAACTGGGTTATGTTTAATTGAATAGATTGGAGAAGAGTGGTGAAATGGATTTAAGAGGATTTTAAAATATTTTTTTTTATTTGAATGTAGGTGAAAGTGAATTTGAAAGTAAATTTTTTTAATCTGCTATATTAATCAAATTTTACACTAATTTTTATAAAGGTTAGTTTCAAATTCACTCATACTTATTTCCAAATTTATTCAAATAAATAATAAAAAAATTTATCTTCAAATTCTCTCGAATCTACTTAATCATTCTCTCTCAAATTCATGTGAATAAAAGGTAAGTTTCTAAAATAAAAATAGCTGATAAATAAAATATGTTTGATGGAAAAAAAATAAGAAACATGTAAATAAAAAAACAGAAGTGCGTAGAAAATAATATATTAAATCACATGTTTTATTTTAAAAAAATGTTTTTCTTCTCTTTCACGTTATCAATGATGTGAGAGACATTTCCAATCAATGATCATCAACACTTTCTTGCAGATAAGATATCCACATTTGGAAAGTAAAACACATGTGGAAAAAATCATCATTCTCAGGATTTGGGGGTGAGCAAAGACAAATTAAACCAGACCATTTTTATTGTTATTTTTCGTTTTGTTGTTTTTATTTCATCTTTATCTCTTTATATTTTATTTATTTATCTTTAATTTATTGAGTAAAATAGTATATTTTCATTTATATTTTTTAAAGTGATAATTAAACATTTTCATTTGAGTACATAACTTTTTTCATTTAAAATTTATTTTACTTTAGTGGACTACCACAAATTTTAAATATAAATTGACATATGTGTATAATCTGGTAGTAAACCACGCTTATAAAAAAACCATTCAGAAACTGAAATTCTTAGTAAGTAACCTCATGTGTGTGTTTATTTATATATATATATATATATATATATATATATATATATATATATATATATATATATATATATATATATATATATATATATGTATATATATGCATGTGAATATTATTAAGTTTAATTATTATTATTTTTGTAATTTTAAATAATTTAATGAAATTTATATTAATATTTTTTAAAATATGCATAATTTGTATAATTTTAGTTAAATGTATTTATTTAATTTTTCATTAGCAAGTAAGAAGTGTCTTTTATGTCGTATTTTACTTATTTATCTGCATGTTAAAAAAAACATTTTATAATTAATGCTAAAAATATTGTCATTTTGTAAAATGACAAGTATACTTTATGTATAAATGTTGTCATTATCACTAATTGTAATTATAGTCATTGTTATGGGTGTAAGTAATGACGATGATTTATTGTTATTTTGTCAAGGAAAATAATAAAATATTTTTTAAGTGGATATGAATTCAATTAAAAAATATAAAATTCTTTAATAATTGATTAATCAAAGTTGATAAGATTCAATTGACATGTTTATTAATTAAGTCACGTTTTTATTATTATATCGGAGATTATTTTTTAATATTTAATTTGTAAATTAAAAAAAATACATGTATTGTCTCAAAACAACATTAATTATAGAAAGTAACATAACTTTATTGACTTTTACACACCGTAATATTTTATTTATGTGAGTGTACATGATTAAAAATAATGATAGCGCATATTTACATACTTTTCATAAATAATTCATTTAATTACATTTTTTTAATGTTAGTAGCAGTCTCTTTAAAAATGTAATCTAAAATTGAAATTTAAAATACAAATAAATAAGTTGAAATTTATAAATTAAGTTGTAGTCTATCACAAGTATTTTCAGAATGTTAAATTAAATAATTGTCAAATATAAGTTAACCTAGCTTTTTTGACATATCAAAGATTGAACATTTAATATTTAAAATGTATAAATAAATTAAAATTATAAATAATATGTGTGCGGTTCATCCTAGCTAATCTTAGTCAATGGGGAAATCCAAGAAGAATTGAATTGAGAATATAAACATGAACATTTCTAATCATTATGTCTACTTACATATAGATATTTATGTATTTATAAATCCAAATTTAAAGATAGAAGGTAAGATAAAAATGATGAAATAAAACTTTCAAACATACAAGAAAAGGCTCAGAAACCTGAGAAGACTGCTTATCACTGTTAAAAAAAAATTGTATTACATGTATCTAATTTGCACTTATAAAAAACACTTCTTCTCATAATGATATAAATTAATTTCCAATCCTTTAGAGTAACTTATATTATTAATGGTTTAATAAATATATATTTTCTAGTATAAGGATTATATGTAGGGATGACAATTTTATTCGCAGGCACGGATATTCGTTGGTAAAATCGGCGGTGGGTAGCTACTATCTCTGGGTAACGGGTATTTTAATACTCACTTCTAAACAGGTTACATGCAAAAAATTAAAAAAGTTTAATAATTTATATATCTTTTAATTAAATTTAATTAAAAATAAAATAAATTTATATTTTATTAGGTTAAAATTAATTAAAATTAAAATTTAATTTATATTATATTATATATTTTTGTAATTTTATTTAAATTTTATTTTAAAAATATATTAAATATATTTTTTATTTAATTTTTGCGCGTATCCGCAGGTAACCGCAGGTTTTAAAATACTCACCGATATTTTTTAAACAGATACCCATACGGATAGCGGATCAAGTAGCGAGTACAATTTTATCTGACGGGTCGGTTGGGTAGATACTACCTGTGCCCAAACCCGTCCTGTTGCCATCTCTAACATGTTTTATAAATATAATTCACATTAACTAAATAATTCAAGGAAAACACATAATTAATGCACTTATAGGTGTTGTATTTTAAGAAGAAAAAAAAGTTCCTGTTTATTTTTTACATACAAGACTTGAGATAATACATTTTTGAAAATAATTAATTTTTATCGTCTAAAACAAATTTAAAAAAAACGTTTGTCAAAATTTTGATTTTTTAAAGAAATATTTAATTGTAAAAATTGATTAAATTTGAGTGCATTGGTTTACTGAATTTTGAAAAATATTTTATTGATTATTCATTGTTTGAAAAAGTAAATTGGTGAATATTAAATAGACTTATTTGTGAAAGATGGATTGAATAAATTTATTTGTGAATTTTATATTAATTGCTCCCTATTTTATGTACATAGCTCAATATCATGGGTATCTGCCGAATACAGATTTAAATGATGTTCTTGTACAAAAAAAAAAGTTGAAAAAATGGGTGTGAAAGTTAAAATGAATGCTGCGAATAGAAATTGGTATCTACACACTTTTTATTTGGGCTTCAAATCGGAGCCCAACAAGACACACATCAGTAGCTCCGTGTTATTTCAACTTGAAGCGTCAACCTGAAAGGAAAACACCTTTGTGACTGCATCTTTTTTTCCAAACATCGGCCCTTCACTGACGACGGCTCCGCCGCCGGAGCCTCCGCATTATTGTTTCCGACCTCTCTTCGGTATACACGGATTCCATTCAAATTCCACAGAATACTCTCACCTTTGACTTTTGCTTACTACCCATTGCAGTTCAAAGAACCAGCTTGCAACACATTCTTGTACATCCCTTGCTGCCACCACCCTTTACTCAACATATCATTACTCGAAGATTTTGTGCTTCCGAATCATAAGCGTTTCGTTACTGAATCTCTTTCCCGAACATCGCGTTGAAGTTACGTTTCTTGAAGGTTCTCACCATTTCCTTGAACTCATGGCCGCATGGTCTTCAAGAAAGTTGCTGAGAGATGTTATTCTCAAAAGCGTAGTTCCGTACCAGCTTTCCGCCGTCAGATGTTTTTCCTCCGCGCCTCAAAGTGCTCCCAAGATCGGTCACTATTCCAAGAAGGTGCGTATTCTCATTCCTTTTGAGTGTATGTATGGTGTTCGACGTTATGCATTGTCGTGTTGATTAGTTTTGAGGTTGGTAGATGCCCGTTTCATTTAGCATGCATCAGTTTGGAAATGCGGGGTATAAAGTGTGATTTCGAAATTTAATGTGTTGAAATATAATGTATGTGATGTTTGATTAAGTTTGTAGGTTTTACGTGCATGTAACTTTTTGTGGTGTGTAGTTTAGTACATTCACTGATTATTTGATTTGCAGGGAAGGTTGTGGACGGGAGCCACCATAGGTCTACTTATAGCTGGTGGAGCTTATGTGAGTACTGTGGATGAAGCTACTTTCTGGTACTTCATTTGGACGCATTTTTCTTTTGCCCATCTAATTGTTTATTTTTGATGTGTTTATTACTTATTTTTCCCGAGGAAAAAAAACACACTCCTGTTCTCTCATGCTTTTACTCTGGGTAAGCTGTGGATGTATTATTATAGAAAACAATTTTTTAGTGGTTTCACTAGAAAATAAATGCTTGATGCCTTGTTTGAAAAGGAAATGCATATCTTGGAAATGAATGATCCAGATTGAGTTATCTTTTTGCAGTGGATGGTTATTCTCCGCAACAAAACTCGTGAATCCTTTTTTCGCATTGTTGGATCCTGAGTTTGCCCACAACTTGGGTGTCTCAGCTGCAGCTCGTGGTTGGGTTCCGAGGGAGAAGAGGCCCGACGTACCAATCTTAGGGCTAGAAGTTTGGGGAAGAAAATTCTCCAACCCAGTAGGCCTTGCTGCAGGTTTTGATAAAAACGCCGAGGCTGTTGATGGTTTGCTTGCTTTGGGCTTTGGCTTTGTGGAGGTAGGATCTGTTACTCCTGTTCCCCAGGATGGCAATCCTAAACCTCGGATCTTTAGGTTGCGAAACGAAGGGTAGGAGTTTATATTTTTGTTTCTTTGCTCTGCTGCTTCTGATTAACAGTTTAATCTGTTTTATATTTTCCTTTTTACTTCTCCAATCACCTCTATACACCGATGAAGGTTATTGATACTATAAGACTTCCTTTGAAATTTGCTTGTGTTGTCTACGTTTCTCTAAGACTGATTTATTTTACGTGCAGTGCTGTAATAAATAGATGTGGCTTTAACAGTGAGGGAATTGTTGCTGTTGCAAAGAGGCTGGGTGCTCAGCACGGTAAGAGGAAACTAGATGAAACTTCAAGCACTTCACCTTCTTCCAACAATGAAGTCAAACAAGGTGGAAAAGCTGGCCCTGGCATCCTTGGTGTCAATCTTGGAAAGAACAAGACAAGTGAAGATGCTGCAGCGGACTATGTTCAAGGAGTTCATACATTGTCTCAATATGCTGATTATTTGGTAAATAGTCTTTTCTTATATATATATGTATACGTATATGTATGTATATACATGTATACGTATATGTATGTGTATATATATATGTATGTATGTATGTATGTATGTATATTTTATAGAAAAGAAAGGAAAGGTGGACAACCTTGTAGACTGTAGTTTATCATGGTATGACTGGGTGCAAATTATAATAAACTGTACTCCTGTCAAGTCTACACTCTAACGTGTTGGTAACTTTTTTCATGCAGCTAGATAGATGCATTGAAGGTAGTTTGTGTGACCTTTCCTTTTTTGTTTTAGATTTGGCATGTATGCCATGCCTTTTTTTTTTTAAAAGAAAAGTTAGAAAAAAGATTGCAATCTTATGCGTATTAAATTTTGTCTTGAGTTTGTGTATACTCTATATATTAAAAATGAACTTTAACAGTTTGTGGTTTGTAATCATTCATTATCTAAATTATGTGTAATTGCAGCATTTAAAAAAAGATAAGATTTCTGTACATTTTTTTTTTTAAAAATTCTGAGGAAAGAAGTGTGGTTGCTTATAATGACTGAAGCAATCAATTATCCGGGATCATTGCCTTTACTGCCTGCTCAAATCTCCTTGTTCTTGTCAAGCGGTTTTCCATATCCTTTTCCAATTCCCTAGTTTAGAAAAGTGAGATAACTCACGTAGGAGATGCTGAATGGATGAGTTAAATTTATCAGGGACTGGGCATAGTCAACAGGGAAGGGGCAGCATGCGCCTATATGGAAATAGATGGAAAAGAACAATTCCAATTTCTTTTAACTAGGCATTTCTGTGGCCTATTACAATTTTGTGGGACAAATGCTTGTCACACTGTTCTGTTGTTTAATGTTCTTAATATTCTTTTCTAGGTAATTAATGTTTCATCGCCCAATACCCCTGGTTTGCGCATGCTTCAAGGAAGAAAGCAACTAAAGGACCTTGTTAAGAAGGTAGAATTTGGAATTAGGAGGTGAATCTTCCATGCATTTTTTGTGTTGCATACTTGGGAGATTGACTCTCGCAAAATTTCCCGTTTATGAAGGTTCAGGCTGCTCGTGATGAAATGCAGTGGGGTGAGGAGGGCCCACCTCCATTGCTGGTAAAAATTGCGCCAGATTTGTCAAAAGAAGACCTTGAAGATATTGCTGCAGTAAGCATGTGCATATTACTGCCTTCTATGTTCACAATCTCACTGTATAACAGTTTTCGCTTTGATTACAGGTTGCCTTGGCTCTTCACTTGGATGGACTGGTATCTCTTTGCTCCATTACTAATTTCATTTAGTTGCCACTAAATGGATCTTAAAGCTTCCAATTTTACAATCTCTACTTCATTTGCTCTATTTATTTATTGTTTCTAGATTGTATCAAACACAACCATTTCAAGACCAGATCCTGTCAGTAAAAGTCCACTGGCTTCAGAAACTGGTGGCTTGAGTGGGAAGCCTCTCTTCAATCTCTCTACCGAAATCTTGAAGGAGATGTATATCTTGACAAGGGTAAGTCTGTTGATTTTACTGTTATTTACTGTTGACAATATCCCGTGTCTATAATGCGTGCAATTGCTCTGGATTATGCAAGCAATATAGTTTTGGTTGATGCTAATTCACGGCTGCTGTATTGAAAATACTCAGAACATGATCAAATCTTTAAGTTCCTTTTGCTGTTAAGTATTTTCAATATTTTTAATCATAGATTTGGCATGTGCATACTAACTAGCTCATAATAATATGACCTCCAAATACCTGTGAGGCTGTGACAAAGCACGTGGTTGAATTCTGTATGGTACAGTGTCGCATCTCCTTGATTTGTTTCCCTCTTAGCCGTCTCGCTGATGCATCTCAAAATCATTAGAGCTCTTCTCTTACATTTTTGAACTGTTCTTTGTCACGCTTTTCTCGTATATGTTATTCAGGCTTAACAACTTGGCCCTGTTATTTTGTGTATACCAGGGCAAGATTCCTTTGATTGGTTGTGGCGGCATTAGCAGGTAAAATTTTCATGTTCACTTATTAGTGTAGTTAATGTCTAGCTGTCTGCAGTATATTTGTTTATGATTTAGAATAAAATGAATTATGTAAAATTTGTCTGAACTTTTATATTAATTTAGTGGGGAAGATGCATATAAGAAAATACGAGCTGGAGCAACTCTAGTTCAGCTCTATACTGCATTTGCTTATGGGGGACCTGCACTTATTCCTCAGATAAAGGTATTTACCAAAACTAATGTGTGTATTCACTATAGTTCTCGTGCTCCTATTCCTCAGATTATGGTTAAGGACTCAACACTTAGTATATGCACCGAAATTTTCATTCAATTGGTTTCAGGCTGAATTAGCAGAATGCCTCGAAAGGGATGGTTTCAAATCCATTCTTGATGCAGTTGGTGCAGATTGTAGATGACTTTTATCCCACATCAGAATCCTGTGATGCAAACATAGTTATTAGAATCTTACGATTCAACACGTTTTGACTATTTTTATCGGTTGGTATCATAAGATGAACTTTAAACAGTTTTGTACCTTACGACACATGAATCAAATACATGTAATTCGTATCACCGATTTGGTTCAAGAATTCGTGTGTTTTTACTTTTTTCAGCAGTTGTCCTGAAAAAAAAATTCAAATAAAAAGGAATTTGAAGAATACTTGGTAATTCATCCTTGTTGACTATTTCACCTTTATTTATCTCATTTATTGAATGCATGCACTAATTATCTTCATCCTTCTAACATAAAGATTTCACAAACTTAGAAATAATTGATAATCTTGTTTTATATGAACTTGTGCTTTAGTTATTTTAACTATTTATAGTTTAAATTGTATACATTGAACATTGTATATAATCTCAATAATGTATTTGAAATAATTTTTGTTGTATCTGAATCTTATTATTTGATGCAAAATTATGATTCGTTTAAATTGTTCCGTGATTCATCATTTGGATAAAGCTGAAACTGCAAAATCATTTATTAAGGTTGCTTAATTTATACCAGATTTGGGTTTTGCCAGTTGTTTTGATCTGAATTGCCAGAGCAAGTCAAGGATTATTGAAACAAGTGTTTATTTAGAGCAATTATTTGACAATAAACCACCGCATCGTGGAGAAGTACTTTTTGTTGGTTGAACCCAATTATTATCAAGCGGTTTTCTGTCATGACACAGTTCTGCATTATTGTTCATTATTCAAGTGGCATTTTGTGGTGGAAGTACAAGTGTATTAGTGCCGCAATGTCTCATTTTTATTGTGTTGATATTGCTGGGAAATATATATTACGTGGATTATAAACACCTTTGTATATTTTCAATGATAAAAAGAGTGGTTGATATTGCTGGTGGTGCTTGGAATACTATGATTTACTTTCTTACAAATTCATGAATGTTACTGAAAATATTTCACTATATGTCTGCTTTATATGTATGAAGTCTATATCAGTCGATGATACGAAATAGATGAGAGAGATCTACATGTTTATTGTTAAAAAAACTAAGTGTTTTTATTGTGCAGCTTTTATAGAAATACGAACTTTTAGAGTGCACGTTACCAAACATGCATTGAGATTATGGAAACATTAACAACTCTTTTTCAGTGCCACTTTTAATCACAATGATTGAAACTTTTTCTGAAACACATGTTAACATTTCAAATATTAACTCAAAAGGACATCCATCACATACAACTGTTCATTACTGAAACCTCTCTAATTAATGATATCCATTGTTTTTCTCGGACATGTATATATTTGAGAAATTGACAATGTTTCTAAATTTTGATTTTGAAGAAAAGGATAAAAAATTATTGATAAGCTTGAAGCTTTTTGTTAATATTGACAAGATTAACAACGAAAATTATTATTGGAATAATTTAAGTGTGACTCTAAATCTTATATATATAATTTATACTGTATAATTGATTAGTCAATACACTCTCTTATGTTTCTTTGAAATTGTATATTCTCAATAAGAATTGAAGGGGTTATATACATTATAATTGGTCAGTCTATCGGGAGTGACTAATCAATAAGTACAAACATAAATTATTTTTCATAAATCTTACATTATTAACAAGATAAAATATGTTTATGAACTTTTATATCCCAATTTGGTTAATAATATTTAAAAGTTTACTTCAAAACTTATAAATACAAATGTAAGATAAGAAGATAGGTGATAATTTGGATTGTGAAATTAATATTATAATATTATAACCTATTGGATTTCATAGCTAATTTCATGGTGTCTTTCACGAGTATACAACAGCTGAATCTAAATTAAGAATATTAATAACAATATCCGAAATAGAAGGTAACGAAGGAAAACCAATAATATATGTAAAATAATAGTTCTTAGACCGATTATCCGAAACATTCTTTCATTAAAAAAATAACCCATCAAATTGAATAAAAAAAGGAAGCGAACACAAGTCTGGACCTAAAAAATGAAGGTGAGAATATGAGTGTATGAGTGCATTGGATCTTAAGAAAATTGAAAGGTGAAGAAGATGCTTTAAAGAAACTCTAAGTTGATCACAGAACCTGAAATTTAAATCAGACGGCAGCAATTCAAACAGCCTTATCGTGCTTTGACTCCCTCCACCCCAACGTTCCTTGGTAACAATCTCTGTTTCTAATGTCCAATCATTATCATTATAATATTATTGAAACTTCGCTTTTTCCTTTTGGGCCACATTACTCTTATCATCATTCCACATTCTACCTTTCTTATGTCTCCCTTCTATTCTTTTCCTTTTCAACTCACACTCAATAATTATTCTTTATGGATTTCTTCAAATTTTTGTGTTATTGTTTAAGATATTGATGACCTTTCACATGATGTTTGTTGAGGATGTTAATTCTCTTCTTGCTTTTCGTCTAATATTGCTTCTGGAGTTCCTGCGGTTCTGTTTGAAATATTATTTCATATCCATTTCTTATATACAATTTAGCACATATTGTTTCGTGAATTTATATATAGATAAATTTCGAATGATTAAATATTTTTTTAATGTAAAATTATAATTTATTTCTGTTTTCAAAATATGATAAAAATAAACATATATAATCATTATAACACACTAATGTGATTTTTTTACATATTAAATTTATTTTAGTACAATATTTGAATTATTTATACTAATTGATATATTTTAATTAAAAAAATTATATCAAACTTGAAAACATATTAACTTTCGAGACTGAATTATATTTTTGTATTAAAGTTTATACATTAAATTAATAT
This sequence comes from Vigna angularis, assembly GCF_016808095.1. Classification (NCBI taxonomy): domain Eukaryota; kingdom Viridiplantae; phylum Streptophyta; class Magnoliopsida; order Fabales; family Fabaceae; genus Vigna; species Vigna angularis. The sequence continues at coordinate 1,096,333 of NC_068972.1, read as the reverse complement.
TTATCCCATTTACAATAAATATATATATATATATATATATATATATGAAAATTATTTATTATTCATATTTGTATTAATTATGTCTAATAGTCTCACATCGTTTAGAAATTTAAACCTAAGACGGTTTAAATATTTATTTCTCATTTTATTCTTCAATAATATTATTGAGTAAACTTAACATTGAAACAATATTAATAATGAATTATATCAACGTAAACATTTTTTTCTTGTACTAAAATTTCATTGAAGTTATTTTTAATTTTTAAAACTCAAACTTCTATAAGATGTGTGTTTCGAGTATGGGTTGAGATCCCTTACTAAAAAAAAGTATTCAATGTTGTCATGTAGATATGATGGACTTCTTGATGATTTACATTATCTAAATTACGTTATTTGTTCTCTCTTCTCCTTGTCTGAGTCGTGGGGGCGGAACACTCAATAATTCTTGTAATAAATATGTGTAATCAGAGTTAAATTGCTTACCTTTTCCCTCACACATATATTTATAAAAACGATAATGAGTTTACTATTAAGTCTGACTCATTAATCACCAATAAATTACTTTCATTATTCCTATTAATCTTTAGTCAATAACTGTTATTCTCCCTAATTTTCCATTAATAACTATTATTGTCCAGATTAATTATCAATTAATGATTGTGTAGGATGGTCAACTGCTCGATCCTTCGCTGACAGGGTGACCATATAGTACAATATGGAATTTGTTTATTTTATACTATATTAAATTCATTTATGTGTCACTTTACACACAATATAATATAATGAGAATGCGGAATATCTATTCTTAACCATGTGTTTTAATTAATTTGTTAATATAGTTGTTTTTTCAGTACACTGATGTTGTATTTTTTTATCTCATATTTAAAAATATTTAAGGTAATATTTTAATGTTGTCATGTGATGTGAGAACTCATACACCTAAATATTATAAATGTAAAGTGGTGGTGCCTTTGCAAATAACTATTCAAATAAAGGCCATGTACACTGCACATTTCAAAGTAGCATCTATGAAGATTATGCATTGTCATCACACATTGTATTTGAACATGACTTATAGCTTGTTGGAGAAAGCATGATATGGAATGAAGATTTTTACATGTATATATCAAAGTTTATATCATATTTAGCAAAATAATTTTCATGTGGCTTATCATCTAAGTCATTTTTGTGATCTATCTATTCTCCAATTACTTTTTTCTTAATTGATAGCAACGTGGAAATAAATTGTTTAGCCACCAAACAACCAACCTTAAAGGAAAAAAATTAATGATGTAAGACTTAGCAACAAACCATTTATGGATTAATTTTAATATAAAAAAATCTACCAACTTTTATTATTTATTGTTTTCTTTACAGATCTAAAATTTTTAATATGAAAAAAAGGAAAGAAAGACTTAACTAATGTTGAAGTGCTCATGAATTTGGTATTTTAAATTAAGCCTTTATGAGTTCATATTTTATTTTTGAACATTCTAAATTTGTATTTCTTACAGTTAAGTATATGTTGTATTATTTGAGTAAAGTTAGTGTAATTTTATTTGTCATTTTGTTGGATGTAAAAATGTAAGATTATATAATCAATACAAAATAATATTATGATTAATGTATAAAAATAAATATTGTTTTTTTGTTAGATTTTGTTAAAATCATTAAAGACGATGGTTATGATTTTACATAATTATAAGTAATAATACGAAGATCATTAAAAAAAAATCAGTTAGATCGTAATTCAATGAAAACAAATAATTAAGATGATATAACACGAAAACAACTATATAATTTTATTAATAAAAAATTAAACATAAAATACTTATTTAAAAAATATAAACATTTTAAATATACAGGTTAAAAAATTAAATAAATTTAACAAGCATCGTATATTTTAATTCTTAAATCGACAAAATACTTTTTCCTAATAATTAATAATCTTGAAGCCATCAATTCAAAGGATAGTTTCGTCAATTCACAAACTCCAATATTGTACTGTCTGAAATTTCTCTTCAAACTCGGTTGGCAAGGAAAAACGCGCAGGTGCAAGAAATAGTTTAAATTTAAATTTAAAATTTAAATTTAAAGTGTTTGAAAAGAATTGAATAGGTCGTTCGGGACCAAGAATTAAACCATAAAATAAAATAAAATAAAATAAAAGGTTTAAATAAAGAACTCCCTCCTTTTTTTTAATCGTTTTAAAAATTTGTGTGATTATTATGCTAAGTAGGGAGTTCGAAAAAGCAAAGCCAAAAAAGCTGTTTCTTTCAAATTCATCTTCTTTTCTTCTCCATACGTTCTTTGCGCCAGGAACCAAACCAAACGCGGCCTTGTGAGGCTGAGACTCTTCCGCGAACACATTGTCATTTCTCTTCTTTTTCTTCTTCTCTCAGTCTTTCTGAGTTCTGAATCGCTCAATGCTCAACGATTCTTCTGACATTATCTCTCTTTTGCAAGATCTTCATCTCGCTCAGTCTTCTCTCAAAGTTCTCCCAGGTTAGTGGATCCGCTTCACGAACATCTGAACGAGTTGGTGATTTCGTGCATGTTTCTGTTTTCACCGTTCTTTGACTCTGTTTCTGTTTCGCGGCACGTAATACGAGGATAACTGAAGAAAATGAGGATTGTTGTTTGAAATTCTTTTGTTGTCGTCATCTTGAATTTTAGTTTCTAATCGAGGCATTTCGAGTTAGTTGATGTGTTCATCTTTTGATTTTTAGATTTTCAGTGTTTATGTTTCTTTTTTTACTTTATCAGGTATTTATGTTGAACTAGATATAACATAAGATCTGTTTGTGTGTGGTTGTTGTAGTAATTTAAAAAAGAAAAAAGAAAAAGAAAGGCAAGATTGAAGGTGGAAGACCTTTTCAACCTTGAGGGAAGTTGATTAAGCTTGGGTCCATTGAATTAGCCGGGTGGGGGCGTGGATGTGTTAGGTTCATGATTTTGAATTTTACAGCTTGGAATGCGGTTGAACGTGTCGATTCGATGAGGACTTTAAAGCCTGGAGCAATGGATCGGGGGAGTGGAGAGTAGATTGTCTATGTGGAGCTAGGGTCCCCTCCATTATGTTATCCTGATTAAGTCATTCATTGGGGGCCTTGTTTAAAGTTTGAAAGGCCCATTTGTATGGAAAGTTAGCTTTTTTGTTTTTGAAAAAATGTTATCACTTTTTGCTTTTTCGCAATTTGCAATTGCCGACGGTAACCTTTTTTGTTCATGGCAGAAGTCTATAAGGGAAGATGTCTCAGACATCCAGTGTCCTGCCTGCCTTCCACTCCATCAAGCCATTGCCCTCTGAGTTCAAGTTTGCCAACAATCCAAACCCTCTGCTTGTGGAAAAACATGGAGATGTTAAATTTAGACGCACCAATCCGATTGGACCAAATGGTTTTGAGAATGGTGCAGTAGTAGGGGAGGTTTCTAAGGAAGTTCGAGGCCGAGCTGGTGGCATGGATCTTTTTGATGAGGATTCACCGTATGGTGGAAAAGGTAGATCATTAAAAGACCGACCATCTAATGCAGATGAAGACTCAGCATCCGTTACTTTGCCTCTGCCATCAACTTTGACATCCTCTAGGGAAAACAGGTGGAATGATACAAATTCTTATGGTTCAAAAAAGGTAATGTTGGCCTTGGATTTCAGTTTTCTTCTGCTGCTGTGTTTTGAAATCAGTTTATTATAGTACATGCTACTTAATTCAGTTGGACAAATAGCTTATTTTTCTGGAAGAATGTTAAAGGAATTGATTCATTTTCTTTCAATTTAATTTGGATGATTGTGGATATACTCAGCTGGGAATACAATGCACTCTTCGTTGCTTTGACAATATGTTTGAAAATTTCAAACGAAGATAATTTAATATTATAGTGAATCAGTCTTTTCTTTATTGAGTTTGTTTGATCCCATTAATGGATAATTTATTTTTTTTGCTTCTTTGTCTTACTTTTTAAGTTCATTATTTCAGAAGCTTCAGTCATGGCTTCAACTACCAAATGGGGATTGGGAGCTGGTAAAGATAATAACAACTTCCGGAGCTGAATCTGTCATTTCACTGCCTGATGGGAAAGTAAGATAAGCAACATTGTTTTTTTACAATGTTAAGTTCTTTTTGGTCTGATTAATTGTACACTCCACCCTATCATAGGTTTTAAAGGTGAAAGAGGATAATTTGGTGCCAGCTAATCCCGACATTCTTGATGGAGTGGATGACCTCATGCAACTTAGTTATTTAAATGAACCAGCAGTTTTATTCAACCTGCAATATAGATACAACCAAGATATGATATATGTAAGCTTATATCACTTAATTTTCTCTCTTCATTTATTTTCCAAATCATAACATCTTTAAGTGCATAACTATTTAATTCAGACGAAAGCTGGGCCTGTTTTGGTTGCTGTAAATCCCTTTAAGAAAGTTCCTTTGTATGGTAATGACTATATTGAAGCCTACAAGTGTAAGGCCATTGAAAGCCCTCATGTTTATGCAATTACTGACACAGCCATCCGAGAAATGATACGAGGTAACTTTTTCCTTATTTTTCATATTTGGATGAAGTTTCAAAAAGCTAAGCTGTTTCCATTCGTTTTAAGCTATAACTTTGTATTGCTTTGCTTACAGATGAAGTGAATCAATCCATAATTATAAGGTCAGTATTTCTTGATTAATTCTATTTTTCTGAGCGACTAGTTATGGAAAACTATTTGGTGTTCATAGCTTCTTTAACAGATGCTTTAATCAAAGTTTTAATTTCAGTTTCATTATCTGCATGTTTGCTTGAATATTAGTCTTCAGTTTTTCGCTCTCCACTTGAGTTTAAAGATGGTTCGGTGTACAAGGCTCACATGTGGGGCCCTTTACTCAGTATTTTGATTAAACATTTACGGCATTTGTTATTTTCTACACTTTGTTTCTGATGATCTTAGTTAGTATTTTCATTGTATGAGTTACACAAAATCTCATTGGATAGAGATGAGTATTTTCTTTCATCTGGCACTTGTGATCAAGTGCTGGATCAGGACTAAAATAAATTTAGGAAAAAACTATTAAAGAGGAGTTATTGGTAGAAATATTCAGTATATGAATAATTAACCAATAACCATTCGGTTTGTTGAAGGTGTTCAAAGGATTAGTAGCAACTTTAGTTGTCAAATGTTCTTATTTCTTAAGTTGGAAATATTTTTTATCATTGGTTCATTTTTCTGTTTAGCTCCCTGAAAAATTTATCTAACCTAGTGAAATAATATTAAAGTTGCTCTCGTTCTCTAAATAAATGAAAGACTAAAGAGAAATGCATATTCCATATTGTTCGTTAATTTGGTTTGATATTAATTTCATATAGACTAAAGAGAAACTCTTGTGTGTTTTCTTAAAAATTTCAACTCTCAACTGTCTAGATGTATGAATTTGTTTTGTCGTTTAATTGCTTGCTTTGTGTAATTTTATTTGGTATCAGGTCTCCCTTGTAGTTCTTCGTGGTATTCTTTTTAGTTATTCCCTGTCAATCTATCGAAAAGTTTCTATTTTTTGCCCAATGTTTTCAGCATAATGTGGTGATCAACCTGGTTTCCTAAACCTCAAGTGTCCTTAGTTGACTTTGAATTAAAACTTGTAATAACTCCTTTTATCTACATATTCAGTGGTGAGAGTGGAGCCGGAAAGACTGAGACAGCAAAAATAGCAATGCAATACTTGGCTGCCCTTGGTGGCGGCAGTGGAATAGAGAACGAGATATTAAAGACTAATCCAATACTAGAAGCCTTTGGTAATGGAAAAACATTAAGAAATGACAACTCGAGTCGCTTTGTAAGATTTCCAATTTATTATATTGATTCTTTTGGTTGATTCATTAGGTTTCTGATTCTGTAAAATTTGGTGCTGAAATCTCTTAATTTGATTGAATGTCACAGGGAAAGCTCATTGAGATTCATTTTAGTGAAACTGGAAAAATATCTGGTGCAAATATTCAAACATGTATGTTTACACAGGATGTAATTGAAAGTTTGTCTTTTCTTCCTCTTTCAAGTATCTAACTATTATGTTAATATCTGCAACTCTGTATTGAATCAATGTGATGCTTCTGGCTTGGCCCGTTGACCATACCATACCATAAACAGTTTTGCTGGAAAAGGTATTCACTCTTTTGAGCTAGTTTTCATTCCAATTCGTCCATTTTATGTTGTTGACCCTTGTTTTATTGTGTGAACAGTCCAGAGTAGTCCAATGCAATGAAGGGGAAAGGTCATATCATATATTTTATCAGCTATGTGCTGGAGCACCCTCATCTCTTAGGGGTAAGTGAATTATTTTTTCTTCTGTATGTGCTAATATTTGTTACGTAGATGGGTTATTGTTACAATTCTTATTTGAGGGTGGCCTTGAAGAATGTGGAATTTCTCTTTAAATAGCGGCTTTGATGTTTTATTTATTATAACTCAGAAAAGCTAAATCTACTAAGTGCGGAAGAATATAAATATCTGAGGCAGAGCAATTGTTATTCAATTAGCGGCATAGATGATGCTGAAGAATTTCGCATAGTCAAGGTATACATATTATTTTTTACAGTTTCCATCTTGACTTGTGGTTAAAGTCTGAAATAATAGCTTGGCATACATGATTTTTTTTATGCTATTGTCAATTTCCAGGAAGCTCTGGATATTGTCCACATTAGCAAGGGAGACCAGGAGAATGTATTTGCAATGCTTGCTGCAGTATTATGGTTAGGAAACATATCATTTACTGTGGTCGATAATGAAAATCATGTTGAAGCTGTTGAGGATGAGGGTAAGCATTTTCCAGAATCTCTTCTAATTGAATTTAAAGAATAGATTTTTTGTGCTCGATAGATTGCAGTTTACGGAGGGATGCCTTCCTTGTTCACTCCTTAGAAACTTTGCGGTCGATTTTGCATTAATATAACATTATATTTGCTTAATTGCAGTCTCGTACAAATATAGATAAACAAGATCATATTAAATTTCAATTTTATATTGAAGAGAAATAAAAGGGAGAGCTTTGGTGCAATGTGTCCCTGAGATCACAGGTTCCAGCCAGCCTCTTATAAATATAAGCACCGGCTGAATGTTATGGATCCCCTATGTGGGCTGACTCTTCTCTAGACCTGCTGCACAGTGGGAGCTTTGTAGCTTAAGGCTGCCCTTCTTAATACGGATAATAACTAAATGATTTGGTTATAAATAATATCTATTATGACATACCTTTCGAAATTATATTGCGTACTTGTCCCTATCAAGCTTTTGCAAATGCATTGGTCTTAACATGTATTAGCTGCCACAATTCCAGAACTTCTTTTTGAATACGTTCAATATAAAACTTACTGGTTGTCAAATAGCTTCTGACTGGTGCAAGATTTTGGGTTTGGGGTGTCTCTAAAACTTTTGGCTTCACTCGGTATATAGTAGAGTGGAGCAGTTGGCATTTTATTTATTTATTTATTTTTTTGTGAAAAGGCCCTAGTAAGCTGAGCAGAAAAAATGTGTTTTGAGTTTATTTGTTGATTTTGCTGCACTTATATAATTTAACAACCATGTTGTAGCTTCAAAATATTTTCATTTGCCTATAATAACTGTTTGGATAGTGTATTATCGATACCTAATTTCTGATGCATAAGTTTTTACCTTATTTAGATGATATGCACTGTATAAATTAATACCTTAATTAAAAATGAATTCTGTTTCCCTACTTCTTGTAGGTCTGTTCACCGTTGCCAAGTTGATTGGATGTGAAATTGAAGACCTGAAATTGACTTTTTCAACTCGCAAAATGAAAGTTGGTAATGATAATATTGTCCAGAAGTTGACGCTCTCTCAGGTAAATGACTACGATGCTAACATTTACCTTTGTCTACAAGTATGGTTGGAAAAAATGCAACTTCTCAAGGGGAAGAAGATGTTGGCTATATAGATTTAAATTGAATTTCTCAATCAGCCTATGCAATTTATTTAGTTTGTTATTGCAAGGGAATGTTCAAGATACGTTGGTTGGTGATGAACATATGAATGATTGTTGCTTTTCTCATGTAGGCTATTGATGCGAGAGATGCTTTGGCGAAGTCAATATATGCATGTTTGTTTGATTGGTTGGTTGAGCAAATAAATAAATCCCTTGCAGTTGGCAAAAGACGAACTGGCAGATCAATCAGCATTCTTGATATTTATGGCTTTGAGTCATTCAATGTATGTTATATTATATGACAACTTTTTTATATAATATATCCATTTCACGATCCTTATCCTATTTATTTTTTGTTTTGCAATGTTTGCTCCGTTCAATGCTGTGGATTTTATGCATGCAGAGGAATAGTTTTGAGCAGTTTTGCATAAATTATGCAAACGAAAGATTACAGCAACATTTCAATCGTCATTTGTTCAAGCTGGAACAGGAGGTATGCGCCATATATAAACTGACTGTTGCTTGGCAATGGATAAAGAATAGGTGCATAGCATTTTATCAGGCAAATGGAAAAATCTCATTCAAATCTGCAAGGTCCCATTAAAATGTGAATATAAAATCCATGACATTTTTATTTTGAACTCTTAGCTCTCTCATAATTGTTCCCTGATTATTTACACTAATTGAGTCCACACTCCATACTAATCTAACCGAACCGCACACTCTGACACAACCAACTAGGCTACTAGTACTACTATTTCCCTTTGGTGGTGGAAAATAGTTGGATATCAATCTTCCCCTGATTACTTAACGGGCTTATGTTAGCAAAGTCCCTCTATATCTCCTTTTTCAGGACCACGTAACTCAACTAAGCTACTACTATTTTTCCCATTTGTGGTGGTAGAAATAGATGGATACCAATCTAAATTTATTCATATATTAATGTAATTTTGGAAATCTGATGTTTAAACAAGTCCCCATTTAAGTTGATTGCCATAGAATGAAAGTTGAACTTGCCACATGCCTTCTTATAAAATGAATAAAGAAGCTATGCTACCTCTTATAATTAAACATTTACTCATGCCTTGTTTACAATTTTGAGCCAGGAATATATCCAAGATGGCATTGATTGGGCTAAAGTGGAATTTGAAGACAACCAAGATTGCCTTAATCTGTTTGAAAAGGTACAGTGTTTCCGTGCCCCACTTTGACATTTTCTGTGTAATCTTTAGTATGTTTATTATCAGAATATAAAGGGAAAGGAAATAGGGAAACTAGCTAATATGCTTCTTCAGTGGGCCATATGCAGTGCTTATACGTTCCATTTTTTTTTCTGCTGTCAAATTAAATATTTTGGGGGTATGATTTTGTCACAGATGTTCTGTTGTAGCTTTGTTGAAAGTTGCTGCTTTTTTGTCTTTTTACTCCTCATAAAACTGAAGCGAAACCATTGGGATTTTGGAGTGAATTATGTTAATTCAGATTTCCTTAACTGATATTTAAATTATTTGAATGTTGATCCAAGTCCAACTATTAATGTCACATAGTTAATTTGTAATGCTTTGTTCTATTTCTCTGACATAAGGCGCTGATATTGTGGTGAATGGTTAGAGAATGAATTTGCGGCTAGTATTTTTCTTTCTCCGATGTGGAAAAAAAATACTATGTCTAACTAGAAGTTGGAAATTCTATTGTCTTAAACTTAGCTTCTGACATTTGCAGAAACCATTGGGACTACTATCCCTGTTAGATGAAGAGTCAACTTTCCCTAATGGCACAGATTTAACGTTTGCTAATAAGCTTAAGCAGCATTTGAATTCCAATTCTTGCTTCAAAGGAGAACGTGAAAAAGCCTTTACTGTGCGTCATTATGCAGGGGAGGTATTAATCTGGTCATTTTCATGCAATATTCTATTGGTTCTACCTGTTTATGCAAAGTGCCTGTATGGTCCGTAAGATGAATGTATAATAAGATTTACATTGTAATGACATCCATTTTGACATTCTGGTGTGTGTTTTATATTGTGAATAGAAGTAAGTTTTGTGGATAGAAAGACACACATTTGCACTATATTTGAATCCATGCATTATTTACTAACTCTACTAACCATGATTTTGAATAACTTCCCTTGTCGATATTTTTATTCTTCCCACATACTATCATTTTTCTTAAAAACAAAAGGTTATTTCTCATTAATTTCAGTTTGCTCATCTTACCTGACTGTTTGATAGTATCACTTGTTCTTCCCCAGGTCACTTATGATACATCTGGATTCCTGGAAAAGAACAGGGACCTATTGCACTTAGATTCTATCCAACTTCTATCTTCAAGCAAATGCCATCTTCCTAAGTTATTTGCATCCCATATGCTTACTCAGTCTGAGAAGCCTGTTGTAGGTCCCTTACATAAGTCAGGGGGAGCAGATTCCCAAAAGCTAAGTGTTGCCACAAAATTCAAGGTACGTAATCTTAATTATGGCTTTATCAAAAGGCATATCTTGAAATGTTCTATTACTTTGGTAAAGTAATGTTGCTTTCCTAGCCTAATATGTTTTCAATGCTATTAAATGGTTTTCATTCAAAGTTCGTCTAAGGCTTGAAAAAGGTCGGCCTCATCTAATATATTAATGATCCTAATAATAATTATGACATAGCCTTGAAATTGTTACAAACCATCAATTTATTTCATATTTTAATATGAATTGGTTTAATAAGTGATCAAAAGCAGGATCGTACTCATACTGACTCTACTATTCGGTTTGTAAAAGTGAAAATGGAAGTAGTGAGGTGGAGTTGAGTGAAATCGATGCCATTCATTTTTAAAATTATTTTATCAACTCTCTCCCTGACCCATTCCATTCCTACCAAACACACCTTAAATATTCAGAGGTTTTTTAAATTGGTTGGGATATTTATCATGCTTCAATTGATTTAGAGGTTATTTCTATTGGTACCCAGGGACAATTGTTCCAATTGATGCAACGTCTAGAGAGTACTACACCACATTTTATACGTTGCATTAAGCCCAATAACCTCCAATCACCTGGATCATATGAGCAAAGCCTTGTACTTCAGCAGTTGAGATGTTGTGGAGTTCTGGAAGTGGTTCGAATATCAAGATCGGGCTTTCCAACTAGAGTATCTCACCAAAAGTTTGCCAGGAGGTATAATATCAGAAAGAAAGAAACGATGGCGATTAATATGATTTCAAATTAGCCCCTTCCCCTAGCCTCGTGCTTTTTGCAAGTTTCTAACCTTTCTGTTATTGACTTGGGAGCCGTAAATCAGATATGGTTTTCTTCTCCTTGAAAATGTTGCCTCTCAGGATCCGCTCAGTGTCTCAGTTGCTATTCTTCATCAGTTCAACATTTTGCCTGAGATGTTTCAAGTTGGCTACACAAAGCTATTCTTCCGAACAGGGCAGGTAAATAGATGTTTATAAGATTTTTTCCACAAATTGTTCTCATATATAAATTGTTGCGGTGGCAATGAATGTGATTTTATTGACTTTATAGCATCATTAATTTTTATGGCTTTAACTATTTTGTTAACATAAATTTAAGAATGAATTAGTGAGGGAAGTATTATCATCATTTACTTTTAGAAATTGTGTTCAACAACTATTTTTTACTTAATAAGCTTCAGTAATTTGGGATCTGAGTGAAGTAGGTTTCTACATGTTTTAATCAGTTGTTTCTTTTAAGAATTGTGTTTTTTCTTTTAGACATGGAAGTATGTACTGCGTGTGATAAAATTTTGGCATAATTTTGCCCTTTATTTTGCCATAATTTTGCCCTTTATTTTGCATGATAAACTGTTCCGTGTTCAAGTTGGTCATTGTGTTCAATATACTTTTGCATTATGCATTTAAACTGGTGAAATAGATTTTATAACCAAAGCCTAATTTTAAATTTTATATACTTTTGTATTGTGTCTTTAAAACTGTGCCTTGGCCGCGATTGCAGATTGGAGTGCTTGAGGATACCAGAAATCGTACTCTGCATGGAATTTTACGTGTGCAAAGTTGCTTCAGGGGTCACCGAGCTCGTTGTTACCGCAAGGAACTTTGGAGAGGAATTACCATTCTCCAATCATGTATTTCTTTGCCCAACCTATTTTTTTCAGCCTTTCACATTCCTTGAGAAGTGTAACTGACGAAGATCCCTTCATGCAGTTATTAGAGGAGAGAAAAGCAGAAAGGAATATGCAAGTTTGCTTCACAGACATAAGGCTGCTGTTATTATACAGAAGCGGATGAAAACAGTATTTGCAAGGAACAGAATGAAAAGTATTAACGAAGCTGCAGTTGTCATACAATCTTGTAAGAGTTTTATGCTCTCAAAAGGCCTAGTGTTAAAGGATAAATTAAAGGCAGAAAAAGATGCTTGGACAACTGTCTTTAAGTGTTATTAGACAAATTTTCATTTGTTTAAACGGCTTGTGCAGTTATCCGTGGTTGGTTAGTCAGAAGATGCTCTGGAAACATAGTATTATCAAAATCTGGAGTCACGAAGGTATTTTCTTTTTCTGATTTCTAAAACTATATTTCAATGTTGTCATGGATTGCTTATCTTTGGGACACTAACTCATGAATCTCTAATACAGACTAATGAGTCAAATGAGGTTCTTGTGAAGTCGTCTTTCCTCGCTGAACTTCAGCGCCGGGTACTTAAGGCAGAAGCTGCCCTGAGAGAGAAGGAAGAGGAGAATGACATTCTTCACCAACGCCTTCAACAGTATGAGAACAGATGGTCCGAATACGAGTTAAAGATGAAGTCCATGGAACAAGTATGGCAGAAGCAAATGAGATCCCTGCAATCTAGCCTCTCTATTGCAAAGAAGAGCCTGGCTCTGGATGAATCCGAAAGAAATTCAGATGCTTCTGTTAACGCAAGTGACGAGAGAGATTTCAGCTGGGATGTAGGAACCAATCACCGTCGTCAAGAAAGCAACGGGGCAAGATCAATGAGTGCTGGTTTGAGTGTTATAAGTCGGTTGGCTGAAGAATTTGAGCAGAGGAGTCAAGTATTTGGTGATGATGCCAAGTTCTTGGTAGAGGTAAAATCTGGTCAAGTTGAAGCAAGTTTGAACCCAGATAGAGAACTTAGAAGGTTAAAACAGATGTTTGAAGCTTGGAAAAAGGATTATGGTTCAAGACTTCGTGAAACAAAGGTCATTTTACATAAACTTGGAAGTGAAGATGGATCAATTGAGAAAGTGAAGAAAAGTTGGTGGGGAAGAAGGAATAGTACCAGAATAAGTTGATTTATTTATTTATTTTTTCTTATGGGGGTTTGGCTTTGGTCTATGCACTGTTTTAAGGGCATTGCATTGCCAACTATATATCCAAAAATGAGGAAAAATACAATAGGAAATATAAGATAGGAGTAGGACAATGAATTACTGGTTACTGTAATTAGGTTAGCTGTTGCTAGCCGTTTTTATTTATGAAAAATTTCTCACGCACGACTTGTGGAATTAGGTGCTCAATACGATCCTTGTGATTCATGTTTGTGAATTGCATGTAGAAAAGATAGTGCTTTCGATCAATGCACGGGCTATGGATATTTCTAAATTTAAGTAAGATTTAATGACAATACTGACAATTGAAGAAAATAAATTGTACAAGTAAACTATTTGAATTATACGATATTATTTATTTATTTATTTGATATGATATGCTAAAAGTAAATTTAGAAAAATACAATTATCGTTTATTAATTAATATTATAATAATTTTAGAGTGTAATTTATCTTAAAGCTATGTATTTTTTTTCAATTTAATACATCATGTGAAAAATTATATTTTAAAATTTAATTTGATCGGTAAAATTAATTCATTTTAAGAAACTATATTTTATAAGAATTATCTTTAAAATAAGATGAGGGTGACTTAATAAAGTTGACTATTTTTAAAACAATTTGTAATTAAAAATTGATTAAAATAGTTTTCAGGCGCAATATCTAAATTCCAAAGAAATACGCACCTTGTTTATGTTTTGCTTTCTTGATAAAGTTAAATCCTTTGTAGATTATATTTAAAAAAAAAATTCAATAAAATTTATATATTTAATGTTTTTATTAACTATATAACATGATAGTTATTTTCTACTTTTACTTTCTTTAAATGTCATCATGTAATATTTTATTACAATAAACATGATGAAGTCATTTCTCTCATTAATTTAATGTATTTAATAATTTTTTTAAAATTTAATTAAAATTTCACATTTTTAATAGAAACATTTAACTGTAGAGTCCATTTCAATTCATAATAGGTGAACATTTTTTTTTGCACTCTATTTCTAGAAAAAATTGGAATATGTAAATGAATAAACATGATATTGTTTTCTGAAGAAATTCGGGTCGTAATACGAGCCAAGTTCCCGACCCGACCCACTGGACCCATAACCCATTATCCCTTCCTCTTAACAAACAACCACTGACGTTGCTGGCAGTGGAAAAGCGCAATGTTGGGTGGTAGCGTATCTCGTGCCATTTCCCACCATTTTCGAGACTGCGACCTCCATTTCCACTTCACACTCACTTACTGTACTTTTCAAACTTTCCACCTTTCGTCCCCACGGCCCCTCAAACCTTGTTTGCCGGACACCGCCATTACTCAGAAGCACAGCAGAGTGTCGTCAAATTTCCGTTGTTTTGGCACCCCATCTAAGCCCCCTGGAGAAATTCCTCTCCTTTTCGATTGTTTCAGGTTCAATTCTTCATTTTATCGAATGGGTTTTGTTTTCTTCCTCCTTGGTAGTTGGTATTTTGTTGGAAACTTTACTTGGTTCATCTCTAGAGAGAGAAAAAAATTAATAATAGTAGTAGTAGCAAAATCAAGGTGTATTTTCCAAAGGTTGGTAGTTTGGTATGAGCAAAACAAATCTCTTGGCGTTGAACTTAAATGTTTTTATTATAAAATTCGTAGGATATTCAGTTAGCATTCTATGTTGACCCTTCTTTGATTTACCCCAAATTTAAACGTTAAAAGTTCTCTTCTCTACTCCATGTCGGAGAAATCAGTTGCCGGAAGCATGCCTGATGATAAGATTACTGAGGTTGTACAAACTTCTCAATAAACTAAATAAAAAACAAAATGAATGGAACTTCTTTCGTAAGTTAAAGTTAACTTCTTAACTTCTGGTTTTGGATAAATCAGACGAAGAAAATTTTATAGAACTACTTGAAATTCAACTCGAGGGGGAGATATAATTCATTTTTTTTCCTCTCTAGATGCTTATTGAGAAATTTATACAGTCATATCTGGTTTTAATGTGTTTATCATTCATTGAATATTTTTATCTTACACAGAGAGAGAAAGAGGAAGAGAGAGAGAGTTTCTAACAGCTTCCTCGTGCATGACTGTAAATAATTCAGATGAAAGTTTTTAAAATATATCCATTTGTAAATTGTGGAAATAAAAGATCATATATAAAACGATATATTGCTTTTTATGTCTATTAATTGTTATCCTTCTTTGGTCAAGAATCTGATTCTTTTTCTCGTGTGAAGCCAACAAGAAGATGAACGTGAAATTCTCTCTGATGGAACATCTCCTGTGGCAGGTTTTTAATCTCTTCCACCTGATGCCTCTTTGACCATTTTTCATTTTCACGTCAAACTCTGTAATATGCAAGTTTTGTTCTTAGAATATCCATATTGTTTGAAGGCGAGTAAAATGCTTTTTCCAAAAGGTAAAAAGAAAAAGATTGATTGATGATATTGTGGAATTGGTTCTTTGATTAACCATGTCAATAGTTTCTTATAGTTGAGGAGTATGCTCTTTTGGACTTCTCAGTTCCATTAGCTCAGTATCATATTTCTTCCTTAACTTTGTACATTTTTTACTCTTTAGGCCATTTATGGTCAATAAGTAATGTTTCTTTTACTATTTTGTGTCTGTAGTTCTCGTCATTTGCTTGCTATATTTACCCCAACTTGAGTTGTAGAGAGAACTAGTGAAGAACATACAGAAAACAAAGTTTTCATTTTGGAAGTTGGCATATATGTTTATGTACTATTATTGATTCTTAATCATTAACAGGTGGAGTTGTAGCATTGGGAAAGTTTGATGCTCTGCACATAGGTCATCGTGAACTTGCAATACAAGCATCAAAGGCTGGACCTCCATTTCTTTTATCATTTGTTGGCATGGATAAAGTACTTGGTTGGGAGCCTAGGTATGACATAACATATTGATATCAAGACAATTTAAAGTTTTACTTTATTTGTTTATTTGGGTGCAAAATGTGTTTGACTCTTGCACTCATATAATGTGATCTTATCTTATGCTTTTTGCTAGTTGATTAAAAAATTATTTGTATTAAAATTACAAGTATATGAACGTTTCCTGTATGGATATAAGTTTAGCATTGGCACAAAGGTAAGGTTGACACCTTAGGACCCAAAGGTCACTGTTTGAATCCTGAAAACAACCTATCCACTTACAGGGGTAAGAGTGTGTACATCTACCCTCCCAAGGCCCCATTTGATGAGAGGGACTGTGTCCTTGACGACCCTTCAAACAATCCTTGTCACAATGTGAAGGTTCCTACCCTGTGACTTGGAGGTCACAGGTTCAGTCATGGAAAAAGTCTATTCAATTGTGGGGGTGGGTAGACTATGTACATCTATCCAACCGCACTAGGTGGGAGCTTCATGAGCAACGATACTGTTCTCCTTACCTCTAATGCATAAGCTGTTAGGAAACGGAACCGGTAGCTCATGCTTTACCGAACTCATCTGAGCGTACCTTATTTTATTGTTGCATACGAATCATAGGTTGGAATAACACACAAATCATGAACAGACATAGTATTGAAGTGATTTGTGAGCCTTCCTTCGTTATTTGGGGTGTCAGATTAGTAATCATTCTGCTTTTCCTCTGTTTGAATAATGAATGGTAGAAAAATGACTATAAACTCGGATGAAGCTGGATATTGAGCTATTCCTGGTGCTGTGGCATTGGCATTTTACTGTTGCCATTCATAAAACTGGTTCAGTAAGGTGAAGTTTTTATTCCACTTATAATCTGTAACCAATGTGGGTTTTTCAACACACTCCATCACTCCAAGGACATCGAGCATGATAATAGTGGGGGTGGGGTTCCAGTAGCAAGTGGCACAGTAGGTTCAACAAAATCTTGACTAGTATAGAATCTTAATAGCTTTAATACCATATTAAGGTAGGGGAATTTAAGCTTAACTTTTTGAAAATTGGTTTAGTAAGGTGACGTTTGCACCCATCTATATATATAATATAATTTGGTTACATCTTTAGTCGAAATGAGGTGTTCAACACTTGTTAGAGAGACTTGGAAATGAACATAGCATTTGCAATTCCCTAGGAAGATAATTATGATTATTAATTAAAAACATTCACAGTATGTTTGTTCTTTATTTTTGAGTTTTTTTCGGTGATTATATGTATGAAGGATGCATTAATTTGCTATGGTGGTTTAAATAATGAGTAGTTATTAAATATATAAACTTTTAACTCATGTTTTCCCCAAGCAGGGCACCTATAGTTGCTAAATGTGACCGGAAGCGAGTTCTTTCTTCTTGGGTTCCTTATTGCTGTAACACAGTCCCAGAAGAGTTTCAGGTAGAATTCTCAAGTGTACGACATCTCAGTCCACGACAATTTGTTGAAAAGTTATCGCAAGAGCTTAGGGTTCGAGGAGTTGTTGCTGGTAAATAAGTAGCTCCATAATTTACTGTCAACATTTACGAACACCTTTCACATTAGTGTATCATAATTTACTTGTATTAGCATTTATAACATAACATCAACGTTAACGTGGTTTATTCTGTTACCAATGTTTGTTCTGTGCTGGCTTCTGGAACTTCTGGTAGGTGAGAACTACCGGTTTGGGTACAAAGCCGCTGGTGATGCCTTGGAGTTAGTAAAATTTTGTGAAGAGTATGGAATGGAAGCTTACATAATCAAATCCGTCATGGACAAGAATCGTTGTTCTGCAGACATGAATTTTGTCACTAACTCGAAAGAGAAGGGACAGGTGTCGTCCACCCGTGTTCGTGAAGCCTTTGCTGTAGGGGACATGAGTTATGTATCAGAGCTTTTGGGTAGGCCACACCGTCTCATACTAATGGCCACCGACCAAGAAAGATTCAGTAGTGATCAGCATAAGATATCTGCTCCTAGATCATGCACATTGAATCTAGCACCAAAGGAAGGTTTATATGAGAAGTGTTCACTTTTGCTTGATCAGGAAAATATTGTGCAGTGTAGAGTAGTTATTGACAGCAAGTTTGTGCATATAGAAACAGATTACGGAGGTCTGAGTGATATTTTTGGTTCTCAAAATCTGCAGTTCTTGCATATTGAATTTGGCGATTCCTGCACCTGATTCAGTTTAGAAATTATTTCTATTCAAATTCATAGTCTTCTGGATTAGAGATGATTTTTATCCATCCTTCAAAGTGCCCAGATGAAACTGCATAATCTGAAGGCTGGTCTGAGTAGGTATATACATACACACTGTACCTTTCTCCCTTTCCACCCTCTTCACTGCATTATGCCTCCAAACAAAGTGATTCTGTAAAACTTGATTGATTTTGCTCAATCTCTTGTTTGAGGAAATTAAGGGTTAATTTTGGAGATTCGTGGTGCGTGCCCAGATATAAGTCTGTCAGATAACTATTATGTTGCTATACTCTTTCAAATCAGTTGCATTTGACATGTTGGAAGTTTGAGTCCTCACAGTAATGTAAGTAGTTTTTTAAGGGTTGTTTGAATCTGGATATTTTTGTTGTTGAGAAAAACATGGGATTAAAAACTATGAGAAACAATCCCAAAACAAGAAGCAGGGAAGCTAAAAACATTATCAGACTGAGAATATATCATACTATGTTTGGATAAATTATAATAATAACTGTTTGTTGAATTAGATAAAGTTCATACCAATAGAGCTGCTAAGATAGGCATACTGGTATGAACAATCCAAAAAAATGCAGTGTTAGACTAAAAATAGTGATATAAACCACAGCAAGTCAATTTCAGTCTTAAAACGAGTTAATTTTGGTCTCATTCATTCAACTCAGCTCAAATGGAATCAGTCAGGTTTACCATTTCTATATTAAAAAATAAATAAAAAATATTATTTTGTTAACACGTTTATACATCAAATTACTAAACTAAAAGCTGAAATTAATTTTATTTTATTTTTGTGAAAAGTTACTTAATTTCACCGGTATGAAATTAGCTCTCATCGTGTAATTTCGTGATGCAAGTTATCTTATTTATTTTACAACACACTAGGAAAAAATTACCTGCAGTTTATTTAAAATTTATTTTAGGTTTAATAGGTTCGGAGGTCCTTATATTTTGGGATTCGTTTCAACTGATTCTTTCAATTTTAAAAATGATCAATTAAGTCTAATTTGATAAATGTGATTCAATAATAGGATGTCCGATTAAATGCAGTTAACTCTATTAACTTTGTTACGAAGTGGCAAGCTCCTGAGGCATCCAGGTGGCTGGCATCTATAGGCGGAGCAGTTCCTCATCAGCAACCTCTCTCTGAATGCGGAGGCCAACCTGACCTCCTTCTCCGTCTCCACCGCCCCCTGCAGCCACTGCCGTCAATTCCTCCAGGAACTCTGCGCTGCCTCCGACGTGAATATCCTGATTACCTCCGATGACACGCCGCAATTCACCCCTCTCTCTCACTTCCTCCCTCACCAATTTGGCCCCCACGACCTCCTCTCCCATGGCACTCCCCTTCTCTTGGAAACCCACCACAACGCCTTAACTCTTCCCGTGACGGAAGAATCAAATCCCGGAGTCGCAACGTCCGCAGCCGTGTGAATTGCGGGACAGCGAGTGGAAGAGAACTGAAGGAACAAAATCCCTCTCTCATGGTCGTGAAAGTAGCTGATTCTTCTCCGCTCGAACCACTCCCTCACCTCCTCATCGTCGACGAGGAACGGGGCGTCGAGATTTCCGGAGGCAAAGACGTTGGAGTCGATGACACGGTCAAGGAGCTGAGCGAAATCGTCATGCCGTCGCGCGATGAAGCTGACAACCACCACGCCATCGGAGGGCGAATGAGGACTCGAACGGGTGACGGCGACGGGGAAGGGTTTCGTTGCTCCATCTTTCAAATGTCAATGCCTTCTCTTTGCCCTGCAAGATTTCGATTTCCAGCTTCATCCCATTCTTCTTCCCTCTTTTTTTTTTTGCTTTTTTTTTTTGTTTAGATTGTGTTTTAGTTTTCTGGAGTTGGCTTCCAAGGTTGCACTTGCATATTTAAGATTTAATAGGTTCGAAAATCGTGGTTTAAATATTATGGTTGGAACTGGAGCAACGAGGGCGGCGGAGTTCCTGGAGGAATTGGCGGCAGTGGCCGCAGGGGGCGGCAGAGACGGCAAAGGAGGTCAGGTTGGCCTCCGCATTCAGAGAAAGGTTGCTGACGAGAAACTTCGCTTATAGATGCCAGCTCAACTTGCTATTTCATAACAAAATTAACAGAGTTAACTGTATTTAACAGAAATCCTATTGAATTATATTTACCAAATTAGGATCTAATTGATCACTTTCAAAATTAGAGGACTCAATTGAAACGAACCCGTAAATATAAGGAACTCCGAATCTATTAAACATTTATTTTACAACAACAAAAAAGTCTTTTATCATGCATTATCGCACACCGTTTCTGAAAAAAAACCGACTATTTTTTGTAAGTATTCAAAAATATTTATAGAATGTGTTTGTAAAAATAATTTCGATACAATATTTTAAACAGTTTATGCGCATTTATTCAGTAAATCCTTAATTAAGTTAGTATTTATTTATCTTGTTCTTGAACCCAATCAAATAGAGACGGGCCGGGTCATATTCTTGAACCCGTTTCATGTAGAGCGAAGGAAGCGAAGGTTCCCACTACCACCTTTGCTGATAGTCACGATGTCCGTCACCTTCACTTCGTCACCGACATTTCCCTAAGCTTTCTCCGACTCACGGACTCGTAGATCGAGCGCGTTCTGCTGGACATCTTGAGAGCAAAGTTTGGCAGGTGGGTGAAACGCGGTAACGTTAGCGTTGGTGGAGACCCAACCCTTAGGGACGTTCTCCTCGGCGTCTCCATTTCGTCGTCAACAGGTTTGTCAATAATTCCTCCATGTGGTTGTAATTTTGGAATTAGGGTTAGAAATTGGGGAATTACGTAAGATTCTTGAACAATCATCATGGTAAATTAGGCCAAATTATGGTTCTGCGTTTCTAATTTAATTTCATTTCAATTTGATTGAGCTGCAGTTAAATACTAATTCCTCTTGTTAGTTTGGTTTTAATTTATCAACATCATTCGCAGGTGGGTTTCGTTTTCATCCACTTCCACTCCCTATCGTCAATTTTTTTCAAAACGCAGTTTTTTGTATCGTTCTATGGATGAATTACGAAACGAGGTTAATGTGGTTCGATCATAATCATACACTGATTCTTTGCAAAAACAAACAGGCTAAATTCTAACAAAGCCATTTCTATATTTTGTGATGCATTACAATTACTATTATATCCCGTATGTAGCTCCATTGCTACTATATGTTTCAGCAACTAGGCAAGTAAATTGTGTTCCTTTGAGTTCTTACTTCCTATAATCGGAGTTGAAGTTTGCCCTCTGAGGTAGTTGAACCTGTGTTTCTTAAACGAAATGTTACTAGTTTTCTACTCGTGAAAGTATTTAGTCAGATTGTGTGATAAATTTTTGGAATTTTCAACTTCCACTTTGTTGCCAGTATGTATATTGTATAATCACTCAAGTCAGATTTTTTATTTTTCATCTAGTGTAGAAATTTCAGTGTGTGGAATTGAAAAGTACAATGGCAGATTAATGATCTTTTTGTCTGAAACTACGATTTGTAACAAGACTTTTTATTTGAAGAAATTTTAACTTCCCTCATTTTGAATTCTTTTGCCTGAATTCTTGGTTAAGTCTTGACTTCTACTTGTTTCTGCTTTTCTACAACGAAAGTGAGAAGTTTACTTTTGTGGCATTTCAATTTTAATACAAATAGATTGCAGTTGAAAAAACTACTTTGAAAAGTAATGATATTTACACATAAAATCCTACGTCATTCTTACACATTAATTTTTTAGACAAAGAAAAGCACATTTGAATATACCCTGTATATCTTTCTTCACTAAAAACTGCAAATTGTAAAAATAGTGTGGAGATTTTGATGTCCTGAGAATTTTGAGACTTGTCCATTGCAGCAGATAATTATAAGTAGTGCATCATGAATACATTGCAGAAATTACCAAAGCACGATATCTTCCTTAATAAGTTGAAACTTGAAGATTTGAACGAACCTTTCCAACCAAATTTATGTATGGACTTATATTGTCATCATTTTCTTGGTACTCTCTTATTGCCAAAGCTTCAACTTAAGTAGGAAAGTCAGTGCTAGAGTAGAACTCACCCTAGGCTGTTAGTAATTCAACTAAATTATAAATGATGATGACATTCCTTTGTTTTGTATCCCTATTATACTTTAATTATTTTTTTTATTTTTATTTTTTTGCAGCTGTAGAGTAAATAGCAGTAGTAGTAGGATCTGTGTAAGATGCTGCTTCGAAGAATTGTTGCTGCATGTCCACAGTCAAGGCGCATGTTCAGCTCCTCTGTAAACCATAGCTATGAAAGTGCTATTCAGGAACTCAACAAGGTAAAGTTTTTCTTTGCTGCATTCTACTAGAATTAAATTCAGTGTCTTTTCTGTTTTTGGCACAACCATCTACATAAGTTGTCTTAATAACTACAGAGCACTCATTGACCTAACAGTCTATCACAATGCGAAGAGTTTAAGTTCACTTGTTAAATATTGTATTAAGAAGCGGTGAAGTCATTAAAATCTAACCAATTTTTTATGATTTCTACTTTACTAATTAGTATCTACTCTGGAGGTTTTTCTCCAACAGTACATAGAAATGTTGGTGAAGTTAATGTGATTCATGTAAATTGCTTATTTTATTTCAGGAAATGGAATCGGTATTTGGTGATCCTCCTGCAAATGGACTCGCTAGCTCTGCAAACAATTTGAACAATGAAGCCCAACTGCCAGCTCCAAACATTAGTGACAGTTCTTTTCAATTGACTCATACTAGTAAATCGGGGGAAGCTCAAATGGTAGACGTGTCTCCAAAAGAAAGTAGTAAAAGAAATGCCACTGCTGTATGCAAGGTAATTCTTGGGAAGAAGGTGTTTGACTTAGTCGTGGCCAATCAAATGGTGAAAGGAGATGTGCTTACCGTGGCAAAAATTGCCGGCATAACTGCAGCAAAGCAAACTAGCAATCTTATCCCTTTGTGCCATAACATAAACCTTTCACATGTGCAAGTGGATTTGAGATTAAATCACGAGGACTTCAGTGTAACAATAGAAGGGGAAGCTGCATCAACAGGTAAAACCGGGGTTGAGATGGAAGCGATGACGGCTGTGTCTATTGCGGGCTTAACAGTGTATGATATGTGTAAGGCTGCTTCAAAAGATATAGCTATTACAGATATAAGACTTAAGCATAAATCTGGTGGAAAAAGTGGAGAGTACTGGTGGACATAATGATGGTTTAATTTCCATTGCAAACAATACGAAAATGCTATTATTCTTCATATAGTTTTCTGCACCAGCGTAAACTCTATACATGGCTTCCTAGTTATGGGAGGCATGAATGTTGGGGATAGTTTTTAGTACGTTTCAATTACTCAACTTTCATGGCTCTTGGTAAACATTGTCAAATTTTGGTTATTGGTCTAGGTTTCAGTTCAAATTTCTTCTACCAAAAATTACAAGGTTTCTGGTCAAATGTCTTTACTTCAAATTTAATATAATTATAATTTATGATTGGTGTAAAAAGCTATTAAGGGGTTATTTAGATGGGATAAAATAGTGTAATAAAAGTAGGAAAGAATGAACTTGGTATGCTCTAATTTTCACTTTCAAGCATTGATACTAAGACAGGGATTGAGGTTGAGGTTGAAAAGACAAATCACCTATAAGGGTGAAAGGACGATAACTCATTCTAAGTTTGTGGGGTAAATTGTATGATTTTTTTTATAGGAGGACGTAATACACGGACACTATAGAGATAAAATAACACTGTATCACTTAGAATATTAATATTTTAATCAGATTTTTTAATTTGAAATTTTAGTACGTATTATTATATTATTAAAATGATTTTCAAATGAAATCATTCTAAAACTATAATTTTCCATTTTAGAACTCAACTGTATATTTTTATTATTAAATATTATTAATACTAATATTATTTGTAGTAATATTACTAACTTTAGCATTAGTAATGTTGGTATTATACTTCGTATTGATTAACATCTTTTACATATTTTTATTATGTTTTGGATATTTCATTTTTTATTTTGTCTCTTTGTAAAATGAAAAAACAATGTCAAATCCATTTAAAAGTTAAGTTTTTACCCAAAATTAATCAAACTAGACATGCAACTTATAAATTGATCAAATAAACAACAGTCAAAGGTAGAGGACAGAATAATCAGATCAAGAAAAATTGCAAGCTTCATACCATACTTATTGAAAAAATAATTTATATCATTAATTATTATCTCATTAATTATTACCTTATTAATGCATATATAATTTAAAGATTGAATGAATAATTATTATCTCATTAATACATATATACATAACTCAATGATAAATTATAAGCTATTAATTATATAAGAGTATTTATTTATTGTTTTTGAGTTTTATTATATAACTGTATTAATTATATAATATGGATTTATTTTGATTGATTTTGTGATTATAAAATTTTGATAAAAACTAGATTTACTTTAAATTTGAATTAAAGTTAAAGAAAATTATATTTTTCTACTGATTTAATAAATATAGAGAAACATATCTTTATATTATTGTGACAATATTATCCAATTATATAAGAATGTGATTATGTTTGATTAATAATAAAAAAATTATTTTTCAATTTTGTCTATTTAATAATTAATTTTTAAAATTTGAATTATTTTTCACAATAAAAAGATTATTTACACAATAAAAATATTTATAATTAAATTATAAAAATTATTTATTTTTGTAACATTTATTTAACAGGTAATTATACTAAAATAAAATATCACAAATTTAATAATTCAAAGCATATAATCCACACTACTGAAATTGCTGTTATCCAAATGTATAACCACAAGACACGTGCCAAGAACTAAAATATAAATTATTATATGAATTATATAATATCTTTATTTTATTTTTATATCTACCTGTATGTTAGATATAAGAATATTATGTATAAATATATTTAAAAACAATAATTAATTATAATTGATAGAATGATATATATATATATATATATATATATATATATATATATATATATATATATATATTTTTTTTTTTTTAATAACATCTTTTACATCTTTTTGTTATGTTTTGATTTTGTCCCCGTGTAAAATGAAAAAATCATGTCAAGGCAACTTTCTTGAATTGGCATTAGACAGCTAAACTCGCTTTGAAATTTGACTACTCTCACCTTTGATTATAAAATCAAAACATGTTAATTCATGAAAGGAAATAAAGGTTGTCGTTGAAGTCAATGTTACTTTACCTTTTTTTTATTCCTTTCTGCACAGACATCTCTTTTTTGTTAAAGCCAGATTCTCAATTTTGAATTTTTCTTCAATCTTATCTCAGGAATAGACACTTATTTTGACTAACCGTTATATCAGTTAAACCAATATTCCAGTTAGATTTACAACATATAGGGGCAGAAAAGTCCTTTCACATTAACAATACCTATTTCCGGTTTTCTTGGAGGTGGATTTCATCTAGTGACAGTCCGCCACGTGGCTTAATCTGGATGATGCATTCGTCATCACGGTCACAGTTATTTTGATTTTAAATATGGAATCTTTAGGTTACGAAGAAGTTTGAAATTAAATTGTAGGATACCCAATTCGCCAAAAGAAAGCTTCTGGGTGGGCGTGTTCACACTTCCGATCGAATTGGGCTGTCTAAACGACGACGTTGACAGCCCGGTTCATTCATACGTTTCCAGCTTCTTTCAGGTAGAATTTGAAAGGAATAAACTTTTTTGCAATCGAATATCCCTTTTCTATATACCCTACCCTACCTTTTTTTTCCTATTATTCACGTATTTTTGTGTTCTTATTATTCCCACGCGTATTTTCTACGTGTGATTTCTGCGGTGCACGTTTTTTCTTTCTCCTGCCAATTGGGTGCCAGCCCCACCAACCCTTCTTATTCTTCCTTTCTGATTTCTCTTTGTTTTCCTTAAAGCATTGTTCTTTCCTCTAAAAATTGGTAATTACTCGCAATTCCTACATTGGGTCGGGGATTTTGATTGCAGATAAGACAGGGTTGCTCGCTACTTATCAGGGTTATGATTTAGGTTTCATAAGCTTTTTCTCTGGGTTGAGTTGAGTTGGGTTTCTGCAATGAGTTCGTTTTCTGGTGCCATTCAAAGACCTCTTGTGGCGGCGGCTGCGGTTGCTGTTGCTTCTTTCTCTGCTGATGTCTCTGATAAATTGCCGTTCGGTGGATCATCACTTGATGGTTCTACCTCTACATCTTGTAGCAACGCACAAGAATCAGATTCATTGTGGGTTTCTCATATTTCGGATTCAAAACTTGCTAACCTCTCTTTTGTGACCCGAATTCCGGTTCCTGTGCCCAATGTTCAGTTCCGTGTGCCAAGTTTGGGTCACAATTGCGTTTCAAATTTGCACCATTCTTCAGTTTTCTCGTCACCACTTCTTCTGAATTATTATCATTCGGCTGATTTGCGCAAAGTGTCAAGGCCTGCTACACGTTCAGATGGTGCCTCCAATTCAACTTCTGAGGGCATGTATAAATGGCATTTGCCCGACCCGAATGCTTTATGTGATTCAAGTTGTTCATTGACAAAGTCAAGGACAGTGGTGGTGTTGCTGGGATGGTTGGGAGCAAGGCAGAAACACTTGAAAAAGTATGCGGAGTGGTACACTTCAAGGGGGTTTCATGTCATTACGTTTACACTTTCAATGGGTGAGATCCTGAGCTATCGTCCGGGAGGGAAGGCTGAGGAAAATGTTCAACTGCTTGTCGACCACTTGGCTGACTGGTTGGAAGGGGAAAATGGAAAGAATCTCGTCTTTCATACTTTCAGCAACACTGGATGGTTAACGTGAGTGGAATGTGTAATTTGCAAGCATCGAATTTTACAGTGTTCTTCTGTTGTGTTTCTTCATTGGTTTGGTATTCATTGTTGCAGATATGGTGTTATTCTTGAACATTTTCAGAAGCAAACTCCAAATGTCATGGAAAGAATTAAGGGATGCATTGTAGACTCTGCACCTGTTGCGTATCCTGACCCACAGGTAAATTCTTATCCCTTGTGAAACTTGATGAACGTAGCTGTTGTGTATATTTCGTGTTATCATTTGCTACGATGTCTGTACACTGCTATCCTATACACTGTCAAAATTATCAATTAAGTTGCCTTCTTGGGTTGCAATAGATTGATCAATTGAGAACTTGGTCTTGGGTATTGTGCTTGATTTTACATCTAAGGAATTGAGGCAACATTTGGTTGAGATCTTTGACTTTTTCAGTTTTATTTGGCCTTTATTCTTGGTGTGGGGATAATTAAATAGAAAAGAATGAAGTTATGCTAATATCAGTTATTTTTAAGCCCTTAAGAAACTTTTTATGTTAAAATGACTAAACTGATACCTGATTTTAGGAATGTTGAGGCTTATGCAAAATTCGGAGATATGATTTTAAATATCTGATTACCGTTACAGGTGTGGGCCTCAGGTTTCTCTGCAGCATTTCTGAAAAAAAATAGTGTTGCAACAAAAAGACGTGTGTTTTCTGATGAATCTGGCATTAAAGTATCCATTGGCAGCGAAGATGATTTAGGACTCAAACCTGCGGTAACAGAAGCAGCTTTGCAACTAATTCTGAAGAAATTTTTTGGGATCATTCTGGATCTTCCTTCGATAAATAGGTAAAGAATGACCCAAATTGTTCTTCTAATTGATTGTTTTTATAAAAATGTTCATATTTCATCCCAAGTTTTGCTTGTTTTTATTCCTGAAAATGGCTATTTTATGTGCGTATTCGACCATTGTTGATCAAAAACTGTCACAACAATATAATGGTTGAGGAATATGATCGTATTTGATGACAATTTAGAGATACAAATGTCCTAAAACAGGAGTATATAAATTAGTACACACGATTGTATCATTGTTGAATTTCTGGAGTTGAACTTGAATATGAATTGCTTCGGTTGGTTCTCTAGAAAAAGTGATATCTTGCAAATTACAATCCCCTTAAAATTTAACATTATACACTCAAGATTTTAACAAATTTCATTGCTAGAAAGTTGTATGTGTGTGATTTTTGGGAATAGGAGAACATTCCATAGAGAAACGTTATGGTCTTTGTGGTCTTGATTTCACAAGACATGACTAGACATCAAATAGATAAAGATTCAATATTTGTTTACATATATGATATCTTTAAATACTAATCATTCTGTTTAAGTTCCTATATGATAACTTTGGTCCTAACTATGATGATTTTGTTCAAACGCAGGAGGCTCTCTGATGTTATGAGCATGTTGTCATCAAAACAACCAAGGTGTCCACAGTTATACATGTATAGCACTGCTGACAGGGTTATTCCTGCTGATTCTGTGGAATCGTTTGTAGAGGCTCAGCGTAGGGCTGGACATGATGTGAGGGCATGCAATTTTGTGTCCTCACCCCATGTTGACCACTTCAGGAATGACCCAAAATTATACACATCTCAACTCAGTCAGTTTTTGGAGGAGAGTGTTCTTAGCCGTTGTAAATCTCACTAATTGCCTCACTCACATACACACCATATAGTTCATTTCTTTTGATTTTTCAAAACAACCATTCCTTTAATGGGTCCTTAGGACTATATCAAAAGCCAACAACAACAACCTCATTGGGATTGCACAATTGTTCCCTCATAGATTATATTTGATTCATTCATTGTTATATATGATAGTGTGAATGAAAGACATATTACACAATTGGTCCCTCATATTCATTCATATATTGAATAGTGCAGATGAAAGAGATTGAAACTGTCTCCTTTGGTTGTTTCTTTTACCTTGGGTGGTGGGTGGAAAAGTGGCTGATATTCTGTTAACTATGTTGCTAACTATTGCAAAATATGTCCATTACTGATATCTGAATACAAGTTGTGAATTTTTATATAAGGGATTTGTTGAATATTTAAATTTTGAACTTGTGTTAATAGTGTAGTATGGTTTTGTTGTAAATTAAAAAAATATAGAAATTTCAATTAATTTATAAAATTTATTTGATTTTTTTTTATGCATGGTAATTTTCATGACAACTTTCATATACTGGAATCTTATTCGAATTCGTTTTCGTATTTCTGTTTAAAAAAATATATTGATGTCTATTTTCATATGTGAAGGTAATATTTTCACTTGCAATCGATCGTGCACGTGTCATCTTTCACTTTGGACACATGTTAAAGGGTATTTTCTTACTCTACCCTTATAACTACTAAGAAGGCAAATATTAGCGTGGTTAAAACAAATTGGAAGATTATTGAGAATGAAATTGTGGCTAAATTTGTCATCTCCTAAAATTACTTGTAAATTAGTTGTTGATGAAAAAATTTAAAATAAAATATTTTTAGTGTAAATTATGTTAAATAAAATAAAATAATTATTAAAAAAAATTAATCAAATTATATTATAATAAAATAAAATTAATAGAAATTAAATTGAAATAGATTATAGGTGATTAGTTTAAATAAAAATAAGTAATGATTTCTATATATTGTTAATATTACTTTTGTTCGTGTCGATTAAAATTCATCTATAATATATGCCTTTTTTAATTATTATCATATCACATTTTTACTCTCTTAAAAATATCAACATTATGATAAAAACTATCTTAAAATTAAAAATGATTTATAATAAATTTTTAAAAAATTATTTATTTTCTTTTATAGCACCTGTGCTTTCACTTATATTTATAAAGATTTTTAATCTATTAAAATCAAGATGAAAAATAATAATTACAATTGGAACGAGGCAACGTAATTTAGAAGAATCATCATGATTGCTTCTTTTTGAATCACTCAACACTGCTTCCACCACACTCTCTTCTTCTGATTCCCAAACTCATTGAGTTAGGGTTTCCTCTGCGTTAATGGCTTCAAATTCGATCCATGGCAACGGCGTATCGGGATCGAAGCTCTGCATAAACGACGTTCTAAGGGACGACGAGCTCCGTTCCGTTCTGGGGCGGGTGGAGACTGAGAAGGACAAGGAAACCTTCGGTTTGGTCTGCAAGCGATGGCTTCGGTTGCAGAGCACCGAAAGGAAGAAGCTCGCAGCACGTGCCGGTCCCCACATGCTCCGAAAAATGGCCGATAGGTTCACACGCTTGGTCGAATTGGACCTTGCTCAGTCCGTTTCTCGTTCCTTTTACCCCGGCGTCACCGATTCCGACCTCGCCGTCATCGCTAATGGCTTCACTTGCTTGAAGATCCTCAATTTGTATAATTGCAAAGGTTCCTTTTTTCTCTCTTCTTCCTTGTTTTTCTCTGATTTGCCTTTCAAATCTTGATTTTCTCTACTCTGATTTACTACGATTGTTTATTGTTTTTCTATATTTTTCTGCTATGTTAACTTCCATGGACGGAGGACTAAAAACAAAGATTTGACATCACTTTTAAAGGGTGTCCTTTATTTAGTTAGTTGTTTTTACTAAGCTGGAGGGTTCAAGTTTTATGATTAACAGGGGCAATGTTGTTGTGTAATATGCAGGAATTACAGATGCTGGAATGAAAGCTATTGGTGAAGGTCTTTCCTTATTGGAGTCGTTGGATGTGTCTTACTGTAGAAAGCTGACCGACAAGGGATTTTCAGCCGTTGCCAAAGGCTGTTCTGGCTTGCGGATATTACACATGGCTGGTTGTAGATTTGTTACTGATGGTGTATTAGAAGCTCTCTCAAAAAACTGTCGTAGCTTAGAGGAGTTGGGATTGCAAGGGTGCACAAGTATCACTGACAATGGACTGATATACCTTGCAAGTGGGTGTCATCGGATCAGGTTTCTGGACATCAATAAATGCAGTAATGTCAGTGATGTTGGGGTTTCTAGTATTTCTAGGGCTTGTTCATCTTCACTCAAGACATTGAAACTCTTAGATTGCTACAAAATTGGGGATGAAACCATATTATCCCTGGCCGAATGCTGTCGTAATCTGGAGACTTTAATCGTTGGAGGTTGCCGGGATGTCTCTGCCGATGCCATAAAGTCGCTGGCTACTGCTTGTGGAAGCAGCCTTAAAAACTTAAGGATGGATTGGTGTCTAAACATTTCTGATTCCTCATTGAGATGTGTTTTAAGTCAATGCAGAAACCTTGAGGCACTGGACATTGGTTGCTGTGAAGAGTTGACTGATGCTTCTTTTCAGTTCATAAGCAATGAAGAGTCCGCCTTGAGTTTGAAGATTTTGAAGGTTGGTAATTGTCCAAAGATCACAGTCACAGGCATAGGCATTCTTGCGGGTAAATGCAGTTCTTTGCAATACTTGGACGTGAGGTCATGCCCTTACATTACGAAGGCTGGTCTCGACGAGGCTGGTTTCCATTTTCCCGAATCCTGCAAGATTAATTTTGATGGTAGCATCAGTGAGCCTGCTGTGCTTCTTTAATACCATAATAATTTCAAAGGATTGGTTTCACCGTTAGATCTTCATTCGTAAACTTATTGATAAGGCGTGCCTTTGTAAATTTGATGAGAATGTGATCTGCTCTGATGATGTTAGTTCTCTTGTGCAACCCATGTATCATGTAAGTGTACTAAAATGGTGTCCGATGTATCATATTTTATTAATCAGTTCGGTTGTAAATTTGAAGAGAACAATTGTTTTTGTCTTATTTTATTTCCGTTCTCCTGCCGTATAGAGATCTGCTCTTTTCGCATGATTGACACTGAATATGAGCTTAGAAACCCCGTTTTGTGTATTACAATTAGTACAATTCGATCCTTTTTATGAAATTTAGAAGAAAAAGTTAAAAGAGTTGTGGATTCTGGTAGTATCTGTAATCCACCACTTTTAAGTATCTGTAATCTACCTCTTGATAACTTGTTTTTGGTTGATTTGATTAATGGGAGTAAAAGATTATGCAATCAGCATCAGAGAAAATGGTGGGCTTTTGGTAGAAAGGAAAATGGTGTTTCAAGTCAAGAAGAGTCCTTTAATTAGTGGTGGAAAGATGAAGGATGGTCGTATGAAATCATTTGCAGAGATACTTTGATAGTGAAAAGGGGGAGACATTTCTTCTTGGTCAATGTTACCTTATTCCTGTCACTGCCAACATTTCTCCTGCTGCCTCTAACTCCATTATCCATTCTACTGCACTTTTTCAGTGAGAGAGGAAGAAGAAGAAAACTTCATTCTAATATTTCATTTATTCTAAAAACCTTATTATAGATTATACAAATCTTATTCTAAATATTATGTTCCAGAACATATTTCATATATTTTAAAAATTTATTATGAAAAGTTCATCTAAAAATTCATTTTATGTTTCGATTTTTTTTTTAATTTTATTTTAGAAATACTGTACTGAACATTTTAGAAAACTTTTCTTAACTCTTCCAGAACAAACGATTTGAAACTAAATTTAGAAAATGTAAAACATCACATTAAAAATTAGGAGGGTGCACTTAGAATTTATATTACTTCAAGATGAAAAGGGTACACGCTACCAATGTTTCAGGACTTTGTTACATATTCATTAACGAGGCCAAAATCTTTGACTGAAAACTTGCATTTTACGTTTATGAGTATTTATTTTAACATTTTGTTTAAGACACATGTGTCTTTCATTGGTTATCAATGTGTTTTAAATAAATTATATAAGAGTTAAATATATTTTTAATTTTTAGTAAAATTTAAAATAAATATTTTTTTGAAATTTTAAAATTTTAATTTAATTTAATTTTTCAACTTGTGAAATAAATTATTTAATTTTTTTAACCAAAATTTATTTAATAATATTGAATAAATTTAATAAAATTTAGTTAAAAAAACTAAATTTATTTATTTATAAAATTGGAAAATTAAATTAGATTAAAATTTAAAAAAAAGAAGCTAATTTTAATTTCAACTAAAACTTAAATGTGAAAAGTATATTTAACCCACTTTATAATTCATATAATTAATATGTACATACATAAACCATAAAAAAAAGTAATGATTATCGTTCATCTTGTTATAACAGATTTAGACTCCGTTATGAAAAAATACTCATTAAAAAGGTAGATATTAACTTGTTTATGAGTTAGTTTAATAAACAAGTGGTTTTGAATTTTTTTTTAATAATAAAAAACTTATGGTCAGTTTAAAATATATTTTATTAATTAAAGTAGGTTAAAATAGTTATAATTTGATTTTTTTAAGATGTGTAGGTTAGAACTTACTGTTCCTTCGCCAGATTATTAGAAGGATTAACTTGATTCCACTTGAATGATTTTGTTAGATATTTTACTAGTTTATTTATTTATTATTCTTTCTATTTCTGATTCTTTGACTTCCTAGGCTAAAAAAAATTCCCTAAGGTAAGGTTCTTAACAAGTAAAATGTAGTTTTTAGGGTTTCCCTGATGAAGACATTTATAATTGCATGGTAAGAAGTTATGAAATGAGTTGAGAAAAGTTCAATTTTCCACAACTTGAAGACATTTCATTACTATTTTTCTAATTCTTTATTGGCCAAAATGAGACGTTAGATGAGACCCACTAATTAACACAAAAACTAAAATAACAAAAAATGAGAAAGATCCTTTACCAAATTCAACGATAATAAAAGACTATAACTAGACAACTATTATTTTATTATTATTATTATTATTATTATTATTATTATTATTATTATTATCATTATTTATTATTATTATTATTTTTTGTTATTTAATATTATTATCATTATTATGATTACTATTACATTATTATCCATTTATTATACCTTCCAAACAAACCCTGCCATTTCTTTTATCTACGCTCCTTCCATCTCCGCCGTACCATGTCGGAAGCACCACCGTCTCAGACACCGCCTCAAGCCGCTGACGCACCTCCGCCGCCATACTGGTGCTATCACTGCGAGAAGCGCGTTTCCGTTGAAACGCCCGCCAATCTCCCCGACGTCGTCTGCGGAGAGTGCAAAAACGGCTTCGTGGAAACCATCCCCACGCCGTCGCGCTCGCGCACGCCCTCCGCCTCCTCCGATGACCCTTACTTTGGCTCGCAGTTCCTCCAGGTGCTTCGCCTCATCGCGCAATCTGCACGTGATGATGACGCGTCGCCGCCGCCGCCGCCGAGCCGTTCTCCGGAGAACGATTTCCTCAGGATCGAGCTGGGCGGCTGGGACAACGACGAGGAGAACGAAATCGAGAACGATGACGATAACGGTGACGAGGAGTTCGAGGAGCATGAGGAGGCGGAGGATCGCTCCGGCAACGAGGATCCGCACGGAGATGACGAGGATCTGAGAAGGAGAAGGCGCGAGCTGCTTCGTCTTCGGATTAGGGATTTGGCGACGCGCACGAGGAGCATGCGGAACCGGATCTTGGATTGGGCAGAAATTCTGATGGGCCTGGAGGACAATTCCATTGAGTTCCGCCTCAGGGTGCCGGAATCCGACCGCTACGTCGGGAATCCGGAGGATTACGTCGACGCGGCGGAGTACGAGGCGTTGCTGCAGACGCTGGCGGAGACCGACGGCGGAGGCAGGAGAGGAGCGCCGCCGGCGTCGAAGTCGGCGGTGGAAGCCTTGCCGACGGTGAAGATTGCGTCGGAGAGTGAAACTGTGGTGTGCGCTGTATGTAAGGATTTGCTGGGTGTTGGAGAGGCCGCTAAGAGGTTACCGTGCGGGCATCAGTATCATGGAGATTGCATTGTTCCTTGGTTGAGCTCTAGAAATTCTTGCCCTGTTTGCAGGTTTGAGCTTCCAACGGATGATAGGGAATATGAGGAAGAGAGAGTGGTTAATGCTGCTTCTTCGAATTCGAACGGAGCTTCGAGTTCCGGTGGAGGTGGAAGGACCATTGTTTGATTCCGCTTGGTATGTTCCGTTTTGCTCCGTTCTCTTCTGTCCTGCCATTTCTGTAATATATTTCGTGCTTTCTGAATTTCTTCTTTTTTGTTAGTGGATTTTCATCAAAGCTTGCACCATGTTATTATTTATTTGAAGCTTTTATTATGTAGTTGGCTTCTTAGCTATCGGATGCTAAGATACTTGTATATAGCACATTTGAATCAATGTGATCAGATCACACTACCTCAATCGAATTTGTACTTTCTCCCTGTTATGCATATTCCTTTTTGGTTGCTCGACTCAATCATGTCATATGTTCTGTTTGTTGAATAAGTATACATAACCCCGTGCATTTGTTTCTGTTTTTGGTTTTCCCTGAGATTATTGATATTCTTTATTTCCTCGAAGAAGAGATGTTGTTTAGGACTTGGGAGAGGGAAAGAAAGGAAGAGTGCAGAACAGAGCTTAAGGTAGCATCCATAAGTTTTTTTTTTGGTCACTGTTCAGTTCAGCAATGGAAGAAGCATTTGAGTACCAGTCTAATGTCCATTGTGTGAGTAACGTAAAGAGGCTACGAATATCACTTATTCGTTAAGGGAGGCATCCGAAAAGATTGAACTCTAAAGATTTACTCATGTGAATCAAGCTGGTAGCTTGAAGATGAAACTAACACTTCCGTTTCATTTCTCGAGCAATTTGATTAGCATGGGTTTTGTGAGTATCCGATTTCATTATTGTCCCTGCTCTGTTAAACTAGAATGAGAATCTTAATTTGAAACTTGTCTGTCGCACAAATACTCTAGTGGCCAGGAAAGAGGAACAACAGAAAGGCGCTGCCATTTTTCAAACAAAGAATGAGAGAAACTGGAACATGACTGCATTAATGGGCAGGAAAACATACGATATGAAACAGGAGATTAATTTTATAAACTAGTTGTACCACTTTGGTGGAGAATTTCGTGGTTCAGGATATTTTTCTATCTTTATAGGATGGAGCGATGTCTAAAGACGCTGCTCCTAGTATCTTTAGTTTTTCTTTTTTTTTTACCTAAAAAGGGAACAGGCATGACTCTGATAAGCTCTCTAGATAGACCAGATATTGTCTCTGCATTTTGGAAAAGGAGAGGTTTGAAACTGTTTCTACCATACTTTCTGTTCCTTTGCGACTCATCAACAGTGTTTGATTTGATTAAGGACTTCATCTTCGATTCTCCTATATAGTTACTTTGTCATCTTCTGTGACATGTATAGGCATTGTTCATCTCTATTCAGTAAGTCAATTGTCTAAACACGTTTCACTGATGAATGTTCCGTGAGTGCAAGCTGATGAACCTTATTTATATTTTCACAGTAGTCATAAGTTTTAGGTTGAGTTGAGAAATCATTGACTGCTTGGTCCTTTTGCTCCATCTCTTCTACATTTTATTCTCTATGTGAGATGCTTGTTTTCTTTTCTGTCTTGGGAAAATTTTCGAATGAAATAAATGACCGTGTTTGATTAAATAGGTTCAGATAAAATGATCATTAGCTTTGGCAAAGATAGTCATTGTGAATCTTTATAAGACTCTGATGGGAGATGTTAAGGCTGTGAGAAGTCCTACTTCAACACCATTTTCATATCCTTCAACTTCTGGAAACGAGATTATTAAATTTATGATAGTAGTCCTTGATTATGTTTATTTTATTTGGCGGACTTGTGCTGATGACGCGTCTAATTTTGAAGGATTAAATTGAGTTACCCCATAGGTGATATATAGTTATGGACAATGTTCTGTGGCTCAACGTTCAAAAATGTCCAAAAATGTCCACATAGAGAGTATGCTATAGAGAATTAGATTTAGCTTACCTGACAAAAATTGATGACGGTCGATTTTTGTTTTCATTGAAACTAAAGATGCCACACTTTGCTAAACAAAATACAAAGATGGTCAACCAAATTTTGTTTTTCTCTCTTGTTGCTGAATATATGTTTAATCATCTTTTTCAAACTAAGATTACCTTAAATCGCTTGATTTTCGATTTTGTGTCATAGTTAAACGATAGTTATAAAAACTGAAAACCTTAATATAATTAGAATAAAAATATACAGGGGATGTTTACAGCATCATCGTCTTTACTGTTTAGTTTGTGATTCAGCTTTATGTTTTTGTCAAGATAGCGTTCCCATCCTGAATATTCCGAGGTCCTCTTTGCAACATGATAATTGTTGCTGTTATTACCTTATCACAATCATGGACTGTCATGGCTCATAGTTGCTACCATCACTCTTTTGTCTTGTCCCCTCCTCTCATTTCTGCTACCACTTTTATTTATTCTAACAAAAATCAGTTTGGAATTACACCTATAAATTATAAATCATTTCTGCTACCACTTTTATTATATATTTTTAAACTTAAAACTTCATAATTTTACTGCTTCAAAAATTTAAAATTAAAAAGTGTATTAAAATTACATTGATCTCAATGTTATGTATTAGAAGACTTATTATCTCTTAATGACCTAGTTAGTTAAGGAAGCATATTAAATATTAGGTGGAATAGGAATATGA
This sequence comes from Vigna angularis, assembly GCF_016808095.1. NCBI lineage: Eukaryota > Viridiplantae > Streptophyta > Magnoliopsida > Fabales > Fabaceae > Vigna > Vigna angularis. The sequence goes on along the minus strand of NC_068972.1, from coordinate 1,058,712 downwards.
TTGGGTTGAGAAATAAGGGAATGTGGAATCATTTAGAAAAATAACATCTGATTATAAGGGATCATATTACTCTTTACCAAAAACCTTAAAGCAATAAGTTAATGAGTCTTTCACTTTTATAAGGTGTTTTACTTTCTCATTTTTATCCAACATAGAATCTTAGATTTTCAACCGTTTCATCCATGATATATATTTAAGTGTGAAGGGTTAGTTTAATTTTTATTTCAGATAAAAATAGAGTTAAAGGAATTATAGAAGATCAGTATAATAAAAAAAATTATATCAATCATATTAAACATTATAACAATCATATTATATGAAAATTGTTTAATACCATTTTTAATTTTGTACGTTAAAGAATTTGAAGAAGAAATGCGAAAGCGACTTTCACAAAGTGTCACGTTGCCAAACAACTTCCATCCTTTCCCAAGCAACAGTGCAGGTTATGACTCAGTTCTGTCATAATTAGTTTTTGTAGGAAGTCATAATTAGTTATAAAGTTGATTAATAATAATAATAATAATAATGTGTTAAAAAATTGAGAACTAACAACTTAATAAAGGAATGAGTTGACTTATGGAACTAAACATATTTAATAAAATGGTTAAATATCTTTTATATCCTTAATTTTTTTTGTAAAATTAAAATTTATTTTTATTTCAAAATTTGATATAATTTGATTTCAATCTTTAAACATGAATAAATATAAATTTTTAATGTAAGGGTTAAACAAACTTTAAAATGAATAGATACAACTTTCTTAATTTAGTTGCGTTGAATTTTTTTATATATTAAACAACATTACACAAATCTTATTAAATAGTAAAAGGAATTAATGTTTAGAAATATGTTTAATCCTTAATAAAACTTAAAACTAAATAATCAATGAGTTGATTTATGAAAATGAAAATATTTTATAAAATTAATCAATCAAGCGATACATATAAAATGATGTAAAATGAAATCTTATAAGTCTTATCAATTGAACTCAAGAAAATACATACTAATTATATATTCAGGATAAGATTGATCTCTTGAGATAAATTAGAAATATAATAATACAAATATTAAAAAATAAATGAAAATAGGAATAAATATGTAATCTAGAATAAATTCACCAAATAATATAACAAAACCTAATAGAATTAAATAAAATCAAATAATAATCAATTAAGAAAATAAACATAAACACAATACAGAGATATGAACCTTAATTTTAACTTATAAGCTGACAAGGGTACTAAATTATAAGAATAACTTATCAAAATGCAGAAGCAAAAACTACTGACAGAGTTCTCTGATCAAGAAAATCATAAGTTTTCTACAACCTAATTTTGTTTGATTGATTTAGACTCAAAATTTATTTATTAAATGTTAAAAAATTTCAAAGAATAAACTTTTCTGTGTTCAACAAGCAAACCAAAAGAATAAAAACCACCAGTTTTTTTTTTTTAAAATCATATATATCATTAACAAAATTATGTAAAATCTTTGTACATCTTGAGAAGCTTTGCAACTTCACAGAATAAGTGAAGAAGCAGATGGGACAAACAATTTTACTGATGCAGTATTTTCCTCTAAGATTGAGAAACAGCCTGCTGAAGAGATTTGAGAGCTTTCTGATAATGAAAGAAACCCAAGAACCAGAAATCGAAATCATCTACTGTAACTATTTCTATGTACTTCTGCGAAGGCTTTTCCACATTCTGACTTTTGTTCACAGACTTTATCTTTGTAATGGGAATGGAGACCTGAAATGACAGAGTAAAACATCAGCAAAAAGTATGAAGAAAGATTGAAGAGATAGCTAGCAAAGAAAAATTGATTAAGAAATTCACCTTATAACGAACTCTGATATTTTCTCCATCTGGGGTTGTGACCCTGATGGATCTGTCACTGCAAAATGCAACTTTATCAGTGGATATGAAGAGAAGACCAGCCATAGGACCAGATGTGGTTGATAAGTAGCATTGTGATGCTTTCAACAGCTTCTCTCCTTCTGCAACACTAAACAGTTGCATGAACACTTTTTCTACTCCACCAACCTGAAGAATTCTTGCTCCCATACTCAATTTCCCTTTCACTGTATCTGTTATCTTTGGACCAAGCTTCACAGCTGTTACAATTACAACAGGTTTAACCAATCAATAAGAGCTTTGTTTTGTTGTGACAGAAATGTTTGCTGTGTCTTAAGGTTCTGTGCCAAATATTATGACAGAAATGTTTGCTGTGTCTTAAGGTTTTGTGCCAAACATTATGACAGAAATGTTTGCTGTGTCTTAAAGTTCTGTGCCAAACATGAAACAGTGCTTGTTCTATGTTTTGCAGTTGAGAAAAAGTGAGAATTGAACATAAGGTTTTAAAGATTACATACCATGTTCTCGGACTCTTTGCAAGAATCCAGATTTGTGATGTGTTCTACTTTGCTTTGATTTAGTGATAGACTTGGTGTATTTTCCACGAGCATCAGGCAAATAGTATCTCTTTGATGATTTCCCACCATGGTATGTGGAGGTGACAGAAATTCCATTAGCAAGCTCATGAATAAGTGTGGCCTTCATTTTTGTTGTTATCTTTTGGAAGTTAAATGCTCTTCTTGAGATAATATTCAAGAACTCTTAACAACTTTGGTTGATGAATCCTTGTATTTTAGAAGGGTATATAAATGGCCAAAAGGAAACAAGTTGACTCCTAACTTTTTGCTGGGTGAGTCAGATATGGATCATCATGAAGACTAAAAGGAAAAAAGTAATTCAAAATTTGAAGATTTGCATGTTCGGTTGCCCCCAGAAAAAAGAAAAAAAAAAGAAAGATATGTTTATTTTTATTAAAGATTAAAGGCAACTTTCTGATGTTCAAAGTATCCCTCTGTATTGATTCTGTTGAATGTCAATGTAAGATCTCTGAATATATAAAAACTTGAAACGTGATTGGACTTGAATAATTGGCTTTTAGCTCATTTGGATATTGATCAATCTAGGTTGGTCATTGGTTTGCATTATTTCTATATATTTCAAACTACACCTATGATTTTTCCAAGGTTTATAGACAGAACCTGTTGTTCTTGTTTCATGTTTCATGTATCTACAGAGATAATGTTGTCACGTTTACTATTTCTGGCTGGAAGTTTTGCCATGAAAATGGGGAAAGAGAATAAGAGAAAAATCCATCTACCCCATAAAAAGAAATTATAAGGTTCGAAATTAAAGCACAGGGCAATCTTTTTCTGATATCTTAGGAAAATAATAATAATAATAATAATAATAATAATAATAATAATAATAACTACCAACTGTTTAGCCTTTAGAAAAAGCGACCCTTTTGAAAATGGGTGGAGGAAAATAAAATATTTTGGTCTGCTGAGACAGTGCCACGTGCATGATGACAAAACACGTCAATTTCCACTTTAGTTTATTCAAAAATGCAAATGGAAAGGTGTCATTTAAGCTTTCTGAGCTGGAATTTCACCTTTCTGATGGCAGTCCTCTCTAAGTTTTACTATTATTAGATAAAGTAAAGAGAAGAAAACTTTGCACTTCCCACATTGTATTTAAATATATTTATTTTTCAGTCGTAAACGTGAGAACCTACATCAATTTAAGGTGCGTATTTTATGTCTGAGATGAAGCTGGTATTGAAAACTAATCTCAGCAAGGTTTTTGAGGAATTCTGGAATGAAGATCACAACTATCAAAATCAGATGGCTTTCTCTAATTTTTCAAGTCATGTCATATATGCATATGAATAGAGGAGCATCCTTCAAGAGGATGAAAAATCATTTTTGAGCTAGTGAAGTTTAACTAATAAAATACATAAGCACTATTCAGTAATGAAAGTGGCTACTGTGCTTTATCAAGTGGGTGAAAAGACTCATAAAGTGAGTTAGCTAGATGTCAGTGCCATGTTAAATTCTAAAAGAAAAAGAATGGTACATGACATAGACAAATCATTTAGGTCAGATATATGTATTGATGTATTACAATTTTAAGTCAATTAAAAACAAATTATACATATATATATGATTTGAGTCTAAAAACTTTAAAATAATTTAAAACTTCAAAATATTAAGTTTATGTTTACATGGTGTTTAACTTATCATTGTTATCTAATACCTAAACTTAGACTTATATTTATATTATTTTCAAACATTAAGGAAAAGTAGGAGTGTCTAAGGTTAGAGATGGACATCATGTGCTAGAAACAATAGAAGAAGACATACTTCAATGTTTTGTGGAAAAGGATATTATGGCCAAATCATTCCCACATCACCCCATGTCCCACACGGAAAGCTCAGTCTGCAAGTTCCTTCTGTCATCATAATATTTTGTATATTGAAAAGGAAAAGAACATCATTTCTTGTTACCTAATAAGAGGTATTTATGTTGTGTTGTGGCCCTGAAATTTGAGGAAAAAGATTCAGTTTATTATACCAGAATGTTGTTTAAATTGTTGTGGTTCTGATTTATGACGATTCATTGTGTGTGTAAAGTTTGTGCATGTTGTCAAGTGGTGTGACTGATATTAAGAACAGCATAGTTGTGAAGTGGGTACCAACTAATGGTTTACAGGTATAAGAAGTTATCATTGATTTTGTAAGACTCTTATCATGTGCCCACAAAACTAACTTTTGTACCTAACACACCCTTTTCAGTAACAATTTGTAGAACAATCCACAGCATGCTTTGATTTGATCCACTTGTTACACATGACCTTAGGAGCATGCCTTGATTTGATCCACTTGTTATACACATGGCCTTAGGATGTAGAAATATTTATATTTCAAATTCTATCTCTTGGATTACAATTTTATGCATTAGATAGATATTGTAAGTTATGGAAACATGAAGAAAGGAGTATTTTAACTGTTTTTTATTGTATTAAATTTTGATTCCTAAATAATGTTACTACACCGTATACTCGTAAGAATACTGAAATCACCTTAAACATAATTTATAATCAAGTTTATTAGTAAGTCTTATTTATTAGGTATTTAGTTGTGATTAAAACTTTGCTAATCATAAGTTTATCTCGAAACCTATAAGTCTGAGATAAGGAAGTAAGTGATTATATTTATTGCGAATTTAAAATTTTATTGTAATATCCGATTAATTAGATTGTTGACTTGATATCAGAATACCTTTGATAGATATCCGTCAGTGTGAAGGTTAGATAATTATTCTTAATCCTACACCTGAAACAGTTAAATTATTGGACAAGTTTTTAATTTTTAATTTTAGGATTTTGACTCTCTTAGTTGAGGGGGAAAAAAAAGTTGAAAATTTAAATCTTAGGACTAATTCTAATTTTTTCTACTAATACTCATGAATAAAAGTATTAAGTGTTTTTTACATTTAGAAGGTAATCTTCGTCATAATTTTTATTAGAAAAAGTGCTAAATATAATATGGATTCTTATTTTAAGCTAAAACCATTGGAATATCACACCATAACATGCTTACTAAATAAGCTACAATCCAAAAAGTTAGGTAAAAGGAACAATGGACAAACAAAGTGGGGAAACTTAGGCTTTATAGTATGGAAGTCCCAAATCATTCTGTTGAAATATAATTACTCAATGCGTGTAATTTAATTATTTAGTTAACTTAATTACTAAAATAAATATTTATTAAGCCAATAAAAACATTTTTTAAAATTTGGTATCTCAACATTTTATAGAAATTATCAATATATATATATATATATATATATATATATATATAGTATTTATAATATTAGCAAACTTCAATATACAAAATGGACATATTTTATCTTATTAGCAAACTTCAATATACAAAGTCATGGTTTCTGAAAATTTGTCAAAAAAACTATAGTGTATAACAAGTCCTTCTGTACAAGAACTAAGGTTATCAAAACTACCAAAATTAAAAGATAAGATATAAGCAACATTAAAGAATTAAATTGAACAAAATCTAGTCCACTATTTGAGAATTTCATTTGTTTAACTTAGAGTTTATGATATGTATCATAAAAAATAGACCTATAATGAAGTATCTATTTTTTTTTTCAAAAATTATTTCTAATACATCAAGTAATCCAGGGAAATTTACAAATAAAGTGAAAATTTATATAATAATTATAAAAATGAGTAGATTCTTAAAAGAAAAGGTACTTTTGTGTGTAGGTAATATTTGAAAACACAACTTCAAAATAGAAATTGTTGATTCAAGCACAACTTTGCATTCATCCAAGTTCTTTTACAACTTCAGAAGAAATTGTGATTGCATTCAAAAGTTTTTATTTTTGTTAATATCAGTTTTTCTTCCATTTATTATTTCTGATTTTTGTTACAGAAGTAATGTTATGAGTGATGATTCTTATTTATTTATTTTTTCCTCCAAGCATAATAATTCTCTCAGGCTTGCTTTTTTGCAGGATACAAAACATAATCACGATATACATGAATGGCTTGTTTAAAATGTAACAAAGAAGTTAAAACTAAATCAATGTCTAATTTAGTCTGAAATTCATACAATTTGGCAGCTAGCAGTTTTGTTCCATCTTTTTCAATGTGTTTTCTCTTTAATTTCAACTCCTATACTGTAATCTTCCTTCACTGGTTTCTAACATACCACATCCATTCACTGTGATTGAAGATCAAATGTAAGAGGAATATTTACAATGAACTGAAATCTCTTTTATCAGAGATAAAACTCAGTATCTTCGATCATAACTGCCAAACTTTTGTTTGTTTCTTTGAGTTCAGATTCTGGATTTTGCTAGCCAGTATAGTTAAGCCTGAGAAACTGCCTCCTGAAGATATTGGAAAGTCTTGTGATACTTTAAGACACCCATCAACCAGAATTCAAAGTTGTCTTCTGTGACAATCTCAATGTACTTCTGTCTTGGCTTCTGCATATTTTCAGTTTGGTTCATGGATTTGATCTTCTTCAATGGAATAACAACCTTATAACGGATCCTCAACATGTTACCATTCTGAGTAAAAACTTTCACTGTTCTCTCACTGCAAAAGGCAACCTTGTAGGTGGAGATGAATAGAAAACCTGCTAGAGGACCAGATGTGGTAGACAGATAACAGTGAGAAACTTTCAAAAGCTTTTCTCCTTCTTCCGTAGTAAAAAATTGCTGAAACACTTTTTCGACTCCTCCAACTCGAAGAATGCGAGCCCCTAAGCTTATCTTTCTCTTCACAGTTTCAGATATATTTGTCCTCAGTCTCACTGCAGTTTCATAGATAAACAGAATTAGATCGGCTCACCATGCTAAAAAATTTGAGATATTCATATGAATACATTTGAAAAAAGAAAAAAACTTACTTTGCTTTGATGTTGAAGTTGAACATTGACATTGAGTTGCAGGACCAGTTAATCTGTTAACTGGCTTTTGAAGCTGACCATGTGTTACTGAAGTTCCAACAACTAGCTGACGCAGAAGTGATGAAGTCTGCATGTTTGATGACTGATAATTAAGGTTTCTGTTGTGTAATTGAAAGAATCAACAGCAGAAGGTGAAGAAAATGGTTGAACTTCTAAAGGTTGCTATTGGTTTTGATGATTTTCTTGTGTTGCAAAGAGCTATTTAAAGGGATGAAAACTTGAACATTTTTTCCTTTTGGAAGGATGACTCAACCTTAGATCATCAACCACGTTTCTGATTGATATCAACGCACTGACACAGTGGCATGGAAGAAAGTTCTTACAGATAATATTTTGACGTCATGGATTGTTTGGCTACTTTTAGAAAGTAAGAAGATTGTGCATCAGCATTCAAATTAGCTTTTTCAAAACTAAAAAAATCCTTGAAAGGTTGTTTTAAGAGGATACCATCATGTATCTTCAGGAGCAAGGCTGCATGGTGATTGATGGAAGTAAATAAATAAGAGTCACATAAACCATTGGAGCCATGCACTTAAAGCAATTAAACTGTAAAAGGTTGTTTCATGAAATACACCAACTAGTTGCAATACTTTTAGTTACATCAACTTGCATCACTAAGGCCATTTCAGCCTTGCCTTTTGCTGCTGTTCTTACCTCAAATTGAGACCTGGTTTTCATCCCACTTCCAGGTTGAGGTAATGTCTGCTTTGAAGCTCAGAGTTACATTCAAGGAAATGTTTTGAAGGATTCATTGTGGAGATATTATATGTATGTAACATGAATAACACCACTTTTCGAAACATTGAGTTATAAGTCTTTTTTTATACGATGTTTTGTTGGAAATCTAAGTGTGAGTCCAAATCTTACATTGAATAGAAATGAGAAAGTAGAACATTATATAAAGGGTGAAAGAGTTATTAACCTGTTGCCTTAAGATTTTCGGTAGAGAGTGTCAATCCCTTATATGGTTGGACTCAGATTTTATTAGTGTTTGTTTCATTATTCTTTCAATATGAAACTTAGATCATTCCAGATTTCCACTGTTGGAACATGTTCTTAAGTCTATCTCATTGCCTATGTGAACCTTTTGCAATTAATGTAAAATATCATAATTTTTTCTGTTTCTAACAGGATGTTGAATGAGATACTAGATTCATGAAAGAATAATGCTAAAATAATGTTAAGACTTTATGAAAAGTTCCAAGTTGGGTATTGCATAGGGTGCATATAGTGTGCACAAAGTAGGCACTAGCTAGACAAGCTGACATATATGCTGACATGGAGACAACACAAAAATCTCTTTCTTTTTTAAGGGAAAGGGATCATTCCATTCCCCAGATGTAGATTATGCTTTATCTTATTTTCAGTGATTGACTTACCTTTGAAGAAATTGATGTCATTAGTCTAAAATCTCGCTCTGATGCCTTTGGGGGTTTGAATCTAAACTTCAAACTGAGGCAGTCATTAACGAAGCCATCAGTGCTTTTTGTTGAATCAAAATATATCCATGCATAAAGTGAGAATGCTGACAGGGCTATGACTGAAGGGATGATTAAAAGAAAAAATAGTAAATCTATATGGAATGTGAAATTGTTTAATGTTTAAATCAGAAATGAAAAGCATATGTAACAGCACGTTGGCTTTGAAAGTCTTGTATCAGAAGAGTTTTTGACATTCTCATAGTTTAATAACAAGCATTTGCAGAAATTGTTTAATGTGTAAAGGTGATATGTATGTACTATATATATATATATATATATATATATATATATATATATATATATATATATATATGTTTATATATCCAAGTTTATAATATAGAAGTTTCTTCTTTGTTTTCTGTTTGAGTAATGCTTGTGACACCATTGACATTATATTTTTATTATTTATTTTACTGTATCTTTAACTAATTTGTTTTTATACCTTTTTGGATCATAAATATTTGTATATATATGTGTGTATATATATATATATACATATATATATATATATATATATTCAATCAACTTTATTATATTTTGTAATATTACATTATTATTTATTTTAAGAAAAAATAGAATATTTAAAACTTCAAAAGTCTCCATTTCTATGAGAACAATATACAATAAAAATGAATGCTGAAAAGGTCAGAAGAAATATTGAATTAAGTATGAGATTCTTTTAGTAATAGAAGAAAGGAGAAAGGAATGCTCCTTATAATACTTATTAAAGTTTGGATATGAAAAGTCTTTCCAGTTACTAAAAGAAAAGAATAAATATGAGTAACTTGTAGCTACAGCTCTTGTTAATGTTCTTTTGGAACAATTATTTAACACCAATCCAAAAATATGTTTAAAATATTTGAAATTTGACAGGACGAGGAAAGTTATTTTTCATACATACTGTTCCAGTAAAAAGCTAAGTTAATATATGCTTTTTTGTTTATAATTAAAGTGGCACCTATTATCTTTTAAATAAGATGATAATATTTCAATTATTAAATATAAATACAAAAAAATAATAAAATATAAACTCTTCTATGTTTTGCTCTTACATATAATTATCTTACACAACTCATTCTTAAAATGGTATAATGATCAATAACTTTGTAATTAAGACCATACGTTACAATTACACAAAAGTTCATAATAAATAATTATATTAAATATATAAGTATCTCTATGATATTAAAGAATGTCCTATGTATTACATTGTTTTGGACTTAGACTAGTTTGTCAGACTCAATTAATCATTGTCTAAATATAGTCACCTCTTATCAAAATCTTAAGCTTTAACACTTATGCTTTTTTCTAATTATATATTGTTTAAAATTTACATTTCTCTTCTATGTGGAACCCAAATTCATGAAAGAGTTACAAAGAACAAGTTAAATAATAAATTTAAAAAAATTCAAAACCTCATTGCATTAATGTTTTGAACAAATACATTGATAAAGAAGTTCAACTACCTGGATTTTATTGAAGGAATGGAAACTGGAAAATGAATCCCGACCCTTTGGTGTGATGACTCAACCTTAGATCATAAGATAAAGTTGGACAAAGTAAAGAAAAGTCTATAAAAAATGACCTATACTTGCCATTCTTAACCTAAAATATATTGTTTTTTGCTATCTCGGTCACGAAGGTTGACTGAAGATACCAAATTTATTGATTATGTTGTAAATTGATTCGTGCACAATCCAAGTGAAGTTCACATGACTGATGTTCTTCTTGGGAATTTATAGTATTTGAAGTCAGAACGTGCAAAGTTATACTAATAGAATTAATTCATTGATTGACAATGTAAGATTTTTTACAATCACTGTACATAATCGTTAAACTCCTGAATAGTTATACATAAATTTGACTAAAAGCTTATAAATCAATGTGTAATTGAGCCTCAAATTTCTCTCTGTTTTTCCTTCACTCTACTAAAAGTTTGTCCCTTCCGCAACAAATGATGTTGAATTCTTGGATTCACAATGAGATTTGTTGGCATCCAAGTCTGCATCTCATGAACCACATCCATTCCTTATTTACAATGAACTGAAATCCCTTTTACCAAACCACAACATTTTCAATGACAGCATTCAAATTCTAGTAGCTTTCATCTTTTGTGTCTGTTTGTCCTCTTAACATGAATCTTCGACTTTGAAAAGTGGATTTTGCTACTCAGCTCACTAAGCTTGTGAAAGGGCCTGCTCAAGATATTTGAAGGTTTTCTGGTATTTTAAGACACCCATAAACCAGAAATCAAAGTTGTCTTCCGTGACAATCTCTATGTACTTCTGGGTTGGCTTCTGAACATTTTTACTTTGATTCACACACTTTATCTTCTTCAGTGGAATGGCAACCTGCACATTTCCAAATATACTTCAGAACTTCAACGAATCTTGGATAAGGAGGAACAGAGTAATTTGAAGATGGCTATGATAAAGTTATTCAAGGAGAAGAAATCAGGAGGTAAAATGAATAAATCTTTTGTAAGTCAAAAAATCAACTCGTGCATTTTTACTCGAAGAAGTTAGTCAGAGAACTACCAACAGAAGGTTAAATTGCAAAAGATTGCTTTGAAGTTTGTCACTAACCTTATAACGGATCCTCAACATATGGCCTGTTTGAGTGAAAACTTTCATTGATCTCTCACTACAGAATGCAACTTTGTCTGTGGATATGAAAAGAAAACCTGCTAAAGGACCAGAAGTGGTGGACAGATAACACTCTGAAGCTTTCAAAAGCCTTTCTCCTTCTCTCACACTAAAAAACTGCTTATACACGTTTTCCACTCCCCCCACTCGAAGAATATGAGCCCCTAGGCTTAACTTTCTCATAACAGTTTTTGATATATCTGTCCTCAATCTCACTGCAATATTACATAAACAGAATCAGTTCCATCCACCAAGCTAAACAATCTCAGGTATATATGTAAACAAGTCTTAACAAAGTTAGATGTTTGTCAGTAAAGAAGAAAAATTTACTTTGTTTTGATGTTTTGGTTGAACGTTGGCATTGAGTGGCAGGACCAGGCAAGTATCTGTTAACCGGCTTTTGAATTTGATCATAAGTTGCTGAGATGGCTGGAGTTCCAACAACTAGGTTATGAAGAAGTGAGGTCTGCATGTTTGTTGATTAGTGTTACCAGATTTGGCCTAACAGTCTCCAAGGTGATAGCAGTTTGATAGCAGTTTCTGCTGTATCAGAGAAACCAGGGTGAAAGAAGCTCTGGTAGATTTGTAAGGAAGATATGTTACTTGGGTTGATGGTTCCCTCTTATTCTGAAGAGTATTTAAGGAGATGAAAACTAGGAGGTGAATCTCACCTTTGGGGGGATGACTCAACCTTAGATGACCAATTGATGGCATGACAACTTAAAGGGAAAGTTATTCAAGAGAATATTTTGATGCATGGATTGTTTGGCTGCTTTTAGGAAAAAGTAGCACAGCAAGTCAACCTTTTCAAAATTAAAAAAGGAACCTTAAAGATTAATTCTAAGAGGCTTAGAGAAAGGTTTGTATACCTTCAAGAGCAAGGTTCCATGGTGATTGATCCAAGTAAGGAAATAAAAGCATTCCTGCTTATAGCATGTTGCCAAATGTTATCACACAAACCAATCTATAACTGCACTGTTTTGGAAACATGTTTGGAAATCAAGCAAGAAAAAGTAAATGATGAATACACACCTCATGTGAGGATGTGTCACCAGAGCTTTATGAGTTGGCATTTGAACTTTCTGATGGCATATTCTCTTGTGAGGAAAAAGTAAAGAGATGATGAAGTTTATCGGTTGAACTACCTGATTTATACCATCTATTGCAGTTAACAGATACGCTTAATTAACATATTCCTTTGTCTAACACAGGTCAAGATCGAACTAAATTCATGAAATCTCAATGCTAAAATATTGTTTAAGACTTTTTGTGAATTTCAAGATGGCACTTGCATGGATTTTAAGATTCACGTACACCCTTCAACAGTAAGCATTAGGCAAGGTGATTGGACATGTGCCAACATGTGATGTGGGAGACAACAGAATCAGCAGAATCTTTGTTGCTTTTTCTCAAGGGAAAAAAAGGGGACCATTCTCTGTATATAGTTATATCCCTTTATCTTGTTTTTGAGTGATTGACTCATCATTGAAGAAATTGATATCATCAGCAACTAAAAGCATTGTGCCCATGCTCTCACGTGGTTTGAGACCAAACTAAATCTCAGACAGTCATTTACGAAGCCATCAGCTTTTCTTGTTGGGTCAGGTGCATATATCATAAAGTGAGCTTGCTGACAGGGATGTGATTATGGTTAGGGATAAATAATGTAAAAGAACATAACAAAGGAACGTGGAATTTTTTATGACAGAAATGGAAAGTAATCTGCAGCCGCATGTTGGCTTTGAAAGTCATGTGCTTAGGAACAGTAAGGAAATAGAGAAGAATGTTCGACATACTTCAAAGCTTTGTGGAAAAGCGAATGGCTAAAATCATCTTCTTCAACTGCTTCTATTACACTTGCTAAAGAGGAATTAAAGTTTTGTGCTTTGAAATTTGGAAGGAATGATCAAATTCAATGAATTGATATATACATATATTATCTTTGCATCATTATCTAGTACTTTCCAGTTTCAGTTGCTGGCGTTGTCAAATGGGTACCTACAAATGGTTTACATGTATAAGAAATTGCAGAGAATCGACCATGTTCTAGAGCTTACTTTCTTTTGCTTGAGAAAAATTGACTCCACTGAAAATTGCAAAAAAGGATGGAGAATTGTCCTTTTTCTTGAGAGTTCGATTGTAGTATTCTTTAAGTTTAAGGAGTTTTACGTCTTCAATGCATTACGTCTTTAAGTTCAAATTTGACTTATGAACTGGATTAAAACAATACAAACTCTAATGCAACTTTGTAAAGAGGTTCTGAAAATATTTACATGATCAATTTAGAAATGATTGAACAAAAAATGTTCTAAAGTCGATCCTTAACTAGTTAGCATTAAAAGCCAGTCATGCGGCTTGTCTTCTACAATAGAGAAGCACCAAAGATGAACTTTTGTATTCCTAACTTGAGTCAACAATATGCTAGCAACCAATTCTACAATTCAAATGGCACCTTCATTTGCTGTCACAGACTAATTTGATGCATCCAACACAATGGATAAAACGATGAAGTTGGTTTTATCAAAGACAAAGTCCAATATCTTCAATAGTAACTGTCATTTATCATGTTTTTTAGCAGCTCTGGTATATCAACATGAAGCTTCAACCTCAAACAGTGGTTGTTACCACTCAACCAAGAAGAATGTCTGCTGAAGATATTTCATAGTTTTTGGATATTTCAGGATACCTATAAACCAAAAGTCAAAATTTTCAGGCCTTGGTTCATACTCTTGATAAAATATATTGGACAGATAACACTTGGAAGCTTTCAATAGCCTCTCTCTCCATCTCACTGAAAAAGTGCTTAAACACTCTCTCCAGTATGCCCTCTTGAAAATTATGAGCCGCTAAGCTTAACATGTTTGCCCCAGTCTCACTGCAATTTCAGTGTTAGGTAAACCTTAAACCCTAAACACACTGATCAAGTAAAGCCAGTTCAACAGATAAACTGAAGGAAGGAGAAAAATACTTACACTCTCAAAAAACCACAGTCCTTGAATGAAAATCAGGCACGGTTTTCATAAATCCTTCACATGGAAAGATGTTTTTGGACTCCTTGTGAAAGACTATGTCCCTTATAGTATTGAAAATTAGATCTTGATAAGGAAATGAAAAGAAATTTTTACTTTGCATTGAAATTGTGGTTGAGTAGTTACATTGAGTGGTAGGATCAGACAAAATATATGTTAACGGACTTTTGAAGCTGATGATTTTGTGTGATGACTCAACCTCGGATCATCAGCAACCTTGATTGGTAAAAAGAGGTCCTGACAGGATAACCTGAACGACAGCTAGTTAAGATAATATTCTGGACTGTTTGGTTGCTTTTTCCTCTTAAAAAACAATACCAGTGTCCAGACAAATGTTTTTATATCTTCGGAAGCATGATTCCACAGTGACAGATGGAAGGAAACAAATCTTGTATATTAATATATTGCAAAATTGTCACCCAAACCAAGGGAGAGCCATATTGTTTTGGAAATTAAACCAGAAAATAAATACAAGTTGAATCTTAGTGCTTTTTTCTGGATTTAGAGAATAATAACATGTAATATCATGTCATAAAGTGAGCTTGCTGAGAAGTCACGTGGTGACAGTGGTAAAGATGAGTGTTTAATATAATTAATGATCTGTGGAAAAGAAGATTGGCAAATTCTTCATCACTGTGGTAGTTGTACAGTTTCATGGGGATATCAAAGAACAGTTTGCAGTTATAAGTTAACTTTATGAAAGATACTTTATACCCTTCGTTACATCATTCACTTAAAGTAACTTTAATATTAAAGAAATCCTGTGTCACCAACTGTTAAAGATTGTCACAATTCATCAAACAAGATATAAAATCTAATTTTGAATAAACTAACGAACTCAACAAATTAAGCTTCAAATCAACCTTAAAAAATGGACTTAGGAAATTCAATTAGATATGCTTCAAATGAACCAAAAATATAATTCTTTTAGTCAAACTAACTCCAACAGCTTCTACCAACTAATAAGCAACCCACACAACCGGAAAATATAATAATCTTAAAATTTTAAATAATAAATGAACTTAACAAATTATTACTTTTGAACAAATCAATAACTATTAAACAATTACATGGAAACAAGGGTAATAAAAGAAGCTAACAAATTGATTATTTTTTAATCAATCAATAATTAATTAAACAATTACATAAAAAGGGCCAAACATCTGCTAGCAATACTCTTAAACTAAAATTGCAGGACTTTACCCCTAAGGGAGTCCTTCCAGAAATTCTCGAAGGCCTAGGCTGAACCCAGGCCTAAGAGGGGGTTTGGAAATAGTTTTCAACCAGCAATAGACGCGCCTCGGTTAGAACCTCACTAGCTACGTCATTGCCCCAAGCGCAAAGATGCTTTACTAAGAAAAATGCAAACTCGTTTTAATGTAGTTTCTGTCAGTTTCAATTTTTGTCTTAATCCATGTGGGACTTGAGCCATTGCTAACTTCAAGTCTGTAGAATCACTTGAAGATGTTTGATGATTAACGATGTTTCTTCTTATCAAAGGGAAAAGCAGAAGCTGATGAAGATGAGAAAAACAACACAATCTCTTGCTTTTTTCCTCAATATGATTCACTTATTTTCAAATGATTAATTGCATATTCTGCAATTGTATATTCTGCAACATTAAAACTTTTTTAAAATTTTGTTTTAGATGATTCAACCCATTGAATTCACCCATTATAGATGGGCTGGGCTAAATTTACAATTTATAAGCTCATCTAATAGGATTGTTTCTTCATCTACTTTGCTTTTTTCTTCCTACACCCCAATACAATATATAAATCCAAAATTATTTCTCATTAAAATTACAATAAAAAGTTAAAAATTACCTCTGCACCTTATTTTTTAATACATTCAGAATATATGTTTTGAAATATATTTAAAAAATACATTCTCCAATGTATATTCCAAAATATATTCTAAAATATATATATATATATATATATATATTTAAGAATATACATTCCATCATTTGGATTCAAAAATATATTTCTTGGACTTGTCTCCACGTTATGCCCAAATCTCTCTCCTCCTCTCTAGCTTTAGCCACACCAACATAATAAGAGTTCTCAGAGGAATTGTTGCTAGTCTATGCTTTCTATTTTGGTAGATCTATTTTTCAATTAGATGGTTTTCTCTTCTTTTTTTTTCTTTCATTAGGTTAAATATATTTTTAGTATATGAAGTGAAATTAAATTTTATTTTTGTCTAAAATTTTAATATTGTTTAATCTTTAATAATTAAAAACAAAAGAATATAGTCATTGTCATTAACAACGTTAAGGATTACTGATATGACAAATAATGTTGTCATGTATGTTCATGTCAACATATAAACACAAATGTTATAATACGGAGACATACTTGACAATGTTGTTAATCAGATCAATAATTTTTTGAAGTTATTTGGTATCAATAATTAGACTTATAATTTAATAATATTTAAAAATGAAAATAATTCAAAGTTCTTTTAAAAATATATTTCATTTTTCCACAAATTATAAACATTTTACTTTTTAATATATATATATATATATATAACATGTCTTATTTTGTTCAAAACAATTTATATACGCACATAAACTAGTAGTTGTTAAATTGGTTTGTACATATCAGTTTTAATTTTTGTATATTGTTATAACGGTTTACATTTTTAATGTGTATAATTACGATCCTTGTCACGTTTAACCTACCTATCAAAAAGATGAAACCTAGTCAAATGTGAAGTTTGACTTAGTTAGGTCATGATGTGCTAGTGGTCCCTTAACACTTTACGAATCACGCAATTATGTAGTAAAACATATATAAAATATGAAGGTAAATAAAGTTATCAGTCTTTGCAATAATTATAAATTTGAGTTAATTAAGATTGTACATTAAGTACTGTATTACGACCCCGAATATTAAATTCATTAATTGTAAAAACAGTATCGCTTACCATAATAGTAATAGTTTAAAAAATGACATGCAGAATAATCCTACCGGATTTAAGTTGTTAGAATTTAATTTATTTCTTAATTAATTAAGAATTAAGGAAGTGATTAAGTGTATCTTTTCAGAGAAAAGAAAGAAATCGTTAACGGTGGATGGGAATAGAAAGAGAAAGAGAAAAACAGAAAAAGCGTAATTGGGAGCAGAAAGGAAGAGTCTGAAAGGTAAAACGAAAATCAGAGAGCGCAGTTAAAAACTTGGGTAAATGGTAATTAGGTGGAAATGAGATTTAAAAAAGGGATAAAAGCGGGGAGAATCGAGTTGAATTGAATTGGAAACTGCAGAATCAGATCTGGTGGCTGTCCCTTAGCGATGGCCAAAACGTTGATATTCGTCTACATAGTTGTCGCGGCGGTGCTGCTCTTGTTCCTCTCCCATTCACCGAAGAAGTTCTCCGGCCACCGCCACCGCCGCCTCAAGCTCCGCTCCAACTTCACCCTAGCACCGTCGCGCCACCACGCCGTGGCCTTCGACCCCTTGGTGGCGGAGCTGGAGCGGCACCGGGAGGACAAGGAGTGGGAGAAGCAGGTAATCCACCAGAAACACCCGGAGCTGGAGACGGACCCGGACCCGGACCCGGCCCCGGCTCACGAGTCCCAGCCCGAGTGGGAGGACTTCATGGACGCCGAGGATTACCTGAATGACGAGGACAAGTTTAATGTCACCAACAGGTTGATACTCTTGTTCCCCAAGATCGACGTGGACCCCGCCGATTGGTTCGTCACCGAGCACGAGTTGACTCAGTGGAACCTCCACCAGGCACAGCGCGAGGTCCTGCATCGCACCCAGAGGGAGATGGAGCTTCACGACAAGAATCACGATGGCTTTGTTTCGTTCTCCGAGTACGATCCTCCCAGTTGGGCTCAAAATGCAGGCCTGTCCCCTTTTCCAGCCTTTAGATCCGAGTAACACTACTATAATCGACTAATGTAGTTGCGTGCTATGGATTTGAACTTGAGATCGCCGTGTGTTTAGATACCGATGATTAATCATTGTGACTGTCTATTGAATGTTGTGTTTTTTTATTTTTACCAGATAACGAGTCTTTCGGTTATGATATCGGTTGGTGGAAAGAAGAGCATTTTAATGCATCTGATGCTGACGGAGATGGTGTTCTAAACTTGACCGAATTCAATGAGTGAGGCCTCTACTACTTGCTAGGAAGCTTGTTTGTTTTAAACCCATGATGATCCGTTCCACTTTTCCTTATTTTTGCTTTTTGGTTTTCCTAGCTTTCTGCACCCGGCGGACAGCAAAAACCCTAAGCTTCATCAGTGGTTGTGCAAGGAGGAAGTCAGGTAACTCAAATATCAGAAAGAGTCTATATGAAGGCTCAATATATCAGTCTTGAAATTGCAGGGTTATCAGTTATATCTTAGGTATAGAGAGAGAATAGAAACTTTGGGTAATATTTTTGTGTTGTGAATTCGTGATGTGTTAACAATAATTATTTACACTAATACTAGATCGTAATCCTAACTAAAGAAAGAAATCATGGGATGATAAAGAAACTTGTAAACCAATCCTCTAAAATTTACTAGATCATTCTAATGCACAATCAAGATGATGTGTGCTGAATATTGTTCTAATTCTCCTTGTCAAGATTTAGTTCATTATGCTATAAAAATCCCCCTTCAAGGAAAAGAGAATATGTAAGTTGCGCTCCACCAAACGAAAAGTCAAATGAAGGATGCTTGAGATATTGGAGTGTTGCACTACCAAGGAAGGAAGGAATTCATCACCACATGTCTTATCAGTGGAATACGAGAAATCACCATCAACGAGGATAACAATAGGGGCTCATATGAATCACAGTCAATACCTTACTAGCTTATTATTGTATGTCTCGTTGGAGAAAATAAGTCACCGAAATAAATGTCAATGGAAAAAGGAACACCATGACCACATTGGTTGGAGACAAGCGAAGGCATTCTGGATAGAAGACAGGTGGGGGCTAGGTCGCTTTTGGAACAAAAACTCAGTGTTATTGATAGTGTATAGTGGAAAGCCAAAAGTTTTCTACATCATATATCAAATAATTTCAGGAAAAAAAGAAGTGGAAGTCATATAGGAGTTGAAATAAATCAATTAACAGAGTATAAAAAAAATAAGTTGCATGCGAATGAAACGTTGCACAATAGTTAGTATAATACTAAATCAAAAGTCAATTGTTCATGGAAACATTAAAAAGAAGTTAAATGTTAAGATAAAATATCTGTTCATCTTACTTTGCCTGTTCCTCTTCCTCTTCCTCCGAATAATCATCATCCTTATTGCCTGTTCCTTCTATTTCTTCTCCTTCTTAGTCCTCAAAATCTATAATGAGGTTGCAACATCTTCAACTTCAGTTGCTAACTCATTGAAGACTACTCTATTTTCCAGAGGTGATAGAAGGATCCAGGAGGTGAAAAACATTAATCGAGGAGTATAGAAGTCCTTCCTTGCATGAAGAATGTTTCCGTTAGGAGAGGTTGAAGACTTCCTATGTAAGTGGGACATTATTGGTACTGGGGAAAAAGCCACGGGTAGTCCCATATCTAAACCATGACCCCACTTCTCAGTCTCAAAACCATCACTTCTGCATTAGCATGATTTTTTGGGGAAGTTGCACAATGGTGGAGTTACAATAGCGGATTGTAGGATTTTTGCAATGCTATTGTGAGCATCACTATAATGGCTATTTAACAACAGTACAAAAGTTGGAGCCAAATTGCACTTAGGACAAAAACTGGCAGGGCTAGACCACATCTAGGACCAAAGGCAGGATCTGTGTCTGGCACTTGATACCATGCTAGCTAGCTATGTAAATTGTAAACGAGTCAAACAGTAACCAAAAATAATAAGGCCAAAATAGCATTAAAAAGGTGGTGAACAAAGGTGAAAAAGGGCTAGACATAGTAAGAGAAGGTGAACGACATTCCAATTTACAGACCTAAATTGACGCCTCCAAATAGAGGTTCAAACTCCAAATATCACAGATCTAAAAGAGAACAGTGAGACAAGCATGGCACATGAATAATTGACAAGAAAGTCTTTCGGATGCAGCATCATGCGCAATAGATGACAGCTGTCCCTGGGGATGACCTAAGTGCAGGAAAACAGCATTTGGAAGTGTATGGCTGCTTTGAATGTTATTGGTGGTTTGGTTGCTAACTACCAATCTTGAGATGACATCTCAGTAAGGTTGCCAGGCTTTACAGATGGTGTATAGGTACTGAAGGAGGAAGCTGACAGAGTAGAGAATTTGAATATTTTTCTTGCGTATAGTGACATGTAATGTGATGCAAAGTGTAAATCACCAACCCTTTATTTTTACGTATCATTACAAAAAGAAAGTATAACGAGATAATAATGAAATACAGAAAGCATTCCTAGGAGATAATAAGAAAAGAGTGAATAGTATGCATTTATTGACAATGTGAATGGTTTTTGCACTATCAACAATTAGACATTGTCTTGTATTGTATTTTGGCTGACTTTTATTATAACTAAAGTTATCCTAAACATAATTTCTAATAGTTTGGCAATGTAAACTTTTATACTAGCAGTGGATTAAAATTAATTTTATAAGAAAATATAGAAACTAATTAGTTAAGATAATATAATCAAGATACTAATGAATATCTTCTTCGTATATTTTAACAATCAGTTTTTTCATACTATATGATTTGTGTTAGTAATACTGCATATTATAGATTTATTTACTTAATCATTAAGCATTTGACAGTTAAGATAATTTGATAAAAAAAATTATTAATATAACTGTATATTTATTCTTATAATAATTGCATTTGACATAAGAATGACCACGATATTACGACAGTAGATAACTATAAGCTATTTCAGTCTCAAGCGACCACACATGGGACTGATAAACACGGCTTAGAATTAAACAAGGACCTCAAGTCTTTCATTCCTTCAAAATCTTCATTAGGGAAACTGTTAGGTTTCTGGGTATATATCCTATCAGAAACATTCCTATAGGAGAAAGATTTATGTACCCAAATGAGAAATTCCCAGTCTCTTGTCAAACCGCAGGGAAACAAAACTGAGGACCAGAGATTGAAAATTGGATTCTAGCACCAACCTGTAAACAAACAAAATAAAAATGAAAGAATTGATTTTGGTTTTGGATCTTTTGCTTCTTCTTCTTTTTTTTTTCTTTTTTTTTTTTATCAAAGCAGACTAAGAATCTATCACATATGTCTTAGATGAAGACTGAATATTTTGATGAATTGCTTAAATGAAAAAAACCCTGCAGGTTATATATTTATACACATTGAAGATAAGTAAATAGAATTCTCTAATTGATACATGGACACTTGTTCTTTTTAACCATAAATTTTTGCATGTCTGGGTATCGTATGCAGCTTTCTACCTATGAAGGGTGAGACTGACAGTGTTTAGTCTTTAGATAATTTTCTTTTCTTTCTTTTTTTCCAAAATATTGGATTATACACATATATCTCCACTATGTACATGCTTGCTGTTGACAGAAGATATCTTATGGTATTCTGGTCTAAAACAATATTTTGTGATACATATCTTAGTTGTGTTATCTACGTATGTATCCTTTATTGTTTATGTCTCTAGGCTTCTGATTGTATAAGTTGTCTTTAGACTTTCAATAACTCCATATTCTTAACCTTAAACAAGTAAATTTGGATTTTGTGTTCCTGATAGAAAGGAATATGATATGTGACTTTCAATAATTCCATCTTTAGTTTATATGCAATAAGCTGATTTATATGATTGTCTTGGCTTACTATTGTTTAATTTACCCATTTCTTTTTTTACAGGGAAAGAGATACAGACAGAGATGGAAAGGTCAACTTTAAAGAATTTTTCCATGGGTTGTTTGATTTGGTGAGAAACTATGATGATGAAAGTCATAATTACTCGAATCATTCTGATAATTCAATGGATGCTCCAGCCAGAGTGTTATTTGGTCAGCTTGACAAGGATGGGGACGGGTATTCACCTTTGTATTACAATCATTAGTCTACTTTCTTTGAATTGTTGTAATAGTCTCCTAACTGTATACTATCTTTTTATTTTGGGTTATCATCTCAATCTTTGCAGATACTTGTCAGATGCTGAACTACTGTCCATAATTGAGAAACTCCATCCATCTGAGCATTATTATGCAAAGCAACAAGCCGATTACATCATTTCACAGGTACTCCATTTTACTTTACAGTAATTACAGGCTTCTTGTTGGCTAAGGTGCTTATTCTTTCTTTTAAAGTCATCCGATCATGCAAAAGACGATTTATTCAATTGATATTGGCTTAACATGGATTACATACTAATAGGAACTGAGATATTTGGGGGAGTCCAAGTCCCATATCAAGTAGTATGGGATGCTTGGTGGAGTATCTAAGTGTTTGATTATCCTTGTCAATAGCTGGCTTTAGAAGGTTGGTTCCTCTAGTGCTTGTTGTGTACCTATCAATTGGTTTCAGAGTTAATTTGAACAGAGGTTCTGTTGAGTACTACTCTTGTGTTTGTTTCTCCCCTCTCAATACACCTTTTTTGAAGATGGATCCCTCCATTAGTTTGAGTACTTATCACATACATTCCTTTTTATGAGTAAATGGTTCTGTTAAATAGTACTCAAGTGTTTGTTCCTCCCCTCTTAATACCCCTTTTTTGAAGATGGATTCCCCCATTTGTTTGGGTACTTATACATACATTCCTTTTTATGAGTAAATGGCTTTTTGCTTTGATAGAAACCCAGGTATTAGATTATAATAAATTAAAAGGTATGCTGAGGTCTCTAAGTCCCACATTGAGGAGTGGGAAGGAGTATTTTAGCATTTGACTTTCCTCTCTTAACATCTAGCTTTTAGAGGCAGGTTCCTGAAGTGTTTATCAATTGTTATGATAGTTGGTTGTAGAATGAACCAGTTCTCAGGGGCGGTGCTGTGACAATGACTTGGGATTGGGACGAGGTTTTTAAGCCTCACATCCAGCAGTACGGAATTCTTAGTGGGATATTTAATATGATTTTTCCCTTTTAAAGGGTGTGTTTCCCACTTGATTTGATGTTTATCATAAATTTGATCAGTTTTCTGTAGCTTGATGGTTCTATCTTTTATTGATCAATAATGTCTTTGACTGTAACCAATTTATATGGTATTTATTGGTGATAGCATAATGACTTGGCCTCTTAATCACTAAAGATTCCTTATTTTTTGAAAATATTTAGGTAGTAACTGATTATTGTACTTTCTGATTGATCTCTTTAAAATCTAAATCATTCATTAATGAGTTCCCATTCTTTCTGGATGAGAATAATTGAAATTTGTTGTCTGCTTGTATTCAATATTATTATTATAGCTTGTTGGAGAACTTTTTTATCGAGTAAATTAATTTTGTAATCCATTTTTCCTCTCTAATTTCCAGTTTTAGTTGTTGAAAATGCACATTTTGTTTTTGCTCATGGTCATCAATTAATGTCTCAATTTTGATATATTAACTGCTTAGATCACTGCAGCAAGATTTATCTCCACTTCATGTGCTGAGAAAACTTGTTTTAGTAGATATGCAGAGTTTTAAGATAAGGGAAAGAACACTTTTAACACTTTTGTGGGAGAGCTGGGGGGGCTTATCTGCCATTTGACAATGTGAAGAAATATATGTTAATTTGATAACCTTGCCCCTTTTATAATATTTTAAGAGGGAGAGGGGATGGTTTTCTTTTCTTTGTTGGGAGAACTGAGTTGCATTGCATTCCTTGTATTTATCAATCTGTATTCTGAATATTATATGTAAACCATTCTTTGTGCTTTTTTCTTTTTCCGGAGTTATATCTGTGGAGCATGATTTACATGACAGATCATTCAACTAGATGCTACTATTGGATTAAATTTTCTTAACGATGGCTTCAATATGCACTTCTTCACCTGTTGGGTTACATCTCATTAAACATTGTAATAATAATGTTAAGGAAAGCAGTTAATACTGACAGAGATAGCTCAATACTCACTACCAACACCTGTTGCATAACATCATACATTTATTTCATCAGTGACCATTATATTAAGTCCTGAAATAATGTTATGACAGGCAGATGAGGACAAGGATGGGCGTCTTACTTTGACTGAGATGATTGAAAACCCATATGTATTTTATAGTGCTATTTTCAACGATGATGAAGATGATGATGGTGATTACCACGATGAGTTCCGGTAAATTAATGTTAGGTAAAGGCGGCTCCTTACTCCCCCTTTTAATTTTACCAATGTTGTTTATTTTTACCAACATTTAGTGAATAAAATGTTTTATGATCTTCTAATGTAGGATACGCAGAAATGTTTGGCATAATTCTAGTGGCAAAGAATCAGTATTTGAAGACAATGACATGACAGAATTTTGATGTTTCAGGCCCTATGAGGTCCTTAGTCTCTATCCTGGTGGGCTTTTTGTGCAATGGCAACATTTATTGCTTCTTTCCATTCATATTATCTGCGAGTTCTTATTTGCTAATGGGATCCACCGTGACTTGTCGTTGAGTCACACCTGAGATCGGTTGGAGGATGATAGGATCTCAACTTCATTGTAAAATTTGTAGAATAATATACAAATTTTCAAATCACTAGTTCGGCTATCATTAATTAAGTAGAACATCTCAATTCTCAATGGGCAATATACATGTACCACTCTTAGAATATTTTTGGACTCAAGTAGCAGTTATATAATGTTTACCAAAACGTTAATGAGAAAATCAACAATTTCGGATTTTGGAAATAAAAGATTAGGTTAACAGAGTTAAACTCCCTTTCACTTTATTCAATTTGGTATCACAAGTCCTCATTAGTTTGACATCTCAAAGCTTAGGGTTTGAATGACATTTTCTGTAGATTATGAAAGTGTTGTCAAGAGTTTCAAGGATTGGATAAGAAATATTTAAAAGTAAATATTTCTAACAAATTTCATAACTGCAAAGTTTATCTAATCAAAATATTGAAACATGTAGTTTTCATCATAAAACTTTAAAAATGACATGGAAAAAATTGAACCAGGAAAAGTAAAAATACACAAGCTTAAAATTTGAAAGACAAGCTTTATTATAAAGTAAATAGCCTTAAGTAGAATGAGGGTACTGCGGCTGGTGTCTGGAACTTGACCCAACAGGTGGGGTGATTCTGCTTGATGATTGACTGAAGCAGCTAGTGCAACTTCATATGATCAAAATACATTTTTCCTTGATCTGTTTACTTTTAATTTTTCATATAAATTCTGTTAACCTTCCTGCGCTCATAGTACCAAATTGCGTGGTTTATCATCACATTAGGTGCTTATATTGCTTTTGTCACAGCTAATATGAGTGGGATTTTTTTGCAGAATTGATTTTAAATTAATATAAGCCCAAGAGACAAGCTGTCTCGCATGTTAATAATATATTAAAACAAAAGTAATATCTGGATATAGACACCAAAATGCTAATCTATTGTCAAAGAAAGTGACACTAAAGTGTGGCAAAACAGTGATGTTGAAATTTTATTTTTTTTTAAATGACCAAATAGATTTTAAGGAAAAAATACAAAGATAGATAAGTTATGTCAGTTTGGTATAATTTTATTGTGAAATCGTGTTAGCTTATTACGATTTTAGTGTATTGTCATTTTCATAATATTTTTAAAATCTGCTTGGTAACTTTGAAAAAAATTGTAACATGTTTTTGCTTATGATACGATGTATGAGTAAAAATAGAGAGAAACAGGTGTATCAATGAGACATTTGTACCGCTTGTATCCAAAAGTAACGTCACTCAACTAGAAATTGAAGATAAAAAACCAGTAAGTTACTGTTGCAAATAAGTAAAAATCAACTCAAATTCAATGGGAACATCACACGCTTCCTTAGATACATACATAAGCAATAACCTCACCACATTGCTAGCAAACAATCATTTTACTTAAGAATAAACCCAAAATATAGCTTATGTGACAGTCCTAAATCTTAGTTTTTTTCGTTTCGTTTCGAGTTAATAATGTTAGAATGGAAGGAAATGCAAATATTAGAGAGGATTAACGTGGTATGTTTGAGCTAATTTGAAGGGAATAATGAGGAAAGAAAGGTTGGTTCCATTGCAAATGCTTTCTGCAGGCTCAAGTGAAGATTTGTAAGGTGTTCAAAGCGACATTGTCACTGTTTTTCACTCTCCACATATGAACAATCTCTCTTCCTTTCTTTTCATTTTCTCACTCGCTCTCTTTCACACCATCATAAAATATTCTACCGAGCTACAATTACGAATGTGTAGATACCAGCAATTGTCAACTTCAGAATTAACATTAGCATTAAACCTGCTATGATGTGTCAGAATTAAAAACCACACACGCAGGTCTAAATAATTCTATCTGACAATAAACAAGTCATGCAAAAGATAACAAGTGGTGCTACATATTGTCGATGCTACGTAACCAAAGACAAAATACCCTTTATTATATATCTATGCTTCTGGTTACTTCATGAACAAACAGTTGTGTTGAGGCTGGTTTTCTCCACATATCCTCTTACTAACCACTCTTCCTTCCTTGTCACCTTCTGCATGCTTAAACGTTAACATAGCCATTTTTCTGTTAAGGGGTTGAGGTTTGAAATTCAGAGTCCATGGAAGAAACGAATTACTATGCAAGCAACAGAAGCATGAGAAGTGATTGGATTTGGAAGTATGTGAAGAGTGTTGGTGAGAGAGTGAGAAGATTTACAGGTTTGGCATGGAGAACAGCAGTGAAAGTAGGGAAAGAGGATCCAAGAAGGGTGATCCATTCCTTGAAAGTGGGGTTGGCTTTGACACTCGTTTCTTTGCTGTATCTCATAAAGCCTTTGTTCGAAGGGATTGGACAAAATGCCATGTCAGCTGTTCTTACTGTGGTTGTCGTCATGGAATTCACAGTAGGTAAGCCAAGCTACATTATCGTGTTTTTTTACATACTATTTGTAGAGAAAATTTTAAACGTAAACTCAAATCACAACTTGATCAAAAGTATGATCAACCCATCTTGGTTATGATGTTTATAGATGGTATAATTCAATCTTTTTACGATGCAGGAGCAACATTAGGCAAAGGACTGAATAGAGGGTTGGGGACTCTTTTGGCAGGATCATTGGCATTTCTTGTGGAGTATGTTGCAGACATCCCTGGTCGGATTTTTCAAGCTGTTTTCATTGGTTCTGCAGTTTTTATTTTAGGTAAGAATGATCACTTATAACATTACTGAATCTATGCTTAGTTTTCGGCTCTCACCTACTAAATATAAAACTAATTTATGATATATAAGGAAATCCCTTACATATTATCACATCCAATAATAGTTCTAAATAATTTAAAATTCAAGGTTAAAAATATTTTTTTCTCTTTTTATCCACTCAAATACTTAAAAATTTTAAATTATTTAAGAATCGAGACTAAAAATAATTTAAATATAATTTCGATCTATAATAACACTTTTAAGAATAAAATAATTTTGTAAGATCGAAGATATATAATCAAGAGTAACATTTGAAATATTAAGTTTGACTATGCAAAACTGCAACACTTGATTAATTTATTTAACTAAATCTAAATGAAAGCTTGAGTTTGATTTTCTTAAACTAAAACTGAGTTTAGTTTTATTAAAAAAAATCCTGATGTTTGATTTTAACAAACATCTATTGACCTCGTTAGATTTCACCACATGGTGTTCCCACTTCTTACTTTTCTTATATATATATATATATATATAAAGGGTGCTGAATTGCTAATTTGTGAAAAATGTGAAATGTGAATTCTTAAAATATATATATCTTGCATCTTGCTAAAGTTTTTGCATTTTGAGGTACTATTCCTTTTTCCTAAAATTTATTTACAAAAAAGACTGCTAGCACTGTGGGAAAAATATATAGAGTTTATTTATAATTCATTAGACATTAATCACAATCACAGATAAAAGTGAGCTTATTTTTTAAAAGTAATTATTTTACATTATCAATTGATAAAAAAAAACCCCGCTGATACATCTTCTAAAATAGTTATTCTAAAGATAACCAAGTTTACTATATATGAAATTTTATTATTGAATAAATAATAAAAGACACTCTGATTTCAGCACAAATTATTTACACTTGATTAAGTATTTTTATTTTCAAAGTTTCTTATTATATTATCTTTTAGTTTTTTTTCTTCGACTTGCAACTTTATTTAGAGGTACAAATTATTACTACTTATGCCAACCAAATTTGGTTTTAAAAATAATAATTTACTAATATTCAAATTATAGAGTGACAAAATATCACAAACTATTAAATATGTTTTTACATAAAAGAAGGGTAACTTTATATATAGATAGCTGTTTCTAGATGTTTTGATATAGTGACTAAACAAAAAAAAAGTTATGTTTACTTGAGAGATTGCATATAAACTTATAATTGCAGATCAAACCACAACATTTGAATTGTTTTATCTGCAGGAGTTGTAACTACTTATGTGAGGTTCATCCCCCATATCAAGAAGAACTATGACTATGGTGTTATGATATTTCTCTTGACTTTCAATTTGATAACTGTATCAAGTTACAGAGTTGATAATGTCTGGGCAATTGCAAAAGATCGTATAGCAACCATTGCCATTGGTGGTGGCCTCTGCCTTGTAATGAGCCTTTTGGTTTTCCCAAACTGGTCAGGGGAAGACCTCCATAACTCCACCATAGCAAAGCTCGAAGGCCTAGCCAACTCTGTTCAAGGTATTCTATACTATGTTAAACAAACACTCAAGATCTCGTATAAGGTGATTTTATAACATATAATTAGACGTAAATTTTAAATTGATTTTGTAATATTGAATTAAATTTAAAATTTATTTCTTAACATAATCATGAGTTAGATCTTATCTTAACAAGATTTATTATTTGTTAGACTAGACCATGATGTTAAATTTCGTTATTTGTTAGACTAGACCATGATGTTAAATTTCGTGAGATGTAGTTAGAACTAAAGTTCAATCCTTAACAAGATTTATATCATCGTATAGTTTTATTGTCTTATTCAATATATATAATATACATATATATCATTGATGGTCCAAATAATCACGCAGCTTGTGTTGTGAGATACTTTAATGATTCTGAAAATCAAGAAACTCAAGAAGATGCTTCTGATGATCTGATTTACAAAGGTTACAAGGCTGTCTTAGATTCTAAATCTAAAGACGAAACACTGGTAACTCTTGTGACCTTTTTTTCCTGATAGTGAAGTTGAACATTTCCAAAATTACTGTTGTTTGTGGCAGCAGATCTTATAGGACTGTGAAATTAAACAGGCACTGCAAGCAAGTTGGGAGCCAAGATGGTCAACTTATTGGCACAGAATTCCATGGCGGCAATATAAAGTAGTGGGGGTTACTCTTCTCCATTTTAGTTACACTGTTGTTGCACTACATGGGTGTCTTATGTCTGAAATTCAGGTACTATATATCTCAATCAAATAATTCAGAAAACAAATATTACTCTAACAAAAGGTTACAGATGATACACATATAGGTACCAAAAGAGACTATTGTAGCTAGAAAAATGTGTTTCTACTTTCTACTTTTATGATTTTCTAGATATAGCAAATGACATAGTGATACAGAAACTACTGCATGGTCTAAAACCATAGTCTTACCAACTTAGGCAGTGTGTAATTATATTTTTCAGTTTCTGAAAAAGATTTAATAATGTCATAGAAATT
This sequence comes from Vigna angularis, assembly GCF_016808095.1. Taxonomy (NCBI): domain Eukaryota; kingdom Viridiplantae; phylum Streptophyta; class Magnoliopsida; order Fabales; family Fabaceae; genus Vigna; species Vigna angularis. The sequence continues at coordinate 1,028,499 of NC_068972.1, read as the reverse complement.
AGCTATGACATGCAACAGTTTCTTGAGAGTTGGGTGTATCAGTAAACATGAAGAGGTCAAAAACATGATTCTCTTGGCTAGCATGTTTGCAATAGTTGGTTGGATCAAATCCTGGTATAAAAGTGTTGTTATTGTTTTGTTATGTTTATGATTTATTAATACATGCCTTAATTATGAATTAAGACCCCAGGATCAATTCGAGCTCTATACAAAGACTCTTGCATCACACTTGCAGAAGAAGTGTCTAAAGCACTGAGGGATCTAGCTAATAGCATAAGAAATAAGCGTCAATTCTCCCCTCAAGCACTGTCTGACAGTATCAATGAAGCTCTACAAAATCTGAACGATGAGTTGAAATCCCAACCACAACTATTTCTAGGCTCAAAGAATTTTGGTGGAAGCACACATGCTGAAGAAGACACTAGAGTGTCATTCTCAAGTGTTAGGAGTGATTGTTCTTCCATGTTTGAGTACAAATCCAGAGAACTTTCTGGTGAAATGTCAGTGGAGGGACACAAGAAGGTTTTGAAGCCACTGATGAGTAAGATTGTGATGACAAGCCTTGAGTTTTCAGAAGCACTGCCTTTTGCAGCTTTCACTTCTATGCTTGTGGAGATGGTGGCAAAGTTGGATCATGTTATAGATGCAGTTGATGACTTGGCCAAATTGTCACGCTTTAGAGAGTTCAGAGATGAAGATGAGATTGTTGTGAGTTGTGAGAAACCAAAGATAGTTCACAATGACTTGCCCTCTTATGCATTTGATTAACTAGGGAGTATTAATAAGGCATATGTGGGGAGAGCAGTAATGTAGTTTTAAGTCTTCTGATAGAAAACATGTAATAAAGAAATGAACAACTCTGTTAACAGATGTTTTAATTGCAAGATCAGAAAGATAACAGTGTGTCTGTTAAGAAATAATTGTTGAAATCACCCCTTATCCCTTTAGAAGTAAGAAAATTAAGAATTTATATGCAATATCTTCAAACACAAATTATAATTGATAAGGAAAAACTATGTGCAAAATTAGAGAAATATTAAGTGAAAAAATTACAATCTTTGATTAAATATAAAGAAAGAAAAATCACACACTCCCTTGTAAGTGAAGAAGAATACACATACCTCTGAAATGAGAGGTATTTAGAAAGGTTTTGAGTTGTATTCTTACTCAAAGGTTGAGTTTAAACATTAATATCATTGCAAAACTTTTCATCATCCAATCAACTTATGATGATCATTCTAACCTGGTGTATCTAGACATTTTTTTATCAACTAGGGTTGTGACTTTGATAGAGGGATAAAGAAAATAATAGGAAATATAACAAATTTTAAATGGTTCAAAGAAACTCTTAATATGGTGAAATTATCAGATAGTTTGAATTATTACTTATATATAGCTTTGACTAATCTTTACATAATATACATTAAAAAAATTTAATCTACAAGAAAAATTGACAACACTTAATTATAAATCATGTTAAAATTAGTTAGAATTGTCATAATACTGCCACCTAATAATATTTTCTTAAAATAATATTAAAATCTCACAACTAATTCAAATTTTTCAATAAAAAATTTCAGCTAATACTCTACTGGATAAGGTATTTTCAGCTAATACCTTGACATCATAATTTTTATTAGAAAGAATTGCTAAATAAGATGAATTCTTATTCAGTTAAAGCCCTTCAATTCCACACTAGCATGCCTCATTAAGCTACAATCCAATAAATGTACAACCAAAGTGAGAACCAGGCAAATCAAAATGGACAAACTGTTAATTAAGGCATTGATGCCAAGGTCCCATATCGTATAGATAAGATAAAAACCATTCTAGAGAATTATAGTTTGCAGAGTCTAAAGCAGGAGCCATCAAAAGTGATCATTTTCATTGGAATTAAGAAATCTATTTGTTAGATTTTTGGAAAATAAAATGGTTCCCAAATCTATTCACAACAGTAACAGCATGGAATTAAGTTAACATTTGGAAAAGTTCATGATCATATGAAGTGAATCATGAATTGACCCAAAAGTTAAATATCATACACTAACCATGTATACCAGATCATGTTCTATGACTCTTTCACAGATATCCTCTTTGGCATTAAGGTTTACAGAAAAACAGATATCATGGATATTAAATCAGGCACGAAATACTGAAGACCAAATGAGTCACCAGCATGTGAACAAAGGCAGGGAAATTTTCATTGATCCTTTGCTTTCTTACGCGCCAGAAAGCGCTCTTTTGCAGCAGCCAGAGCATCCAGACTTCTTTTATGATGATCGGGCTTTGGTTGAGAAGCTGATGGCTGTTCAGCTGAACTCTTTGCTTCCGCAGAAGAAGCCTCAGGATTTGGTTTCGTGTCCAATGGATTAGAAGCCTCACCCTGTTCCCCAATCTTTTCTGCAGGAGACTCCACTAGTGAACTTGGGTTGTCCAATGAATGCTGCACTTCATCTGACCCATTACGTTGTTCATGGTCATTTGGTGCGTGGCTCTCTGCAACTCTTCTCTCAGCCTGCTTCTCACGTTTCCTCGCTTGGGCATCTTTTGCTCCATAAGCAACATTTTTGTCAAGGTTTGAATAAAAATCAAGCAAAAAATCCTTCTTCTTGGTAACCTATGCAAATATTAAAATACAAAAAATGTCAATAATAAGAACAGAGAGAGAGGAATAAGACCATAAAAGACCATGCCAGTTTAATTAAAGAAAAAATATATACACTAAAATGAGGGAGAAAAGAAAAGAAAGGAAACACTAGAACATCTTAAATCCATTACGAATCTAGGTTGACAACAGAAAAGATACGAAAACATGGCAAAAAAACTATGTGAAATTTAAAAGACAGGAACTTACATCATCTCTTTCTTCTTGAAGTTCACGCAAACGCTCTAGCTCCATTTGTCTCTCTCGTTCGGCAAGCTTCTTTCTATATGCTTCTGTAACAAATTTGTCTTTGTCAGCATAGATATGGTCGTCTTTGCTTCTCTCTTTGGCAATCTTTTTCTCATAAACAATCTCACGATGCTGCTCTCGCTCTTTTGCCTTTTTCATCAGATTTTCGATATATTTTGGCTACATCACAAAGATTACAGGTTGATGATGAGTAACGAAGTCATTTAGCAAATGACCCAAAATTAACAAATTTAAACACTAGCTCTCAAAAGTAAAACAAGAAAGAAATTTAAACAAAAAATTAAAAAGGAATACTCACATAGCCTATTCGAAACCCAGAGCAACCCACACCAGACCATTTTCACTATTCAAACAGGGCCTTGACAATGAAATTTCCTAACCTTGAGAATGAGTTGTGTTGTGTTCATACATGTCAAACACCAATTCCCAGATTCACACTAACACCTTTATACGGTAATCTTGGAATTTTGAAAAATATTAAACCTTAAAATCTCACAATCTTAATTTTATATAAAGTTACTTTAACACATCAGGAAAATATGTTCCTATGCTACCCGATAATCTAATTATCTATCATCTGTATATAAGCCTCCTTACATCTAGCATTTTTCTGCCACATTGCATCGTCCACTATGTCCTGTGTCCTATGTAATGCGAACCACCCTACCCAAACAACGAAAGGGTACAATAAAGATGATTTGGCAATTTCTTTTATAAATAAAGATTACTTATTATAGATTCAAGACAATCCAACAGCATAGCAAAATGACTTCAGTGGTATCTTAGCATAAAGACAATTTTAAAAATTTAAATAAATGAAAGGATATTTAAATCCAAAAACAAAAAGAAGTGAATGATGCATATCTTCATGCTGCTAATCACCTGAGTCATTAACCTAATTATTATGTAAATGCAAGGTGCCAGAGATTCTCAGTTCCTGACAATACGATTCTACATAGTTATAAACATAACAAAGTGGCGGTTTGACTGTAAGTAAGAGAAGATCACTAGAACTGCAAGCTACCTTTCTCTCTTCACGATCTTGGGTCAATGGACGAGTTTCCTTCGCTTTCATTTTGTCATAGACTCCATCATAATCAAATACGGATGGATCTTCCTCCAAGGCTTTCTTCTGCTGCTCCTCAACCTAAGAAAATGAAAGTAAGATAATAATACAAAGAAGCAAAATACAACAGGCCCGATTATAAACATTGAACGCAAATTATCAAACACCAAGGAAACTATCACAGAAAGATCAACTTACTTCCTTGAGACGTTTATTCTTGCTAGCCTGAAGAGCAATTTCCCTCTCGACGTCATTATCATCATCCTCATTAAATCCAAAAGGGGTGGCAAGGGAGGGCCTTGGTGCCTGTTTCTTTGCCTTAGGTGGCCTAAGGTTCAAACCATACTTGCTCATTTCACTCTCCAAACCCTAGAATTGTTTTTCACTACACAAATACACTGAATCTGCGTGTTTCTAGGTCACGATTTATGCAGAACACACCTGGGTAAAAATTTCGTGCTCCGCTGCTCCCCTCCTGCAACTTTCTGTTGTTTTGGGTGTAGATTTTGTGTTCTCCTTTCGCCGCTGCTTTCTCTTGTCCGTTTCATAGATCCCACCACAAACTGGGTTGGGCCTTATCATGGTTTCTCTCTAGCAATTTTGTATTGGGGGATTCTTCCTGCGCCCCCATATTTTCTTCATGGGCTCATAATCTTACCAAAATGACTTGATTGTCCCTTATTAAAAATTTTGGGTCTTATGTTGTCTTCTAAATTTGCATTACGGCAATTGAAATATAAATTTATATTATGAATTTTAAATTTTAAAATGCATTTTAATTATATTGTAAATTTATATTACAAATTATACAATTTAAAATATAAAATTGTATTATAAATTATACAATTCAAAATTTAATTCATATTTTTTATTCTTTTTTAAATTTGTATTATTAATTGTACAATTTAAAATATAAATTTGTCTTACAGAGTATCTACAAATTACACAATTCAAAATATAGTTAAAACACAAAATATATATATATATATATATATATATATATATATATATATATATATATATATATATATATATATATATATATACTGTCCTTTTCTATTAATTTTAACAAGGGGTATAGTTGAAATTTAGAAAGTATGGAGTGCAACAAGAAAATATGGGAATGCGGAAACAAATTGACTTTGAATTGTTGTGTCTCATTTTAAAAAGTCCAACAGATTTTTTTTATGTAAAACATAATAACATTAGAAAAATATAAAAAAAAAACTATTCAAAAAATAATGTGATAAACTGATAATAATAATAATATAATAAAAGTGTAAAATATTATTTATAGCCTAATATATTACATGTTTTTCATATTATTTTTGTCACGTCCCATTAATGTCTGTGCTGAGTCACCACTGTGCTCCCATAAATGCACCTCGCCACACGTGCACCTCCACTGACACGCCATCACACCCACTCTGCATGCGACTGCCAAGTGTCGTGTTGGAACATTCTAAAACCTTAATGGAATCCAAGTGGCAGCAGGCGAGTGGACGTTCGTCCTAAGTGGGGAGAGAAATTAATTTTCAGAAAAACTCTTTCCCCACTATGCTGCACACTTCGTCTTCTTCCCCAAACTCTGAATTTTCAAATCCTCCATCTTCTCTCTAGAACCTCCATCTTCTCTCTACCGTAACTCACCATTCTCTACTCCTTTCACCTTTCAGTACCGTGAGGACGTTCCCTGCACCGAGAGCTCTATATTGAACCGAACAACTTCCAGTTCTGGTAAGTTTCACTTGGGCGATCGTTTTTGGTGTTCCTGTAAACGGTATTCAGCTGCATGCAACGGTGTAGGCTAAGCCCTTCATTTTTCTTTTGGTTAGTTTAGTGGGAAAGCTTAAGAGAAACGTTGAGAGAGCTTCTTTTAGGCGAGTCAAGATCCACTCTTTAGGACGTTCGCTACTGAATCCGGGTAAGGGAAGCTTATTGTGATTTAATTTATATTGTGTGTTGTATGCATGTTTGATATGGATTGTATGCATGAGATGTATGCGGATGTATTAGTTATGAACGATCGCTGTTACAATGAATGAATATGGTATTCGTATGCTGATGGTTGCTTGGTATAAATGATTAATGAGAATCTTATATAGTATGTAATTTAATATTTGGATATGATGTATTAAGTATGAACTGATGTATGATAATATGAATTCTGTAATGTATGAGATTTATGGTGGAGATAAATTATAAGATATGAATCGTATGAAAAATGTGAAGTTGTTGTAGATGGAAAATCTGGAAAATATAATAGTCCTTACTTTGATAATGCACGCTCGTCATCGAACGGTCTTCTACCGTTCGGTTTTCCCTGAAAATGATTTAGAGTAGGAATTCTTTCATTTGGAAAGGATTCGGTTTAAGAACGAGCGTCCTCTTGCGAAAGTCTAGGTTTGAGCGTTCGGCTCATCCTAGTAGTGACCAACAATTAAATAATTAAACTCAGATTGTACCGCTCGGTCTTATATCGAGCGTCCGTTTTAATTAGTGCTTGGTCATCTATTGAGCGTTCGTCCTAAGTGGCGCTCGGTCTCAGACCGAACGCTCGTCCTTTTCGTAAAGTGCAACGAGCGATAATAACGTTCGTCCTGAATTCCCATAAGCGTTCGTCCTAAATTTAAATAGCGTTCGTACAATATATTTAGTGACGTTCGTCCAAGTCTTCTGTGACGTTCGTCCAAAAATTCATTAAACGCCTACCTTCGCGCTCGGTCATTGACTGGAGGTTTGTCCCCTGAATTAAATCGTGTTCGGTTATTTTATCCAAATAAGTCGTGATATATTTATCCCTTGGATTCTTGTCAGAGTCATTGAACTTAAATTATTCTAAGTACTTTACGATCGTAATAGAGTTAGTTCATTTAACTAATTCAAAGAAGTCTTTCTCGGTCTCGCCCTCGACGTTCGTCCTCGCTAGGAAGAGGAGTGAACGTTCGTCTTTTTAAGAAAGTGGAACATAGAATGAAAATGTATTCAAGAGAATAAATTAAGGTGTGCGAACACTATGAGAACTGAAATTGTGATTTTGAATTTGAACGAGCGTTCCAGGGTGGAACGACTCTTGAATGGATATTGAGATTTGTAAGTATGAACGTGGTAAGCTTAGATGGTGATCCATCCTGATATTCCGTGAGTGCTCGTTCTCAAGTAGAGAGGAGCATGTCATGTGTGGGAATGGCAGGAGGTCTAGTCCATAACTGTAACTTGGACAGAACAGACTAACCTTAGGTGGCTACTGATGAGCATTCCAGTTACCCCACCTGAGTGCACGGACGCCTTAGCTACACAGGATTCATACAGTCCGAACGGTCGGTCTAGTATCAGGATTTTTGGATGAAATTTATGTATGAATTGAATGTATATGTTGTGAACTTACTTGCTGGAACTGATATGTATAAAATGTATGTGTTGGCTTGAATTAAATTCAATAAGCTTACCCTGTGTCTCTTTCTTGTGTTGTCGTTCGTCCTTGAACCTTCGTTTTGTCTATGCAATGATCATCCGTGTGGATGTGAGCAGACGGAGAGGCGTTACTGGAAGAAACACTGGAAGAAGAAAATTTGGAGGACGCCAATCTCGTAGAAGTGGAAGTGAAGGCCGAACAGTAAAGACGTTCGGTTTTTAATTAGGTTAGCGAGCGGCTGTGAGCGAGCGCTCATTTGTTGATTGTAAATAGTTGGACGTTCGATCATTGTTTTGTAAACCGTTCGTCCTTATCTTTTTGCGAACGCTCGTTGAATTATGTACATTAGAGGCCGTTCGGCCACTTTCGTTATTGTTGTTCCCTTTGTTTTAAAACTATTTTGAATTATTAATATATGTGATTATTCTAAGTATATAGTTGATGACTGTATAATTTTGGGATGTTACAATTTTACTTAACTCATAGATATTTTTTATACGAAATAAACATTTACAATGAGTTTATGAAATTCTCATTAATAAACTTTTAATTTATTTTACTTTTTATTAAAAAAAATCAACTATTTATAAAACATTTAAGTCGGTTGTTATATTTAGATCGATATTTTTTTTCTCAATCAATTTCCCACCTCTTTTTTATTCAATAAAATAAACATCTATAAAGAGTATCACTTAAGCTAAAAATCAGAGTAGGTGAGTTACAGTGACAACCAACAAAATCAATATCAGGGGATGACTAAGATTAAGCTCCTAAGAAACAATAAGTAAAGACAAAATAAGAAACCAAATATAATTTTGTCGGACAATAACATGAAACTGTAATTTCTTACATTAATTTTTGTCCCTACGGAACAAATTTTCACTATTTATAATTATTTTTTTCATGATATTGGTTACCTTCTACAATTACCTTTACTTTTTCTTTTCTTTTTCCTGTCTTCATCGTATTCTATTTTCTATGAGAAAAATCTAACTTTATCGCCATTACATGTGAGCATTTCTAAATAAAAGAGACGTGTTGTAGTAAAACTTTGCGACAATACTGCAACCAACAAAGATAAGCAGGTTTGCTCTACTTTTGATAAGCGAGACAGAAAATGACTACAACCAACAACCTATTTTATTATATTTCAAAAGAAAAGACAACTAAGATTATTTAGAACACTAATAGTCACATGTATACATAGGATCAACCTGTTCCTGCAACTAAAAAAGCAGATATCAGCTGTACTCAAATTTCCAAATTAACCATTAACACCAAGAATGTTGTGCCATGTGTACGGTCAATGTTAGTCCACACAGTTGTATTTTACAATGAACAGTAAATACATCTAAAACATATAATTGTGGAAACTTAACAAGTATTTTTAAAAAAAAAACATTAAATCCTTGCTAATTCTAGTACACATCTATCTGTATTTTTCTATATACAAAAAATAGTTAATAATGGTAATGAACCATGTTAACATTTTCTGGTATAAAAGTTGGTTGTGGGAATTTAATTGTTATATAAGATTCTGGTCACCAAAACGATAACTATCCACTGAACATTGACATTATAAGTACCTACGAATGCAACCAACTTGATTATATTTCTCTGTTATAAACACCAACAAAACGGCTGGAACTGTCTGTATCCAATATATCATCGGTGTCCATCATTAAGAGGGAAACGTTTTCCCTCTGTCTTTGTTGCATGTTCCTTGTCATTTTGTGACAGGCTTTTAAGCAAAGCATAACATACCCTTTATCGTAACGGAAACACGTTAACGATCTTTGTGCTCAGAAATCAGAGGTGGTGAAGGGTTTGAAGGTTCTATGGCTGAAACCGATGTTAGGAGTAACAGATGCTCTGTGCAAATGGGGTATGTTCATTGCTTTGCTGATAAGGTGAAAAGGTTTCCTGGTTTGGCCGGGAGAGAAACATGGAAGGTTGGCAAAGAGGATCCGAGAAGGGTGGTTCATTCTTTCAAAGTTGGCATAGCTTTAACACTAGTTTCTTTGCTGTATCTAATGGAGCCATTGTTCAATGGGATTGGGCAAAATGCTATGTGGGCTGTCATGACAGTGGTTGTGGTGATGGAGTTTACTGTAGGTAAGGTTATCTCAGTCACATTGTTTTGTTTTGTGAATCTCAGCAAGGTCATTCAGTAGGTATTGAAGCATCCCTTTATGTTTTCATCCTTTTGGTTTTTCTCTGATTGCAGGGGCAACATTATCCAAAGGACTGAATAGAGGATTGGGAACTCTGCTAGCAGCATCATTGGCATTTCTCACTGAATATATTGCAGATGCCCCTGGTCGGATTTTTCGAGCGGTTTTCATTGCTATTGCAGTTTTCATTATAGGTAACCATTTACTACTATGTCATGAAAGAAACTTTCCTCGGCTTAAATATAATTTCAAAGGCTTTTGGAGAATTACCAAAATAGAGATCTGGTGAATTGATTTTGCTGTTGCCATGCCATAGAAGTGTGTAAAGTTGAAAACTTTTGAGAAACTTAATTGATTTGTATAGCTAGACACAATCATACAAAGTACAAACACTTCAGATTAATTTATCGTTCACGTTCTTGGCCTATGTTTGTCATTTTCAGTATCTATAAAGCAAATAACTTGTAACCTGGTTTTCTGTCTTGTGTATGGGGTTACCAAATATGTTTTTGAGTCATTGTTTTGCTTTTGGTTGCCAGGAACAATGACAAGTTATGTGAGGTTTATCCCCTATATCAAGAAGAATTATGACTATGGTGTTCTGATCTTTCTCCTGACCTTTAATTTGATAACTGTATCAAGCTATCGCATTGATGATGTCTGGAGCATTGCAGAAGATCGTATTTCCACCATTGCCATAGGTTGTGCCATATGCCTTGTGATGAGCATATTGGTGTTTCCAAACTGGTCAGGGGAAGACCTCCACAACAACACCATATCAAGGCTTGAAGGCTTGGCCAACTGCATACAAGGTAATTAAAATGAACATACACTGAAAGTTTGTCAAAACAAATAACTGTTGAAGATTATCATTGATGGCTAAAACAATCACGCAGTCTGTGTCAGGGAATATTTTAATGATTCCGAAGAATCAACATGTCAAGATGATTCATCTGAGGATCCTATTTACAAAGGTTACAAGGCTGTTTTAGATTCCAAAACAACCGATGAAACACTGGTAATTCAGTGCCTCTTTCCTCTCTATGTGAAACATGTCAGAAATTAGTGATTTGTGATACAAGTTCATGTGTGAATTGTTGTGTGGAAAACAGGCATTACAAGCAAGCTGGGAACCAAGATACTTAAGATATTGTCACAGAATCCCATGGCATCAATATGCAAAAGTTGGAGCTGCACTTCGCTATTTCAGTTACACTGTTGTTGCACTACATGGATGTCTGCAATCTGAAATTCAGGTACTGATCAAATCATCTAGAAGAAAAACACTTAAGAAAGCGAGTTTTTCCATCGACTGAACTTCCAATCCAAAAGATAAATGTAAATCAAAAGATCATTACTCTTTCAAAAACGTAAGCATATCTTGAAAGTATCCTTAACCTTGTTATTTTAGAAGGCTATGAAACTTCTAAGAAAAACTTATATCAGATCTGAGTTTCTAAGAAAACTAACTTCTCATTGGGTGCTTGTTACCATAATCTTACTATTTATCTATTAACACTTCCTTCATCAGACACCAAAATCAATTCGTGCACTCTACAAAGACTCTTGCATCAGACTTGGAGAGGAAGTTTCGAAAGTATTAAGGGAACTGGCCAAAAGCATAAGGAACAATCGTCAGTTCTCCCCTGAAATGCTCTCCAACAATCTCAATGCAGCATTACAAGACCTCAACAGTGCCTTGAAATCACAACCACAACTTGTACTAGGTTCCAGGAATAGTCGAGCCATAAACACCCCAATTCAAGCAGTTCAACACCATGACCAAAAGCTTGAAGAAGACACCAGAACATCATTACCACGTGTTAAGAATATTGGTTCTTCTTCTCGGCTTGGATGTAGATCCAGAGAGCACTCTCGGGAGCTTACAAAGAAGGTTTTAAGGACACAACTGAGTAAGGCTGCGATAGTAAGCCTTGAGTTCTCAGAAGCTTTACCCTTTGCAGCTTTCACTTCTTTGCTTGTGGAGATGGTGGCCAAACTTGATCGCGTCATGGATGAAGTTGAAGATCTGGGGAGAATGGCATATTTTAGAGAGTTCGAAGACGTTGAAAATGGTGATAAGATTGTTGTGACTTGTGAGAAACCAAAGACGGATATAGCTCAGAATGGCGTGCCTTCTGCTGGATCAGAATAGTTAGAAGAACTCAGAGTGCTTTTTGGCACATTCTTCATCTCAACTATTATTATCATCATCTACTGAGCAGAGCTACGTGCATGTAAATTGATGCATGCATGTAGTGTGTGTAGAGAAACAAATTGCTAGTACTTTTTGATGGAGAAGGTGTACGTAAAATGCTTCCACAACAATGTACCCTTATGGGCAAAGCGAAGCCCTTTTAGATATAGCTAGCATGGAGATTTAGTTTACAATATTTTGTATACAATTTTATTATGAGTGATAATGTTTTGAATGAGAACCTTATTATTATGATGATATAATAATATATACATTATAATAAATAAGATCATTTTTATATTTTGTTATTCCTTTTCTTACCCTCAAGCATGGATAAGCCTCTTAGTAGGCGTGTTAATGAATCATGTAGGAAGGCAATAATATAGTTTTTGAGTATTTTCATTTAAAATATAGGTTTAATAGGTTCGGAGGTCCCTATATTTGTGGATTCGTTTCAATTGGGTCCTCCAATTTTGAAAGTGATCAATTTGGTCCCTAATTTAACAAAATTGAGTCAATAATACCCTTTCCGTTAAATGCAATGGACGTCATTAACTTTTTAAACATGTGGTATGTTGAAGCATCCTTCAAATAAAACTGTGCCACCTGCAAATAAAAGGATGCCTCAACATGCCACATGTTTAAAAAGTTAACGCCGTTCATTATATTTAACGGAAAGGGTATTATTGACTCAATTTTGTTAAATTAGGGACCAAATTGATCACTTTCAAAATTGGAGGACCCAATTGAAACGAACCCACAAATATAAGGATCTCCGAACCTATTAAACCTAAAATATATAATAATAAAAGTGAACGACTCTGTTAACACATGTTTTAAATTGCAAGATAACAATGTTTATTAAGAAATCATTGTTGAAAACCACCCTCATATTCTTCAATTAATAATTCACATGAGACTATGTGGCACTTTTATTATAGTCGTTTTTTTTATATCTGATTATGCATTTTAGTTACCAAAATAATACAATATTATTTCATTTTTAAAATTAGAATTGAGAATTTATGTACGATGTGTTAAAACACTAAAAAATGTACTTTCAAGACATTATACTAAGCCCATATCGAATAAATGAGAAAAGAACTATTATAAATATTACAAGGATATATTCTTCTCATTTGATTAGTTTCTGAAACAAGTCTCACCTTTTTCTAGTTAGGAAAATCAGAGTTTAGTTGTTTTAATTGATACCTATTTATTAATTAAACTGATTCTTTTTATTATACATGATTATTAGTAATTGTTCGCAGGATTTGTTTTGATCTGGTAATTATTCATACGATTATTATGTTTCAAAGCATAATTAAATACATACTATTCATTGGCAGTTAACTATGTAATAAAAAACTGATTACAAAATTTAGTAAGATTGGTTGAAAACTATGTAACACACAGTACTTTAGGTTCTAATTTTATTGACATCGTTGAAAAAATTCAGAGTTTATTCGGTTTTTTTCGAAATTGTAATCTGGGTATTAGTACTATTTTTAATTTGGACATTCTTTGGACACGGTTCTGAAACCTTCTGAATTGGCCATGTACTTGGTTACTTTTAAGAGAGTTGTTTCATCTATCACCACCAACTTCTCCGGCATCATTTCATACCTAATTTGTCTTTGTTATAAAACGAATGTTAACATTCGTTTCACCTTTAATAGATGTTAATATCCGACGGATATTAACATCCGTAAACGTATCCGTTTACATATTTTATATTTTAATTTATTATTTTTATTTAAAAAAAAAAAATTTCAACGGATGTAGCCACATCCGTTTAATAGATTTTTAAAAAATATTTTATTTATTATTTAAATAATAATATATAAATTAAATTAATAATTATTATTTTATTAAATAAAATAAAATTAATTTATAAATAATTAAGTAATAATTTTAAAAAAATTAAATAATATTTATATATTAATTTAAAATATAAAAAATTTAAAAACTAAAAACTAAAAAAATAAAAATAAAAACTAATTCAACGGATGTCGCCACATCTCTTAACGGATGTGGCACATCCGTTTAGTAGATTTATAACAAAAATTTTAATTATTATTTAAATAATAATACATAAATTAAATTAATAATAATTATTTTATTAAATAAAATAAAATTAATTTATAAATAATTAAGTAATAATTTTAAAATAATTAAATAATATTTATATATTAATTTAAAATATAAAAAATTAAAAAACTAAAAACTAAAAAAAAGGAAAAAGTCAACGGATGTCGTTAACGGATGTGGCACGTCCGTTTTAATACATTTATAAAAAATATTTTAATTATTATTTAAATAATAATACATAAATTAAATTAATAATAATTGTTTTATTAAATTAAATAAAATTAATTTATAAATAATTAAGTAATAATTTTAAAAAAATTAAATAATATTTATATATTAATTTAAAATACAATGTTGAAGAAAAGATGTGTGAGTGTAGGATATTTTAAAATATAATGAAATTTAAAAAAATGTGGTAGTGCAGGTAGTAAAGTGGGTGGTGTAAGAAGTAACCCTCTACTTTTAAAAGAAGAAAATCAGTTTCTCTAATTTCTTTTGGATGGATTTTGAAAACCCAAGACTATCTGCATGTGTTTTCATTGTTGATTGATAAATTTTATCCAAAAAATAACTATAAATATTTAAGTTATATTATAATATATTTTATTATAATAAATAAATAATTTGAATATATAAATTATATTTTAAATTTATAATAAACATCTTGTAATACAATATTTTTTTAATTTTCATTTTTTTAATAATACTTATATAAACATATATGAAATATCTTAATTTAAAAAAAATTGTCATTTCCACAACCATAGCTCACAAGCCTTGTGCATATGGGTTAGGGAAGAATATGATATCTGCTACACAAGGGTAATGGGTTCAAAGGGGTTAGAAAACAGGCTTACTGAAAATTTAGTCTCTTTTAAGGAGGTTTTGTAGACGAGTGAATAAAAGAAAATAGAATATGTGAATTTAAATGGTTAAAGAAAGAGGTGTAAAATGAATATAAAAGTAAGAAGAGGTGAAGTAAAAATCAAAGTCAAAACCAAAATTTATGAACTTTCTCTTGTTACCAAAAGAACAAGTAGTCTAACAGAAGTAAAAATATAATTAAGTAATATAGGATTCATAATGGTTGGATCATTTACAATTTATTATGGAAACAACCTCACTTAAGACAAATTGTGACTAATAATAGCAGACAATAGAAAAGTGGATACCACAGTTTGAAAATTGCCTCTTTTCTTGATTTTGTTAGGAATACGTCTCTTTCCATCAGACTTCCCAAGCAAATTCGATATCTGAAACAAACAAAAACTATCAGAGTTTGATTTTAATACGTAACTGAAAAATTCGATGGAATAAAAGACGAGATATCCAAAGAGGAAAGATAAGACGAATTGGAATAAGCTCCTTGACTTAGTCCATGATAAGATAAGACGAATGTTATTGTTATTATAAGGTTCCATGTTGCACTGCAACTGAAAATAAGCAACAATGGGAGAGGTTAAAGTGCTTGGGTTTTGGTCTAGCCCTTTCGTTCATAGGGTGATATGGGCTCTGAAGTTAAAGGGCATTAGTTATGAGTACATAGAGATTGACAGACACAACAAAGGCGACCTACTTCTGCAATCCAATCCAGTTTACAAGAAAGTCCCAGTGCTTATTCATGGAGGCAGAGCCATTCCAGAGTCTATGGTCATCCTTGAATACATCGAAGACACATGGCCACATAACCCATTGCTGCCAAAAGACAACCATCAGAAAGCCTTAGCTCGCTTTTGGATTAAATTTGGAGAAGATTCGGTATTCTTATTTCATCTCTATTACTTTTCACAACTTTTTTTCCGTAATATTCTCTAACTGCTGGTGTGCTTTTGATTTTCTAGATCGCCTCTATCACTGATATGTTTCTCCGACCTTACAAAGATGAACAAGAAAGAGCAAGTGCATGGAAAAGAGCACAAGAAACTATAACAGTAATCGAAGAGCAAGGTCTAGGGGAGAAGAAATTCTTTGGAGGCAACAACATTGGAATGGTGGACATAGCATATGGATGCCTAAGCCATTGGTTGGAAGGCTTGGAGGAAATTGTTGGGTTGAAATTAATTGAACCCAACAGATTTCCTCGGTTGCATGCGTGGACACAAAACTTCAAACAAGTTCCTGTCATCAAAGAAAACCTTCCGGATTATGGGAAACTGTTGATACATCTTCAATGGCGCAGGCAGCAATAAGTCACAAAACAGTAGAATAAACAACTCAAAAGAGGTAATGGAATTGTGGTTATAGTCTGACCGTGTGTTCAAACTTGAGAAATTTCAATGAAAAAATGAAATATATAATATTTGAACGAAATAAAATTGAATTCTCTTTATTTATGGTAAGAGAGAATATGTTTTCACTATCAAAAAATACAGTTAAATAATGCGCTTATGTCATGACTTTTTTATTTAATGTGATTTTGTAATATTTTTATTCACTACAGCCAAATCTCAACATAATTCAACTAAGAAAATAAAAATGTAGATCAAAAGTTGAATTAAATACCTTATTATTGACGTTCCACCTCCCATGTCCTGAATTGAAGTCCTCCTCCTCTCTGATCTACAACTGAACGCAATTCCAAATGGAACAAAACATAGATAACAGCAGCAACAAACGAAGCTACAACTCAGAGACAAAGAAAAAAAAAATAACATTGTCAGTGCAGGATAAAAATTACAAAGTACTAACATAATTAAATAATAATCTACCTTAGGAGCTTGCAAAACTCGAATTTCTACTTCAGTAAAGCCAGAAAAGATAGCAAGAGCACAATTAAGAAACAAAGGTTTAGAACCATAATTGCTGTGTAATAATAAAAGTAGCATCACTTCAATCAATAAATGTTTGTAATACAACAATTGCTCAAGAAATATTCCAAGGAGACTAACATTTGTCATGTTTTCCATCCTATCCCGTAGCTTCTTCTGATAGAGCCCATAGTCGCATAGAACTCTAGTAAAAAATCAAATTCCCCCTCTAATGTATAGAGGAAACCTGAGTCAATCCTAGGAACTCTAATTTTAGTAGCTAGCTTGTAAGAGCTTAACCATGATTAATATCACAAAATTGGGGGGTATTTACAATGTAAAACTATAAACAAATATGGATACAACAACTATTAGTATAAAGAATGAAATGGATATGATGCAAGGGACTAAATATACAATGCTGCTGTACACAATGTATGATAATATGAATGAGAAAAATGCAAATCTAGTATGAAACTAATCCAGAGTGATTAGGAATGAGCAATGCATGTATAGAATGTCATGAATGATATATGGAAACATAAGTTAGAATGAAGAAAAGCTAAGTGGAAATGTGAATACCAAAACTGTTTGAAGAAATGCCTGAGTGAAACCCTTGAATGCACCAACTGTTTGATGAAATGCATGTCAGAATGAAGACTCAATATTAAGCAAGAAGACTCAAAATTATGCAAGAAGACTCAAAGTTATGCAATGGAACTGATATGGACATGATTGAATGAATATATGAATGCAAATGATGCGTTGAGAACCATTAAATCACTCAAAAACAGCAAAATCATAGTTCAAACTCTCAAAATATATATTATTTCCTTTTAAAAAAACCGTAACTACAATAAAGCAGGAATGAAACAAATCTTTGTTAATTCTCACCTTGTTAATTCTTTCAAATTCAAACTCAAAACCACTGGACTACACAGCATTTGGGAAAACGGTTTAGCGTCAAACGAAAATCAAGCTTAATTGGATGCAGAATTACACATAAAGTATAAAGAAGAATTTGTCCATACACACTTTAGATATTGACTGTTAAAAACCCTCACTAAAAACATTATCTTAAATAATAGTAAATTCATGGCAAACTCACCGTAAAAAAGACAACTTATAAATAGGGGTTTCATGATTATACATTTTTTAATTCAATAAAATCATAAATCATTCCACAATTAGGTTATACTCAATGCACCTCCCCTCTTCCACAATTAGGTGAAGACCAGGGGGACCGGAAAGCTTTCAGCCCCAATTAAATTTCGCCAATTACAACAGCAACAAATTGCATTTCAAACCTAAACCTACATTCTTGACTCACTCAATTTATTAAATTGAAAGCAATACGACTACTAAAATTTTGTCACGTATGAGAAGCAATCGAACCAATCCAAAACGTTCACCCTAAAATTGTTTTCCACCCAAATTTCACCATAAAAACTTTAGAATTTATTGTTGTAAATACATGATGTTCCACGCACTCCCTTCGCCTCTGATCGCGTTTTGCTTAAGAGATGGTGACGGAAATTTTGAAACTGTGAGTGGAGAAGACAATGATGATAACTTCTGACCGGCGTAGAGTGAGTGACGACTGGGTGTTAGTTGCGCTCTTGGTGAGAGGGAAGGTTATCAATCTGGCGCCAAGAGAGATTTCTCGATTTTGAATATTTTGGACAGATCTTATTAGTTTCATGTTATTGATTTCAGAGTTTATTACTTTATTAGTTCATGGCCACGTGTAATTTTAATTTATGTTTAATAAACAAGGTAAGTTAGATTTTTTTTATTTACGGTGGTTATTAAATTATATTTTAATAATTATTAAAATATGAAAATATAATAAATTTTTAAATTAAATTAAAAATAATTAACTCTTAAATAAAAAACAAAATTTAAGAAAAAAATTGTTTGCATATCCATAAACAATTATTTTGAAAGTTCTGTGTTTTATTTAAAATTTAACAATTATTTAATTTGATTTAATATTTTAATATAATTTAATTTATTTAAATATATTAAATTATATTTTATATTATTTTTTTATTTTTTTATTTTAATTATTTTTTTATTTTTATATATAACTATTGTAATAATAAAAATTATATTTTAATAATTATTAAGATATAAATGTATATTAAATAATATTAAAATTTTAAATTAAATTAAATTATTATTAAATTTTAAATTTATAAGTAAAGTTTAAAATAAAATTTATGAATTGGATATTGAAATCCCTAAAGGTGAGGAGTTATTTTAAAAAAGAATTAAAAAATATTTATTAAAGTTAAAAGAAGAATTTTTTAAAAAGTTGAAGCAGGAAATGTTTGAGGTGTAAAATGAAACATCCTTTAGTAGCATAAGTATTATTGAGTCAAATTGATGTAAGTTTATTAAAAAGTTATACGCACTTATATTATAATAAAGTTATAGTTGATAAATAATTAGGTTGTCAAATATCAAACAGAATTTAATTTTCAATCAAATATTTGCAGAGTTTTTTTTTTCATTACTCAGAGAAAATTACTCTTTCGGTTTTTATTTGAGACTTCGTGGGCGAAATCTCAACAAGTACCACTGTGAGATATAAGTTAAAAAGTTATTTGAAAATCAACCGATAATGAAAAATAGTTCAATTTTTTTCCATGACTTTTTTACTATTAAGATTCTTTAAAAAAAACTTAATATTATATTTTTAATTGCTACAGTAGAAGATTTATAATATTGTTTTTCTTTTAATTAAAACATTAGGACGGATAGAAATCTTAATGATATTCACTTAGTGTAACATCCGAAAAATACAGTAATAAACCATATAATAGAATTAATTACATTTAATAATAAATCAGTTCAGTCTTATATTAATGAAACGTACGATTTTGGTCGAACGGCCTTACATGCGGTTCTCAAAAGTTATAGACTGTACAAGATTAAAGGGAACATGACCGAACGGCTTACAAAAGTCAAAGTACCGATCGGTCAGATAACAAAAAGAGAAAGGAAGTGACCAAACGGTCACCCCATGCTAAACTAATAACTATTAACCGAACGTCCTACTGTTCGGCCTTTACTTCAACTTCTACAAGGTTTGCATCCTCCAAATTTTCTTCTTCCAGCGCCTCTTCCATCTGCTCACATCCACACGGATGATCATTGCAAAACAAGACGGACGTACAACAAGACAACACAAGGAAAACGCAGGGTAAGCTTATGTAATTTAATTCAAGAAATAACATACGTTTATCAAATGCAAACACATCAAGTACATTTCAACATACTATACAAACAAGGCCTACTACTAGACTGACTGTCCGGACTGTATGAATTCTGTGTAGCTACGACGTTCGTGCACCCAGGTGATGTAGTAACTGGAATTCTCATCAGCTGCCACCCGAGGTTAGTCCGTTCCGTCCAAAGTACCCCTAAGGATTAGGACCTCCTGCCGTTCCCACACATGATCTACCCTCCTCTACGTGAGGACGAGTACTCACGGAACATCAGGATGAACCGCCAGCTAAGCATTTCCACATTCATACTTTACAAATTCCAATATTCATCCAAGAGTCGTTCCTCTCCGGAACGCTCGTTCAAATCCACAATCTTACATCCATCTCATATACTCTTCATTCTTTATAACCTTTCATTTAGACATCATTTTCATCATCTTTTCTAAACACATAAAATACCGAACGTTCCGCCCTCTTCACAACGTGGACGAACGATAGAAACGAGACCGATAAAATCTCTCGTTCCATAATAGAATAAGACCAAGAGAATTACTTTTAGATTTAAGAATATCTCGAGTATAATTATATACTATATATGACGAACGTTATTTACATCGTGAATCAGTTAAATGAATTGACTCTCGTGAGTTCAAATCCATACTCAACAATAATTCAAGTACAGAGGCTGTAGGCCGGATCCAATGAAGGTAGACACTTCAGAACGTTAAATAACCATATTTAGAATCATTCATATACAGAAACCGAATGACAGTCAATGACCGAATATGGTAAGAATATGCTACTGAAATTTGGACGAACGCTATTTCATCAAGATTGATTATACAAGAAATGGGTACGAGCGCTTGGTATAAGACCGAGCACTACTCAGTATGAGCGCTAGGTGTAAGACCAAGCACTAATAAATTTCTAATAAAAGGTTTGGTAAATATATTAAATTACTATTGTAGTGGTGTTTACGAACAACAATAATATACAATTACATATATATATATATATATATATATATATATATATATATATATATATATATATATATATATATATATATATATATATATATATATTGGGTTTATCATATTAGACTCAGGCACAACTATGCTTGGCCGAACGCTCAAGCGTAGTATTTCCACAAGAAGGCGCTCGTCCTATACTAGAACTCTCTCCAAATGAAAGAATCTCTTTTCAACTAGGTTTACTAGGAAAACCGAACGGTTAATGACCGTTCAGTAACGAACGTACACTTTTATATGAGAAATGTCATACGAGACTTGTTTATTTTCAAACTTATTTCTTAACATATAGTTTCATAACTTTATACCTTTTATATCATGATCAACTTTCATACTTCGTACAATCCATATCATATAAGTTTCATATTTTTCATACATCAGACATGGCAACCATCATATATCATATAGTCAAATATCACAATAATCATACTGCACTTTAATTTAGTAACTCAACGAACGTTCATTCATTCCATTCACATCAGTCATCATGCATCAAAATCATTCAATCAACTAAACGAACGTTCAATCATTTCAACAGCATACAAATTAAATTAAATAAGCTTCCTTTACCTCTAGTGTGAACGTACGTCCTTCAGACTAAAACTCAGCTTGTAAAAACTATGATTCCTTCTACCCTCAACGCTCCACTACTCTTCGAACCAAAATCAAATAACAAACCAAAAAGGATTCAGAATTAAACTAAGGGCTCATGAAACCAGAACTTGGTTTGCATGTTTACAAGAACGAACGGTTAAGGAAGAGGAAACTTACCAGTTTCAGAACTCGGAAATGCTCGGTTCAAAATGAAGCTTATGACGCCGGGAACACTTCTACGGTTTCTGAAATATGATCAGAGGAGGAAATAGATGAGTTTTGGTAGAGAGAATGGAAAACTTCTAGAGAGAAGAAGGAGAATTCGAAAGATCGGGATTTTGGAGAAGATGAGTGCATGCAGAGAGTGTGAAGCGGTTTTGTTTAAAACGAACGTCCGCTCGTCTGCTGACACCTGCATTCCACTATATGATTTTCGAATCTTCGACGCTTGACACCTGGCGTCCGCGCAGAGGGTTTTGGGTGCGTTTTTAATGAGTCTGAGCAGGAGTTTTAGGTGAAATTTACGAGGTCTGACACTTAGTTAATTGAAACGTTTAATAAAAAAGATAATAACTTTCACAATATCTTTTTATAATATTTTAACACCGTGTCATATGATTTGTTCTTATTATTTTTATGATTATTATTATTGATTATCGAATAATTTTAAACAAATTACATAATTACACAATATTTTAATATTGTGAAATAGATGTTATCAGAAGTACTGTTGTTCTGATAAGAACTCGCTTACAGGCTGAAAAGATTTTAGTATACTTTTAGAGAGTCAGTCGAGGCTTTTGCTTGCAACACCTCATTATTACTAATTGCACTCTTATCACAGTCCGCATCGCTACTGTTGTGATGTGATTGTCATCGCCATTGACAGAGGAAGAAGAAAAAAAAAGAGAAAACATGAAAAGAATTTTGAAAAATTCATTTTATATATTTTAGAAATCTTGTTCCAAAAATCCCACTGTGATTTTTTTTAAATCTTATTCAATAAGTCGTATTTTGAAAATTATGGAAAGTTAAAATTTTTTAGAACTGACATCACGTAAGTAACTTTTACAAGATAAAATAGTCATTTAATATAAAATTATATTGAAAGATTTCAAGATAAAATAGAATGTTGTAACAAAAATTATAAGATTAAGATAGTCCACAGTTCAATACAATATGATAAAACAAATTATATTGAAGTGGACATACATTTCATTAAAGAGAAGGTTGGTATATAATGGTTTGGTATTATAATGACAATTTGTAAATATACTTATCAAAGTGACGAAGAACAACAATTTTTAAAAAATTATATCAAAGCTGAAAATAAAAGATATTTTTTCACCAACTCAAAAAGAGTGTTGTCATATTTTACGAGATTTTTTATATTATTTTTATTAATTATAATTATACATTTATTAAACTTTAATTATGTATATTTTTTATTTTGAAAAAATTATCCGAAAAAAATTATATATATAATAATGAAAGAAGTAGGGGAGAATAATTTTATTTTCTATTAATTTTGAGATTCCTTTTTATATTGGTATGCGTTTTAATATGGAGTTTCAATTATGAAATAAATATCAATTTTCTAAAAGCCAAAATATACAGCAAGTCAGTTATAAAAATAAAATAATAAAAAATTAGACAAAAGTAAGAAAAATCTATTTGTAATATTTGAAATTGATAAGAAAAATACAAATTTTTTAAGCTAAATAATATTATATTATAATTAGAGAGGTAACAAAACGTTTAATTACGATTTATAAAATAAACCTTCTATTATCAACAACAAATAGACTCACAATGCTCTGGCTATAAACTTTAAGAATTATATAAGGTATTAATACAAGGTGGAAGATATTATTCTCCATAGTTCCAACTATAACTTATATAAATTTTTCTTTCATTATTTATTGAAGTATCAATGTAGAATATTTTACACTAGGTGTTGATAGAATTGAATGGGATCAAATAAACAGCTCTCCACTTTATTTATGAAATCAATTCCCTTTACTAATTTTGAGGAATTTTGGCATGTCAATAATACAAAATTCTGATATCTACCATAATATACTTAATTTCATATAAGATTTGTTTGAAAACTTATTTTAATATATTATTTAATTAAAAATAAATAATAGATATTCATAATTTAATTTTCTTAAATACTATCCAAGTCATTACTTTTAAGAGTGTTTTACATGTAATGTCAATAGGTAAATCTTCTTAAACTCTCCCACGATAAAATCATTTATTACATAATATCTACAATCCTATAAATGTGACTAATATTTCTTTATTGATATTTATCCTCTCATAAACATATACCAAGATCACAATTTAAAAGTGTTTTGCTGGTGGATTTTTTTCAATCAACAATAAGAAACTCTTTTCCATATTATGGAAACAATCAAAAAATAATCTTTTCACCTCCATCCTTAATATTCAAGTAAGAACAAAAATTATTGCAAAACTTTAATTTGTGACTATTCGTATAATTTTTTTACACCCTGGTTATTTATACTTTATCAAAATTATCATTCTTTTTATTGTCGTCTATTTTTTTAAAATTAAAAATTAAAATATAAAAAAAAATATCAGTCTCTTCCATGAGAAGGTTAACTTGGTTCTACGTAAGCATGCACCAAGTGAACTTTTCCAACTATTGCAATTTAGATATGAAATAGACGATTATGAGTGGAAAAAAGAAGGAAAAACCATTGTTGTTGTTTTAAAATATAAGAGAAACTTTTAGGTAGTAATAATGTCTCAATTATTGAGAAGTCGTGCATGTCCTTGTACATTTTCTAGAACTGAAATATTAATATTGTATTGTGTTTGTGACAATCCCACTATTATCTCACATTTAACAATAATATCTTTCATGGTTGGTCTTGTCGTATCAATAACCATTGCTACATTTCAATATCCTTTGTATCTTGTCTCTCTTCATTCCTTTGCTTTCTTCACCATATCATCACACCAAATCTTTTAAATTTTTATTTTCAGTAGTGCAAACATTTCTATATGTTTTTTTTTGGACTTTATGTCTTAATCCAATAGGAATTACCATAAAATGCTAATTATCGCGTGTATTTTTTTCATAATAAATAAATAACCAGGTTGATGGTATATATTAATGAAGGTATATTGCGTTTTATTTGTTTTAAAAATATAACTCAATTAAGTTTCAAATCTTTAATATATTTGAGTAATTTTATATTAGTTTATATTAACTTTGTTTGGTTTAGTACTAAATTTTTTTATGTTTTTTAATTGAATGCTTGTAATTTTTTTTCCATTAATTGGATTCCTTGTTATAAATTGTCGTCTTGTTTGGTTGTAGGTGTTAAAAATATATGATTTTTTGTGGGTGAATAATATAAAATGAAAACGACAAATGATATTCTTTACTTAATATCATTTTATATTAATCATAAAATATTACATTTATCTAATGAAAAAATACATAGAAAATATAAAAAAATAAATAAAGAATTTGTATGTTATCTGTTATTCCTATGTTAAACCTTGGTTCACACTAAATTTTATATTTTAAAAAAACTAATATATCAAATCAGTGTATTTAAAAAACACAAAAAAATAATACCGATAAAAAAAATGTCAGTGTCACATCATTATCTTAGTAAAAGAATTAATATAAAAACCTAAAATATAAAAAACAATTATCCAATAAATAAAATTAATTGAAAACTCATAAATTTATGAGTGATTTAAATTAATTTCGAGGATTTAAACAAATTATTATCATGCATAATTAGAAATATGTATGTAATTATTCTCTAAAATACAATTTAAAGACTCCAAACCTAAAATTTCAAAAATCATGATACACGTGTGAAAGAACATTTTAAATATCACTTACTTTATGTTTCACTAATCCTAACCCATATACTAAGAAAAAAAAATATTAAAATAAAGAAAGAAGAAGAAAGGTTTGCCCCTAAGTTCCTAACCTAACCTAGATTGCCTATCAATCTAATCAATATTAGCTGTCAAATATTGCCATGCAAAGGATGAGCTCAGCCTTCATTTTGGAGTTTTTTTAATAATATAATATGTGATAAAGGAAACACTCTACTTTTAAACTAGCAACCCACTAATAGAGAGAAAATAAAAGTTATTTAAACTTTAATACAATTTTAATCTCTATTTTATCATTAATCACAATAGAAGAACGGTTTGGACTACAAAAGAAGAATCACTTTTTCAGCCGACAAGATACATTCTGTAAAATAATAAGTCATTATCATGCAAAATTAAAGTAAAAAATAAAAAAGTCCACCACAAGGTATTGTTAGTGAATGTTATGAAAGATATAGGTTGTTCTCAAAGTGAATTTTCTGCTATTTATTGATTGATTGGGTTATTTATAGCACTAAATTTTTTTTTCATGTTTACGAAACAATCCTTCATGATCGAAGATTCATGGGTTTTAATTAGTTTGAAATTAGAGTACATGAGGAGTTTTAGAGCATTAATCATCTAACAGATGAAAAAATCGAAACAAAAATTAAAGCAAAACCTTTTTTAAGAAAACAAAGTTGTTTGTTTTTAATTATTATTAAAATTCATTTACAAAATTCACAAATTTATGAAAAAAAAACTACTCATCTATATGGAAACATTTACAAATTATTCACCAACAAAGTCTTTGTATTAAGTAAATATTGAAAAAATATATATATAAAGAAACTATCGGTTAACAAACTCTGGGCACATAACACAGTTTTTTTCTCTTTTGTAATTTTGTTGTTTATGATTTGATTGAATTTTTTTAAAGAATAATGATTCTTTGACACACCTAAATTGTTTATATTCATTTGAAATTATCATTTCTTATTTTTTACTCTTTTCTTTTATTAAAAAACATAAAAGTTTACACTTTTATAACCATTTTATCATTATATTATACGTCAAATGAAAATAAAAATGTGTTATGATATCATTATTTTTTTTTAACATGCCACTAACATGCAAAATAAAGAATCATAGACATTATGTTGTTGAATTATGGTATTGTTTGATGCATATATGGACATGGTCATACATATGATTGGAGAACAGACATGTGCATTATGGTTGTGCACCTTCCACTCTTCTCTGTGTCCTCTATACAAATATATTGTGCTTTTTCCCAACATCACCAATATTTTTTCAAATAATTAATATACCTATCTTGTCGAATATATTATAAAATATGAACAAAAATTTACATATTTACCAATAATTATTATAAATTTTCTCAGCATGATTATATTCAATATTATTATTAGTTAGGATAAAGTCCTATATTATTATTATTTAATATTATATTATCAATTTTATCATATTGACTCGCAAATCTAAAAATTTTATAAATATATTTGACATTTTATTTAGAAAATACACACTCATTCATAATATTTTTTTTAACTAAAAAATTACAATTTTTTTACTAATTTTAACGTTTAAGAGTATTTTATAAGTGAATTTTTTCTTATATTTTAATTCATTAAGAATACACGTCAGATTCTTCCATATTCGATAAAAACAATTAAGTATTGCATAGTCAGTATATCTATCCACTCACGATTTAGAATTTGTAATTTATTTTTAATAAAAAAAATTGATCATGACAATTGTTTTAGTCAAGAGTTCTAATAAGTTTAAAATAGGTAATACATGTGGTTAGATTGATATATGAACAATTTATCTATCTTCCAAATCAAATTCAGAATTTGGGCCCAATACCGAACTACATGTACCAACAACAATATCAATTTTGTTTACAAATCCTAATTTGAATTAACATCTTTAGAATTTATTATTGTATTTGAGATATATTTGTAAGGATATCACATTAGTCTACACAGGACATTTAATATAATTAATTATTATATCTGGGATATACTTGATCACAATCTGAGAGTATTAAGTGTTGCAAAATAATAAAGTAAATAATGAGATAATTATTAGAAAAAAAATGTATTATTTTATTAGTAAGTTGTTCGTGTTCTTTTACTTTATTGATTGTGTCCAAAGAGCCCATTGAAAGTTTTCCATTAAAAAGGCTACCATTATAAAATGGATACTTGAATAACAGTATTATCTTTTAAAAGAAATTAGAAGTCTTCCACTTTTTATCTGAATTTCATAAATTTAAACGTATGCAACTCATTTTCAGTGGTTCTTTCCTAACTATATAGGTCTAGCCGTACAGTATAACGTGTAACTCTGTTTTCCCTTCTGCCAATAGATTGAATAGCACAGTATCATTTGAGATACCTGATTTCCATTTCATGAGATGTTGTTAACTTGAAGGCTTAATTGCTAGATAATATTTCTGTGCAATATACATAGACAAATTTGTTAGAGTGTACCTACTATTCATTGCTAATTTTTCTGGTGTAACCAGGAAATTAGTTGCAGCTTTACCAAATGTCAATGTCCTTCCATCATCACTTTCTTCCCCACACAACAGTGATACCAATCCTTCTTTCTCTTCCTATTAAACAGATCATGTTGGCGTGACCCAAAAAAAGTGTCACAGACAAACACGTCTGGTCACCCCTTTTGCCATCCTTTTCTTCAAAACCATGTCACTCCTCCCCACAAGTTAATTTTAGTACTAATAAAGTGACAACAATAACATCATCAGTAAAAATGAAAGACAACATTCCAATAAAAGTAAAAAACTCACTAAACGAGCACACTATCGGTTGGTCATTTGGCCATTGAGCACTTCTAGTACACACAATTGCAGTAGCAGGTAAAGACAAAAATGCATAATCAATACAAAATCAACAGATAATACGATGTTTTACACTATCAAATAAATCCCTTAACAAAAATACTATGTGCCATCACCACCACCACCAACTACCTTTCCATCTTGCTGTAACTCACCACCACATCGCTCCACTCCTTCCTCAATGCACCATTCTCAAAGATGCATACAACTTTCCACTCACCTCTAAAACTCGTATAAATCATTCCAAACACTAAACTACAAAAACAGAAACTTCTTCTACATACAATTATTTCCACAGTAAACCCCTTTTCCCTCTACACACCAAAAACCCAACCAAATAAATTCCTCCTCGCTCTGCACACAACACAACACACACACGCATTCGTATCACACCAACAACTAAAACATCAATAACACAGCACCATGTTCACAGTTCTGCTTCTGCTCTCGTTCCTTCTAAGCACCTCCTCTTCTCACAACCTATCATACCCTCATTTCCAACAACTCGACGTAAAACAAACCCTCGCACAGACCAAACTCATTCCAACCCCAACCCCAAAACAACCGTCCAACCACCACCAAACACCCAACACTGTCATTGATTCATCATCAACAAAAGGGAAACTAAAACTAGTCCACAGAGACAAAGTTCCCACCTTTAACACTTCCCACGACCACCAGACCCGGTTCAACGCCCGAATAAAGCGAGACTCCAGAAGGGTCGCCGCCCTCCTCCGCCGCCTGGCCTCCGGAAAACCCACCTTGGACTCGGAGGCATTCGGGTCGGATGTGGTCTCGGGTATGGAACAGGGAAGCGGGGAGTACTTTGTCAGAATCGGAGTTGGAAGCCCGCCTCGGAACCAATACGTGGTCATAGACTCAGGCAGCGACATTATATGGGTCCAATGCGAACCCTGCACCCAATGCTACCACCAATCCGACCCGGTTTTCAACCCAGCCGATTCCTCCTCCTACGCCGGCGTCTCCTGCGAGTCCACCGTGTGCAGCCACGTGGACAACGCCGGCTGCCACGAGGGACGCTGCCGGTACGAAGTCTCCTACGGAGACGGGTCCTACACTAAAGGAACACTCGCGCTTGAAACAATCACCTTCGGACGAACCTTGATCCGAAACGTCGCAATCGGGTGCGGGCACCGCAACCAGGGAATGTTCGTTGGCGCCGCTGGGCTTCTGGGCCTCGGAGGTGGGCCCATGTCCTTCGTGGGCCAGCTCGGTGGGCAAACTGGCGAGGCCTTTAGTTATTGTTTAGTTAGCAGGGGAACCCAATCCCCCGGATTACTCGAATTCGGACGCGAAGCAATGCCCGTGGGAGCAGCGTGGGTTCCCCTGATCCACAACCCGCGGGCCCCAAGTTTTTACTATGTTGGGCTTTTGGGTCTGGGAGTTGGGGGGCTACGGATTCCCATACCCGAAGATGTTTTCAAATTATCCGAAATGGGTGATGGCGGAGTCGTTATGGACACCGGCACCGCTGTGACGCGGCTGCCAACGGCGGCTTACGAGGCTTTCCGCGATGGGTTTATAGCCCAAACCACCAACCTTCCACGGGCTTCCGGAGCGTCGATTTTTGACACGTGTTATGACCTGTTTGGGTTTGTATCGGTTCGGGTTCCGACCGTTTCGTTTTACTTTTCGGGTGGGCCTATTTTGACCCTGCCAGCTAGGAACTTTCTGATCCCAGTGGATGATGTGGGAACCTTTTGTTTTGCCTTTGCTCCTTCTTCTTCTGCCCTTTCCATCATTGGCAACATTCAGCAAGAGGGCATTCAGATTTCTGTTGATGGAGCTAATGGGTTTGTCGGATTCGGACCCAATGTCTGTTAAGTAATAATACCCATGTATATCAACAACCATATGAATTTTGCTAGTTTTAGTGCATGTGCTCATTAATTATAATAGATAATAATATTATTATTATTATTAAGGTGCTTGGGTTTTGATTTTGAGATGCTAAAAGTAAGTGGAAAATTGTGATGAATGGGTGGTCAAAGATTGGTAGAGTAACTGAGAGAGCAGTCAAAAGAATGATAGAAAAGTTGATATGGGTAATGTTTATGGTGTGGAGTGGATATTGAGGAGGATCCAAGAGAACACTTTTAATGAATTTGAAGGTGGGAAATGATTTAGCTTCACTACTACTGATGGGTGGACATTGCTCTGACATCTTTTTCTTTTTTTCTTTTTTCTTTCTTTCTTTCACATATAGAGATTCCCCAGTGTGAAAGCTGGTAGTGCAATTGAATGATGAGGGAAGAAGGGGAGCCACCACCATTATGGGCATGTGAAAACCATCAATAGGGACTCTCTGCTCTGCCTTTTGTTGGGACCTCTGTTTCGAGTGCATTTCACCACTCACTTTTGCAAAGCCAAGCCATTTCTGCTTTGCTTTTTCTCTTTTCAAGGATCTAAGATTAACATAAATCACCCTTCTCCATTTCTTTTTATTCCCTAATGTGGTTCATTATTAGCACCAAATTCAGCCTTACATGTTCCATTCACGTCAATGCATGAATGTGTTTGATAATTTTAGCAGTGAAAATGATATTTTTCGTGTCCAGTCCTTCGGCTTTGTAAGCACTTTATAGGCCCACCATAAAGTGGGAACCTGTTGGTGAAAAATGGTGAAAGGAAAGGAATCAATTAATGTACCCTTTGATTAGAAAATAAGATCATATAGGATATACTTTGCATCTCTACAGTCACATAAAAAACCCTTCAAAAAATCTTTAGATTTTATACCCTCGTTGTTACGTCAATGCTGTTATGTCTCAGCATTAGACCTTTTGATAACAATAAAAATTGAATTTGCTCTAATTTATGATATGGCATTGACATTAATACGATCACAAATCCAGTTAGCTCAATGAACGCGTTGCATTCGTAATGAATCATTTTGCTTGTAGCAAAGAGAGTTTTTTTAACGCTTCTTTACAAATCAAAGATACTACCTTCAGTTCATTTTTTTCTATGTTCAACACAAAAACAAATAATCAGTGCATTTCACATACATTCTACTTTCGTTAGATCTAATCAGAGGAATACTGACAAATTTCAAAAGAAAAAAATAATTCGTTAGGAATTTCGATAGTCATTCAAGTATACAAAATACCGTTGTGTCTTCATATTAGTAAAGACTGGCAAAAGTGAATATTAAAATGAAAATAATCTATGGACATTCAAAATATTTATCAATACCTAATATACACCAAAAAGAGAAAGATTGAAAGAAAGAAAAAACCTCTACGTCGAATGAAGGTATATTTATGTATCTACATACTTGTATTAAAATGTTTTAGCTTAAACACAAGCTTGCGGTAAAACTTCATATAAGTGCACCTACAGATGCAAAAGCTACTTTTTATTACTTTTAATCAAACCAAAATTTCGAAGCAAAATCAAATTCTACAAAGCAATAATCAAACAAAATTACTTCTATAAAATTTCTGCACAATCAATGAATAGTAAAGTTATTTTCAATTATAGACTAACGGTGTTTAATAAAAATTCAAAATTGCAAACAGTAAGGATACGCACTTAAACTTTTGAATTTGTTCTAAAATAAGAGCCCACATCGAGTTGGTCAATCTACACCGGAGAGGGGGCCCCAGCATGGAGGGTACAGCTAGACCCACAGTAGCTAGCAAGAAAACTGTACACTGCAACAAAAGGAAGAGCTCTGCACAAGGTCATATTTTCATAAACCATATTATAATTTGATAAGAATATTTACATACAGCCTTCAGCTATATAAAAGCATGGAGGACAAAATTGCCCTTGTGGGCTCAAAACAGATCATATTACAACTTGGATCAACCAAGACTCTCCTACCAAAAAAAGTCATACCCCTCCTTCAGAACAACCATTCCAACTCCATGCCAAATCTCCCAAAACAAAACAAAACTTCAAATTATCCATCCATCATATGAGAAGAAGAAGCAAGGAGAGGTCTTGAGTCTAGACCATGAAGAGATATTTCAGATCATCCACTGTAAGGCGAGTTCCAGACCTACCAGCATGGTCTTCCCCAAAAGCAGATGCAACCATTTCTCTCTTATTCTCCTGCCAAATGGTACAACACAAGAACATAATGAGAATTTATTTGACAGATGCAGTCTATCTTCATCTCAATCACACAAACTCCCCCCTCTCATATATATCAAAGCCTACTAAATAAATAACCTTTTTAAAAAAATATCACTTCATGTGCTAATTTTGACTTTTCTCCTTTAACCATAATAGAACTTCTGTTAATTTTGCAAGTCCAATTTTGTTTAATGAATTACAAGAGTAAGCAATATTAAAAAGGAGAGGTTAAAGGTGAAAGAGAAAACAATTAAGAACTTGTAAAGTCCGATTGGCTGTTAAGCCTCACTCACTCCTGTTCACCTAAATCCGAAATGGCCACCATGTATGAACTCATTTTGGCACATACAAGAAAATTAAACTGGCGGATATTGTACCTGAAGAGACAGTATCCGATCTTCAACGGTATCTTTTATAGTAATCCTTGTCACGGTAACAGGACGAGTTTGTCCAATTCTATGGGCTCGATCAATAGCTTGATCTTCAGTTGTTGGATTCCACCACAGATCCAAAAGAATAACATGACAAGCAGCAACCATATTCAATCCAAGGTTTCCTGCCTTTAGTGACATCAGCATAACAGTTATCTGAAACGTATTTCAATTAATCAGGCAATTGAGACACTTAAAACACAGTAGATAATTGAAGTCCAGGTAGAAGCAAAATATACCGATTAAAATTGCAACGACATTATTGATATAGCCATCAAGAGGCTTAAATTTTATATCACTTAGTCTACTAAGAATAGTTTCTCATTGCTTTGTGCCATTTATTGATTCGCATATAAAAGTTACAGCTATAACAACGTCGGGAAGGGCCAAACCTCAGGTTCAGTATTGAAATCCCTAACAGCTTTGTCCCTTGCACCCAGAGTCATCCTACCATCAAGTCTCCTGTACAGTATACCAAATTGACACAATGATGTCTCAACTAAATCCAACATGCTAGTCCACTGGGAAAAAACTATAGCCTTTATCGGTCCTTCAGTTGAGGACTCTGAATACTTTCTTGTGTGTTTTGCAACCCTAGCCTCTGAATCACTGTCATCAAACTCTAGATCAATAGAAGATGACGGCGAATCTCTACAACATCCAGAGTTCCGTAAGTCAGAATTAGATATTTTCATGTGACAATTTGACTGCAAAACCTCAAGAACAGCTTTGATTTTAGATGAAATGTAATCATCCCGCTGCACTAGCGAATAATCACTAAGATGTGAATTTGATGAACTAGAAGTGCCACCATCATCAGAGATACAACTCTTCAAAGTAACTTTGGAGTAAACAAGATCATCACCGATTGTTTCTTTACAATTTACAGCAGGGCACGTATTATCATCACCAGACAAATATTCCTGTACACATTCATAACAGAAGACATGGCCGCACATTGTAATAACAGGGCCATGAGGGGGATCCTGTTGAAATATAGTACATGTCAGCCAGAGCCATTATTGACATCAAATAACTACTTACCACCCATTATAACAGATTAAATGAGAAATCAAAATCTAAAAATCACTTGAAGTTCGCAGGGAAATAAAGAATTATGTTATTGATAACAATCACACAAATTACATTCTCATCACCTCTATTTGAAATTATTAAACTATCTGAAAAAATAATACAAATATGCTGAAACGAATAAACATTTTTAAGATATTTTTTCCTAATCAATATGGAGATGATGATATTTTTATCCTAACAATCTATTATTTACATTACTCTCCTGAAGTCGGAACTTACGAGACCCTAGAATCTATACTGATGTAGTCCACCAATGAAAGTGTCTGCTATTTGTTATCCCATATCATGTTGTACTGGATTGTGGTAAGAGTAATGTAGTACTTTTTGCAGAGGACTTCGCTCCAGTGTTTGATCTCTTAAGGACCCCCTTTTCTGATGTCATGACCAGTCTTGTCTCGGAGATTTCATCTTTAAACATGACAATTCTTCAAGTTTCTTCTCCCCTTACAATTAAAATACTTTACAAAGACGAGGTAATTTTTCTTTCCCCTACGCTTTGTAGGCTAATTGGGTCATATTCATGTAGGAATTTAAAGATTTTACCTCACGGTTTCAGCATGTAGGGTGGCATCTATTTTTCATATCCTCAAATTTTTGTGCTAATGATTTAGTTCAATCCACACAACCCATTCAAAGTTCTATGATATTCCAATTCAGAGAGGGAAACACGTTTGGCACAAATTACATTTCATCACCTTTATTTGTAACAATCAAACTTAAACTAAGGAAACACAAATAAGCTTAAATGAATAAGAATATTCTAGAGACTTTTTATCCTAATCAATATGGAAATATTCAAGGTATTTTTATCCTAATAATTCGCTACTACCAACAAAATTCAATTAAGCAATTATGATAAATGCACATAGATACAACAATCAATCAATAAAATATAGTACCATTAAAAAGAGGATAATGTCCTTTATTATACTATCTCTTCATCTCAATAAACTTTTCTTTTATCAACAAAAATATCAGTTCCGTGAAAAGATTATATTAAGACACGGATAACAACAATAAACTTAAGATTAAACTAAAAACAATTAGGTGTGAAATGCATTGAGACGCAATAGGCCGTTGTGGAATTTTCCTACACTACTAAAACCTCGTTAAATAGAAAAGCATTCCCCTAAAACTATTTCTTATTATTTTGGGATAATAAACATGTCTATTTTTGAAAAACCAACAACTTATTGTTAAACTCATCATAACTAAATTCACATTACTTAAATAGAACACAGGTGTTCAACTTAACCAAATTTAGTAAACAAACAACGTCCATGCGGAGTGTAAATACATCATACTCCTAAAAGAATATCCATACAAATTGCAGTTATAAGTCCGTTCATTACTTTTCAAACCATGAAGTCCACTTCCAAATGTTAAAAAGATTGTACAATATAGGAAGAAAACACCATAACTTATATAAGACAACCAAAAGGATCTAGAGTACCAAAAAATATAGCATCTGAATTTAACTCACATTGCAAACATGACAGATAGTAACTGTTGCGTCCAAACAAGTAAACAGATTAATCAGCAATTCCCTTGGAAGAGTTTTTGCCATTTCAACAGAATCCTTCCCAACAGGATCAGAATCAAAATCTTTAACAAGACGTGGGTGATCACAAGCCTGTCGAAGACGTAAGAGCATTAAAAGAATATTAGCATAGTTTTGGTTCACTGTCCCAGCAGCAGCATATGCCTGCAAAGAATGAGCTCTTAAAGTCAGGTCCACAATACTTCAGATATAAAAAGATCAAATGAACAAAAAAATCCTATAATTCACAAAAGTGTATGCTAGACTTTAATAAATTAGATACAGAGAGTGAGATGGGAAATTTAAAAACTCCACCACCCCAGCACTTCTTATATATTAAGTATATGACAACCCATAACTGATTCACCCATGCAACAAGGTGGGAATCTGACAGAATTGCACTTATCAGGCTTTTAATAAGTTCAAAATTGAAGCTTCTGTATGTTTATGGAAGAAACAATTTAGTAATCATGCAAGATTTAAGAAAATCATCAATGAAATTATATTGATAGCATAAAACCATATGCACTTCAGAACTAGTCATCAAAAGACTCAACAGAAACATTAATTTAAAATTTTACCATCAGAAATATCCTATACCTGAGTGCTCTAAACCATATGATCGAACAGTTATGTGATGTGTGATATATAAGGTATTTGTTTCATGTTCTAGTTTCTAAATAGAATGTGTGATGGACTTGATTTGTTCTATTAGTTTGTTAGAATTTCGAGAATACACACACACCCACATACATACATACACACACACATACATACACCCAAAATACCAATTGTACTGGAATATCTTAATGTTATTTAAGAATATCTATAAGTAATAATCTGTTATCAATTTTGTTAAACTCCACGGAAGAGGGAAACATTGAGATGAAACGTGTTTCTAAGACAGCACAAAGTGCCATATTTATATTGAGAGAAAAAAATAAAGAGTTGATATCCTCTAATAACAAATATATGATATGAAATAAATTAAAATGTTCCTAATGATACATATCTAATCTAGATATTCTTGATTTTATAATTATAACACTAACCCTCAAGTGGGAGCATATAGATCATATGTAGCTTGCTCCAAATATACTCGACCCTTGGTAAGATTTGGTGAACATGTCAACCAATTGTTCATTATAGTTGACAAATCTGGTGATGTCTCCGGTCTCTAGTTTTTCTCTAATCCAATGACAATCCACCTCAATATATTTGGTTCTCTCATGAAAGAAAAATTAGATGCAACGTGTAATGCAGCCAGGTTTTCATATACAAGGTGCGTTTGGGAATCTTCAAATTTAAGTTGTTTGAGGAGTTCTTTTAGCCATATGAGCTCACAAGTGACTAATGTCACTGCCCTGTATTTTGCTTCTGCACTTGACATTGCCACATCGAAATAATGAGAGCAAAACTGGGAAAAAGGTTCCCAAAAATCCTCCTGACACCATCAGTCGACCAGACCAAAAAATACTAAGGAGAGGAGGACAATAGAAGTGAACATAGGAGAGAAAGGTTCGCAAAAACAAAAATCCCTGAAGAAAGTCGGTCTACTGGGCTAACATGGTTTTGAAAAGGATTTGATATCATGTTAAACTATAGGGAAGAGAAATCGAAATGAGAACGTACGTTTCTGAGACAGCACAACTGTCTTATTTATATCGAGGAAACAAACAATACAATGAACAGAGTAGATTTGATCCTCTAATAATAATAATAATAATAAAGATGTGATACGAAAATAATAAAAGTGTTGCTAATACTACATATATAATTTAAATATTTCTGATTATGTAGGATTAGCTCCTTACATCTCATAGAGTGAAAAATGAGGGAAGTCACTGCAAAGAGAGAATAGCTACCACCATTTCATAGAGTGAAGTCGTCATGAAAATCCACTCTTAAAAGTGGATGACAATGTTTAGAGTCCCACATTGAGTAGGTTAGTTACCTGATGTGTTACATAAACCTAGAGGTTCTCCCACCTAATGCCCTGATCTTTTGGTTTGGGCTCTCCTGTTGTGCTTAAATCCTAACATAGAACTACTCTCGATACACAGATTTAATTTAGTTATAGATAAGCGAGCAGTCTTAATCTTTTGTCTTCATTCCTTACCAAAAACCCTATCATTTCAACAAAA
Organism: Vigna angularis; assembly: GCF_016808095.1. Taxonomy (NCBI): domain Eukaryota; kingdom Viridiplantae; phylum Streptophyta; class Magnoliopsida; order Fabales; family Fabaceae; genus Vigna; species Vigna angularis. The sequence continues at coordinate 990,960 of NC_068972.1, read as the reverse complement.
TTAATAGGTTGAATATTTTCTTAAAAGGCTGCTAATATTAGTGAAGTTTCTATCCTTGTGCCTCCAAATAGACAATCACTTCTATCACTATCAAAATGAGTTTCTAATCACTAAATTTGAAATGTCATTAGAAAAAGAACATTTCTAGATGTTGCACTTAAAAGAAACAAAAAAACTATAATTAAAAAGTGTCTTGGTATTAATATAAACCAATTTGAAGAACTAACCTTAAATTGAGTGCGTGAGTCTGATTCCAACTTAGTATAGAAGGCTCGTTCCTCAACGGAGAAATCCACACTACTGAGCTCAATTGTTTTAGGAGGCAAATTGATTATTGGCTTCCCATCAAGCAAAGTTCCTAGAAAAATGCAATAAATTGATGGTATAGAACAGAACTCATACCATATTTGACTATAAATCAAAGGGAAACTCACCTCAAATACACAAATGAAAACCTAGATGGCTAATATGTTCAGTACACACCCTTAAACAAATAAAATTATATTTATAGTCAAATATAAAGAAAAAAATAAGCCATTGCATTCTACACAGTGGAAATGGTAATAGAGATTAGGGATGAGTTCCCTAAATAAAAGGAATAATTCCAACATATAAAAACATCTAAAAATCTTTCCAAGAAAAAGTAAACAGACTGACAATGTAATATTATGCACAGACTATACTTTCACGATAAATAAATTAAATTCACTAATCCAGCAGCGATGAAGGAAAAATATCCTACTAGCAGATCTGTTATTATGTTATGGTCGTCGATTAAATCCCTGTTTGGTCCTGCATTGGCAGTCATCCTAAAACTACCCACTATAAGCCAAGTAAACTCCCTTAAAGTGGAGCAAGTTAAGAGAAAAAAAGATTTTACGAAAGACCGTGTTTTAATATGCTATAGAAGGGCTTGCAACACAACAACAAAGTTGCTACCTTTCTTGACATCTAATGAAATGGTATTATAACCAGTTTGCCCATCTCTCATAGTGGTGTTTATGGACATTTTCCAAACAAGACATGTTTGATGCAGGATTAAGTAGTTCCCTTATCAGGTGAACATGAGAAACCAAACCCGAAATGCTACCTGCTTAGACTTAACATTATCAAAATAACAACTAGACTAAGCACAGATCAATGAGAATTTAGCAAGGAGACAGAATACCCATACCACCCAGAAAAAGGTAATCATGTACAATCTATCATCAATTGGTGCATGACAAATAAAAATATAGTAAATTCACCTTTTGTACGACGTAGCATTATGGCCTTTAAAACTGCTTGAAGTTTCTTGTAACCTTGAATGGTATTTCGGGCTATGGGAACCTTTATGGTGTTGTAGAATGATTTATATGCAGCATAAGGATCATACTTCAAGAATCTAAAATAGCTATACAAATCATCAATAGTATTTTGAATAGGCGTTCCAGATAAGCACCACCTTCTTTTGGCTCTAAGGCTGCAACAAGCTCTAGCCACCTGAGTTCTATGATTTTTTATTGTTTGAGCCTCGTCTAGAATAACCCGAAACCACCCTACTTTTGCAAGAGGGCCAGAACCATATTCCCTCGAACTGTCAATTCCTTTTCTACCTTTTTTACCCTTCTTACTTCCGTTAATTGTTTTTTTCCTTTTTTTAACAGTAAACTCAGAGGATAACCCAAACCTTTCCCCATTTTTGTCCTCAATATCATCATCCTCAACTAATGGTTGCTTAGGCACTTCATTATTCACAATAGAGTATGTTGTTAGAACCACATCAAATTTTGCAAGTTCTACATGATCCTTAGTCCTATTTCCCCCATGATAAATTAAAACAGAAAGTTTTTCATCTCCGACTTTTTCATCAAGTTCCCTGGCCCACTGTCGCATAACACTGGCAGGGCAGACAACTAGGGTACCAGCAGCCGGCCTTTTTCTAACAGGTGCCTGTGTTGAACAGCTAGGTTCTCTATTAGGAAACAAATCAACAGCTTCCACACTATTTTTATGTTTTTCCACATCTATACCACCGTTGTCATCATCGTCATCCAAATTCAAAGCTTCAGTTTTATGATTGTGCACATCATCTGTTTTCGATTTTGTTTGTAATGACCTCAATGCCAGAATGAGGGAAATCATTGATACTGTCTTTCCAAGACCCTGCTTGAACAAGGTTTTGGTATTCAGATAACAATAATCAGAATTAAAGGCAAAGAGGTAGCTTAAAAAAATTATCACCAAACATTGACCTGGTCATCAGCCAAAATCCCCCCCAAGCAATGCAAACTCTTGGTTTCCCTTTGAAGCATCCAAGCCAATGCAATTTTCTGAAATATAAAGTACTCAAACAATTGGCCATGAGCAGAAATAATAAAAGAAATTGAATAGACAATCCAGGATACCTGATGTCTCAGAAGAGAGACAGACAATACACCAGCAGGTAAGTCATATTCTGTTTTAGGTTGACTGATATCCTGTGATAACCAAATTCACAATTGACAATAATGATTCTCTGTGAATATAACACATACTGATGCGAGCACTGAAAAAGAAAATTTGAAGCAGCTTCCACAAATCATGCAGGATAAACATCAATAGAGCATAAGATTAAACACTAAACCAAGTGAAACTCAACATTTGGCTTAACTGTTTTACTTTAGAACTAATTGTATGTTTCCATGCACTAACTATTGTTGTGGGGTGTTACTTCATTTAGAGTATATTTGAAAGAGCTGAGAGAAATAGGTAAGATAGAAATAAGCAGGTTGAGTGCAAATAGATGAGAAAGGAAGTGAGCATTAGAGCTGTTTATTTGAAGAAAAACAGAAAGAGATTAGGAGAGGGAAAGAGAGATGGGTAGAAACAGGTGAAAAACAGTGGATCCCAACAATTTCCCAACCAGTCAACTTTAACAATCCATCACATATAAGTCCTAAACACATCTTCAAACTCAAGTAAATATTTTTCATTAAACTTACAAGATAAAATATGTCAAGTACATGATTTCCGCTCACACTTAACTGAGGGAATATCTTCTTCATACAACTTAAAGAATTTAAGTAGTTAAATATACAAACACAACAATGAAATGCATGTAATACCTGTAATGCTGCCTCATAAATAAGTCTCTCGTCATTTTCAGCAGACCTTTCATCACCTATTCCAGAAAGATATGCAGATTCACTAGAAATTGCAAAGTGTGGAGTTATGGCCTTTCCAAGCACCAAAGATGGTGGAAGAATCCTGTTCCCACTATTTTGATACAATAAATGACCTTCGTCATGGCCCCTGATAAAACTGTCACGAATGTAGCCCCTGTCACCGGACATGCTAGGCCCTACTCCCTGGCGATGATTCTTATATGCATCATGAAGATGACTACTGCCTGGGTTATCTTTTAAGTTGCTTGATCTGATGTCTGACACAAATAAAGGAGAAGGAAGAGCCCTTGTTACAGAAGGCTGAAGAGTTGAAGGAAGGGTCCTCTTGAAAGCTTGCTGAGATGACATTTTCTCATGATCTACACCATCAGAGTTTGAAATTCGGGAATTAACTGTTTGTTGCTGACTTGTGTTTCCATTCTGAGCATGGTAGGAAGGTTCATCTCTTCGTGCAATTCTGTTGTTCAGTGCATTGGTACTGGACCCAGGTAGTGTATGAGGTTTGATTTGTGAATGATTATAAACACTAGAAGAACTTAGGTTTGAACTATTTGACCCTCTTGAAGAATTATTCCGCCTACCATAGTCTGCACATAATATTGCAGGTATGATGATAACTAATTTACAAATTATATATATATATATATACATACATATATATATATATATATACATACATACATATATATATATATATATATATATATATATATATATATATATCAAACGGGACCTTTACTAAAGATCACGCACCTGAACTCCTTTCAAAAGTTGTTGCCCATTGCGGAAGAGTTCTCTTTTGAACATCTATCTCCTCCAACTCATCGTCATCTGACGAACTAATATATATAGACTCACCCATGAAATTGAAATAACGATATATGTTCCCTCAGCCGTCCTAGAATCTACAAACAGAACCATAAAAAGTTGTGCCAACCTGTAGCCATAAAGTATCATGAGTATCGAACTCCACATGACAATACCAGATTGCGGTGTGTAGGTAAATAACTCTCTAAAATCACTATAACAGGAAGCACACTGAATATAATACAAAAACAAATGTGTACTACTCCATGAACATATAAATACTAGAAAAATGAAAGTAAAATTAAAGAGACTCGAGATAAATAAGTCACAGTTTGCAAACAATCACAATCAACGCAGGAGCAATAAGAACACACTAATGAAGTAAAAAATAAAATAAGGAAAATGGTGGTAAAATTAAAACAAAAAAGAACATGACAAATTAGACAGAAAAAATACAAAAACGTGAACTGCAAATCTAAAGGAAGAAAGAAATAACTCAGTATAAAAGTAATCCTAAAAGATGGGAAGGAATAGAATCAGAAAAGAGGTAAGTTATGTAGAATACTTCCCCCAAAAATACCCAAACAAAGTTCAGGGCGTATAAACGGAATTATGGAGTCAATATATATCATAATAGAGCCAGAACACAATGTGAAAAGACACTTTTGTGGCCACTAATGCAGCCATTATGGCTACTGTTAGAAACCACTCCATCAATTGACTGCTATAGATAAGCCTTCCCAAAATGAAAACACCTTCACTCAGATACTCAACTGTTCTATACTCCTTTGATATTAAATCAAATACTCAACTGCCCACAAGCATTTATATTGTAGCAACCCACACAAGGGTAAACCTTGAGTTCTATGTAATTTCTACTTTTTTACAATAAACAAATGCAATTAAGATATTATAGAAATGTGGTAATAATCTCATTATTCCTTTTACATGTAAATCAAACCAATACAGGGGAACGGGTAAGAAAAAGAAAATATAACACGACATAAGTATTATTATATTATAAGGGTAACCTATGGAATAAGTGTTGAAGCAAATGAGTTCCACCAAAAAAACTCTCTTACAGATAAAAATGATTATTCACAGAAGATAAAAGATATCGTAAAATAGTAAAACAGTATTATTACTTAGATTGAATGAGTAAAAAATGCCCCCAATAAAGTATTAACAGCTCCACTGCAAATGTAGTATGAAATGAACTAAGAAGTATCAATAAGGATAAGCACATGGTTACATCCTTTAAGTGAAGGGATTACTAGAGATGATTAAAAGAACTTTTGCAAATTCATAAACCTACGCAACTCTTTGGTCCAAATTGTACGTTACCTTCATTTCATATCATCCTTTCATCCTCCTTAAGATCTTCCAAACCAACTAACAATTAAATACATAAGTAGAGTTCAAATTCAAACAATCACTGAAATACCTAAAAAGATTTCCCTCCTGGTAAATAACGTAAAATTGAGTAATACCAAAATCAAATCATTTCTCTTCTTTTTATCTATCAGTCTTCCACCCTATCATTAATCAATTCTAACAAAAGTGCAACGACAATGAAATCCATAATAAATCGAAACTAAAAGAAAATTGCCACTAACATACACACTGCCATTTTGTATAAAAAACCAAACAGCACTACTTTCTCACGTTAAAAAGACAAAGTTCATGTATTTCCACTGTTTAAGAAATCCACGTTCCAAACGACAGTAACAATTGTAAAAGAAGACCAACGGAAATAAACATCCAAAGCAGATCAACCACATTGCACAGGGAATAGCGGAACAAGATTCAAAGCGTGCAAAACCACCAAAACCTCGACCATTGGGGGAAAAAGAAAAGTTAAAAATATAAATTGCGAGAGAGTAATTGAGGGTTGCCTTTTGAGATGAGGAATGTGTGAAAAATAAATGATCGAACGCAGCAGCTGAGCATTCACAGATTCTAGGGTTCTCCCTATCTTTGCACCTAAACGCAGTAACCGATAGTAAGAGAGTATAAAAACGACATAAGTTGAATATGGTTTGAGTTCACTTACGCAAAATCTGAGAGAAACACGGAATGAGAAACTGCACTTCCATAGCAATGATCTCAGACTTGTGCCCCAATCCTACTAAGTTCAAGTTTTATTTCTTTCCTTCTTTCATAGTATATGTGTGTTACAACTTTCACCTTTACTTTCAAAATCTCATTTGTAAGTCGTAGTGGTTTACTTAATCGCTAATTAATATATATTAATTTATGATTAAACCGAAAAATTATTAAATAAATTTTTATTTAAACATTTATTTCTATCAACCGTGATAAAAATACATTATATATCTGTTAACAAAAGTACAACACATCCACACACACACGTGTGTGTATATATATATATATATATATAATTTTATAATTTTATCTTTATTAAAATTATAAAGATTCACGTATTCACTAAAATAATAAAGATAAAATTATAATAAAGATATAAGTATTTACTAAAAATATATATAATTGTTCAGTAAATGTGTATAACAAATCAGTTATCAAAACTTATATTCTCCGTGAAAAATCAGGATTTTGAATATTTAGTTTTAGGGTTTATGTGCCAAATACAAAGTGAATATCTCCCTGTCATAATAAAAGGTAAAGTGATATAAGAAAATATATAATATGACAGATAATTTATGTTAACTTTTCATGCTTTTAACAAATGCATTATAATTCCAACTTTTCCTTTTTATGAATTTGTGTTGATTTTATGTTGCATTTAAGTTACATTGATTTTATTGTGTTGTATTATATTGAAAAAAAATTCAAATATTAATATCGATGTAATTTTTAAAATATGACAAAAAACGATATAAAAAAAATGAGAAACCAAATTTTTAAACAATTTTGTTTGATACTACTGTCACAACATTATCTATTTATAATGAAGTCAATCACAAATGGACATAAAATAGACAATAAATAATATGCATTAATTATTAGCATATGACTCAGATCAAAAAAGTTGATAATTAAGACAATCACATAATTAACAATTAGTTTTTTCAACATTAGTTTGTATGTTTAAAATATTATGTTTTTTTTTTAACTTTTCATAATTTAATATTTTAATATAAAATATTTAAATAATCGTTGAAACAAAATAACTTTTGTTAAACGTAAAATTTCATAATTAATTCAAATGATCACAAAAATAATTACATACCATTTTAAATGTACAATTTTAATTAAAATCACATCATAAATATATATAATACATAATCATTCAAATATAATTTGTATTAAAATGTTTTAGCATAAACATAAGCTTGCGGTAAAACTTGGTATAAATGCCGGGGAGGGGGCCACAGTATGATCAGTAATTCAAAATCTGGCAAGAAAACTATACACTGCCACAAAAGGAAGGGCTGTTGCACAAGGCCATATTATCATAAACCATATTACAATTAGATAAGAATATTTACAGACAGCCTTCAGCAATATAAAAGCATGGAGGACAAAATTGCCCTTGTGGACTCAAAACAGATCATATTACCACTTGGATCAACCAAGCCTCTCCTACCAAAAAAGTCATACCCCTCCTTCAGAACAACCATTCCAACTCCATGCCAAATCTCCCAAAACAAAACAAAACTTCAAATTATCCATCCATCATATGAGAAGAAGAAGCAAAAGAGGTCTTGAGTCTAGACCATGAAGAGATATTTCAGATCATCCACTGTAAGGCGAGTTCCAGACCCACTAGCATGGTCTTCCCCAAAAGCAGATGCAACCATTCTTCTCTTTTCCTCCTGTCAAATGGTACAACACAAGAACATAATGAGAATTTATTTGACAGATGCAATCTATCTTCATCTCAATCACACAAACTCCCCCCTCCCATATATATCAAACCCTACTAAATAAATAACCTTTTTAAAAAAATATCACTTCATGTGCTAATTTTGACTCTTCTCCTTGAACCATAATAGAACTTCTGTTAATTTTGCAAGCCCAATTTTGCTTAATGATTTACAAGAGTGAGCAATATTTAAAAGGAATGGTTAAAGGTGAAAGCGAAAACAATTAAGAACTTGTAAAGTCGATTGGCTGTTAAGCCTCACTCCTGCTCACCGAAATCCGAATTGGCCACCATGTATGAATTCATTTTGGCACATACAAGAAAATTAAACTGGCGGATATTGTACCTGAAGAGACAGTATCCGATCTTCAACCGTATTTTCAATAGTAATCCTTGTCACAGTAACCGGACGAGTTTGTCCAATTCTATGGGCTCGATCAATAGCTTGATCTTCAGTTGTTGGATTCCACCACGGATCCAAAAGAATAACATGACAAGCAGCAACCATATTCAATCCAAGGTTTCCTGCCTTAAGTGACATCAGCATAACAGTTATCTGAAACATATTTCAATTAATCAGGCAATTGAGACACTTAAAACACAGTAGATAATTGAAGTCCAAGTAGAAGCAAAATATACCGATTAAGATTGCAACAACATTATTGATATAGCCATTATTAAGAGGCTTAAATTTTATACCACTTAGTCTACTAACAATAGTTTCTCATTGATTTGTGCCATTTATTGATTCGCATATAAAAGTTACAGCTATAACAATGTTGGGAAGGGCCAAACCTCAGGTTCAGTATTGAAATCCCTAACAGCTTTGTCCCTTGCACCCAGAGTCATCCTACCATCAAGTTTCCTGTACAGTATACCAAATTTACACAATGATGTCTCAACTAAATCCAACATGCTAGTCCACTGGGAAAAAACTATAGCCTTTATCGGTCCTTCAGTTGTGGACTTTGAATCCTTTCTTGCGTGTTTTGCAACCCGACCCTCTGAATCACTGTCATCAACCTCTAGATCAATAGAAGATGACGGCGAATCTCTACAACATCCAGAGTTCGACCGTTGACATCATCGTCATCCAAATTCAAAGCTTCAGTTTTATGGTTGCACACATGATCTGTTTTTGATTTTGATTGTAATGACCTCAATGCCAGAATGAGGGAAATCATTGATACAGTCTTTCCAAGACCCTGCTTGGACAAGGTTTTCGTATTCAGGTAACAATAATCAGAATTAAAGCTAAAGAGCTGTAGCTTAAAAAAATTATCACCAAACATTGACCTGATCATCAGCCAAAAATCCCCCCAAGCAATGCAAACTCTTGGTTTCCCTTTTAAGCATCCAAGCCAATGCAATTTTCTGAAATATAAAGTACTCAGAAACAAATGGCCAAGAGCAGAAATAATAAAAGAAATTGAATAGACAATCTAGGATACCTGATGTCTCATAAGAGAGACAGACAATACACCAGCAGGTAAGTCATATTCTGTTTTAGGTTGACTGATATCCTGTGATAACCAAATTCACAATTGACAATTTCCTATGAGTATAACATACAGATGCGAGCACTGAAAAATAAAATTTGAAGCAGCTATCGCATTGATGCTGGACAAACATCAATAGAGCATAAGATTAGACACTAAACCAAGTGAAACTCAATATTTGGCTTAACTGTTTTACTTTAGAACTTATTGACGTTTCCATGCACTAACTATCGTTATGGGGTGTTACTTCATTTAGAGTATGTTTGGTAGAGCTGAGAGAAAGAGGTAAGATAGAAATAAGCAGGTAGAGTGCAAATAGATGAGAAATAAAGTGAGCATTAAAGGTGTTGGTTTGAAGAAAAATAGAAAGAGATTAGGAGAGAGAAAGAAAGATGGGTAGAAATAGGTGAGAAATAGTGGATCCCACCAATTTCCCAACCAGTCAACTTTAACAACCCATCACATATAAGTCCTAAACACAGCTTCAAACTCAAGTAAAAAAATTTCATTAAATTTACAAGATAAAATATGTCAACTAGATTATTTCCGCTCACACTTAACACAGGGAATATCTTCTTCATAGAACTTTAAGAATTTAAGGAATTAAATATACAAACACAACAATTAACAGCATGTAATACCTGTAATGCTGCCTCATAAATAAGTCTCTCGTCATTTTCAGCAGACCTTTCATCACCCATTCCAGAATGATATGAAGATTCACTAGAAATTGCAAAGTGTGGAGTTATGGCCTTTCCAAGCACCAAAGATGGTGGAAGAATATTGTTCCCAAAAAGTAGGAAGGAATAGAATAAGAAAAGAGGTAAGTTATGTAGAATACTTCCCCAAAAAATATCCAAACAAAGTTCAAGGCGTATAAACAGAATTCTGGAGTCATGATATATCATGATAGAGCCACAACACAGTGCGAAAAGACACTTTTGTGGCCACTAATGCAGCCATTATGGCTACTGTTAGAAACCACTCCATCAATTGACCACTATAGATAAGCACATGGTTACATCCTTTAAGTGAAGGGATTACTAAAAGTGACTGAAAAAACTTTTGCAAATTCATAGACCTACGCAACTCTTTGGTCCAAGTTGTATGTTACCTTCATTTCATCTCATCCTTTCATCCTCCTTAAAAGATCTTTTAAACCAACTACCAATTAAATACACAAGTAGAGTTCAAATTCAAACAATCACTGAAATACCTAAAAAAATTCCTCCAGATAAATAACATAAATTTGAGTAAAACCAAAACCAAATCATTTTTCTTCCTTTTATCTACTAGTGTTCCACCCTATCATTAATAAATTCTAACAAAAATACAACAATAATGAAATCCATAATAAATAGAAACTAAAGGAAAATTGTCACTAACATACACACTGCCATTCTGTATACAAAATAAAAAAGAACTACTTTCTCACATTAAAAAGACGAAGTTCATGTATTTCCACTACTTAAGAAATCCATGTTTCAAACCACAGCAACAGAACAATTGTAAAAGAAGACCATAGGAAATAAACATCCAGACCAGACCAACCACATTGCACAGGGAATATTGGAATCAAAGTTCAAAGCGTGCAAAACCACCAAAACCTCGACCATTGGGAAAAAAGAAAACTTAAAAATATAAAACTGCGAGAGAGTAAATGAGGGTTGCCTTTTGAGCTGAGGAATGTGTGAAAAACAAATGATCTTTGGATAAAAAAGGGAAGAACGCAACAGCTGAGCATTCACGGATACTAGGGTTGAAGATGGTTTGACTTCACTTAAGTAAAATCTGAGGGAAAATGAGAAACTGCATTTCCATAGCAATGGTCTATCTCTCTCACATACACACATGTATATATATACACGAGAGATCATGCATTTCATGCTTTTAACAAGTGCATTATAATTTCAACTTTTCTTTATTATGAATTTGTGTTGATTTTATGTTGTATATAAGTTACATTGATTTTATTGTTTTATGTTATATTGAAAATAAATATCAATATCGATGTAAACAATTTTGTTTGATATTACTTTCATACATTATCGTTTTATAAGAAACTCAATCACAAATGGACATAAAATAGATAATAATAACATGTATTAATTATTAGCATATGGCTCAGTTCAAAAAGTTGATAATTAAGACAATCACATAATTAAGAATTAGTTTTTTCAACATTAGTTTGTATGTTTAAAATATTATGTTTTTTTTTTACTTTTCATAATTTAATATTTTAATATAAAATATTTAAATAATCGTTGAAACAAAAGAACTTTTGTTAAACGTGAGATTTCATAATTAATTCACATGATCACAAAAATAATTAACATACCATTTAAAATGTATAATTTTAATTAAAATTACATCATATATATATATATATATATCTATATATATATATATATATATATATATATATATATATATCATAATCATTCAAATTTAATTTGCAAACAAACAAATAGATATATAAAAAATTTCTTGTGTAACTTATACAACAAAATATAAAGATATTTCACAAAACTTACTTAAGTGAGAGGACTTGTATAGGTTGATATTACTTAAGCGGTAAATTAAAATGAAATACAAATCATTTTTTAGATTCTTTAACATTTGGACGAAAAATGTTTTAAACCACATTGCTATTAAAACAAAAATGACATATTCTATCCAAAACTCTTAAAGATAATGTGATTCAAGTTATAAAAGTTCACATAGTCACTCGCGTTCTATTTACGAGTTACGTTTAAATAATAATTTAATGTGTTTAAGATTAAAGTCCTTAACTCAAATTAAGAGGCAACAAAAAAATCTAAATTGAGATTATATGAAAGTCATTGATTTTATATGAAAGTCGTGTAGTATTGTTAATTTTTTGTGAAAAAATTTGTATTAATATATATATATATATATATATATATATATATATATATATATATATATATATTTATGAAAATCGTGTCAATTTGATAAGACTAATTATTAATCTTGCATAAAAGCTGTGTAAAATTTCATAAATTTAATATGACTTTATTATGATGTTTTTTATGTTTATTGTAAAACAAAACGAAAATGTTTTTTTTTTTGTGATTATTTATTTTAAATTCATTGATCTTATTTGATGAATAAAGAGATAAAAGTAAAACAAAATTAATAAAACTTATTTTTTAATTTAATAAATAGTAAATTTGATGTCATTATAATAGGAATTCAATTTATTAAAAATTCATTTAATAAATAGTGAAAAACATGTCATTATAATATGAATTAAATTTATGAAGTCCAATTTTATCCTATATAAAACGAAGATTATTGATATGCTTACATAATACCAAATTCAATACCCACCACAGGCAAAGTAAGAAGTAGAATAACCCAATTACAAATAATATCTATATTATAAAATATTCTAAAATGGCACGACTCTGATTTGGATGGAGAAAAAGAAATCAAATCATACATTGTTAACATTAATTAAAGTTATGTCAATTTTAAACGAATTTTAAAGTATTATTAAAGATCAATACAAAATATTTCAATAACGTGGCCTATACTTGTAATTTGAAGAAAAAAAAATTACATTACTAATTTCGACGTAAAATTACCCTATATTCGTAGAAAGAACCCAAACTTCCGGTAATGATACCGTCCAGTAATAATTTATATCCAATCATCCATCCATCAAAAGTCAAATATACATCCATCCATCATATATTTTGGAAAACGATATCAATATTCTCAGCGTAATTTTAGGTGTTTAAATACAACTTAAATATTTTTTTCCTTTTTTTTCATTCTATTATATTATATATTGACTCTAATATTATCAGTTGAATCAGAACACTAATATTATCATGTTCGTTCTACAACTTCCACCTTCTGTGAATCCAACACAAACAAAAGTAACATATGACAAAAAAGTTGAAACATGTTACATGCCAACGGTTATTTAAAAGAAATGCAGTTATAGTGTATATTATAACTGTAATTATTATTGGAATAAGAGAAAGTATAAATGTGTCAGTCTATCTCTTTCTTACCACACTGGTTTACCCGGTTAAGAGTAATGACCCTACTTTTTCTCTCTCACAGAACACAACAACTGCCACATCAGTTCCTAGGAAACAGGAAAAAGCCACCCTTCAAACTTCTCCTCCAAGCCATTCACGAAACATAGATACACAAAAGATTCATCTTTCTGCATATATAATACCAAGGAGTGTTAACTTGTTCTCATCTCCTTTTGTTTGTCTGTCTGGTCTGCTGAAGTGGAGATGGTTATGATGTGTAGTTGTTGTTTTGAATTTGAATCTGAATCTGGGGTGGTGGCTGTGAAGTGCAGGAGAAGGAGTTGGTTATGGAGGGTGAGAGCATATATGAAGAGGCAAATGAAGAAGAAGAAGAAGGGTTGTTCCACCAAGAACAACTTTAACTACGACCCTCTTAGTTACTCTCTCAACTTTGACGATGGCAGTTTTCTCTTCTTTTGTCCCACCCAACACCTTCCCCATCACAATATGCGACGATGAAGATCTGCAAGTTAAAACTCACTTCACTTTTTCCTTTTGGCTTCTACGTGTAATTTTTGCTTCATGCATATCTGTTGTGTGTATCAAATGGGAAGAACTTCAGTGTTACTTCCTTTATCTTTTCATTAGTTTTTTATGCTCATAATCTTCTTATAAACGATTATGCCTTGTGATATCAGAGTCACGATCACTCTCTGATATCAGATATCAGATATCAGAGTTATGCAGTGCAGTAGACAGCACCAGCTTCTGCACAACGCAACGTTCTTTCGTTTTGTGATTTTTTTTTCAACATGGTTTTTCCACGATAAAATTCTCAATGTGAGTAATAAAGAGCTTTATTTGAAAATCTTATAAGGGGTTTATTGCAAAGAAAAACGATTTTACTTTTACTCCTCTTGTTATTAATGTTGTTGTAAACAATGTTATTGTAAATTTAATTTATTAATGTAATAATGTTTATAACTTATAACATGTAAACAATTTTTTTTGTTTTGTGCTATCGTAATTAGTATTTGTTTTTTAATAAATCGTAGGTGTTTTCAAATTCAATTTATTTGTAAATTAAATAAATTTGATGGATGGAACTTGTAACCAAAGTCTTAAACAATAATTATTTTTTAAATAAAATGACTCTTGAAAAACGAGAAAATATTATTGCTTTGTAATAACAATTAAATTTAATTATGTATATAACTCACCGCCCTTAGTCCGTGTAATTCTCAATAATGTTTGTTATTTTATATATCAAATTCGAGGAGGCTTAGATCAAAAGATGGGCTTCTTGCACCTCCATAAATTTTCCATGCGCTTCATACAAATGATATTCCGTTTCTACCCTTTCTGAAATCTGAGAGTAAAAAATGACCAGAAGAAATAATTTTGAATAACAGTTAGAAAGTTATTCAGTTTTTCGTTTATACAACTAGAAGTCATTTTTAACTTCATTACGTAATTTGAAATTCGTTTTTCTAAAAGATAATAACTTTCAGACTTTTACAATTAAAATTTACAAAAATGATTTTTTTTTAAATAAAGTGCTGAGACAATTTTATGGAAGTAGAAGTAGAAACTACCCTTTTTAAATAAAAAAAAACTTGACAAATTAGCCAGGGCCCGGAGAATGGCCCAATAACGGAAACTTGACAAAAATTGTTGCAAGGGTCCA
Organism: Vigna angularis; assembly: GCF_016808095.1. NCBI lineage: Eukaryota > Viridiplantae > Streptophyta > Magnoliopsida > Fabales > Fabaceae > Vigna > Vigna angularis. The sequence goes on along the minus strand of NC_068972.1, from coordinate 975,958 downwards.
CTTTAACAAAAACGATGAGTGGGCCGAAAATGGATCGCGCGAGAGTGAAAAGAAGGAAAAAATGAAATGAAAAGGAAAAGCGCGGTTATTGGCGCTAAAACGAAAAGCGTGGCTATTCAGTTTTCCCTCCTTTGATTTCATACTATATATTGCAAATTGCGAATTGGAGCCCTTTGTGTTCTTTCTTCGAATCAAGTGAAGTGTGAAGTTGCAGAAGGGAACTGCGATTAGCAATGGCATCTCAGACGAGGAAGAGAGTGGACGCGGTTGATTCTCGCTCTGCTTCCGTTCTTGTTCGCGCTAAAGATGGCAGTGCTTTTTCGCGATGGTTCGTTACTCCTTGTAACTTCTTTTAATTCGTTCGTCTAAATTGATTACGTTGTTCTTAATATTATCCTTTTAGGTTTTTGGACTTTATTTTGCGATATTGTTTATTCCTTTTGTTTACGACGCGATGAAATTGTAGAGCATCTTCTACTTCCAGCTTTGTTATTTTTGTTTGTTGATGTGAGAGTGTATTCTTTTTGTTTCTTTGCAGCGGCGATTGCAAGAAGAATGTGCCAGTGGCGCTTATCGACATGCACAATTGCAGCCTTGAGGCTAAAATCAAAATGAACCTTGGTACGAGTTTTATTTTTTATTTTTGTCTTAGTTGTTTTGTTTTTCAGTGACTTCATATTAATTTTGTTGTTGTTTGGTTATTCAGATGCGCAAGTTGTGGACCAGGCTGCCGACGCTAAGAAGCAAGAGAGGTAATTTCTCTGATTCCTTCTTTTTCTGTGATTTGTGCTTAAGTGTTTGGATTGCTCTTATTGACATTTGATTCTTGAAATTGTGTAGGAAGAAACCGAAATCTAAAGAGCCAAAGGCAAAAAAGGCTAAGGTAGAGAAGGGAAAGAAGGTCAAGGATCCTAACAAGCCTAAGCGTCCTCCCACGGCCTTCTTTGTCTTTTTGTAAGGAATATTTTGTTTGTATGTGGCTGTGCTACGATTCCGTGGTTGGTTTGCCTGTGCGTGTGATTAATGTAATTATCTGTTGCAGGGATGAGTTTAGGAAAACGTTTAAGGAAGCTAATCCTGATTCAAAGGATGTTAAAAGGGTATATTAAATATGCTTAATTCCTTCTTTGCTTTAACCAAGTGAATTGTAGTTGACATTTATTGGTTGTCTTGTTTGTTGGGAAATTATAGGTTGGGAAGGAGGCTGGCGAGAAGTGGAGGTCAATGAGTGAGGAAGTAAGTAAAAATGTTGTGTAGTGTTTCTGTGTTTCTTTACTTGTTTGATGCTAAGTAATGTTCTCGACATGCCTTGATATTTCAGGATAAGAAGCCTTATTTGGATAAGGTTGCTGAACTCAAGGCAGAATATGAGAAGGCTATGGAAAGCTATAAAGCCGGTGAAGTTGAAGAAGTATGTTTTTCTTTTACATTCATTCTGTGATCATATATTTCATGTTATTTGTTCATTGTTGTTGCTCTTTTGTTCTAACTAGGTTGATTTTGGTGCAGGATGAAGCTGGATCTGATAAGGAAACTGCTGTAAAAGAAGTGGAAGAGGAGTTAACCGATGAAGAGTAGTGATGGCGCTTTGGCACTCCTTAGAGTTTATAAATGTTATGGAAAGGCTGCTGAATTTCGTAGTCAGACTAGGTTGTAAATTTTGATATGTTTTAGTTTGGGGCTAACGTTTAGGTGTTTCTTTTTAAAATGCTTTTGAAATCCCAGTGCAACATTTTGTTTTTGTAATGTTCCCATGAAATATTTGATGAATAGTAGCCACATTGTTTTCTACAAGAGACTGATGCCTTTTACTTTTGGACCTAGCTTATTTTACGTTTAAGGTAATTGATGGATTACTGTGCGTGGCCGATGCCTTTTAGTTTGGTTTCTTGTTTATTATATGTTTAGGGTAATTGATGATGTATGGTGTATGGCTACAGCTATTCGTGACATTGACATGTGCGTAGCATTCAGTTGTAGGAGTTGCTTTGCGTTTGCTGGCTTGATTCACGCCATGCTTTTCTGGATAAGATTCTTTGAGGACAGGGTGCTCTTCAGCGCTGTGGTCAACCTTTAAAAGCCAGGTCCACATGTGCCGGTGTTTACTGTTATATTTTTTTAGTGTGCCCACACAAAAAAAGCCGTTGAGACCATTCTAATATACAATCTAAGCAGCACGTAATAAAATGAGTGCATATTTTATTAGAAACAATGTTGAATTATAAAATTGAACTTGCATTGTGGTCGACCTAGAAAAGAAATGCCTATTCTATTTTGCTCTATGTAACAATGGTCGCAGGACATGAGCATTTATATATATTATATATAGTATGATAGAGTCAGCATCTCACTGACCCATGCTTCCGTGTTTCTTGCATGGTTGTAAAGGTTTGCCACATAAGCACAAGTTGTGGCCGTAAGCAACCGGTCGAAAGACGTTGAATGGTCGGGTTTGTGGTATTTCACCACACAGTCTGTTTGCCCTGAAATTTGCATGCTTTAGGCTAGTTAACTGTGATAAACTACTCGGAATTTGGCCAGTTAATCCATTTATGGATACATCAAGCCATTTTAGTTTCAGCAACTGACCTAGACTTGAGGGGATGGTTCCCAATACGTGATTTCTTGAGATGTCCAGTCTCTCAAGATATACCAAATTTGAGATAGAGACTGGGATAGGACCTGTTATGTTGTTGCTTCCCACGTTTAGTACCTTCAAGCTTGAGCCTTCCACAAATCCTGGAACGTGTCCCGAAATGAAATTGTTTGACAAGTCAATAACCTCCAAAGAGCTGCTTGTCCTGTTATTCACTATTGTTGATAATGAACCCACCAGCAAATTTGCATGCAAGTCTATGGAAGAGAGCTCCGTTGGCAACTTGATTGCAGATATGTCAAACCTCAACTGGTTGTTGGAGAGCTTGAGCTTTTGCAGGCCGGACATGTTAGTGAAGAAATTTGAAATACCATCAACCAAGTAGTTGTCTGATAGGTCTATGGAGCTCAAAGAGTCTGGTCTTGTGAAGTGTGGAAGATTTCCCTTCAATTTGCACCCAGCAAGATGTACATCTTTGAGTTGCTTGCTTCTGATCCAATCAGGAACAGTTCCAAGGCTGAGGTTGTTGTAAGACAGGTCTATGGACAAAAGGGAAGGGATGCCCTTGGTAGGGATTACTGGTAAGGGATCTGAAAGCCAATTACTCGATACGTTGAGATACCAGAGGTTCTGTAGTCTTGATATGGACAGTGGAATATGCCCTGTGAGCAGATTGGCACTGAGTTGAAGACTGGTCAGGGATTTCAGATTTCCAACCTGATCTGGAATGTTCCCTGTGAGCTTGTTATTGCTCAAGGACAAGTCTAAAAGATTCACGAGGCCGAACAAGGAAACTGGAATTTTTCCGGTTAGAAGGTTAGAGGAAAGGTCTACGTAAGTCAAATTTTTTAACTCCCCAATAAAATCCGGGATGGGAGCTGATAACAAATTGTAGCTGAGATCAAGGTATTGCAAATTTATAACGGTTTTAAGACTGAGGGGGATAGGACCAGACAGAGAATTTCTTGCTAAATTAAGCTGGACAAGGTTTCTCAGACCCCCAAATGTTGGAGGGATCTGTCCTTTCAGATGGTTTCCAGCGAGTGAAAGGGACTGAAGCAAGGATAAACGACCTAAACTCGGAGGAATGCAACCCCCAACGGAATTGTCATCCAAAATTAACTGGGTAAGGTGGGTTAAATTTGAGAAACTATTAGGAATGGGTCCTGTAATATGCTTCATACCACTTATGATCATTACCTCCAAGAAATGCAAGTTGCCCAGAGATGGAGAAAGAGTACCCTTCATGAACGTTTCATCATCTCTCTCCGGCCTCTGAATCTGCAACATGTTTACTCGTCCTGTGGATGGATTGCACTGAACTCCCTCCCACCCACCATCGCAGCAATCTCTGCCCGTCCACGTGGACAGTGTTTGTGACGTGTCCTGCGAAATGCCTGCTTTGAAGCTCAGAAGTGAAGCCCTGTCTTCTTCTGAACAGATTGGTGCCTGCGGTGTTGAAGACGATGACTCTGACACACTTCCAGAGAACTGACCGAGAAGTGAAAATATCAGAACAAGGTTCAACACACATGTCCCAAGTTGCATTTTTGGAAGGTGGGTCTGTTGAGATGAGGGATTGGTGTGAAGTTGGGATCTGAGAAGAGAACTTTGGGAAATTTGAAAAGAAATTTGAAAAGAAGAGTGAGTATAATTTAGGGAGAAAAAGAAGAAGGGTTGAAAAAGTAAGAGTGGGACATTGGGGTTCTTATTGTATTATTTCACGTAGAGAAGAAGGTATAATGATGATAAAAATGGTGAAAAATAAGCATTGTAATTTTGTTTGTTGGAGATCTGCATGCAGTTTCTGATATTTATAGATACATAGTCAGAGAAGAATAAAAAGAGCTTGTGAGTGAAATGGAAGGGGGATTTTACCAGCGAGCCTGGGATCAATTTAAAGAACTTCACATGGAAATTTCTGACCGTTTGATGAATCACGAGGATCCTTGGTCTATTTGAACGTTGGAGCGCACCAGATTCAAATCAAATTCTTTCCACTCTCCTATTTTCTAAATCAAAATTCACCTTCTCGTAAGTTTTATTATTTTCAATTTAACCAATCTTTTCATGATTTTATAAAAATTTATGTGTATTATTTATTACATGTAAGTATTGAAGGACCTAACCCTTGATGTCATTTTCTTTGAACACATTCCATTTGTTTTATTGGTTCTTTTATTCTTTACATAGAGTTCTTAATCTCTTGATATTGTTCCTCTGGACTTCTATTTTTTTCTGTTCCTAGGAAATTAACCTATATAATTTTTTTTAAATGAGCTAATATATTTTAAAGCATGATCATTTTGTAGTGCTGATCAAGAATAACAATTAAGCTTTTAAATTCCTTTTTTATTATTTTAATCAACTATTGTAATTAAATCAGAATGTATTGACAATGCTATGTAGTCTAGTCATACCTAGAGACCTAATATTTTTTTATATTCAGAAAGTAATTCGTAAATGTTATTGAATAAATTGACATATATAATAATTTGTTGAGTTATATAATTATATGATTTTTTTTATTAGTTGAAGGTTTAAAAAAAATACATTAATAAGAAATGTGTTACTAAAATGTTGAAAGGAGAGAATAGAAAAATGAAGAAAAAAAAACAATGGCCCACGACAAACCCAATGAGGGGACAATAAATTGGATGTTTGGTACGCCGCACGTTCATTCAACTGTATTCTTAGTTTTTAAGCAAAATAATGAAAAAAAAATAGTTGATAATTTTTTAATATATATAATTAAATATGTATTTCATATTAAATTAATATAAAAAATAATTTTTTAAATGAAATTATACATCATTACATTTTAAATATTTATAAAATTCGTAAAATATTTTAATAAATAATATGTGAAATACTTTTTATTTTTCTCTGTGATAAACATAATTCCATGTTAGACTATAATGGGATTTCCTGGAGAGAATATTTTATGAGTTTCGTAAAGTTTAAAAATTAAATAATTTAATTTATAAACAAAATATAATTATGTATAATAATTGATAGAATTTTAATGACGTAATTTTTTTTACCGTCACAATGTATAAAACTTAAGCATTTTTTAATACTAATACCACCTTTATTTTTGTTATATTTTTATAGGAAAATATCACATATTTAAAAAAACAGTATGCTTTCATAATTATTAATGGACTATTTTTATAAGTAAAATAGCCTTTTTTTTAGAATTTTATGTTTAAATTTAATTTCTATGTATCATGTCATGACAGTAAAGTTCTTTACACTATGAACAAATAATTGATTATGATTGATATAGTTATTAAAATAATTACTGTAAATCTACATTTTTTGACATATATTGTAAAAGATCTTAAGCACAGCAGACACTGATTAGATAATTTATTTTCTCGTTTTTCAGATTTAAAATTTCCACATGTACGTTCTTATTATTTTAAAATAAAAATAATAGAATATTAGTCATTCTCTTGTAGATTTCTGAAGAATGACCTGTTTATGACTTTTGAATAATGACTAATGACATTAACACAGGAAAATTTACTTCAAATTTTATTTCAGAAATTTTATTTCAGAAATTAAATTTATTCATAAAAACGGAGACTCGGTGTTAAATATGAGAAATAAAAATAAAAGAGGAGTAAAGTTAATAAGAAAAAATAAATATTTTTAATTTAAAATTAATTTATAAAAATTTCAAATAAATTTAATTTATTTTATTAGAACTTTTCTCATTAAATAATTATAAAAAAACATGTCAATTGTAAACTTGTATTTGTTTATAAGGATTTACTTTGGTAGAGATAGAAAAACCAAAAATATATTAATTCCATCTAAATAATCTCATTTTCATCTCTTTTTACTTAAATCCACTCATTTCCAGTGTTTTAAATCCATCTTCAAATCTTATCATAAAATAAATCATTACACATAATATAATATTTGTTATTTACTCGTGCCATTGAATTTGTAAGAAATGCTACCCATCATTCTCTCTTTATTGTTTGTGCAACTTTTAATTTGAAAACTAAAGAAAAAAATAGTGTAACATACAATAAATGAAAGGTAAATAAAAAACAGTACAATGATTGGTATTTATTACAAAATTCAGTTGCTAAATGAACATTTATTCTTAATAAAGACAAAGCTAAAGACATGATCTTTAGTAGAAGGAATGTCTCTTGTATTTTTTTTATTGTGTTTATTATCAGTCTTATTTTAAGAAAAAGTAATGAAAAATTTATAAAGTATCTTATAATAATAAAAAATATATAATACATAAGATTAAACTCTACTATTTATAATCCATATGTTTCGCATTTTGGATTGGCTTACTTTATATATGATTATGTTACTATCGTAAAACTTTAAAAACCATGTTTAAAGTAAAAGATGCAAAGAATATATACATTTTTCAAGTATGCTTAACATGTAAGAAATGATAATCCAAACATGTTATAATTTGCATGTCACAAACGTCATTAACAATAATATCATTTTCTTAATTTTCTTTAAAAGAGTTTGCTCCACTAGAAGTGATTTTTCTTCTTCATAAAATAGTATTAATAATAGATTCTCTACTTCATTTTTAGTATTAACAAATAATATGAAAAATCAAGGGTGAAGTTTTTTTTTCTCAAAATTTTATACTTTTTTTTGGCTAACTTTTAAACAAATTATTTAAATATTATGATCTTATTATTTATTTATTTTTTAAATCGTGATATGATGGAAAAATAGGTAGATTATTTGGTGGATTCCTTTTCACTAAATAGCATGGAACAAACTATCACTATTTATTTGTTTTTTAGAAGCAGGATGAATATTGACTTTTCTCTATCAATAAGCATACTTATCTTCCTTCCTTCACAGCAACACAATTTTCACTCTTTATCATATGAATAAAAATAAATAAATATATATATATATATATATATATATATATATAATAAAAAAACATTACAATGTTCTTTTTTTTGCTTCATCTTTAGTTTACCTTTTTATAATAATTTAATTTATCAGTAATATCATGAGGTTTTAACAAAAATACCGTGTGTTTATTCAGATAATGTGTTAATTTAATTTAGATGTGCGTTTTACTAAAGATGATATCTTAAAGAATAATTAAGATGAATTGATGTATGAATATATTCGAAACTTGTTATAATTATGCAACAAATTCACAAGCACACAATACTTTTTTTTACCCACCACTTTTGGTGATGGAGAGAATCTTTTCTTTTTTCCCTTTTTTTTTCATCTTAATTTTTTTAAGGGATCTTAATTATCATTATTCATAATATTATGATAATTGAATATTTTCATATTCACCGAAATATTGAAAATGACTTTCCTACTGCTGTGAAATGTGCTTTCAGAATAATTTTCATTTTTTTTAATATTCATTATTTATTTATCGAACAACACTATCTCTTACACTGTGTTCGCTTGAATAGATTGTACTGTTTAGAGGTGAATGCGAGCGAGTGTTTGAAAAGCAAGTAATATTCAGACGAGCGAAAAGGCAAGTGTTGGTAAAGACGAATTTGCGGGATGACATGCTTTTTCATCACCCGCAAAGTGAAGAGATCTGGAGGGATTGTTGGTGAAATGTCATATGTACCCTGAAGCTATTAAACAATTCCTTCTGTGTATATCAGCTTAACTTGCGAAACCGATTCACAAAACTACAGAACCGAGTCCAACAATTTTAAAGTAAAAAGACGTGAAGAAGAACAATGGGCTTATGTTTTTACTAGGGCTACTGTAGATTCACGAGGTATTTTGGCTTGTCGTGCTTGCAGAGATTGCCTGATGAGCTTGCTTGAGACAGTCTTTACACAGGAAAGATTCCTACACACAGTGACAATTTTTGAAAACGCTTTTGACCATGAACATCCACTAATAAGTGGTTGGTGTTGGGTACGTTGGTGTGTTTATTGAACGATCAGAAGGAGTTAATATATTTGTGCCCTGAGGTGTGTGCGCAGGTGGTGTTGAAAGTGTAACGTGTTCGGTTTCTTCCATTGACACCGAAGAGCAACGCCGGTTTCTTGGAATCACGACGAAGAACAACACATGAGTTAGGTTAGTATTGTAGTATGTTCTTTGCTTATTTAATTGTTGTTTTTCAGTGGTTATGATGTAGATGAGGAGGAAGAAGGACTTGAAGGCATGAAGAAGAATGTGTTTAGTGGAACTGCGTGTTCGGAGATAAAGAAGACGATGAACAGTGCTGTCGGAACAAAAAATTTGAAAGCTTATTCAGTTCCATGGATGGAGTATTCAGTTCCAGAGGGGGGAAGCATTGACGCACGGACCTGTATCCGGTTCCATAGGTGGAGTATCTAGTTCCATATTTTTGAAGAATTCACATACGAGGTGTATCCGGTTCCACCCGCAAGAGTATCTGGTTCCCCCTTTGTTTCTCTGACCTCCGTATTCGGTTCCAATAAGGTGAATCCGGTTCCATCTTTGTGTGCCATCAGTTGGAGGCGGTGAGTTCGATGATGATGACGACGACATGAGAGGGAAGCTTGGCGTAGAGGTGGAGGCCGGCTGAAGTTTGAGGAACCTGGAAAATGCAAATAGGCTAAGCTGGAGAAGCTCCAATCCACCATTGCAGGCATTGCATAGAGCTGGAAACCATGGTTGTTGAAGCAGTGGAAGAAGCTGGAGAAGGAGAACGGTGGAGAAGGAGACCAACCTGGACAATGCAGAGAATACTTTTTCTGCATTATGTTATTGTCCACATGCTGACTCCACGACTTGCAAATTTTGCAAAGTTATTGCAAGAGGATATCTTTATGATATGGGTGCTTAAAAATAATATAACTATCATTTGGCCTCATCACATCATGCAACATATGCTTAAATGCAAGGCCAGTGACACACCCCTACCATATGGTGTCCTGATCACCCAAATCATACAATATTGTGGAGTACATGTTCATGGCAATGCCATCACTCATATTGGGACCAGACATCATTTTTCAATAAATTCTTTGAAGAGGTTGAATATTATTAATGTCAACGGTGTTTGGCAACACGCTGTCAGTGATGATGATGAAGAAGAGCAACCACATCATCATGACAACCCTGTGGAACCTCCTCCACATGTTTCAAATCCTAATATGATGACTCAAATGTGGGAGGGGGTACAAGACTTACAACACAGAATGCAAGGTATGAAATAAATGCAAGGGCGGGTTCAACGTATTGAAGATAACTTGGCAAACCTATCCCTTGACATGAACCACCAATTTGCTCACCTGAATCAAAATGTTAACTTAATTCTTCACCATTTAGATGATTAAGTTCATTATTATTCTGATAATGTATTACATGCTTTTTTTGTTCTTAAATTGACTTATGTGTTTGAAATATTACGTTACCTATTTTTCAATGTTATTATCTTTCACATCAGCTTTGCTAGTTTTATTTATTGTCAACCTGTTGATCTGCAAATTAGATGGACTCTCGAATTATTGATGAACTGCAAAAACAAATTAATCAATCAAGAAGACTATCTGTTGCTCTTGAACGACATACACAGGCCATGGAGCGTCGAATATCCCTGGTAAATGCTAGGATTCAATCATCTAATCCAACTAAAGAAGAAATTGAAAACTTATTACGGATTATGAACATTGAAGATCATAATTTATTCAGATAATGCTTCGAATTTTTATCTGCGCATCCATCTCATACAAGACGTCTAATAGGGATGTCAATGCAATATCGTTTCAATGCATTGCAACGATACCTTACTGAAGCAACATCATCATGAACTATTACAAATATATTTGTATGTTTAAATGTTGCCCTTTTTTTTAGGTCATGTAATATCATAACTTCATTTAATTATTTGTTTGTTTAAAATTAATCGTTCTCACTTTCGTAACAAATAAATTGATACTACTTGATAGTAAATTATATTACAAACAAATACTACATTTAAAAATAAATCATTTTACTACATTATAATTTTTATAATTTTTAAAAATTAATTTTAAAAATTATTTATAATTTTTGTCTCTTTATAAACATTTTTACAATTAAATATAACATTAATAAATAACATTTTATATTACTTTAATAACTAAAGGCATTTTGGTAATCTTTAATTTCTACCAATTAAACTAATTTTTTAAATCTATCACATCAATTAAATCCTACACTAATTCTCACAAATTTTACTTCCAAATTCACTCTCAATTACCCACAAATCCACTCAAAAAAACAACTAAAAAATTACCCTCAAATCATCTCCTTCAAATACACCCAAAACAACAAAGCAGTAGTGTTCGATGGTTTCAGAGAATCTATCTCTAGCAGTGTACTATTCTTATTGAAATTTTGTCAATTTTTTTTTCTTTTTATTTTTGGGATAAAAATCCAATTATAAATCATTGTGTACACAATATATAAAGATTTGTTTTTTTTTATTTAAACAAAATTGGTTTTGAAAATTTAACTGTTTCTTCTAAAATATTATTTTAATGATTGTAAGTTATTTTTACACACGTTAAATATAAACAATGTTTATATAATAATAACGTTTTCTAAAGATGTAGACAGATTTTTTGTGGGGAAAAAAAATTAACACGTGAGTTTTTAATAAATCTATAAACAAAATTAAGATATCATCTTTAATTAAAAAACTAAAGATAATAAATCGATGAGTAATTATACTTATATATTTACATTTTATTTACTTTTAATTATCATGAAACTTTAAAAACATCTTAAATTTATGATAGATAATTGAAAAATTCCAATACAAGTAGTAAAATCATTTTTTGTCCATCTTCTCATGATTTTTTTTGGGTGTGTCACCAAATAAATCCCTCTAAGTTAGGTTCTATGAACATCACTCATAATAATGCAATAATAAAAGTAAATATTTGTGTTTTGTTTGGAATTCTAGAGTTTCTATAGGTTTTCATGACAATTGGAAACTACGGCATAAATTATAAATTAGTTAATTTACCATAAGTTTAATTAGGTGTATTTAAGAATATAATATGGCTTAATCTAAATTAGCACATGTAAATTGCAAAAGTAGAAACTGAATTAGCATATAGGTTAATTAGGTAGTGATTTACATTCACAAGCAAACTAATGAACTTTCATTAGTGTAATGGGCCAAGCAGCTTGAAGAACTTTTGTAGCAAAACATGGGAGACAAGAACAATTAGAGACACTATTCATGGTTACTGTAACAATCACCCACTTTCATGTGCATAACTTCACCATTTCCTTACTAAAACCAATTCCAATCCCTTCAATGAAAAAAGTTTATGAATGCAAATATGGATCAAAATCAGAAAGTGGTGGTTGGTAATGATGAGGAAAACAATATCAATTGAAAACCAACCATCAATAATATGATATATTAATTGTTGCTAAATTATTTTAGTTTAATCATAAATTTATTTGTAGATTAACATATAATATTATTTCAGTTGGTTAATAAAAAAATAATCAGATTTTACTTTTACCCCTATTAATCTCACATAATATAAGAGTTGAGATTTATTCAAATGAAGTCTCACCTTCGATAAAAATGAGAATTTTGGATAAAAATCTATTAATTTACTTTTTAAAAATTTTGAATTGAAAATAATATTAATCTTTATATAATTGAGTTCAAATCTCGTTAACGTGTTTTTTCAATGAATTCAAGATTCATTCAGGTGGATTCACTCTTGAATTAAGATAAAAAGCGTCTTGAAGCAAATATCAAATGGAATTCAATTTTAACTTACGTTAGAAATCAAGATATCGAGATAGAGAGCACTTTCAACTTAAAAATAATAAGTTTATTTAGAATCACTTTTAAATTCCAAACCACTGTGAAATAATTTTTTTTATATCACACAACAATACTTTTGGTTCCAACAGAAAATGGTATTGAACTTAAGAAATGAAAAAGTAAAAATGACATTCAATTTGAGGTAATGACTGCATAAGGAGAAGATTGGATTGTCTTATTAAGTGTCTAATCAAAAATTAGAAAATAAATCCAAAGAAAGAAGGAAAGAGTGAACGAAACACTCATCTCAACCACGTAGGCCCTCTAGCCAAGCCAGTGGGACTGGTTTTGTTTTCATTCAATAGTCAAGTTGTGGGCTATGGTCTCACCAGTTACTCAGACTCTAGTTTTCTTTTTAGTATTTCATTGAATAGTATTGTACAAATGGAAAAGAATGAGGAAAAAGGGTCATGAAATTATCAAGTTGTGTGGTGTATTAGAGTGTGTTAATGAGATATATGAGAATGGAATGAGTGAAGGAATAATGGAAATGCAGTGATTGAAAATTGGTATTAGATTGCGGTGATTGCGCCATCAAAGAGATTGGTCCATGTGGGATGATTGTGGTTGAACTGAAATTTGGATTTTGCAGACTTTAAGTTGAAGACTTTTAAGAAAGGGTCCCAAATTTCTTAAAAGCTAACATTATAGTCCAAACCAGTGCTTCCTATTAAGAGGGTCCTACATCTGCATATCCACTCATTCACACACAGCCTTCGTTGGTTACAGAATCATGTGTGAAAATGTTGTCCACAACAGACAGATTAGCTGCAGGTAGGGAACAACTGCAAAACTTTAACATAAACAATAATGCTTTTTTTCTTATGTTTTCTCTTACTTCTTCCAATTTCAAATTTTACTTCATCATGCCGTTGCTTCTGCAGTTGTGTCTGCAGGTTTATTCATTTTTATATTTCTATCAATCTTTGACTCTTTCACTCTAAAAGCTATCTTCTTTTTTTTACTAAACAATGCATGAGTTGGTTTTATGTTGTCATCCAACTTGTTCAATCGCACAGTTTAGGCTGTCATGAATTTTATACTGATTTTATTAGCAGTCATACTCCTAACATTGACATTCAAGATTGGTATTGTTCCTTGAGATCCAATTCTCTTATTACTATATATATATATATATACTGTGCATAGATATGTTTGATAAACACCATAATTCTCAGAAAATTCTTTCCACTGCTTTGGATATTGAAGCTAGTGGAGCAGAGCCCACATCGAATTTTAAAAGTGTGCACTTGTGTACATTGATGTTGTTTTATAAATATGAAATGAACTGATCATGAGTACACAATTACCTATATTTATAAAATTATATTCTAACTATCATTTTTAAGTAGAGAATTGAAAATACCATTGTATTATATGGAATTTTAAATTTGAAGACTCATTCTTTCATAGAGTTAGATTTCTAGAGTGTGTGAAAATATTATGTATAACATAATTTTTAATTTATTTGTAGTTATTATGATGTCAAGGATTTTGAGGTTGTCATCTAATCATAGATTATGTGTATAATAATGTTATTCACTTCTATGATAACTATTTGATGATTTGTTCAGATAAAAAAATAGAAAGATGAAAAACCCCAATTTAATATCTCTCTCTTTAATACACTTTAACAATCCTTTTAAATTTTAATAAAGAGGGTAAGAAAAAAGGAAATAATAATAAAATGATATTGTTATGATAAATTCAATTAAGTTTCCATAGCATTTTTATATTTAGCCAATACTTTTAAAAATTATAAAAGAATCTCATAATATTAATTAAAACTATAATATTTTTTAGGGTAAGAAAATGTGGTGAAAATTAATTGAGATTTTAAAAGATTAAAAATGATCTAATTTTCAAAATCATGCAAATTTTAATTAATTATTTTCATTATTAAAATTTTATGACTTGTGTAATTTTTTGTTATATAATTTTATGCCAAATCGCTTACATAATTTAAAATAAAAAATCATAAAAGAAAAGTGTATTTTTACAAACAAATCTTTTGAAATCTAAAAGAATTCGGGATATTTATGTTTTTTTATAAAAAAAAATAGAAATATAGTTAAAAATATGAAAGAAAAGTCAAACCAAAAAATCAATGCCCACAAAATTCAATGCATTGGAATGGATCCTTAAAAAAGGTTAATAAGAGTACGCAGTCATTGGCTGAGGAAAGAGAAAGAGCCACTTCTTCATTGAATTCAACATATGTCCATGGCATTATCACCTTAATCAAACAGTTTCAACTGGCAACTGGTGTATTATAACTAGCTGGAAGATGGTTATAAGACATTCTTAATTTCTTTATTCTATCTTACAAAGTATTCCTGTGAGATTAATTTTAAACTCAAGTCTTAAATGAACTACAAATAAAAAGAAAAATTATTTTATACTTTAAAATAAAAAAATTCACATAATTTCTGATGGGTGCTTAATAAAAAAATAGGACATGCCTACTAATTCATGAATAGGATAGCAAGGCATCCATCACCTCACCTCAAGCTTGTCAAATTGAATTGACTAACAAAAAAAAAGTGAGAAAGAAAACAAAGCTAACAAATAATTGGGGAGGCAAAGAAATGGAAATTGAGACTCTTCAAGTTTGGCCAGGTGTCTCTTCAAAAGACTTATAGGTATAAAGGTTCTGACTTTAACATGGTAATCCTATCCATAAAATTTAGGGTTCTAACAGCTATTAACTGCAATAATGATAAAAATGTTAGGGTTCTAACATCCTAAATTGATTAACTATTCTACAAGTCTAATTTTAAAAGTTGAAATTTACATTAAAAGATTAATGTACTAGGTTTTCTCCAAATAATATCTTAATCATCTTAATTTTTTAAGATGTGTTTCAACCTTTTTAGCCATCCTAACATAAGAAGGTACTTATAGTGATAGATATCAAATAGGTATCTATGAATCCTACTTACATCAAATATGGAAGGATTAAGCTTTTCTAGATTTGCGCAATGGTCAGGACCCATCCTTCTGGTGTGATTGAATTATTTTGTTTGATTTCTCCACTTTATCAAATATCTAAATATGTTAGCTGGAGTGACACTTTTTCTTTTGTTTACTTCTTACAAATTAAGATATCCAGCTTCACCATAATTATCTAAAATGATAACATTTTTCTTGATTTTTTTTAAAACTCAATAATGTACATTACAAATTTATTGGTTTATAACTTAGACTAATACTTTAGATGTTGTGCTATATATATAAATCACTATCAGTTGGTTCATGTTATAAAGAGTTGTATGGTGGAGGATGTTAAAAGAGGATGGAATAAAGTGTTAACAAACATAATTCAAATAAAACAAAATGTTAGGAAGATAAACATACCATTTATAATACAGAAATCTCTGTGGTCTTAGAATCAGAGTCAGACTTATTCTTCTCTTATACATTCTTATTTAATATCTAAATGTCCTATTATAATTAGTTAGATATTTCAATTGTTACATAAATCAAAGTTCCATTATATATTTCAATTAGTTTTAGAAGCTTTCTAGTCAGAAGTTCTCAACAAGTTGAGATATATATTTTCATTTTATCTTTCATAAAATTTGCTATCAAGCTTAATACACCACATACCAACAAATGGTTAATTTAGCTGATAATAGGTCTGAGCCCTTGTGCAGTTCAGCTATTGGAATTCTCTCATGTCTTATTTTATAATGAAAAAACTCGACTAAGAAAATAAAAATTACTTTAAAAAGTTGTTTGAGGTAAAATATTATTTCAATACAGATCTTATTTGTTTATAGATAAAAAGATTATCTTAATATATGTTTCACATAAAATAATTGCTTATGTAAACAAATTTGTTCTTTTGTAGATATAAAATGCGAGTTCATATACCAGGGATCTAAGATAGGCTTCTGTATCCCTAATTACTACCTGCACCCCATAACTTTTAAAATACTAGTTTTACCCTTGCGAATTAATCCACAAACTTGTTACGGATTGGACATTCTAGAAAGCTGTTCAGGAAAGACAAAATTCTGAATACTATAATGCAAACAACTCACCGTTTCAGAAGAGCAATCCAGTAAGTTTCCAGAATAACAAATCCAGAAAATTTCCAGGATAACTAATCGGGAATGTAAAAGGAAAAAAAAAAAGTTGCATGTTCTTTCGTGTCGTAGCACTATTCAGCGGCAGTAGAAACAGAGGGCGTGCAACGAAATCAATGGGGAAGAGCAATCAGGTTTCAACTTGAATAATAAGTCGGGGGTGTTTCGGTCTTTTTGCCTTTTTTAAGATAAAAAAACACTGCCGTGGATAATATATTGTCAACCAAAATCCAGGTTAACAGTAATTCAGACATTATTTTTTAAAAGATAAGCACATATGCTTCATCCTTAATTGCCGTATTCTCTTATTTGTAATATAAATTACTACTTCAATTGTACAAATGACAGGTTTCTGTATTGCAGAGGCAATATCAGATTGTCTGAAATTGCGAGCAATTTAATTCCTAAGATGGCCCAAATGTCTGACACAATAAGCTCTCACTCAAGCCATGGATGTATTAATCACCCATCTGGACGGCATCAGCACCACATGCATCTAAAGACTAAATCATGTTTAGAGTCTTCATGATGAATGCATAAGTGAAGGCATCTTCCTGGAGCTTCTCAAATCTACATCGACACACAACACATGAATAAGCAAAACAAAGAAAATCTACAGTTGTCTGATTCCATTTCAGCAACATTTTCTTTTTAATTTTTAAAACTGAACAAGATTATAATTTTTTATCATTCCAAAAGGTAGAAGAAAAACATTAATGACTAACAAAAGGTAAAACCATACCATCTGCCACCAAAATAGAAGAGGTAGAACGAGGTCAAGACTCGCGTTATATTCTGGTTCATATTAAAATTATACTCTGAGCAAAAGTATAATTTTAGTATGTTAAGATTAATGTGCATTTAATTTAAATAAAACAAATATCTCCTTATTGTTTCAGTTTGGGTAAACTTTTTAATAACTATTTATAAAAGAATAAAAAGGTAAAATAAATCAATTTGTTATAAATAAAAACCAACTTACATACTTTAACATTTTTAGAAAGTCTCTTATCTAACTTCTCTGCAAAAGATTTCAGTAAGTGCATTTGGTTTTAGAAAATCATTTGTCTCCATTTTCTAACTTATACAAACCTATAAAAATGTTAGCATACTTTTACTTTATTTCCTATATTCAATTTTTTGAATAAGCATATTATGAAATTAGGCTTTTATTGTTTTCTGTTCTTATTTTTTCCTACGCAAATAAATTAGAAACGAAGTGAAAATAAGACCGTAATTTTGTAATTAAAAGTAGAAAACATTTTCTCAAACGAAATGGCCTCTCTAGTTCCCAAGTTGGTTTTTTTTGCCTTATATGTATTGTCATCTTTTCCATGTTCTATATCTCTTTCCAAAAAACGTTCATTATAATCTGTCTATCCAAATATCTTCAACCTAATCGCCGTAAGATATCTTATGATAAGAATGCAAAATAAAAAATTGTTTGTCATGAAAACAATTTGCAATTCAAGACAAAAAATAGCATTGAACAGAAATTTTCACAATCCAAGACAAAAATCTTCTGACACATTTTCTTTCGTTTTAAGAAACGTGACTGGAAAATGTTTAATATCAATGATACTTTATTAATATTATTATTATTATTAGTGTACACAGCCGTTATGTAATGCTGTGTAAGCATTTTTAAATATCTACAAATTATTTAAATTTTATAAATAGTAATTAAAAGACAAAATTGAATATATATATATATATATATATAAATTTTAGTTATTGAAACAAAAATATTATAGATAATATCGTGTAAATAATTTTTTTATTATAAGTAATTAATTAAATTTGAAAAGTGGTTGATAAAAGAGTAAATAATTATTTTATAATGAGTAATTATTTGAATTTAAAAAAGTAATTAAGAGGATAAAATGAAAAAATAAAAGAGGACACCAAAGAGGTGTATTATCTTTATATATAGTTATAGATTATTATTATTTACTTAAAAATTTTCTTAAATTTAAAGTACAGGTAGAAAAAAACGAGAAATATGAGATTACCTTCCCGACTTAGAAAAATGTCCAGCACCAAGCTCGCATTTAAACAACAGGATGCTATCATCAGTCTTCATATCCCTTAGTTTTGCAACAAACTTCGCAGGTTCAGAATACATAACGCGTGGGTCTACAGCATGCACAAGCGGATGTAAGATGCACATGTCACGCGTAAAACCAAAGATGTCTTTCCAGCCAATTTATCAGTAATCACAAAACAGAAAGAATGATCTGGCTTTAAGTATTAAAGTTAAAAACGAAGAACATTTTAGTGACTTGAGTCAGATATGATTACCATTTAATCCAGCTGTAACAAGAATGTGTGGATAGTTCTGTGCCTTCACCTGCGTAAAATGAGAGAGGACTTAGAAAAAAAATATTCCTAAAATTCATATAGTACAAGAGAAAAATTAAAAATTATGCTCGGACTGAAAAAGAATGATAGCCAATGAAACAACAAGGCATCAAGCACAGCCAAAAGGTTCTCACGTTATCAACGGGGGAATATGATTTCATGTAAAAGTAGAATTCCTCCTTTCTAGGATCACCCCATTCCTGCAGTAACACAAGGAAACAATCTCATTTGTGAAAAAGAAAAAACAAGAGAAATACCATCATAGAACTATGTGGACTAGCTTGAATAATGAAATTCAAAATATGTTATTACACATGTGAAACAAAGACCCGCACAATTATAATAATCTCGAATAATTTTGATGGCTGTATAATGCCTCTTATTGCATAAGTTTAAACGACAAGTGAATAGTATGACAATGAAAAAAATAACTCCACATTTATAATATGATACATTTTATGAAAATAAGACGAGAAAGAATGCTAAAACAATTTCACTGGTCTAAGGACCCAGTAAAAAAACTAAAACATAAACGGGATCCAAGGCATCACAAGACCATGTATAAATCAAATTATGAAAACAGTATTTCTGCAACAAAATTAAAAGGAAGGGCCCAGTTAAACCCACTAAAAAACATGGAAAATGATAGGGTGCACAGCAAGGTTGAACAAGATTAGAGTATACTATGAGAAACAAATTTGTAGAAGCGGTTTTTATAGTGACTTGGCTAGACAAATTCATGCATTTTAGCAAGGAAACATGTCCCGTTAGCATATTATCATCAATAAGCAAGAATACATTAATTCAATCAACTATCTTGACTCCTACAATTCCTCTTCCAAAACCCAATTCAAAATGTCTTCAAATGTCCATATGAAATGGCAGAATAAGAGAAAAAATTACCTCCCATTCTGAAGTAGTGAGAGGAATGGTTGGATCAAGCATTGTTGTCACAACATCCACAAAAGGTACCCCTGCAACAGCAGCCCTAAATAAATCTGGTCTCATATTAAGAACTGCACCGATTAGCAAACCACCAGCACTTCTTCCTTCAATGCACAGTCTTTCCTTAGAACAGAATTTTTTTTCAACCAAATATTCAGCACATGCAATAAAATCAGTAAAAGTGTTATTTTTCTTCAACAGCTTCCCATTCTCGTACCACTGCCTCCCCATTTCCCCACCTCCACGTATATGAGCTATGGCATATACAAAACCCCGATCTAACAATGAAAGCCTTGTTGATTTGAAACTGGGGTCTATGCATATCTGTTGACAATTTGAGGTCACTAAATTATAAATTATAGAAGAAACAGAAGGAGAAATGTTTAAAGGTGTAAAGACCAGATTCCTAAACGGAAAAAATCTGTAACCAAAGGAACAGACAGGCTAACATATGGTGCCCACCGTCCATATATAGAAGAGCAAACATTGAAGTAAACAAATAACTATCTTTACTAGTTGAATCAATAATCACATAAAGCAATCAGAAGGGATGTTGTATTTAAATGATATAATACAAAGATAGGACTATATCTTATTTCTAATAAGAGAAAAATGTGAGTGTTTAGCAGCAATTTTTTTTAAAAAGTACATCCCTTTTACATTCAAGTGGCAAGCATTAAAGAATGATGGAAAACAGCAGCTAGCAACTTTCATCCATTATCCCATAAAAAATCAAAGGACAGAATTCATAATTGGTATTGTTGTATGCAATTCAATCTATCTAAACTTATATGTTTTTACCTCATACGATCCATATCCATAAAGTAGTAATGGATCTGATCCATCAAGCTTCACAGCATCTTTACGGTAAACAATAGAAATGGGAATCAAAGTTCCATCCAAAGCAGGTGCCCACTGCCTTTCGGTGACATAATGTGCTGAATCAAAACCTCCTAGAACCTGAGTAAAATAGAACCATACAGAATAATTAAACCACCCCAAAGAAAAAAGAAGAAAACCTAATAACAATAACAATGACGATAAAATAAAGAGGCATTATTTCCATAACTATTTCCATTATTACCATACACCTTTTCAAGCCTAGATAAGTTGGAATTTATAATAGTTCACAAATTCCGAATACCATGAATATTGCCTCAGAACCCTTTGAAATATTATGCATCTATATGATCCTTGAAATTGGTATCACAGGTCAATTTGGTAACTTAAACTTAACCAAATCAATCAGTTCAGTTCCCAAAAATGACAACCCTTATTTTTATGGTCCTTGAGGGCAACAATAGAATTATGATTTGATGATCGGTCATGTAAACAACCTCTTTGCACTATGTTTTAAATCCCAGAAAATGGAATGTTGCTGAGAGCTCCAAAATAACTATAGCAAGATTGCTTATAGCAGCTGACTTGCTATTTTTGAAATTCTTTTATAATTCATATAATAAGTATACTATATACCTTTAAACTATATAAAATGATAAAATTACTAGTTTATAACATTCATAATTAACAATAAAAGGTCATTAGTGTCTTGAATCAGGAAAAAATACAAGTCAATATATACCACAAAATTAATAACATCCATAATTAACAGAAAAAAGCCATTACTAGTGGGATTTTATCAGTCATAATCTTCTATCACATCCACATATTCCAATTTTGAAAATTAAAATCCCAAAAATTTCCCTCCAAAAAATCCCGGATGTTTTTGAATCAACACACAGTGCCACTATTCAGCTCAGTGTGTGGTCCGCTACAGCAGCCCTTGTAGCAGGAAGGGTTTAATCTAGACCACTACCTGCTACAGTAGCGCTATAGTGCTATTGAAAATCCTACAAGGCCGCATACGACATCCCTTTCTCATACCTTCACATTGCAAGGAGCCTTCTGGCATTGTGGTACATTACGTTCTTTTTTTTTTCGGTCCTTACTTGACAGCCATCAATCAATTTGGTCCTTAACATTGTGGAAGGACCAAATTGACTGACAAATACCAATTTAAGCACTGAAATGACTGATAGTAGCCAATTTTAAGGACTAGAATTTATTTTTGTAATTTTAGGGACTAGAATATTTTTTATTTTTAGGGAGTAATTTGATGAAATGACTGATAGTAGCCAATTTTAAGGACTAGAATTTATTTTCGTAATTTTAGGGACTAGAATATTTTTTATTTTTAGGGAGTAATTTGATGTATTTCTCCAAATATGGCTAAGTCGACCTGTCCCTCGTCACAGTTTTACCAAAGAGACAACTTATGTCAAAAGTCAAATTTTAGCATTTCATATGCTGTCTTTCGAAATCCATCAAACATCAGTAAATTCCTTGAGAAAAAACCAGCACACAATAACAACTCAAATATGAAATGAAGAAATCATTAAAAAATTATGAATGCCAATCAGAATAACAAAGCCAAGGTAAGCATGGGTATGCATAACATCTCAAAAGGTCAAAATTATGATATACCAGAAAGAAGCACTTTAACAACGGGGAATACAAAAACTTGCATAGAACAAATAAGTCTATATGACAAACTGTTAAGACTGAAAAAAGGGCAGATGCAAAACGGAAAAATTTAAGTTTACCAGCCCATTTAACTTACCGAGTTAATCTTCTTCAAAACAGAAGTGCCTGTCTTCATATCATAATCATATACAGAGGAAGGAGTCCTCAATGAGCTATACGAAAACCTTAAAATACTTGATGAAAACTCTGAATCCGAAGAATACACTGAATATACA
Source organism: Vigna angularis (assembly GCF_016808095.1). NCBI lineage: Eukaryota > Viridiplantae > Streptophyta > Magnoliopsida > Fabales > Fabaceae > Vigna > Vigna angularis. The sequence continues at coordinate 953,401 of NC_068972.1, read as the reverse complement.
GGATCAACAAAACTAACTGCTTGGCCGCTTTCAAGGCTTCTTAGTGGTTCACCAAGTGGGGGAAGGTGATAAACGATTATTTTTTGTAGACCATTTTCTCTCTCATATGCTACTAGATGATCACTAAAAAGTTGTATCTCCTGAATTTTAACACTAAAAAAAATTCAATGTAAGATTTGGTTAGAGAGAAAGACACAAGCTCCATGAATTTTTATTGTTTCTCATTCATGCTAATGATTTTGGATGTTGAGATGATAAGGATCATCATATAAATATAATGTGGCAGAAAATCAGTTCACCATAAACTGTACTGGAATATAATACCACCAGCCAAGGAACAGCTGACCAAAGTTGAGTTTGAAAGTTAACAACCCAAAACAGTTTTTGAATTATCAAGAACAATTTAATGGAACAACAACAAAAGTGACAAAGAAAAGAAAGTTGCATAAGCAGCAAACGATTACTTACAAAGCATCTTAGAAAATAGCCTTCTATTAGAATGCAGGCTTAACTGACACATACTAATACATGGCTCTTAAAAGGGGAATATTATATCTAGTACAAGAACAATTCATCTTTTTCTAGTAACTAAAGCAGAAAGTAGGAAATTAGCAATAAATGACCGCATTGTTCAGAAAGATTTTTACTCTTAATTAAGGTGTAATTTTTATATCTGAATGCACTACCCAGTGGTCCATACACATTCATAAAATAAGTCGCTATATAATTTATCAAGGTTATGGCCAGAGTGCACAAAGCAACTGAGCAGCAATGATACATAGATTGTTTTACCTTTCGTTGTGAGGAATAAGAACTTTAGTTGAAGAGGTGTCATTGACAGCACAAGCTACAACCTCCGAATTGAAAAACTGATCACTTCTCCTTTTAATAAAAAAATGATCTCCACGATGGCTGACAGTTGTGTCAATACCCTCAACACGAGGTGTCAAAACTTTAAGACCCTCTTCAGGCTTAGAAACATCCATATAAAAATTGAACCTTGTATTTTTGCTCTCTGAAGCAACAAACAAATATCTCTCGCTTTCAGAAGCTCCAAGATCGAGAGAAAACATATCGTCCTTTTCCTGGTAAAGAAGTGTATCCTTTGACTGTTCTGTTCCCAGCACATGAAACCATACCTGTATTTACTTAAGATGTTAGCGGAGAAAGTAGACAACTAACAAGTGCAAGGATTTAGAAATGAGACCACCGAAAGGGAATTCTTTTTATGGAAAAAAATAAACATTGTGAACATATCTAAATACCAGATTGGAGCAAGGCTTGGACCTGCTTGTTTCATATTTGGAAAAAAGAAACTGTGATAGAGTCTTTCCTCCAGATTATGAGTTTTTAGCTCTTTTTAATAAACAAACCTAATTATTATAACTATTATTTTCAAATTAAAAAGAAAACATTTTCCCCTTAATAAGCAAAAACTGAACCCTAATCAATCAGAACTAAGTGTCTGGCTACGAATTAGGCAGAAAACATTCAGTACCACTGCCACATCGAACCACATCATCACACAGTAAATCACAAATCACATATTCCTGTTTTCAGCATTTTTATCAGGCTAAACTTCAAGTTAACTTTGGCCAATTTCACTCCTAATCAGTTTGGGATTTACAATGCCCATCAAACGGGTCTAGAGTTGGACATGCAAGAATTTAGCTGAGTTGAATTTATGATGGAAATAGAGGCTCCAATTATAGTAGTTGGTAAGATGAAGGATTGTTCAACAACTAAAGGTACGGGTAGACCAAGAAAGACCAAGTAAGATCATTAATAAGTGATCTTGAATGAAATGGTGATTTTGGAAAGAACACAATGGTATGGTTTGATTTATTTAACTGGCCCCGTCTAGTAGGAGAAAAGTTTTGGTTGCTGTTGCTGCTATTGTTGAAAAACAAAATATTATTAGAACTGAATGGGACAACAATACTGATTCCAGAGGAGTACGGCCCACCTTGTCAGGTCTGAGAATCTCATCCATTGTGACGTAAACTAAAGCATCATTGCCAGCCCATTCAAGGTATCCTGTTACACCAACAAGAGGATCTCCAATAGTAGCTCGAGTCTCAGCATCAATGACATAAACAGTATATATTTCATCTCCTTTGGTATCTTCTGCATATGCTACCAACTTGCTATTTGGGCTAACCTGAAAATAAACGTAGCTTAAAATAAAATAAAAGCAGTTGGAAGTTGGGAAACAAGACAGATGAAAGTGAATGAAATGCCATTATACTATGATCTAACCTTAAAGGTACCAATGCTGTAGTACTTGTGATGTTGTGCTTTGACATTCTCATCCAAAATAACATGCTCATGAGGAGCTTCAGGTCCTGTGGGCATGATGTCATGCACAGATGGCACCTTTTGGCTATCAGATATAAGGCGCCTACAATGTTGAACATATTCTTGCCCTTCCAAAGTTCTATCATAATAGTAATAAGGCCCTTTGCGTAAAGGAGCAGAGATATCATCCTCCTTAATCCTTCCTCTTATCTCAGCAAAAAGCTTATCTTCAAATTCCTTAGTTCCTAGAAATTTAAAGAAAACGAGGATAACTTTCTCTGCTAATCAAAATAAATTTCCTTTAAAAGTGAGTGTGCATGGCGGTGAAGAGGTTAGATACAGCAAAGGAATTCCTAAGTCCGCACCACACAGTCCTAGAGCCTTTTACCCATTTATATTTGCTCAGTTTATCGATGAATCATTTCTATATATTGCGAAACAGAAGACTGACTTGTAAACTCATAAGAGAAATTCTTGTAACACTTTGAAACACAATCTTTTGAATGCAGTATGCTATGAGTCAAAAATTAAAAATCTCAGAATTTTGGGGATCATACTTTTTATTTAATGATTGTCATGATTTTGTAGTTTTCAATAATTTTTTATTAACACGAGTGCGTTAATAGCACTCCTCAAGTTACACCGGAACCAACCCATCAATCAACCTCCAGCTTGGCAATAAACTTTAGAAAGCATGGATGCATCTGATGGTGGCATGGTTTCTATAGCCATTAGGATCTACTGTTCAGGAGGCGTTTTGTCTTGTGCACAGTTGAATTTAAGAAAAAAAATTATACAAATTGACTACAAACTTATATCAAATTATATCAGTTGTGAATTAATTACTAGCTCGGAATTTTCGTTGTTCGTAGAATAATCACAGGTCAAAGTTGGTCTGTTTGCCTAAACTGTTGCTTTATAATAATCCAGATGGAATGTAAAACTGAGACAGAAAAGAGAGCAAATCCAAATTATTTCAAATTTTCCTCGTCTGTCACCGCACCAAATACAGTGTACAATTCCCTTCCCGAGAACCAAACTTCATAAATTCATAACCAAGAAGACGAGTCCGTGCAATCAATTAAAAAACCAACGATGCCTTTATGCTACTGTAACCAAGACTCCTCAGTAAATTCACACATGCACAGTCGTGCTTAGACTGTGCTACACTTTCATGCTTGGGCGGATTGTATTTTCAAAAGAAAAATATAAATCAAAAGTAAGAAGAAAACTAAAAAAAAACTGTGAAAGCGAAATAGGATAAAAAAAAAAGAGGATTCGCACCAGACATGACAGAATCGGTGTAGGCATTCTCCTGGTTGAGGTAAGACAGCACCTCGGGATTGGTGCGGGAATCGTCTCGGAGCCAATAGTAGTTGTCGATTCTCACGTCGCCGAACATCTCCATAGCGTGCTCCACCTTCTTCGCCACCGGAGGAGGCGGAGAGTGAGACTGTGACAGCGGCGACGTATTCATCGGCGATGCGGAGGCGGCGATACTGCGGTGGTGAGAGAATGCTGCAGTGGTAGTGGCGGCGGCGGGAGGAAAGGGAACGGCGGAGGAGAGAACAACCGTAACGGTTAGGGGAATGCAGAAAATGCGACCTAAGTTTAAGCGGAAATTTTGAAGAACCATTTGATGCAATTATTTTCCAATCTTTAACTTTATATTTTGAAAATATTCAATTTTTTTCCCTTTTTTTTTATTGTTATTAATATTGTATTCTGTTGAAATTTGGAACAGGGAAAGAGTGAGTGAAGTAGTGTTGAGAGTGTTTTGAAAGTTGTGTAGAAGGGAAGTAGCAGAAAACCCTTGCTTCACGGTGTGAACGGATAATTGGATATTTGATTTTGGTGGTTTTCGTGTGCCTTGCTGGTGGAGCTTAAGAAACCATTAATTACATAATAATTATATAATAATTGTATAGTTTGGGAGGAATCTGTGGGCTATTATCTATCCAACTAAATAATACCAAATCACACTTACCCTTGATGTTCCTTTTTCTTTTAAATATTATCATTACTAAAAATAAATTATGTTCTTAATTGCTCTAATAGTTTAAAGAGTTCGAAAGGGGAGATCTTAGTATCTTAAAAAAATTAAAAAGTAAAAAAAAATCTAAAAATAGTCTCTTTTAATCTGTTCACTTTAATTCAGATAAATAAAGAAATATAAATGTTTTTTTGTTTTTTATGGATGAATATGTTATAAAAGAATGTTGAGATATACAAATTTAAGAAGTTAGATCTACATGTTTTTAACTTAAATCTGTACTGAATTCTAATAGTCTCGTTCCAATTTAAAATATAATTTGTCATTTATTACATTCTGATCATATCAATAAGTAGAAGATAAATGAAAAATAGTTATATTAGTTAAAAGTGTTTTAACTAATATTAGTTAAAACGTGTGAGAATGTAACACTTTAATCTAACATGTTAGCCAACCTCGTCTCAGAATGTTTACTAACACTTTAATCTAACATTACAATATTTCAGCATCTAGACTTTCTTGAAATAAAATTATATTTTTAAAATAGAAATGACAAATTCAATTAGGAAAGAACATAAATGCTAATACTTAGACTTATTACCAGGTATAGACATATTTAAATACATATATGCAATCGGGTACCTGTATCATAAAGGGTCACATGAGGATATTATTAGCATTGGAGTAGAGATGTACCAGATTTTACACGACAACTCGATTCTATTAAAAAACAAAAATAAATAAATAAAAGAAATTGATTGAAAAAGTAAATATCATTGGATTAAGTGAATAAAAGTAAAAAATTATATAAATAAAGATATAGGTAGAGTTGAATCCATTAATTCTTAGAAGGGAATAAACTTTTAATAAATTTCTATAACCTGCATTTTCATAAATTTATTTTGTTTTTATTTTTGAAGTATACAATTTGAAAAACATCTTATGACTTTCGAATTATACAACAAAGAACAAAATAAAAAACAAAGTGTGTGGAGATGTAAGAATAAAATTATGGAGGTGTACAAATAAACTATTATAATGGTCTTAAATTGGGTTAAGTCAAATTTATTTTGGAATTTACTCAATTTGAAAATCAAGTTAAATATCGATAACTGTTAACAAAGTGTGTTGAAAGTTCCACATCGTAGATAAGACCAATTTATAATATATAGGTGTGTGCAAACCTCACCTTACAAGCTGTGGGGTTGAATTAGGTTTAAAATATACTTCTTAACATGGTATATATTTGTTGTTTGAAAGCCATGAAACCAGATAGTCACAATCTTAAGCAACCTTAACTACAACTTCTAATCAAGTTTACTGTAGGTGATTGCATTTATTAATTACTTCCTTGATTGGGATAGTGTTTTGACAGGTACCCACCCATACGATTTAGATTTAGACACTGACAAAGAAAATTGATTAAGAATATTTAAGATAACCTAATGTGAAAGAGTGTTTGATAGAAATTATCGACCTTAAAACAATTAGATATAAATGTAAGTAGAATGTAAGATACTTAAATCAAATTCATATTAAATAAATTTCAACTTAAATAAAATTATATTAGACTTAACGGTCTATACTGTCTATCACAAGTTAAGATGGAATGAATGTCGTTCAAACAACTATAACATTAATAAGGTAGAAGGACTACCAAATAACTAAAAGAAAAAACATAAAATTTAGTAAATATCTCTTAATTAAAAATCCTTAATTATCTACTTCCAACCATCTCATTAATATCAACAATTTAAAATCTTGTTGTTTTTTTTGTAATTTCCCTTTAAAATGCCAAGAACCCAGTTGAACTTATAACAATGCAAAAGCAGCAAAAATAAATATTTTTGTTACATGGGTGAAAAAAAGTCATGGGATCCAACTCACATTTCCACAATAATTTCTTTGATTGTAAATGTGATGTCTTCTTAACATTGTCTTTCCGTTTTTCAAAAATAATACAAAGGTATGGCTTGTGAAACGTACATTTTTCCTTCGCACTGTGTTATCGATAATCATGTTGGAAGACCTATTTGTTTTTTTTTTCTTTTTTTTTTTATATATAAATTAATTATCTTGATTTGTGTTATTTTAAGGCAAAATAGTGTTAACAGTTATAAGCAAAAGGCGAGAGCAATGTAGGAGAAAAAAGGTTAACGAATATAAGTGTTAGTTTGTTGACTCCTTTCAACCTAATCCATCGTTCACATCCGTGGTTCTTGTTCTGCCCTTTCGTTACTGAAACCGAACCGTTACCATTTTGTGGAGACGATGGATTTGGACCAGTGGATCTTGAAGGTTAAAGATGGCCAACATCTTCTTGAAGACGAGCTTCAACTTCTCTGCGAATATGTACTCCAAAACTCTCTTATGCCCACCCTTTATTCTCTTTACATTTCCCCCTTTTTTTCTTAATTAGGAATCTGATTGTGCGTTTTGTTTCCATTGTCTTTTCGATCCAAGTCTTTGTTGCGGAATTGGATTATTCGGATTCTTTCATTAATATGCATGGACGGTTTTATCCTTTTTTTTCTTGAACTGTTTTCGCAAGAAAATTTCTGAGTGTTGTCTTTGTATCGTATGTCTACAGTTTTTTCTTTCTCACTCTTTATGTTTTGTATTGCACCCAATTCGAAGAGGATGGTATTTAATAAAGTCAGTTGCAACCTGGTCATTTATCGATGTAATTGTCTCATTGCTAAATAATTTGTTTTGTTTCCTTTATGCTAACGGCCAATGTCTTGGATAAACTTTGTAGAAGAAAATACGGAACGAGTTTATTTGTAACCCAATGTGTGCTTAAGCCAATTTTAGTTTATAGAGAATCTTATTTGATTTTATCTCCTTCAAGTGTTTTTGGAGAAGTTTATCCAATAAAGTCCATAGTTACATTGAAAAGTTTTTATTAAAAGCCGTTTGCAGTAAATGAGAGTTTGGAGTATAAGAACTCACAGTAGCATGTGAAGAAAATATCATAGTCCATTAGAGTAGAAATAATCCTTTTTGCCAGTGACATTTCATGGGCCAACTTAATTCAATCTCAAAAGGATCTTTAGTGTTGTTCTGAAATCCTGCCAGAAAACGATTACATTTTGGCTTGGGCTGCCTTTGTTTGTATTGTGCTTATTGCTGGACATGCTTGTATTATTTGGTGATAAGTTAGACATATTTTGTTTGCGGTTGCTATGGGGAACGAGTGAGGTTGATAAGTTGGTAATAACAGAGATTGCTGTACAGTGGTTCTCAAGGCTATTTTTGCTGTAGTTGTAGTTTTCATTTGTGCACCTTGGCGATACTACTAAAATATGTTTTATACTAACATGCAGATTCTTTTGTTTCTACTGAACCCATAACAAAAAGTTTTGTTTTTTTCAAATACCTCAGGTAAAAGAGATCCTTATTGAGGAGTCCAATGTGCAGCCTGTCAATAGTCCGGTAACTGTTTGTGGTGATATTCATGGTCAATTCCATGATCTGATGAAACTTTTCCAAACTGGGGGTCATGTGCCCGAGACAAATTATATTTTTATGGTATTTGTTACACCCTTTTTTTTGCATTTACTTCAATGATTAAATATCTGTTTTTCGAGTTTTATATTTTTGTAAATGCATGGCAGGGAGACTTTGTTGATCGAGGTTACAATAGCCTTGAGGTTTTCACCATCCTTTTACTTCTAAAAGCCAGGTATGTCCTTTTATTGTATGGTTGCACCTGTTTTGACTCTTGACATGCTATTGCTTTTGCATGAGTTGTTAATAAGATTTTCACTTGGAATTTGTCTTAGCCGTAGGCATTTAAGAAGAGTTTTAAGGTTAAGTCCCATATATCATCAAAGTGTCTAATACCATGTCATTTTAAAGATCTTTACATGGTTAACTTATTAGAAAATGCCTTAGATATATACCTTTCAAGGTAATTACTATAAAAGTCAGTAATCTTGCCATATTCAAGAATCCACGACTGGATGACAATATAAGTAACATATATATTGTTAGTTATTCTTATTTAATTATAATACCAAAATACTCACGATACTTCACCACAGTCTTTAATTGCTAGCATATTTGACTTTTGACAGATACATCCATTTGCAAGTGGTACAGTACAGTTTTACTAATATGATCTTATAGATAATTCAGTGATAGTTTTAAATGCTTCTATTTTAGTTCTTACTACACAGCTTGTCCCTTCATTTGAACCACAAACTTCATTTGGTCTTCTATTTTTTTATTCAAATTCTAGAGTGGAGCATTAATTGTGGTTTTGATTTTTGGATTTAAACCATTTGACCCTTTGGTCCTGTGGTGTAAAGTAGGAAGAAAAGGAGGATAATAATGGTTAGTGTCTTGTGTAAAAAAGGAAGGAACTATTTATCTGGCGTGGTAGTGCTAGGGGTCAGTAAGCATAAAAAGGTGGTAATGATAAAGGGATTCACAGGCAAATTGCGAGTGAGGTTTGGGAAGGAAGGAAGCAAAAGTGTTTCTACATTTATTTTCTGTCTGTGTTCTGTGATCACCATTTAAGTATCTGAAAAGATTTTGCAAACGGTATGCAATTCTTAGTTTCTTCTCCTTGGAAGGAATAAGATTGATCAAGCTTTCTGAAATATGCCCAAGCTCTTGCATGAAGTGCCAAACATTAACATATTATTCAGTGGGCTCTTCTGTAAAGGTTTTTTCTACAGCTTAACATGGCACAAAAAATAGATTGTAAACTGCTAGATTTCATTGGTCATATTTAAAGCTCAAACGCTAGATATATTGCATCTTTCATTTGCTGTATTATTTATGTCTTTTGTTGAGAAGCAGTTATTAGTGTGTTATTCTTATAGTTTTTTTTTTTCCTTTTAAGATTTATGGATCCTTTATTTTTCTGTAATTTCATAGATACCCAGCTAACATTACTCTTTTACGTGGAAATCATGAAAGTAGACAATTAACCCAGGTACGCCTTGTGAATGAAATCTTTACATGAATCATTCTAAACTTACTGAATTTTATATATTTTTATTCAACTGGGAGGGGTCTATAAAATATTTCTGAATCTTGTCAGTCTAGCATGCTAGTTAGTTATGATATTAGAAAGTTTTAGTTGTGTGATTACATGTGTATGACTCTATCGCTTGCCAATTGCAGTGATGCAATCTTACTTCATTTTTCACCATTGCTAGTGTTGTCGAATTCACAAAGTTTTTTTCCTGGGTCCAATTGTTGATTATTGGCAATTTTAAATTTAGTCCTTTTGAAATTTTTAAGCATGAATTGGCTAAGCTAGAGGAATGTAGTTGATTGGAATTTCCTAAGCTATAATCAATGTTAGGAGATGGTTGGTTTGTTTGAAATTTGAAAATGGCTACGAAAACTTACGGAATTTATGACCATTAGGGACCTTATCTTCCATGGTTTCTATGTGTCTTCTGCCATCTGGCTTTGACAAGGCTTTTTTATTGGCTTTCGTTACTTGATATTGGAATATTACAGAGTAACATATTTACCTTGCCTTCTAAAGTTTAAAGGGTGGAAAGTTTTGTTTTTTTAGTATGTGCTCACTTGATTTTTCTGGATTCTGTGTGATGTGCATCATCATTTATTGACAGTTGGGGTTATAAGTATTATTAGAGATGTGACCTCATGTAACTTTCTGTTAACTACCCGGATGCAGTGAGCATTGTGAACTTAAATTGGAATGGTGAGAAGGAGAGGGAGGTAGGGAAACAAAATGAGGTAGAGGTGAGGCAGCCACCTAAATACCTAGGTTTATCCATTGTCTTTAGTCTGCTTCTGACGTAGTAACTACATTTGTTCTCTTTTAGTAGTATTACCTAGATATGCACAATAAATTAAAATAGTGCCTGATTTTTCAGTTTTTATCAGTGTTAAAAAGTGAACTTTAAGTTTAACTCAACCTCACAAAACTGACTTGTAAGTTGAGTTTTGTACCCACTTATATATTCTATACTTGTCTTATTACTAGTCGATGTGAGATTTCCAACACATCTCTCTCACGCTAAGGTATATACATCTTGTATATAGGATTAGACATTAATGAGTGGTTTGATAGCGGGTGGAACAATATGTCAAACAAATAACAAATCTCGATAGGATAGACTCTAACAATTTATAGTTCTTAAATTAAATAATCTGTTAAGTATTTAGCCTGCCTGTATAAGAGAAGGAAAGAGGGGAAGAAGAGGGAAGAATAGAACAAAAAGGATAGAGAGATGAGAGTAGCATATGAATTGAAGAACCGAGTAGTTCCAACTTGTCTAAAATACCATAGTCATGCTCCATTTATAGATAACTGCTTAACATTAATAATTATAAAATCTGCCCAGTAGTGATTGACTAACTAGCTAACCGTCTTTTCCTATTTTACATAACTTTACCCCTGTTCAAAAGAGGACCCTGGTTCTCAAGGGTCTTGTCCTTAACAAATCCCCCACTAAGCCTTCAATCACTTCTTTCTTAGCGTCAGGATATCTTTCTATATGAACTCATGGTGATGTTAGCACTCTTTTGAAGAGCAGTAGGATGCTTATGACTTTCCCTTAGTGGATCAACCCTCTTTGCTCACCAGATTCATCCACTTCTGATGGAAACTATTCTCCTTGGTGAGCTTTGCAATGAAATTATCAAAGTTACTTTTAAATTCTGCTAATGTCAAACTGTCACACACACATCTAGCTCCACTGTACGTTGTGAGTAGGTCCAGAACAATCATTCTAGGCTTTTGACGTACTCATCCAGTCTGGGAAGTTCTCTTCCCGCAATCTTCATGACATTAGGACTTTCGTCCTGCTCGAAGTATCTTTCTTTACATTTAAGTATTTAAGCTACAACATCTCCCCTTGGAAACTTCAGAAATTCTATACTTTTTAATTGGGTTGGTTGTCAATTCTCCCTTTTTGACAGAATCATTGTTCTGCCTCCATGTCTGATAGTATATCAGACCTTGAGGCATTTGCTCAATTTGAACGAGGTTTTCTTCACTTCATGTGTTCCAGTGCTCATTGGTGGAAAGATTATGTCTGATGGCCCAGGACAGTTAGGCTCTAGATACCACTGACAGATTTAAGTGGGGAAGAGAAAAGAGGAACAATATATGTCAAGAGTAGAGAGATACGAGAGAAACAAAGGGATTAAAGAACTCAGTCATGCACTTATTATTATTATTCCATTATTGTCTGGAATACAACAGAAATGTTTTGTTTGTTGGCAGCTATCAAACAACTGTAAAATGCTAGCTAATAATAACTGACTAACAAGCATACATTTTTTCCTATTTATATTTATAATAACATAAAAAGGCAAGTGAATTTTTCTGGAAAGTAACGGATTATTAAAGCAACCCTGGTTGAAATGTTCTTAGTGATGTAGTGATGGAAAGCCCTTAAAAATTACAGGCTAGGAAAATTGCATATAAGCTTTGGTGGTGGTAGCGTGTGCTAATGTTTATTTCAGAGGGGCCTGGGCACAATCAAGGTAGGCGACTGTTCAGGACCTCAAATTATGGAGGGCACTGAAAAATGGCTATATATACACATGTTAAAATTAAAAGTTGTATAATTATTATTAGTACTTTACATGTTTTTATTAGAAAAATAAAAAAAATATTATAAGAAAATAATTAGTCAATAAAATCTTAATGGATGAAAAGTGATTTTTCCATCACTCAATCCATTATTTTGAAAATAATGAAGAGGTGATGGTGCTTAACTTTGAAAGAGGTAATTATGGACATAATACAACTTTCTATATATGTCTTATCGCTAATATAAACAAATCTTTAAACTTTCTCTCCTTCCCTCTATTCTCACCTTCACGAATTTGCCTAGGGTTCTGAAAATTTGAGGTCAGCCATGATTTATTTTCTATGGTTCATTTTGTACTTTGACCCAATGTCAGGTTCCATAGCTGGATTGGAAATAAAATGAAAAGTCTGTTGATTTATAATTTGATGGTGGTTTTTATATAGAAAATATAATTGTTTTGCATTATTTCTCCAATAATAATGCTAGCTTCAATAATGGAGATATGAATTGTGGAAACTTAGACCAGATATGCCAAAGTATAATGCTGATTCATGATTATTTTTTAATTTTCTGTTTTGATAGGTCTACGGATTTTATGATGAATGCCAGAGGAAGTACGGCAATGCCAATGCATGGCGGTATTGTACAGATGTGTTTGACTATCTAACGCTTTCTGCAATTATTGATGGAACTGTAAATACCTTTTACTCTCTTCTCTCAAGTATCTATCTTCCATGTGCCTGTGTGCATCTTAGTGGGGGTAGCATACTGCATTCATTTGACTTCTGTTTGATGTTGCTTGTTCAAAATTAAGTCTTCTACATCTTATGCTTGACCCAGGTGCTTTGTGTTCATGGTGGCCTTTCTCCTGACATTCGCTCAATTGATCAGGTTCTCTAGTCCCCTTCTTAATTGTTAGCCAAACACAATACTTCTATAACATACTGTTGCCTCACGTGTGTTGTTTTTAGGCACTGGCGGATGCACATTATGTCTTGTGAGGGCAATTGTCCCCACAAGATCTTTTTTTTTTAATTTTTTTTGTTAACGTATGAAAAAAAATTGCCCCCATTAAAATATTATATCGTCCCCCCATATTACAATTGTAGTCAAAGCTCAAACATAATATGATATTCAAAATAAAGAATTTTATATTTGTTTTTTAATAGAACATGGAATTTGTGAAAAATATTGTAAAATATTATCTGGCCGCATGGAGAAAAATTTCTGGATTCACCATTGTTTTATATATCTTTTCAATTAACAATGTTCAATTTTCAGCACCCACATTGCACCATGGTGTCAATGTGTCATCCTTATAATGCCTCCATACCCTGTCTGTTCGTGGAAACATTACATGTACTGTCAAATTGCATATTTGATGTTTCTGAATTTATGGTTCTTGACTCTGCTTTCCCGATGTGAAATGTCTTTTAACTTAGCCTGCGTGCTGATCCTTCTTCCCCATGATTCCAATAATACTTTGACTTTTGGCAGGAACATGAACAGTTGAACACATGTATATTTTCCTTTTCTTTATTTTTAATTCTAACTTAATTATGTGACCTGTTTTTGTTTGACCTTAGAATCTTTCACTGCTAACAGTTTTGGTATTTTGTTTGAATTACTTTTTAAATTTGTCAATCATATTGGTGCACAAAAAACTTAGATTTGCTTTTTAATAACCACTCCAGAAAATACTTAGTTTCTCAATTTTTTGGATAATTATTATGATAAATGAATTGTGGTTTTTGTCAGTCTTAACGAAAGCTATTTTCTATCGTGATTAATAGATAGTGGTGGATTTTATTTTATTTTATTGCAGATAAGGGTCATTGATCGGAACTGTGAAATTCCTCACGAGGGTCCTTTCTGTGATCTAATGTGGAGTGATCCTGAAGATATTGAAACATGGGCAGTCAGTCCCCGTGGTGCAGGTTGGCTATTTGGATCTAGGGTCACGTCTGAGGTAATGCAATCTATTTCGTATTGCTTTTAGAATTGAATATTATGCTTTAATCTTACCAGTGCATTTTTTTAATGTAGTTCAATCACATAAATAATCTTGATCTTGTTTGTCGAGCACATCAACTTGTTCAAGAAGGCCTCAAGTATATGTTCCAAGATAAAGGCCTTGTAACTGTATGTTTCGTATATGAATTACATTACCTTACATTTTATTTACCCTAACTTTTTCAAATATAATTTCAGTCTCATAAATATTAAGTGGTTAATAGTGATTCCCTTGGAAATTTACAGGTATGGTCTGCACCTAATTACTGTTACCGATGTGGAAATGTAGCTTCTATTCTGAGTTTCAATGAAAATATGGTGAGTCATCTGAAGCCTTTTGTGTTGTGTAAATCTATTTCCTGTATTTTAATCACGGTCACTTCATTTGAATTTGTGGTATCCTGGTGCTTTTCTTTTCCCTTAATTGCATTCTATAACGACTCCATTATCATGAGATGGTTGCCTCGCGGTTTTTATGTTATCCGGTGGTCACTGTTGAACTTTCAATGGAATTATGATGTAATTTCATCTTTTATTTTTTACCTGGCATGAAATTTTTTCAATTTAGTGTAGCTAAATTTGCTGTGATGTGATGACTGTGTCAGGAATAGATTATAAATCTTGTAGTGAGTTTAGTTCATTGGTTGATCAGGGTGCCAAAATCGTTGTAAAAACTTGCTGAACATGTGTTCAATTCATACGGACAAACAAATGCAAGGCTTGTATGTCTTTCAACTGCATTCCAACATAACTAATTTTGTTTGTTTTTATTATGTTTTTTATTAGACATGTTATGAATACTTTCATCAGTGAGATCATGTTAACAGTTATAAGGTATTTTTTTTCATGAATATAAGTAAAAACTTTATTTTTAGCTTTAACCATTTATTAGTTTAATATCTGAAATATGCTTGGAGTGGAATGAAATTGAAAATGTGGTAAGTATGAATAGGCATGTAAAATTGCTAATTATAGTAGATATCTTGGAACCTCATTTTCTTATAACTTGTACCTTTTCTTTGTGACAGGAAAGAGAAGTTAAATTTTTCACTGAAACAGAGGAAAACAATCAGATGAGAGGGCCCAGGACAGGCGTTCCATATTTCTTATAAATTGGTGCAAATTTTGTTTGAATTTATTGTAAAATTATAGTGATTCAGTAAATGATTGGACATTGATGATGGTCATGTATTAGTTGTGCTTTGCCTTATAAAGGTGGATTTTGTTCGTCTCAAGACTCATCCAACTATGACGCAACATTGGGTCGCAGGATATTTTATATTTAATTTTTATTGAAAATGATTTTATTGTTTAATTATTATAAAAAAATTATCTCTATTTGAAAAGAGTCATTAGAATATCTTGATATATTTTAAAACAGCCTAGATGAAAAAAAAAAGGAAGGATTAAAATAGTCTGTGATGGCATCATTGATTCATATAGTTAACAAGTACACGTATTTATTTCGATGTGAGTGAATACATTAAAAGAGCAGATAAAACTTTTTACAATTTTGTTAAAATTACGATGCTTCGTAGGATAAATATGTTAATTCTTATACACCTAAAAACCATGATCATAATCAACAAACAGTTTGTAAAACAAATAGAAATTACATTTTTAAATTTGAAACGCTTGAAATTCATATAAAAGGTTTTACTTAAATTAAAAATCCAAGTAATACTTCTTACTAATAAGTTTATAAGTAGAATAAAAAGAAAATGATAAATATTTTAGACTTTTACTTTTTAAGAGAAAAATTATCATTAAATATGTTCTTGTTCAAGTTGGTTTTGTAATTTCTATAAATTAATTATTCCCCAGTTGTGATTTCTTTTGTAATTTGTTTGAATAGATATTACTTACCATCTGAAACAGTTTTTCAAAACACATTAAATACTACTTGCTACTTCCTACCACGTTAATTTGATTTAACAGAGAAAAATGAATTATTTTATGCAATTATAAAACTACTTGCCACCATATTCTATTTTCTGTCAGAATCTAACTATCAAAACCTCATACAGTATTGTTAGCCAATACTACTTCTTACAACCCTTTAATATGTCTATTACAAATAACTCTCATTTATCCGAAAAATGACTCAATGAATCCTCAGAATATGCACAGTGCCCCAAGGATACATGAAGTTTTTACTCAGTACCAAATTAGTCACCTTGTCTCGAATTTTCGTCTTCCATGTTCATTTATTCTTTCATCCCAACAAGCTAAGTGTAATGCTCATTTCCTCTGTTGGCTTCCATGAACACTCATCAAAAGAGCCAGACCTAACAAATTTCTTGCCTCTTATCATATTATGTGCATTCAATAGAGCTATACATTCCCCTTGCATTCATTATACAAAGGCTAATGTCAGAGGCATCTTTACCTTGAAATATTTCAGCACGATGAACTCAAAATTTGGACCCTTGATTTTTCAGGACACTGGATTATTAGTGACAACAGAAGGAATATTTTCTTGGGAAAATGTCACATTATTCAAACAGGGTGGTTTAGCTGCTCCATAGTAAAAGTAAGCCATGACTTTTGACCACTCTTCTGCGGTGCGAATGGCTGAGAGACCACCAAATGGAAGTTATGCAAAGTCAGAAGGAAAGAGATTAAAGAAACGGGAAACCGAAATTTCTTTTCTTTTTAAAATATTTTGTGTGTAATATATACCTTTGTCACGGAATAAAATCTTGCCGGCTTTAGTGAAGATAATCTCTGGGAATACTGATACTTTTAGTGCATCTACCAGTTCAGTCTCAACAACAGCATCAATTGCAACACACTTTCATAAGAGAAGTGCCAGGTCGTGAGACAAAAGAAAAGAAAAACATCGCATGCTAAAGTAGCAGGAACCAAAGGTATAAAATTTTACTGACTACTTACTCTTGGTGAAGGTAATCTGCAGTTCCATATGATGTGCACAGCCTTCTCCAGTTCCTCCCGAATTTTTTCATTCTCCTTTGGCCTAAAAATAAAATTAAGAAACTTTTTACTTTTATTTGATTGCAAAATATACAAAATAAACAACAGCTTGATGTTAACCTTCTATATCGATTGTGCACGAGAACAATCAAGGGACTTATGTCTTTGAATACTGTCTCCTCCCATTCTGCAGTCTTTAGGTCTTTGATAGGACGAATGTAATTATCATCTTGCCACACTATTTCCGGACGGTCAACATCATCGTCATTGTCATCATCCTTTTTCTGATTCTTAATAGTAATTTTGTCAAAAAACTGACCCAAGCTGAATCCCCAGCCATCAGCATCTTCAGGCCAGTTTGGATCATCCTCGTCCACAACAAGAGAGTAATCATCCATAAGCTTCTGCAGTTTTTTCTTCTTTTCCTCGGGGTCTAATTCCTCTTCTACATTGGGTTCCTTATCCAAAACCTGTCTTATCGCCCTCCTCCATTCCAGTCTCTCCTCCAGACTCATGAGGTAAGGGTCATTTTTAGCAGACCCAGTTGTTGCATCATCGTCATCGTCATCATCAGAGTCACTAGATGTTTCTTTCCCTCTCTTCCATTTACCACCGTCAGATTTGAGTGCTTGGACTCTGCTTGAGATTCTTATTTTTCTGCTATCACCATCCTGTTTGAGAGACATATAACAGTTTATCAAACTTTATATGAGATAACACTCAAAACTTAAACCTTAATTGAATGAATTTCTCCATAAACACTTCGGAGAAAAGGAACATAAGACGATGAAAATGAATTGCAAGTGCTGAACTCTTATACAAAATATTCCATTAAATCTCAATTCATTTCCTTTTTGCCTTCTTGTTTTCTTCAAGTTAAAAGAGTAACCTATGAAGAAATTGATTTTAACCAAAAGGGTCGTAGAAAAATTGCAAGGAGAAGATATTAATATACTTGCCAGGCTTAAGGGAAGAAAACATGAATTGGAGCTATGTTTTGTAACCCTAGATGAAACGAAAGAGGAGAAGGGCAGAGTGATGGAATGTGACAGCGCCATTTCTTCATTCAAAGTTCTGCAAAAGGGAAACAACAAAAAAGGTGAGTGAGTAGATAAATGGAAAACCAAATGGGTTGAATTGAAAATTTTGAGCCAGCGAAATGAACGTGTTTGAGAGAAAGTTTATCTACAGCCAAACTGAAAAAATGCCAAAAAAAAGTTTAGAGTCTGAAGAAAAATGGTGAGGAAATCCTAGACATTTTAATGTTTTGAAAAAATTACATAAACATGGTTAAATATTTTAAGTATAATTTAAAGGATTTGTTTTAATTTAAAAGATTTATTTTTTAAGAAATAAAATTTGATAAATAATTATTTAATTAAAAAAAAATTATTAAATACTAGTTGATATTTTTAGATATTGTTATAAATCGAAAAAAATTAAGAGATATTATGAGCTATTTTTATATAGTAATATATATTGTTGTAAGATACTAACAAGTAAGAATAGACTATTGTATTTTTTTTTATAAATAGGTTTAATAGTTAACTTTGTCCCTAGTTTGGTTGGCAAATCTCAATTTAGTCTCTCTTTAGAAAATTGTTTGAAATTGGTCTTTACTTTTAAATTTTTGAGTCAAAATAGTCTATTTTCTTAAGTATAATCAAACAGAGTTAATGGGTTAATGATGTGACACTACTTATTGATTACGTGTGAAATATTTATGTGTGTGCTTACCTGTGAAAAGATTTTATTCAGAAATTAGGTTTTTTTAATTGGGGAAATAAAATAATTTACAACTATTAAAAAAAAAGAGAATATCTCTTTTATCTCGGCCTATAACCCCAATCTATCTTCATCCTCTTCTCCCCTCTACGCCACCCATGTCAACACAGAACCATTATCATTTTCATACCCCTTCTTACGCTGCCACCAACCATCACACTCTTCATCTTTATGTACATTCATTCACCAACATCTCTTTAACCTGCACCCAGAAAGCAAAGTAATATCCAGAGAATAAAAACATTAAGTGGAGAAGACTAGCCAATAAACATCACACTCCCCAAAAATCAAATTCAATCTGCTTCATTTTCTTAATCCAATAAAAAATGAGGCAGAATCTACTCCCACCATCTTCATCAAATTTTAACCTAGGAATTCATTTCCCATTTCCCCAATTTCTTTTTGGTACGCAAACCCTAATATGCACCCTTTAGTGAAGAAATCTGTTGTCCAACAATATCAGAGACCGATCCTTATTAGATGACTGGTGTGTTCATTCGCGTCCTCGGTGCCGAGGTTGTTGCGACGAGTTCCCTTGCCCAGAAGATTGGTTCCTTTTCCGTTCTGAACCGCGGGCGTCGTCGACGACAGTCCGGCGGGTAGTATGGTGGTGCTCTTGGTGGCAGCGTCAGCATGAGTGGTTGGCTGCTGCAACCGGCACGGGTCTCAGCCAGCCGGAGAAGATGCAAAGGATCGAGGCGGAGAATCGCGGCGGTGGCGATCCTGGTTCATGTCGTTGGTGTCGCCGGAATAGACAAGACTCCTCTCGCGCGCGAAAAAGGGGGACGAAGGTTTCGAGCTGCTACGTCCAACGTAGGTGGCGTCGTTGGTGATGCTCTTGGCCGGCAGAAAAGAGGTGCAACGCCACGAGTGGGGGAGAAGATGACTGCTCAATTAAAAAACCCAATTTCTGAATAAAACCCTTTCTTCTCTAATTAACCAACACGTAAAGACCAATTTCAAACAATTTTCTAAAGAGAGACTAAATTGAGATTTGTCAACCAAACTAGGGACAAAGTTGACTATTAAACCTTATGAATATTATGATATTAGGCTTTAAGCTTTTATATATATATATATATATATATATATATATATAAATAGAACATAAAAATTTGGAAAAAAGTTTAAGGTAAGAAGAATAATGTTTTAAAGGTTGGATTTTGAAAAAAAAAAGAAAGGAAAAGTGAAAAATTATAGGTAAGAGAGATTTATTTATTTATTTATTTTTGTTTTTTTTATACGTGTATTATGAGTTCGGTTAAACTGTGATTATTTTTTATTGGAGAAATTAATAATTGCTTTGAGTATAGGATTGACTGGATATATGATTTGGGAAAAATGTTACTATTTTTCCTATATTAACATAGGGGGTGCAGATATTAATCACGGGGTGCAGAAAGCAAACTCCCTAGTTTAGAGTCAAAATATTTCACCCCATTAGGGATTTCTGGCTTCTTTGTATATAATAACTTAAAACTAAAAAAAAAATTGAAAAACAAATGAAAAAGAGCAAAACATAAATTTGGAGAAGGGGATAAAAATAAAAGAAAAACGCGACAATTTGTTTCTCTAAATTCTGACGAGTTCCGTGGTAGGTAGCAACATAGTCCAAATTCATACTCAATTCTTTCGATTAGTATTGTGGGTGTTTGTGGGGTGGGGATGTGGTTTTTTCGACGGTTGTAAAGTCGTAATTGAAACAGGAAAAGGGGTTTAGGAATTAAATGATCAATTTTTCAAAAAGAATTTTTGGAACTTTAAATGCTTTGATTTGATCATGATTTTTCCAGTGTATGAATGTTTGTTGTTCAATTGGGTATGCAGATTAAGGTCGAAAAGCCATGGAAGAGATGCCGGGTTCAGCAACGGCAATAAATTCTTCCAATATTGGATTTCAGGTACTTTGTTTCTTAGCTGTATTTCATTTTATGTGCTGTGATTCTTTTTGGGTTTTATAATTTCTTTTCTCTTGTTTCGTGAAAATATAATTTGGGGTGCTGTTTTATGCAGCTATTGAAGAAACAAGGTTGGAAAGAAGGGACTGGTCTTGGAGTATCTGAGCAGGTTTTCTTTCTTACTCTCTTTCTAACTGATTGATGGAATTTGCTCTCAAAAAAATGTTTGTAAATGTTGAAGTCGTAACATTCAACCCTTCTGTTGATTCGTATTAGTTCAAAATAGACCATTTTCTTGATTTCTAATTCTTGGGAGATTACTTGTGTAATTTTTTTTTACTTTAGGAATCACTTAGGAGAGAGAGAGTAACACTTTACCTGGGCATTAAATGTTCTTAATTCAAAAACACATGCTTGGGGAACAGAAATAGCATAACCATTGTGATGATTACAATAATTCTGATGAATAATTTGTTATGGAAACAGGGTAGATTAGAACCCGTGGAAACTTATGTAAAAAATAATAAACGAGGTTTGGGAGCAGATAAAGTGAAGAAAAAGGCCGTGAAAGTGAAACCGGATCATAGCGATTCCTCTAAAGAGACCAGTCAACAGGTAATATTTTCTTAAGATTGTCTTTTAGATCACTGCCTAGGGTTTTATACCATCTCTCTGTTTGCATCTATTGTGTAAAAATTTACATAAACAATTTTAAGTGGTAGAAAGAACTCTGGCTTGACATATCCAGAAGCATGACATAACCATGAAATTACTACCTTTTTGTTTGGAGTTGGAGGATGAACGGAAAAGGCTGTATTACTTGAAGAATGTTGGTTCCAAGTTTAATTGATTGAAATAGACTAATTCTTCAAATTCCTTTTTTTTTTTGTAAAATTTGGTGTGGGTGTTCGAGAAGAAAACTTGAAGGAACACTAACCAAATGGAGTTGTTCTGGAGGGTATTCTTTTGGTGTTAAAGGGGTTGACAAGCTGAATTTGTTCGTCAGGCCTAGACTCATAAGTTTGAATCTGACCAAGTTTGCTTGAGACAAATGATTCTTTCATGTGATTCAACTCATTTTTCATCACTGGAATTGTAAAGTAACTTGCTAGTTTGGCAACCTTGAAATGGTGCATTCTCTGTCTTACTGCAAACAGTCCCTGCAAACAATAACTGGCCGTAAATAAGGCACTATGAGGCACTAAAACTATTGATTTTGAATATTTGACGTTTTCATGTTACTGTGGCGGCATCATTAGTTTTTTACTGTTAATGATTTACTGCTTGTCATTGGCTGTAAATAATTTCAGGATCATTTACCTCAAAAGAAAAGCAAAACTTTGTCTAAACGGATGAGAAAGATGCAGGAGTTGGAGAAGAAAATGCAAGAGAAGGAGTTTGAACGAGCTTTTTTCAGAGAGTTCTGGCCAGAAAATGTATAAAAGAGAATCAAGTAGTCTATATTCTGTCAGAAGTAGAGAAGATTTCAGAACTCGTGCAAATTGGATCTCCGGGGTGTTTTTTCCAGGATACAGAAGTTATGAAAGGCCATTGCGAAATGTAGGAATTATGTGCAAATATTATTCACATTATCTTGTGTTATATGTAAAAGGGTAGGGGGGAAAACATTGTATTACTATTTCGTTTTTTTACAAAGTGAATATGTAAAGAGAGATGAACATTTTTTTTTACGAAACATCCAATTTGTTAATAAAAATCTGAAGAAATAAAAAATCAACAATTTTTTTCAAGATCATAAACACAATACGTCGTTCCATTAGTTATTTTATATCTAATTTTAATAAATAATCAGTTTTTTCAAAAACTAAATACATGCGTATTAATTAGTCTACAACAAACTATTAACAAGCTAAATTGAATCTTGAAAATACTTACTGAACGTCAAAGAAAGATTAAAATGACTCATGTTCAATTATGAGAATTGTGTGGTGTTTACTCAAGAATAAATTGAATTTGAGTACGTTTTCGTAGGATCAGTTTTGGGTATTTACATATTTTTCCCACAATCCAGTATTTAGTCATGCCTAGATCAAATTCTATTACATCAACATATTGCTTATTATATCTACTGAATTTTAAAGGTAATGACATCGAAAATAAGCTTGTTTTTGTCAAAACTTCTTTAGCACATCATTGTGGGGCCGTACAAAAGATCCAAACTACCTGAGGAAGCATAGAAGAGGTAAGAGAGTATTATACAACTTTGCTGCCAAATACGAGAAGGATATGCATACTTGAAGAATAGACAAAAAAGGAGAAGAATGAAGGAACTAAATTATATGGTTAATGAATGATAGTTACCCAGAAAATTATGTGAAGCTTTTGGGCGTATGAAATCATTTTCTTTTTTTGGAGTCTTCAGGCTTAATGAGCTGGACAGGAGCAGCTGGTATTCTGATCCACCATTCTCTAATCCGCCTTATCCATCTATCACTACTTTCCTTCCTACATGGCATCTCCCTTGTGTAATACTCAAGGAATACTACCAAAAAGATATATTTTGGTGGAACAAAAGCAAACACAGCTGCTATGAATACAAGTATTACTGCAACCTTCTCTGTTGCCTGCACAACAAATGCTAAACTTCAGAAAAAGGTTAACTCTTTAAGGAATCGTTTTTAGGTAAATAAAATCTCTTTTAGGTAATAACATATCTACTTCATTCATATTGGATTATGAAACTCTGCACAAACCTCATTATGTATTCGACCAGCTACATGCACAACATTTTGTTTTCTTTCATCGTAGAAATAGAGCATGACTACGATACTCACCTGTGGTAAGATAGCAAGTAGAAGAGCTCTCAACTTTAGGAGAGTAATATTTGCAGCTTGAATGACTGCTTCAAAATGTGTAATCGCCTCTTGTAATGTGAGCAGTTGTTCTACAGCATTTCGATTTGCGGGAGGAGTTACTATGAAGGCTTCTAATGACCTTCCCTTTCTGAAATACCTTCTCCAGAGCATGAGAATTGCAACAAACACAAAAATGGATGGCAGAAGGTACTGGATCCACCCCCTGTATGCAGAATGGTGCGAAAAACATCATGGACAGATTAAAGGCAGGACAAGTAATTAGACGTAACATCAGACATGCACTCGTTAAATAATATAAAAAATACATTTTAGTCATTTGATCAATATCCTTCCATATTGATTTGTTTCTTTGCTTTTTGTGTTTCTTGAGTCTCTTGTACTGTAATTTGGTTTAATTTACAATTATTTCTCAATAATCAATACATAAAACTCAACACCTAATAGTGATCAACTTGAGCTTTGTCCATTTATATGAGTGAGGAAAATGCTAATAAACTAAGGAAATCATGGTTGTGTCTTACCCATTATCTTAGGGCGCATCCGTTTGCACTAATTTACTATTCAAGTAGATTACGTGAAGCATATTAGTGATGACTAATGGTGTTTGTTTCCAACGATCTGCAAGCGATGGAGAGCACGGATTAGCAGGATCACATCGTCCTTCCATCTCTCGTGTGTTGAACAGATTTGAGAGTGATAGTGATTGTTTTACAATAATGTTCCTACTATATTAAGGTGGGTGGTTCAGTTTATTAGTTCTAAGAGGTGGGAACTTTTGTTTCGGAGTTTTGTCTGTGTTGGTGGAAATAGTGTGGTATTCAACTTCACAATGTTTGAGGTGAGTTCCATAGGAGGTCACATGGTAAAATGGGTGTAACCCAATAGCAGCGTGGGTGGCGGGGTGGTGGACCTCCATGGTGGTGAAGGCAAATGGGAAGGTGGTCCTGGAAAGCGTTTCATGAACGGTTGTGACAGTGGAGTGTTAGGAATCGGTTTTGGGTGTAGTGGAACCAATTCCATGAAGGGTTAAAGGCAAGGGAATTGGTTTTGGGGCTTGTGGAACCGATTCCATGAGCATGCATATGTGTGGGTTCTTGATTATATAGCTTGTTGTGATTCTTGATCCATTTACCATATTCAGGGACCTTTGAGAATACTAGGATTATGAATATTAAAATTTCTCCAAGACAAGTCTAAAAAAATATGTAATAATTATATTATATAATAATAATAAGTAATAATAATATATATTACATGTATAATAATAATAATAATAATAAAATAATAATATTAATAAAATATTAATTTTTACCTTAATGGCAAAATGGTAACCTTATATTTTAATCTATTAAAATTTTTTTTTATTTATCATATCAATCAAATCACTCACAAACTCTCACAATTTTTACTTCCAAATCCACTCATTTTCACCTCCAAATCCTTTAAAAGAAAGGACACAAACTTTACCTCCAAATCTATTCAAATTCACCCACTCACTCTCCCTAAAATCCATCTTCAAAATGAACATACCCTTAAGGATTTAGATAAAGTGGTTATGATTATTAGATTTATAATTGACGGGACAAAATTTGAGACAAGAAACAACACAAAAAATGTGAGAGTTGAGGATGAAAGCTACCTATTAACAAAAAATGAGAGAGTACTGACATTTATACAGAACTCACCAATTTAAAAAGACATAAAATGACAAAGGATGTTAATGTGGGCCAAATCCAATCATATGCTGATTTTACAATAAAACAATTACCTTATAATCATATAACACGTGAGTAGCAAAAAGGCTGCCGATTTGTAGAAGTCTTTCCATGAGGCCAACAGCCGTAGTCGATTAGCAGATACAATGACGGGGAATAGTAGTTCCTACAAAGAGTTAAAAGAATTAACCATACCACATATACAAAAAATATTAGTTCCTTTTATTTTTCCATCATCCACTTGGGAAACTTTATATTTTGAGTTTGAGAAGCTAAGTAATTCAATGGATATCCTAAGCCCACCCAGTAGACATATTTTCAGGTTTAAAATTGAAATACATTTCAAGTATGAAGCAAAATAACGAGATGAAGGAGCATTTTCAATTTTGGTTGCAGCATATTTCGACAACGACAACAACAAAGCTATATCTAACTAAGTGAGGATATAAAGCATATTATAACAAATTCATGTCAGTTTCCTTTCTAATTAATCATCTTAACTTCACTATAATTTCCATAATCAAAGGAGCTCAGATTTATTTTTTCCAAAAAAATAAAGGAGTATGGAATGTAAATAATAGTGAACCTTCATTACAGCAACATTTGTATCGATTCCCTCCACCTTCACTTGGTCCACGGTTGCTTGTGCAGCTTCAGCTTTTCCAGTGTCCAGAAGGGACTTTTTCACTGCAATTTCCAAGGGATGTATCTCACCAACCCCCATATCACTAACAAAAATTGTTCCCTCACAAATATCAACCATCATTTTTGATCTGAATCCAAGATAGAAAAGTGCCATAACTGCAGCTGGAGACACTGATAGATGCCCTTTTGTATCTTTAGAGGCAGGAACATCACGTTTACCAGAAACAGCAGTCAAATTTGCTAAGTTATGTGCAATGGTTTCCAAGATTAGGTCTCCCCGTGGAAGATTTTCAGCTAGGTTAAAAGTAAGTAAAGTTTTATAGTGGGATGAGAAAAACCGGAAAGCTTCTCTAACTGCACGATAACGGAAAATGCCCAGAATAGCCCTGGCAAGTACTTCTAGTTTTTGTGTCTCTTTAAGGTTGTATTTCCTGATAAACTTGTGTGCACGTAAGATCTCCAGACTAATGTCCAACCAATAGTCACGACGCAAGTTTGCTTTAAATTCAGGGAATTCAAAATATGCAGGCTCTGCTCTGTCAATACATAGTGAAAAATCATATTCAAGTGGACAGGTAATGAAATGTACAGACAAGTATGGTGAAATTTGTCAACAGATAACATACACAGAAGTTGACTTGTACATCACAGCTTTATCAAACAGGCGAGCACCAAGGGGTCCAGTTAGATCAGGCTTTATGACCTGTTTCAAGTCTGAGCACAGATCATATCGAACAGCTTTCTCATATATACCAACTCCCAGCGACTCAAAGTACAGAGCATAATTGGTCAGGGTCAACCGCCCTAAAAAGGTCAGAAAATTGAGGTTCAACTGAGTAAGGTGGAAAACATGTATGGATCATTACTTAGCAAGATGAAAATGGGTTCCTAGTCAGACACAAAGCAGCAAGGAAAGGTGATCTAAAATAATTTAATTCATTCCACACAATCCAATTTGCTGGCGTTCTACAAATCAGCTTCTAATTAAGGTCCTAAAAAGACTTCCCCTGAGCATAAATGCAGGAGATTATTTCATGATTTTTTTCATGCAAATAGACATTCATGATAACTAACCAGCACAAGGGTTTTCCTTTAATTGGTGCAAAAAAAGCAACTAAGGGAATTTTGTAGAAGTAATTAACTACAAATATTTGAGTGCAGCCCTTGGTGACTGATTGGGCTCTTAGTAGCTCAATGACTCCAGCAGCATAGTGTTAAATAGTGAGAGTTGCTAACCACCTATACAAGCTATTTGAATCTGTAATAATCACAGTAATAAATTCCAACATGTTGGAGAACTAAAATCAGCATCGACAACTAGACTATTTAAACAAATAAAATCGGCTTTTGGGTATTAGAATGAACGACTCACCAGGCCATGCAACGATTCCAATATGTTGAAGAACAGGTTGAGTTGGAATTGTCCCGTCAATATCAAGGACAATCTCCTCGTCAGCAAGTTGAAGATTTCCAACAGACGCAGACATCATATTCTTAGAATTCTTTATAACCCTGCGTGCAACTAGTGTCAGCAAGTACACAAACAACAACAAACACAACAAAACCTTATTCCATTAGGTAGGTTAACTACATGGATCACACCGCACTATTTGGTCGTTAGTAAAGACAAAGGTTCAGCAATGCAGGAAGTACACAAAAAAGGTAACCAAGTGGAAGGAATAAACAATAATCTTACTTATCAAGTGATCTTAGGTATTTGTCATAAACAAGAAAATGAAGCCTATGTGCGGAAGTACTCGTGAGTGCATGGAAGAGATTGTGAACAGTTACAACATCAGCAATGGAAACACACACAGGAGCAATCCGCGAGAAAGCCTCTTGACCAACCGTCTTCTTGCCATCAACCTAAACAAAAAACATTGCAATCACATCATCAACTTCATACTTGAATGACTATTAAATTTAGAGTTTAATAGTCCTGTACCATCAATGCAAAAATATCTCCAGTGTCAACCAATCAGAAACCATGACGATATAACTTCTAAGTTGATTATTGCAAAAAAGAAAAAAGAAAAACAACACACTTATTCTACATAACAATTTGTGACTGAAAAGCAGTGCAAAATTCTTAACCTAAATGGCAATCTGTGATTGGATGACAGTATATGAGCTTTTTACACTGATAGTACACAGCTTTTTTTTCTCTCTTCAATTTTATAGCATAGGATAATGGGATAGGATTGTATTGATGGTGAAACCTGAAGAGCCATATTTGTGGAACTTGTATAAAACAAGGCGGAGTCATCCTCCTCCCCGACGGTTTCCTCTTTAGTTGACCTGGGGGTTTCCTGCAATGCACCGAAGAATTACATAATGATGATGAAAGTATGATGAATGCGTGAAAAAGAGAAGGGACTGAACTGGGAGGGTGTGGACGCTGGGAGCCTCCCATGCAAGCATCATGTCAAAGGTTAAACCACGGAATTCCTTGTCGTTTAAAAAATCGGAGCTTTCACTGAGTTTGTGAAGCGCTTTGTAGGAACAGAACTCCAAGAGGTGTCTAGCGTAGGTGAGAAGCTCTTTGAAGTCGGGAAGGAGTTCCGAATCGAAGCAGTGTTGCAATTCCTGCGTAGACATTCCAAGGATCCTGAACACACCACCAAATGCATTCATGGGTAATGAAATGAAAATGAAAACGAAATTAAAAAAGAGAGAGAAAGAGTGAGGAGAATAACTTGGAACAGCGAAAGACGACGGAGTTGGCGAGAGGAGACAGCTGAGGGATGGGTTTGGAAGAATTGACAGAGTCATCGGCGGCGGAGGCGTCCGGCGAAGAAGGCTTGCTGCGCTGGAATAAGGATTTGAGCGAGTTCTGATGGTTTCGAAGCATGTTCTCCCAAATTCCCTCCATCTTCACACCAATCGCTCATTCAATTACTTCGCATTTCAATTCGATTCAACGATTTATATGTCTACGCAATGCACATTGCTCAAACCACCTACTTTGCTTCTGCATTCGGGGATCTGGATCTTTTCACTTTTTCCCCTTTTTCATTTCCCTATTTTTATTCTTTTTTAATTCTGCATGTTCATTTACTCTTTTTTTCCATTGGAAGAAAAGAACATATATTTTTCAGAAAATAGTTTTACTTTTATTCCCACACTTATCCTTTCTTTTAATGTAGCAATTTATTTACATTTTTTTAAATTTAATTTAAATCAAAAACTGCTAAGGAACAGGAACAACCTCAATGAAAAATTTATATGACTAAATTAACCTAAACACATTTCAATTATGTTTTCTGACAAACACTTTCATCTAACAAAATTCAATTACAAAACACAGACATGAATCTAATTCTGAGCATGTACATGAGAAAACAAAAAAGATCTACAGAGTGGACAAGAGAATTGATTGCGAAGTATCCATTGTTCAATGCAACTGAGATGAAACACATGGCCACACATTCCCAATTTGCTTACTGCATCTTCTTCTTCATATTCCATCAAGCAAATGGAGCAAATTTCTTCTCTCTCTGCATCACAGCTATGGCCCTTTAAACTGTGGTACCTTGCCACAGGTAGAGAAGGAGTTTCCTGGAACTCCATGTCTTTGGCCACACCTTTGGTCTCACAAGAGAACAACACCATGATGCTTCTCTTGAGTTGCATCAGTGGAATCAAAACGCATGTGTAGAACACAATGGTCACTACCCACAAACGAGATTGACAAACCATAAAACAATTCATCTTGTGATTAATCAATCCAATACTCCAAATGAAACCCTCTTTCTTGTGATTCTGGTGTGCAGATATCTGTTGTTATCAGTGACAATGATGTTTAACAGAAGGGGTGTGTGTGTATATATAACATAGGCTTGTAAGAGAAGGGGTATGACTTATATATGTTGACACCGACCTCTTCATAAAATAATACAAATCCTAAACCTAGATTCTTGTTTTATAAGAATAACTTCTTCTTATTAGTTCTGACTTTGGAGGCTGCTGATTTTTTATTACATTGGTCAGCTACAACTCTGTTCATGTTTTTGTGCATCATAGGTTTTGGGCTGCTTATTTTAGAGCATAAAAAACTAAGTCGTCCCTTGTTTACATGTTTAAATATATATAAATTATCGGCTTAAAATTCATAGAAAAAATATTATCAATTGTTTAAATTGTTATATCAAATTACCATTAAGTCTCGTATATATTTTGGTAAGAGAATATAAAAGAATTTTTCATTTAATGTGTAAATTTTGTTAAATACGCTAGTTTTATAAGATTTAATAAACTGAGCTTTGAATGCAGAATAATAATAGTGATAGATATGATCTTCCTTAACCTGAGGTTTACCATATTTAATGATTTGATAGATTGATTAAGGTGTATAAGTATAAACAGCGGAGTGGTGCAGTGGTTTTGGTTCAGTTTGGTGCAGTGGTTTTGATTCAGTTTGGTTTATAAAAAACGAGCAACAGCGTGTCGTGTGCACAACGAGTGCAGCGGTTAGCGGAGGGGTAAAGCTATCTCATCCTTCTTACTTACTTTTGCATCTGCACCATTTCCATTAAACTATTATATTTCAGAAGCATCTTCACCTTTTTTTTTATATTTTACTTTAACTTTTTCGCTATTTTTTACTTCATTCTGGTCACTTTATTGGCATGAAATATTGGTTAGCTTTCTCAATCACTGATCTCATACAAAACGTAATTAATTACTTTTAGTGAAATATCTTATCTTGATAATATTTTTTATTCCAAAATCAAGATTTTACTTAATGTTAATTAAATAGTTTCATTTAATTTAAGATTTTCATGTGTAAGAAGAAAATATCTTCTACTATTACTATTAAAAAAAATACTTAAAATGACTGTGATTAATCAATATTTACACCATCAAAAGGAAATTGATCCTTCACTTATTTATCACATTTTTTGCATTCTTTCTATCTCTCTTTTATCTCCAGGACCCTTCTACATCTTGCTCTCCCACAAAATCAATATTGAAAAATAGAGTTAACCTTGTTTTAATTCATTTTCTTACTAAAACGAATCATGGTTTGATGTGGTTTGATTATATTTGTTCCCTGTATTACTGAAATGGTCCTAGAATGCAGTGCTTGTAATAAGTGAGATAATGGTTTAGAATAGGATGTGAAAACAGTCCTCTTCTTCTTTTCCCTTTGTTTTAGCCAAATTGTCTTAAGAATTGCCATCTTGGAATGAAGTGTGATTTATCAGCTAATAATATATAGGTGGAGTCTTTGAGTTAATCATTCACCTGCCAGGCCCACATAGTGGGTCCTTAGCCTTGCTGAGAATTCAGAGTACATATAATAACGTGGGAGAATTTGTTTAATGTTACCTGTAAAGGAGATGTTTAGAGTAGGTATGTACGTATACATAAAAGTGAATTTGTTTAATGTTACCTGTAAAGGAGATATTTAGAGTAAGCATGTACGTATACATAAAAGTTGTATTAATTTCTATTACATATTCACATGTCTTTCCATTTTATAAAATCTAGAGGTGATGAAAGGTTTAAATAGTATACATGTGATTATAAATGTAAAATCATCTTCATTCAATTGATTAAGTATGATTTCTTTATCCTGAGCTATTTTAACTCTTAAAAGGGCGATAAAATATTTATCAAATATAATTAAAATAATATTGTACTAAAGTTTCAAAAATCATATTGTACTAAAATAATATTTCACTAATGATACTTTTGTATCATGAAATATTTTTTTAGTGCAAAAGCACAAACATAGAATAGTTTAGTTAAATTAAATAAACAATATATCCCAAAAACACTTGTAACTAACTTTTTATCAGAACAGGTTTCATAATGATGATTGTTTATGTTCTATTATTAGGGTGCATCAAGACATACCTGAAGGCATAGGAATTGACCTCGTCCCATACCCACTGGTACTCGAAACTCAAATATGAGATAACTTCTCTCTGTGTTTCCTCTTCAGGGTACTAGATTCTACTTGAAATATACCTTTTTTTTATCACCCTTGAACTTGAGTAGCGATTAAGTAAAGATTAGCCCCCATTACTAGAAGAGCCTTCCTAACAATTAAAAGGAGGAGGAGAAGCCCAAACCTCCTTATCAAATCTCCTTCTAAGGAGAAAGAGTCACCGCAACTTCCCAAAGAAGAAACTTCACCAATGTTAATAACCTTAGTAACATGAAGGCTATATCACCATGAGAAAAATCAATAAACAAAAATGATGAAAACATGGTAGAAAAAATTATATACCTAGGTTGAACAGAAGAGGAGGATTGATTACATGAAACTGAAAACAAGATGAGAAGAAAAACGCTGAGTTCGAGATTTAAACAAAATATCAAAATAGGAGACGAAAATTAGTGTCACTATTATGTTCATAGTAACTTTAAGAGTCATAATCTCGTGCCGAGGATCACTAAAATTCACCCCCCAAGAAGTTCGCAACTTCTTGTGTCAGTTGATTTTTCACCCATTTCTCTCAGTTCACAAAAAACCGTACATAACTACTGTTTTTCATTAAGCAATTGCTAATTACAGAAGCAACCATTCTTTGATAAGATGTGCTACCAACGGTGGTGTAAAAGTGATTGTGATAAGGCTTCTATTTAGTTTTATGTTGAAATAAAAAAAACAAAAAACAAAATAAGAATAACTACATAGAAGGTTGTTTGAAGCTCATTTCAACCATTTATTATTATAGTAAAAAATCTTCTGGTTAAACCATTTGATACAGTGGACCACCTAACCAACGTCAAATGTGCAATAAGGTTAATATATAGGTAAGTCCTCAAAAGTCACATTTTGAATGAGGTAAGTCCTCAAAAGTCTCAAGGAATATAGCCACAGCATATGAAAGGAACATTTGAAAATGGTCCCACAAGACACAACTTATAAATGCATACTTCTATTTGTTGACATACTAAGAAAAGTCAAAGCAGTTGTTTTGTTCGGAATAGAAAATGACGCCTGGATGCCACTTAGAGTCAATGAGAATGGGACAGAAAATAAAAATAATACACACAATGAGAAATCAGAAAAACAATGGTAATAAATGAGAACTAGGACAGCCTGTCACCTCTTGGGTGATAGAAACATGAGAAATCTGTTAATAACTTCCATATCCAATAAGTGAAGAAAATACATTTGTTTTTAAATACTTAGTTAGTCAGATGAAAAATATTATTCAAACAGTTAGTTAGAAGGATGAAAACTGGTTTTGTCAAACAATTGGAAGAAGTAGCCAATCCCTATTGATTATTCGTATTAGCAACCCCACTGAAATGTGCATAGACACAATAATGACTCTTTACGAGAAGATAAGGATGCCAACAGGAAGAGGTAATGAGCATCAGCATTTCACAGTGTGGTGTGACAACTTTGGAAAAACAACCAAAGAAAAGAAAAAACAAAAACTCGTAACGTTGTTGTGATTATGAGAAACATTTTCTATCGATAACAAAAAAATTACCACGATGCTATAACTATTATTTATAATCATAAAAAAGATGTTCTTTAATTTAAGTAATTGAAAGGGAAAAAGAGGAAAGAAAGAAAAGATGGAAGAAGAAGAAAATGAAAGGACAGGAGATTGGGAGCGACCACACCTTGTCACGGCCATGCCTGCTGTTAGCACGCTTTCTGTCTCGAACAACTTTTATCGAACACATTCCACGCAGTTTCTCTTCACACCAATAAATTAAAAGTTAAACCAACACTCACACTCCACACTGCACACATCCTTCTCTCTCTCGATTCATGAAACTCTTGCTCTCTCTCGTGACTCCTTCGCCATAATAAGCAAGATGAAAATCGAAACAAGGAAATAGAGTTCGAAGGTTAGTAATCGAAGCATGCGATCCCCTCAGCCGCTTCGCAACGGCGGTGATAACAGTTGTTCGCCGTCGCACAACCGTCGCTTCCAGTCCACAGTGGCGGAACACAAACTACGCCGTTTCAACTTCCTCATACTTGTTTTCCGCCTAGTCTCCTTCTCCTTCTCCCTTGCGTCCTCCGTCTTCGTGCTCACCAACACTCGTGGCTCCGATACACCTCACTGGTACCACTATGACACCTTCAGGTACTCTTATTGTAACTAATTTCTTTTTATTTCAGGCCTAATTTATATATTCTATCCGTTTATTTCAAAATTCGTGTCGAAATTGAAGATTAAGTTACCGAAATCCGTTCAGGTTCGTTCTTGCGGCGAATGCGATAGTGGCGGTATACTCCGTGTTCGAAATGGGCGCGTCGGTGTGGGAAATTTCACGAGGCGTAACACTGTTCCCCGAAGTGTTGCAAATATGGTTCGACTTCGGACATGACCAGGTCATAATCAAAATAAGATTCGACAAATTCCATACTCTCTCTCTTTAATTCTTTCACTCTGAATTGTGTGTGTGAAGGGGTGATGTGATGTGATGTGGTGGCGGTGCAGGTGTTCACGTACCTGCTGTTGTCAGCGAACGCGGCGGGGACGACGATGGCGAGGACGCTGAAGGAGATGGACACGTGTAGGGCGAGCAATGCATTCTGCGTGCAAATGGACATAGCCGTAGCGTTGGGATACGCGGCGTTTGTGTTCCTAGGGTTGACCTCGCTCTTAACGGGCTTCCGCGTCGTCTGTTTCATAATCAACGGTTCCCGTTTCCATCTCTGAGGTTGGTTCTGCGTGGGAACGACACAGAGGAGCCCGCCATTAACGAATATTTTGGGTGGGGCCCGGTTCTCTTTTTCACTGTTCTCCAAAAAAAACAAAGTCTCCCATTTTATCAAAATTATTTGTTAAAAGTAATTAAAATACACTGTTTTGCTGGGAGTGTGTACAAAACAATTTTTTTCCTTACAGTAGCTTCTATTCCGTTTTATGTGTTAAACAGATAATATGTATCTTCATTACTTTTAAAGTATCGTCCTTATTTTTAACAAGTCTCAATGACACTTTTATTTATTTTAAATATGGAATAGCTTAATAATTTTTTTATCTATAGAATCACAAATTATCTACTCTGGTCGTAAGTTTCTTTTTTTCATAGTAATAATTTTTAAAATAATATCTGATAGATTCCATACTCGCTCTCCCCTCTGTCTTATATATAAAGTAAAAACCCGCGGGAAGAAGGTGCTTAAGTTTTGTGTACTTTTGATATAGAATGAAACATCGTCCGAAAAGATTAACCACATTTTGTGAACTCGGAATTTTCGATAATATTAATTAATCCTTATTTATGATAATAAATAATTAATAACGATATAAAAGTATCTAGATGTTCGTAAAATATATTATTGATATCTTAATTTCTAAAACAAAAGGTTCTTATTTATTTGTATATTAAAATTCACGAGAGTAATGTAACAATTATAATTCCGACATAATCTTCACGTGTGGGTTCTCCCACCGCCTAGAATCAAACCAAACACTGAACTTATATAAAGCATAATATTACACTTATTGATATAAAGTACACCTAAACATGACAAAAATCATAATCCTTTATAGGGTTTTACAGGGCAAATTTAAAATTGCAGTATCCAACTTCTATTTGTTTATTTAGCTAAATTATCATTTACGAATAATCATACGACAACTTTAAAAGAATACAAGGGCTGTTTGTTATGGCATGGGACCAATAGAAGGTGATACCCAATCGTGTTTCTCCATCAAGCATGGCATAGTAACCATCACTATACAAAACACGTTATTGACTTGATTGCATCATATTCTCCCACTTACTTATTAGTTAGTGGTCGTACATTAAGATGCTTATAGACGACACCGAAGTTGTATTTTATTTCCAAATTATCCCCACACTAAATGAAATACATGAAGACATTAAAACGAAACTTCTCACAATGTTATTTTTTTCATACTACAATTTTGAATCATTCTAAAATCTTAAAAATTCAAACCCCTTCCACTTTTACTTATAAGGCCAGTTTGATTCATTTATAAAATCAATTTCATTTCACAGTACGCAGTTCCAGCCGGAACGATGATCAAAATTAATTTGGATGCACATTTGAATAACAAAAGCAGTTCAAATAAAATTTTACTAAAATTAATTCTACTACTCAACTTTAAAACAGACATCCATCTGCAGAAGAAACTGAACTTTGCACAAGCCACTGAAAACTAACGTGGAAAAGAATTATAACAAATTAGTTAGATAATTAATATTTCAATTTTTTTCCCAAAAAATGTTAGAAAATTCTGCCTTAATAAGAAATTAAGAATTGATTCTTATAAGGTAACGGCTGAAGTTGACACAAAATTAAAAAATGTAAAGGAATAAAAAGTAAATCCAATTTTGCAGAGCATTTGTAGCAAAAAAAAACGTATCATAAAAATGCTAAGTAAAATTAAATAAATTATAAAAGGATTGAAGTCCGTTCGTGTATTAAATAAATATTTACAACAAGACTCCAACTAATTCTAATCTTCACAGAATTAAGCAACAATTATTTTAAAATTGGACTTTAATTAAATTTAATAAAACTAATTTTAAACTGCTGAGTGTGTGGGTCTCGCCAGCAAATTTTAAATTAGAATAATCATAGCGATAAGAATTAGTTTTATACATTGACGGATAGCACGCTCACTGTCAGATACCTTGAGATCTTTCGGCTTCAAACTTTAAAATTGAGCTACAAAATGCCAAACTACGTTTTAGAGGTGGCTAAACGCCAAAACAAAAATAATAATAATGACATCCAAATATATCCATGCCATGGGCGAGCCCATTTTTCCCTTAAAAGTTCGCAATGATATACAAAGCAAGACTATGTTTTTAGTAAGCACCTTAAACTGCAAAAGCACAGTTCCAAAATTTACATGAACACGTCCTCAATTATCTCATTAAGCTTGAGAGCTAGTATACTACACTCTTCGACCATTTAAGTTGGACCTCAGTCTATAATTTCATGGAAACGACTCTGCTCATCTTTCAACACTATCAGTATGCACCTAACTAACAAAGCATAATAGATTATCACCAGTATTATCTATCACAAAGCAAATATTGGGAGGAGTGCCTACCATATCGGGACATTTTCAAGGCGATGTTTTCTTTTCTAGACTTTTACTGGCACCACATCGGAGATCATTACTCAACCTAAAAGGAAAAAACACTCACTATTATGCGTATCCACACACTGACACCCCCAAGTTGCCAAAACTTTTCAGTGACTGACGTATGGTAATGCCAAAGGAAAATTAAGCAATGGTAATGCCAAACCTTTGATATGGATGATCGATATTTTAAGACACTTCGAGTCATCCTTTTTGTAACCTTGCAGCTGAATGACCTCCTAGAAATAGTAACTTAATAAAATAACAAGCAAGCTCCATAAGATAGGCAGAGGGTGGACATAAAGGAGCATCACATCTATTACTTTAGCTAACTATAAACCAAAATCCATAATGCGTAGTTTTTATTATATGCCAGCAAGCACATTAATGATAATTGAAGACATCAACTAGCCCTAAAATCCTACAACTTTGCTTAGCATGCTTGACTGAACTTAATATAGAAAAATAGTTCAACAAGCTGCCTCTTCACAAGATCTTTTGATTTTGACGGAAGTCAGATACAGTTTATCATATGATTTTGGAGTTATTCTTATACTAGAATTAAAGTATCACTTCGGTAACATGGTAACATACAAATTTTTTTAATGCTAAACTTTATTAGAGGTGAACTCTAATTTATGGGAGCTGAGAACCAAAATCATTTAAGTAACTATATCTAAGTTTTACCCAAATGATTTTCTAACATGAAGTCCTAATACCAACAAACCACAAATTTAATTATTTCAATGGTCACGTCATCCAAGTGGAGCCAGAATTCCGGAAGGTTCACATTCAGGATT
This sequence comes from Vigna angularis, assembly GCF_016808095.1. Lineage (NCBI taxonomy): Eukaryota > Viridiplantae > Streptophyta > Magnoliopsida > Fabales > Fabaceae > Vigna > Vigna angularis. The sequence goes on along the minus strand of NC_068972.1, from coordinate 915,897 downwards.
CACTACACTCTTCTCTTGCACCATCCAAAACTGTATAGAGTAACACGGAGTCACCAACTATTTTGGCAACAAAAAATTCCTCACATGTTACTTGAAAGTGCAAGCCTTGGTCCTCCCTTGTCTTTCCATCCTTATCAGTTGAATCATTTCACAATTAAGCAATGAATATAGGCATATATAGGAGATTCATAAATCAGCCAAGTAAAATGCCCATGTTATATAAGACGGCTTACAAAAACAACATTTGCTCTAATAGTTCAACGATTAGATTATTGATCAATTGACTTTATTACTTCAATTTGACAGAATCAAGAAACACTATTTAGGCGAAAAAAGGTTGTGCATCATAACCAAACCAAGCAATTTCAAAAAAAAAAAACGAATTACTCCAGAATTAACAAAAACAGATCAAATACAGACTTTCAAATTTCTATCGAAAATTATTGTTATTGAAAAAAAAAGCGATCACAGTGGGATTCGAACCCACGACCTTTAGATTCGGAGTCTAACGCGATATCCACTCCGCTATGCGATCGTTACACGAAAGTTACCAAATGAAAAGTTCAAGAAGAGCCCCGACATTCAGATGAACATCGTCATGCAGATCTACCAAGTGAAAGGGAAAGGAAATCCATCGTATGACTCCATTATTCTAAGGAAATTAAGAAATAAAGAAAAACTAAATGGCATATGAAAACTAAAATGGCGAAGACGAAAGAGAATGAAGATCGACACATAGCAACTACATGCACAAATTTATAAATTGATGGAATCGAAAATCTAGCATTGGTAGCGCGAGCGAGAGGAAGAGAGAAATTAGGTTACCTGGTAGTTTTCCTGTGTTTTTTTCTCCCACGATGAAACCAACCGTTTGATCCTCTTCTTGTTTTATTTTAAAACTCACTATGGCGTGCGTGGGCCTAAATTGCAATCTCAATCAAACTTAAACTTAACCATGCGGCCCACATCAACACGCGGTTAATTCTTTTCTCAACCCCACGTGTCATTCAGCACGTGTTCATATATACAAGCGATATAAGATTTGAACGTAAACAAAACCTCTGAACACAGCATACCAAATTATATTTCAGTATTTATTTAATCATTAATATATGTGCCATCATTCATTCAAGTATGATTTTCCTATACAGGTAATATATAGAATAAAAAAAATTATGGTTAACTAAGTAGAAATTATTTTGAATTTAGAACCAATGTTTTTTCCTTCATTTATAGTATTAAAATTTGCATTGAAATTTGAAAAAAGTGCTTTCAAAACTTTAACACAAACATCCTAGTTTTGCAACAGTAAAATTAAGTTTGAATTTAAATGAAAAAATATTTTTATTTCATTAGGAAGTTAACAGCGCCAATCTCTGTGAAGGACAGAAGGTTGAAGGTGAACTTTATTGACACCTGTAGTTGATGAATGATGATGATGATGTACATCGAGCATTAAAAATGATGCACTCCAAATTTATTTCCAAAAACAAAAATTTGTTCAAAATTTATATGTGCTCATGCTACCTTCTTGCACATGTATGTATCTAAATGTTTGTGTACATAAATAAGCAAAAGAATTGGTTTTTACATGAAGCTGAGTTAGAGAAAACAATAACAATTCAGAAAGGGGAAAGACATCAAACATGGTATCTAAGCTCCAGCGACTTCTTGAGCTTGCTTCAACTTCCCTTTGCTTTTCACAGTCTTCCCAACTGAAACCCCTTTGCCTTTGTCTTCCACTTCAGTTTGGATTTCAATCCTAGCAAAGACTGGTTTAGGTTGAGCCATCACTTGGCCACCCTTAAGTCCACCCCACTTGGTGTCTCTCTATAAAGTCAAACAATTTACTTAAATCAGATAGGTAGCAGAACATATTGTTCAAATCCATGAATAGGTCGTGTGTGTGTGAAAAAAATCTGGTTTGAGTGTGCATGTCTATGATATGAGAGAGAGAAAGAGACCCAGGTTGCTGCATCAAATTGGTCCCTGGAATAGCCAAGTTGTTCATATATTCTCCAACTCAAGCTTGGTGTAACAGGAAATAGCGCAATAGCAATAATCCTCACCGTCTCCAATATAATTACAAGGTCCTGCTCCAGCATCATAAAAAAATTATTGCTAAGGCATTTGCTTATCTTTAACAGCATCAAAACTAAGATGACACGCTGATTTTATGTTACTTTTTATCATTGAACAACACGCTCATCAAGAGTATTATACTTGTTTAAGAAAGGAAAAAAAGTTCAAAATTGATAATTGTCAGTTAAGGAGTTTGGATGTCCATGAACTTAATTAAATTTCTGACTAAGTACTTAAAAATAGAAATTAAGGTAAAATGAATTAAATTGCTCTTTTGAGTTACAATACAACAAACTTGTGCGCTTCAACTTTAATAAAAGCTTTCTACTGTAATTTTTCCTAAAGTTAAGATGTACAAGTTGATATTAACTTGTGAGAAAAGTTTAATTCGTTTTAGCTTCTTCTTTTCTGCTCCTATAAATACTTATTGAAAAGTTTATTCAAATTGACCCTGTATGATATTTTAAATAATGCTGAAAACAATTATGGAATATGTAATAACTTAAAATATTATGATGATGGAACCTTTTTAGGTTAAATATGCTCTTAATCACTACAAATAAAGTAATGTATCATATGGTCCTTCTATCAATAAATGAGAGAAACTAAAAGGGTTATCTTTTTGTGTTGGACACGGACCACATCTAACACATTTTCATAAATAAGGGACTAAAAATGAATATTGTCTAATTTGTAAGGGATGAAACAAACTTAACCCATTGTTCTGTTTCCTGGTAGCATTCGAAGTTTGATATTTAACAGAAAACAATATATCATGTTTAGACTTTTACCAATCTAATATGTAATTAAAAATAAAAATGCACTATTTCATACAAAAGGATCCAACAAATTACCTTAGCAGCTGCTTCAGCAGCAGTATCTCCTTGCTTAAAGAGAGACCATGGCGCACGCTGATCCATATAGGAATTACCAACATTCCCAATCTCCAGAACAGCCTCACAAGCTGATGACAAGGAGAGATTTTCATAGTGAATGCGAGCTTTATCAACCTACAGACATAGTAAACATTCGTAAACTTTAAGTCACTGCCAACTCCTACCATAACTTATGAACAGCCGCAAAAAGAATAGCTTTAGAATTATGTCAAACCAGCTACTACGGAGATTCGATAATAAACCAAGGGTCAGACTGCTATTTTGAAATTTGAAACAGAGTATACAATAAAAGTTCTAATGATGTAACCTGTAAACAAATCATTTTATATGATAGGGACTTCGGTATTATAGGGTACATAAGTCTCAAATTGAGTAGTATAGGATGCGCATTGGATAAGTATTGATTCATCTCCCTTCATAGTTTGTTATTGAGGGCGTGTTCTCCAGATTCATATGGTATATAACAAAAAAATGACAAAAATATAAATGCCTCAGGTGGGGTCCTTGGATATGCAGAATTGTATCTAGCTAGCCTCTGACACCCATCAATGTTAAATGCCATATTTTGCCTCCTTTTTCATTTTTCTGGATTATTTATTGAAATATATTGTTAAATGCCAAATATTTATTTTATTGTGTCCAAATACCTAGAACACAGGATAAAATCAAAGTAGTTAACATCCACTTTCAAATCCAAAGTGGTCTCCTACTGAATGTGAAAACAATATATTTCAATTTGAAATTCCTAGCATTCTGAATAATGATTACAAGTCACAATAAAGCTACCATGCAGCCAAGTAGCATTCATCACCAGGTCCAAAAAATATGCTAGAGAGGGTTTCCCTAGTTATTGAATTCACAGGTAGCATTACCTTAAACTGCTGAACTGTGACATGCTTTAAAATTAAAAATTGAATTTATAGATTTAGAAATATAGTTTACAAAGAGGTTTTACCAGATTCTCTACATTGTCCTTGAATGAATTTCCTTCAGCAGCCGTGGTGGAATCCACTACCAGAATTGATTGGCAGTTCTTTTTTAGAAGCCCTAGTGTTCGATTAAGAAGATTTCCTGCCAAAATAGTGAAGGAAATACACATCACATTTTGCATTATAATCATAATAGAAAGAAGGAAAAAATCAATTGGTTACTAAATGTTACAAGGAACAAAGCAAGCTTTAAATACCAACTGTATTGGCAAGATGCGCATTGACAATATTGATGAAGCGTTCCTCTGAATAATCTCCATCACTGCCAAATTCCACCTCTCTGAGGAAGAAGTATCTAACTGCATCTGTCCCAAACTTATCAACCAAATCATTTGGTTCAAGTGTATTCCCTAGTGACTTGCCCATCTTCATGCCATCCTAACATTTCAAAATAAAAAGCATTGCTGCATGAAATGAAATTAATATAAGAAACAGATTTATGAAACTTTACACTGTCTCAAATTGCCAAGCTTAGCTTTCAACCTTTTGCGAAGAACTACAGTTATTGTAAATTTATTCCAATTTGAATTGAATTGAATGTATTTTGGCTCAAGAATTAAACAAGAAAATAGTAAAAAGTTAAGACAAGAATGCAATGTTCTGGGCAGGTAGAGTCGTTAGATATGAAAAGAATCTAGGTAGCCTCTAACAACTCGCTTACTTGTTCACCAAGTTCGAAGAATAGTACATAAATATTACACAAGGTTTCCTCCATACATGGAGTTTCCTTCTTCAAAACAGCATGAACAACAAAATGACACAGTGGCTACATCCTACTCTGTGGATCTGTCACAAAACATACAAGAAAAACATGATAATGTAGTCCTTATATGAGTGATGGATTCTCGGTTCGTTATTCATATGTAAAACTAATTAAATTGATCACAATACCCATAGACGTTACCAGTTTGGTGCTGCCCCCACTTACACATTCTTAATTCGATGCCTATTGTAGAGACCAAATTAAGAATGTGCCATATGTATAGTGGCAAAATTATGAATATGTAAGCAATTTAACAATCAACATGGCAGAAGGGATCAAACCCGTCATGTTTGCATATATATAGGGACCAGTTTCATACATTTTTATGTATATAGAGTGATCAGATTAAGAATTCATGACACATATAGAGACTAAATTATATGTTTAACTAAAAATATATAACACTATAACTGAAACACATCCATAATTTACTGAAGACACAACTACTTCAAAAACAATAAAAATTCAGATCCATAACTACCGAAGGACACAAATACTGCACAGACACTAATAGTTCAAATCTGATGATTCTTCTCACAAAACCCTTCATAGGTCTATGAAGGCTCCCCAGGAAATGAATAGCCTTGTCCTCAAGGCCAAAACTGTACCATTGTAGTTACCTCAAGGCGAAATATTAGATAATAAATAAGTTCAACTACAAATACCTTTGTCAAGAATCCATGGCCAAATACCCTTTTAGGAAGGCTTAGTCCAGCAGACATTAGCATAGCTGGCCAATAAACAGCATGGAAGCGTAGAATATCCTACAGAGTGAAAAGGTATTAAAGATATATAGAAACTCAATGTTTTGGCTATTCATTCATCTCTTTCAATACTCATAAGAAATCCATTAATTAACATACATCAAAGGTTGCAAAACCATCGCAAGAATTCAGATGCTTCAGTAGAAACTAAAAAGTTTAACAAAAAAATTGACATGTTCTATTTTTTGGCAAAAATATTAAAACATATAAAGCAAACAAATGCTTAAATCAAAAGTTCCCATTTTTATGACGCAGCGATAAACTATGCAAAAAAGGTAGCATCTCATCAAAAGACAACTCAATGCAAGTTGGAACAAATTGTGCAGCCTCCCACACACAAACAAATAAGAGAATGATGCATAGATGGAAGCATGTGGTACAAAATGTACCCAATAAGTACATAAATTGCCTTCAATAAATCAAGTTTACTAAAAAAATAGGAAAGAACACAGATGACATACCTTACCAATCAAGTGCAGTGAAGCTGGCCAACCTGAAGAAACAGATTTTAGTAAATCAGGTTGCTCTTGATCATCAGATAGTGCAGATATATATCTGCAAATATGAAAGAGGGAAAACAAAACATATTCAACAAAAGTTTAGAAAGGTAACTAGCAACTGTATTAATTAAAGAATATTTGGCAGAATAGCAGAAATCCAAACTTTTCTTTATCTTTTTTACCAAACAAATGGTTGTGAACTTCCAGAAATTTCGGCAATGCATTTCCAGCAATAAACAAACTAAAATTATTGATTATAATAGACAGAAACAACAAAAATATAGAATGCAGCCAGGGGAAATTAGAGAAGCATGCACAAACTATAAATATATATTTCTTACCCTAGTAAAGCATCAAACCAAACATATATAGTCTGGCTCTTGTCATCAGGAACAGGAATGCCCCAATCAACTGATGCTCGGGAAATGGAAAAGTCCCTCAAGCCACTTTTTATCCAACTTTGAACCTTGGAAATTTGTAGAGGAAATTAATTGTTAAGCACAGTACCATAAAATAAAATCAAGTTCAGATTCTCCAAAAAGGAATAAGTTGCAGTTCATTAGATACCTACGTCTCATACATAGATGAATCTGGTATAAAGCATTATTACACTATTTATGGGCCACCATGTACGGCAGGATAAAGGATGGGGTGGTATTGTATCAACAAACCAGATCAAACGGCTTGGTATTTACATTTTTTTAACAGTATGTCATCAAATTCATATCCAATTAATATAGAAAAATATCTGGATCAGAGTTTATGTTGAATAACTTTTACTGTAACCAAGTCCTCAAAAGTTAGGGATGACAATATTAAGGTCCGAGTAGAATCTTAGAGTATCCATGCCCATATTCCACGTGAGAAAAAGAACTGTTCCTGGACATTTGCAAACTTTTGTGGGTAATAACATGACCTTAAAAACATATAACATATAAAGTCATGTTAAAATGTTGTCGGATACAGAAATATAATTTTTTAATGCCTTTGAAATATTACGATTCTAATTGGTTAGGGCCAACATCATGGTAGGACTCTCGAGTGGTAATAGGCTGGGCATGTTATCAACTCAAGCTCCAATACTAGAGAAATCTAAAATAAGTTCAAGTATACCATAACTGATCCATTCTATAATTGTGAATCTTAAGATCATATAAGTCCGTTCTGAATCTTCTCAACTGAATGTATCAGGTATGTTCTGAAAATAAAATTGAAGACAGCACAAAGTGCACCATACTTAAAAGGTAACAGACAGAAATACAAGAGAAAAACAAACTCCCCATTGCCATACCTCATTCAAACGGAATGATGGTTGCACAAAATTAGGATTTTTGTTTAGTGTTTCCTCCAATGCCTTCTGATATTTTGACAATGCAAAGAAGTAATTGTCCTCTTTCCTTGAAACACAAGGCTTTAGGTGCACTGGACAACAATCATTATCAAGCAGTTCTTTCTCATCCTGCACCAGATAGCAATGCATTCTTAAAGTAAAGTCATGAAACTAAAACGGTAAATCTTTGGAAGGCAACAAGCTCAATCAAAATTTTCCATCATCAGAGAAAGCTATCTATTTTCCCATTTATTAAAAATTGTTAACAAAACGATTGCCAGCCGTTGCACATGACTTACACAGACCCTTCAACAAAAAGAACCAACAGAAACTAGACATGAAACGTTGCTAGCCAGAACTACAACTTACAAGTTCAAACTATCACCTTATATTCCTCACAGTTAACACAATAAAGTCCGTCATAATCAGCTCGATAGATGTCACCATTGTCAAGCACTCTTGAGTAGAATTCCTTCACAATTGCTTCATGCTTGCTATCAGTTGTTCTGATGAACTTATCATAAGAAATATCTAACTGCAATCAACCAATAATAAAAATAATATCAAGAAAATTGTAAAATATTTATGAATATTCAAAAATACACCTAAAAAAAGATGACAAAATTCCAGGAAAAAATAAGAATCAAGTTACATCTTTCCAAAGCGCCTTGTAAGATTGAGATATGAGATTGCAATGGTCAGGAGGAGTTGAACCCTGAGCCATTGCAGCAGTTGCAATTTTCTCCCCGTGCTCATCCGTGCCAGTAATAAATATAACTTTTTTTCCCAATAACCGCTGTAAAATTACGCAAACCCCTTACATTATGTAATAGGAGACAATAAACAGTTAAAACACCAACTTGCTTTAAACTCATCAAAAAGATATCTCTAATCCTACGCCAGGTTATCCCAATTTCCAAACTCAACCCATTTCTGGAATTGAGCCAAAGTTACTTAAGTTAAACTAAAATCGAAGAGGGTGAGGAAATTCACCTGGAAGCGAGCAATGGCATCAGCAGCGATGGTGGTGTAAGCGCTACCCATGTGAGGAGGGGCATTGACGTAGTAGAGAGGAGTGGTGAGGACAAAGGGTTCGGCATTTGAGGGAGTGATATCTGTGGTGGCGTAGGTGCAGAACAAAGCTCCTCGAGAGGGATTTTGACCAAAACGGAAATGGGGATTCAGCTTCAGAGGAGAAGCTCTGAAACGGAGGGAAGAGAGGGGAGGGTTAAGGAGAGAGAGGGTATTTTGAATGGAGCAGTTTATTCTCACTGCCATGACTTCAGATTCTGAGGTTTCACTGTTTTGGTGGTTCGTTCACAGGGGTTCTTATGCCATGTCCATCCTTTCCAACGGATAGCATTAACATCGGTGTTGAATATAACCCCTAAATTTTCAGCTATCCACTGTCATCCAGAGTTTCCAAAAACAAAGTGCCACACAGAAAAGAATGTAAGAAAATAAAATCCATCTTACTGAAAACAAATCATCCATTAATTGATAGAAAGAAAAAAAATTGTATATTATTAATTGCATAGTAACTAAACTTTGACATCCTCACTTTTACATTAATTTTTTTATCTTTAATTGTTAATTTTTTTATTATTTGATATTTTTATAATATTATTTTTTTTTATGTTATTTTTTTATGATATTTTATTACTTAGTTACTTATAAAATTAAATTTTGAAAAATATATTTTAATTTTATTTTATAAAATATTATCCTTTAAAAAGAATATCTTAAGAAAAATTATCAACAATAAAATATTTATATTAAATTATAATATAGATATTTTTATTATTAAATATTATTCGTATTTTAGTATGTAAAATTTAAATTAATATTACTTAATAAATAATTACATTAATCACATCTATATATTAAAATTGTATTTAATAGTTAATTTCAAAGATTTATATATTTAATAGTTAATTTCAAATATTTATATATATAATAGAGAAAACATTATCCCTGGTATTATAAATTCTATTTTTTATTTTTTATTTTTTAAATCATTTTTTATTGTCATTAGATTATTAAATTTAAAATTTTCAAAACTAATATCTTAAACTCCAATTATATCTATCTAATAGTTTAATTCGAACAATAATAATGATAAATATATTTAAAAATATATATCAAAATGAACAATTAAATTTATTATTTAAATATATCAAATCACAAAAATTATGAATTATTTTTAATATTAAAATTTTTTATATACTAAAACAATAATTTACTCTAATCTCCTGCACAGCTTAATGATATTTGAAATTATTTTGTCAATCAATAGTCATTATAAAAATAATAGAATATCTTACGTCAATTTCTTTTAAATAATAAATTGAAAATATATACTTTGATCCACGTTACATTCTTAATTTTTTTTAAGTAAATTGATTTTTGAAATAAATCAATAAATAATTTTTTAAATGTATGTCCTTATCATATTTTAACTATCATTAAAAAATTAATAGTTTTTCAACATATTTATTATGTTAAATAATGATTTATATTTAAAATATTACTTTTTTATATGTATAAATTACTTTTTCTTATGGTTTATAATTACTTAATTATTTAATAAAATTAAATTTAAAAAATATATTTTACATTTATGTTTTAAAATAATATTATTTAAAAAGTAATATATGTTTATTGATAATAAAATATAAAAACAACTCTAATGAAATAATATTTTCATAAAAATTTCATCAATAGAAAAAATAATATATTAATCAATTAATATACGTTAGACCATCACTCAATAGATACATCTTACAATATATATTAGAAGCTTGATTATACACTGTTTAGACAAGTTTAATCATATACATCAGACACTAATTAGACATGTATTTTGTGCATTAAACATAAAACAAGTTATTTCATACACTAATTAAACGAAGTATAGGAATAAGCATGTGGTGAATTTATTCATCCACTGAGTAAGCAAATTTTGCAACACACATTATTGGTGTTTGTTTGTCCATACACTAATTAAACATGTCTAACAATTATACACATATTGTTCGAGTCTATCTATACACATTAAATAACTGTATTTATTATTTGATTATACGTATCTTGTAATACATTAAACAAGTTTATTGCATAAACGTAACAATATATATATTAGATGAGTGTGTCCATATACTGATTAGACGAGTTTAACATTATATATTAGACGAATCAAACCTTAAATATTAGACAAATCAATCCATATAATGATTATACGAATTTAACAAATTACATTAAATCAATATGTCCATACACTTATTTGTATTCATAAGAAAAATAATCAACATATATTTTACTTAATTTATTATTTGTATTTTGAGAGAGTTTACCTTTTATTTTTTTATATGTTATATCTTTTATATTTTTGTAATATTTATTTCTTTACATTTATATATATTAACCTTTTAAACTTATGAATAAATTTTCATGTTAATTATATTTAAAATTTAATTATAAACTTAAAAATATTATTATTATTTTTTTCTTCAACCTCTAAATATTATATAACATGTATTTAAATATTCTTGATATAATATATTTACCAATATAAAAAAACACAAAAAAACATCTCGCGTATATGTATTGAATTAAAACTATCTATATGTAAAACAACATTTATACGAAGAAGGTATAATAAACAGTGTTGTGAGTCGGAGAATAAGAGGAAAAAGAAGGGGAGCAGGGCTGCGGAAACCAAGTTAAACCCTACTCTGAAGTGAAAAGAAGCGGCGAAGGGTTTGAGCAATGAACAACTTGAAACTCTTCTGGGAAGTTCCTTTGGGACTTCGTCTTCAATCCAACGACGAAACCATTCGGTTCTCCACCATCGACATCGAGCGCAACCGCATCTTCTTCCTCTCTTCTCACAATCTCATTTACACTTCCCATCTCTCCTCTTTCCATGTCCGTCTTCAACACCATTCACCACTTTCATTTGCTCACTCATTCATTTTCCTTCATTCTAATCAATCTGATTCTTGTTGTGTTCTGTTCTGTGCAGGAAACCGGTGTTTGGAGCCGTAACGCTTCGCTACCGGCAGACGCCGTTACCGTCGACCTCGAGCCGGGAGATTCCGTTACCTCCTTCGACTATCTCATGGAGAATGAAGCGCTTCTCATCGGAACTTCCAACGGCCTTCTCATGGTTCACAACGTGGACGACGGCTCTCGCGCAACGCAAGTCGTTGGCCAGCTAGATGGCGGCGTCAATGCTGTGTCTCTCAGTCCTGACGGAGAACTAATTGCCGTCACCACCGGTTTTGCGCAGCTTTTGGTGATGACTCACGATTGGGACGTGTTGTATGAAGCGCCGCTTCACGATGATGTTCCTGGCGACTGTCACGTAAGTAAGGACACTAAAACCCTAATTTAATTTCAACGCCTTCTATCACTATTTTGATTCTATTTGTATTGTTTGGAAGATGTTCAATTTTTGGATGTAAGGCTGGAAAGAAGAAAGATATATATAGAGAAAGTTATAGTTGTAGCGAGTTGTGTTGTGAAAAAGGGAGAAAAACGAGGTGAAATTGAGATGAGAGAGAGAATGAATTTATACTGGTATCATGATTTGTGAATTTTATTGTTTGATTAAGTTGTGTTTCTATGTGACGTTTAGTTTAGGATGGTGAACATTCTGTGCTTTCAGGTGAAGGGAACTTTCTTCCTGTGTCTTGGCGAGGAGATGGGAAATACTTTGCTACCATGAGTGATGTGTCCGATTCTGGTTCTATGCTTAAAAAAATTAAGGTTTGGGATCGAGATTCGGGGGATTTGCTTGCTTTTTCGGAACCAAGAAATTTTGCCGGGGCAGTTTTGGAGTGGATGCCCAGCGGTGCTAAAGTTGCAGCTGTTTGTGATGGGAAAGATGAAAGTGAATGTTCCTCTATTGTTTTCTTTGAGAGGAACGGATTGGAGAGATGCAGGTTTAGTGTGGACGCAAAAGTAAAATTTCTGAAATGGAATTGCAGTTCTGATCTTCTTGCCGGTGTTGTTGAATGCAAAACTTATGATGCTGTAAGGATATGGTGTTTTAGTAATAACCACTGGTACCTGAAGCATGAAATTAGATTCTTGAAGCGAGATGAAGTCAGATTCATGTGGAATCCGACAAAGCCTCTGCAGTTAATTTGCTGGACTCTTGGTGGTCAGGTCACGGTTTTTAACTTTGTTTGGATTACGGCTGTTATGGATAATTCCGTTGCACTAGTCGTTGATGGCTCCAACATTCATGTAACCCCACTCTCCTTGTCCTTGATGCCACCTCCTATGTTTTTATTTAGCCTGAAATTTTCTTCTCATGTCCGGGGTATGGCAGTATACTGTAAAAACTCTAAGAACCAGTTAGCAGCATTTCTTTCAGATGGTAGCTTGTGTGTTGTGGAGCTTCCATTAATTGAAACCTGGGAAGAACTAGAGGGGAAAGAGTTCAATGTTGAAGCCTCTCATACAGAATTGGTGCTTGGATCCCTTTTACATCTTGAATGGTTGGATTCCCATAAGCTATTAACCGTTTCACATTATGGTTTCAGTCACAGTAGTGACTCATTTCAAACATCAGCTGTTGGTGGACTTCAAGGCTTCTATTTGCACGAAGTGGAACTTGAATGTTTTGAAGATGTTATTCCAGGATTGCTAACGTGTTCGGGATGGCACACAACAGTTTCAGAAGGACAAACCCTTGAAGAGCTGGTTATTGGCATTGCTTCATGTCCTGCTAATAATCAAACTGCATACTTTCAACTTTCTAGGGGGGAAATCCAAGAATATGTTTCTAAATCTGGGATTAGTAGAGGATCTTTAGTTCAAGAACAACAAGGTTTTTCGGCAGCTTGCCCTTGGATGAGTTTAGTGCTAGTTGGCAGTCCTGGCCCATCAAAACAATTGCTTTTTGGATTGGATGAGCTTGGCAGACTGCATGTTAATGGGGGTATAGTTTGCAACAACTGCAGCAGCTTCTCATTTTACTCAAATTTGGCCGACCAAGTTATCACACATTTAATTCTTGTAACTAAACATGATTTGCTTTTTATTGTTGACATTGCTGACATATTTAATGGAGAATTAGATATAAAATACAGTAACTTTGTTCGGATTAGCAATAGAAAAAAAGAGGAAAACGAAAGTTACATAAATATATGGGAGAGAGGTGCTAAAATTATTGGAGTTTTACATGGGGATGAAGCTGCCATTATACTGCAAACTACCCGGGGAAACCTAGAATGTATATACCCAAGAAAGTTGGTTTTGGTTTCCATTATCAATGCATTAGTTCAAAAGCGCTTTAAAGATGCACTACTTATGGTTAGAAGGCATAGAATAGATTTCAACGTAATTGTTGATTACTGTGGGTGGCAAGCATTTTCCCAGTCAGCTTCTGAAATTGTCAGGCAGGTCAACAATCTGGGTTACATAACCGAGTTTGTTTGTTCTGTAAAGAATGAAAATATTATGGAGAAACTATACAAAAATTATGTTTCTGTCCCTTGTCCTAAGGTTCTTAATGATACGTTAGTTGGGTCCCCCTCAAATTGTCCTGCCGGTAACAAGGTTTCTTCTGTTCTGATGGCTGTAAGAAAAGCTCTTGAGGATCACATAACAGAAAGTCCAGCAAGGGAGCTTTGCATTTTGACCACTCTAGCTCGTAGTGATCCTCCATTACTTGAAGATGCTTTAAAGAGAATAAAAGTGATCCGTGACAAGGAATTGGCTCATGCTGATGACCAGGGAAGAATGTCTTACCCTTCTGCTGAGGAAGCTTTGAAACATCTTTTGTGGTTAGCTGACTCTGATGCTGTCTACGAAGCTGCTTTGGGTCTTTATGATTTAAATCTTGCAGCTATTGTGGCATTAAATGCTCAGAAAGATCCAAAAGAGTTTCTTCCATTCTTACAGGAATTGGAGCGTTTACCTACTCAATTAATGCAATATAATATTGACCTTAAGCTGAAAAGGTTTGAAAAAGCTCTCAGGCACCTTGTTTCTGCTGGTGATTGTTATTATGATGATTGTATGGCACTTGTGAAAGAAAATCCTCAACTCTTTCCATTGGCGCTTCAACTTTTCACTGGCCACACTGAGAAGATGCAATTCCTTGAGGCATGGGGGGATCATCTTAGTGATGAAAAATGCTTTGAAGATGCCGCAACAATTTACTTATCCTGTTTCAATCTGGATAAGGCTATGAAATCTTATCGAGCTATCAATAACTGGAGCGGGGTGCTTACAGTTGCTGGGTTACTTAATATGGGAAAGGATCAGATGCTGTCTATTGCCAATGAGCTCTGTGAAGAACTTCAAGCACTTGGTAAACCTGGGGAGGCCGCCAAAATAGCCCTGGAGTACTGTGGAGATGTTAACACTGGTGTTAATTTGTTGATTACTGCAAGGGACTGGGAGGAGGCTTTGAGGGTTGTTTTTATGCACAGAAGAGAGGACTTAATTGAGACAGTTAAGAATGCATCTTTGGAATGTGCAAGCACGGTTACTGGTGAATATGAGGAAGGCATAGAGAAAGTGGGGAAGTACTTGGCACGATACCTGGCTGTTCGACAGAGAAGATTACTTCTTGCAGCAAAGCTCCAGTCAGAGGAACGTGCAGCGAGTGATCTTGATGATGATGCTGCTTCAGAAGCCAGCAGTAATTTTAGTGGAATGAGTGCATACACCACAGGGTATGTACTTCCTTGGTTCCACATATCTCTAATTTGCCAGTTTTAGAATGTACTATCTTATCCTTTTAACATGTTAAAACAAACATAGCCAATCAGCCATGATACTCAACTGGTCTTCCTTGCATTAAATGAATATACTGTTTACAAAGCTGCTACAAAATCTGGCAGTGTGCTATTATGGTTTTTACAACTGTAGTCTCTACTTCATAATATTTGTGATAACGATTTATTTTGTCTTCATGTAGAATGACATGTAATTGAAACTCATTGTTGTTTGCGAGTGAAGTCTGACACTTCTTTTCCCACCGCCTCTCGGGGGTTACAGAATCATTTTCACATTCAAGCATATTTTTTTATCCATCTTACCGCATTTATAACTCTCTTTGTAATGTTACATTTTATTTTATCTGGACAACAATTGTGTCCATGATTGAGTTACTCTTCATACGTTTTCTTAAAAGTGAATTGTAAAAAATACCTAATCCTTTCTATCTCATTAAATAAATGACAAGATTGAACCATACTATTCTTTTCACACAGAAAATAGAAAAGGTTGTACTTTTGGTATGTGAAGTTTCATTTTGTGTGCCTCATTTCATCAACAGGACCAGGAAAAGCTCTGCTGCTTCATTTAGTTCAACTGCTACTAGCAAGGCAAGAGACGCTAGGCGTCAGAAGAAGAGAGGAAAAATCCGTCCTGGGAGGTATCTTGATACGATAATTTATTGTTTCCTCCTGTCACTCATCCTCTGCTATTTTTTTTGTTAATCACGAGTCGCTACTTGTGAAGTAATAGTTTTTTATTCCTTGTTGTAGTCCTGATGAAGAGATGGCCTTGGTGGAGCATTTGAAAAGCATGTCGCTAACAGTGGAAGCTAGACGTGAGCTGAAATCTTTGTTGGTTGCCCTCATGATGTTTGGCGAGGGCGAAACATGTAGGAAGCTACAGATAATGGGGGAAAACTTTCAATTATCTCACATGGCAGCAGTCAGATTAGCTGAAGATACAATATCTACTGATACCATAAATGAGCACGCACATACGTTGGAGCAATATGTCCAAAAAGTAAAGAGTGAACTTCGGAATTCAGAGGCTTTCTCGTGGCGGCTTGAAGTATTTTTGCCCTACGATACGAGTGAACATAGCTAATTAACATGTTTAAGTTGTATCTACATGCAATTTGATGTTGTTGGCTGTACTTGCACTAACAGCGAAATCGATTAGTTTAACAGGAGAGTGGATATGACTTTAGAAATAGTATAAAGGAAATATTTAATGCTGTGACCAAATCTTGTCCTCAGACACGAATAAAAATTGAGTGACAGTTCATCCTTCGTTTAAAAATCAAACTTATCATCAAAAGAATTTGAACGATACATTATTTTAATTATTGGAGAGGAGGAAAGCTTGTTCGTGCGTAGAATTCCTACGAATGAAAGAATTAGAATGAGATAATCCGTTCCTTTATCTATTATTTTATCGCACGTGACAATTGTTTCAATACACGTCTCTTGTAGTCTTTCAAGAAATGAAAGATTATCATAACAATGTTAGCGTACTCTATAATATATCACCAATAGAAACTGTTGGGAAAATAGTTATTTCAAAACAAGCACTAACTAAAGCAGATGTTCCGCCCCCTAATGATCAAGTTGGTCTAATAGTATCAATTTCTCGAAATTTGTTGCTACACGTTTCTTTATAATGGGTTTCAAATTAGTTGTGAAATTTTGCTCTTAAAGACTCCACTGAGAGATGTGTATATTTTATTACTATACAAAATATATATATGTATATATATATAGAGAGAGAGAGAGAGAATGATAAGATGAGAGTGACTACATAAAAATGTGATATAAGCACTGAAAAATTAATGTACAAAACAATGAGGGCCCAACCGGGTTCGAACCGGTTACCTCTTGATCTGCAGTCAAATGCTCTACCACTGAGCTATGGACCCGTTTGTTAAAAGATACTTGTCTATATTTAGAAGAAAAAGCATGTGGAACAATAGTATTCCGGTCTTTCCGCCGGGAACAATTCCTTGGAAATTATTTTAAATGTATTAACCACTTGACATGGGATTTGAACAAATTGTATGATATTTTTTTAACATAAAATATAGTAAATTTAAGTTTATTTTCATGCACTTTGAATAGATTTTTTTTATGACTAAATAATTATATTGATTTATAAAAATAACCTTAAGAATAGTTACTGAAAATGTCATGCCACTCATTAACAGCTGGCGTCTGGTATGAACCAACCAGCGGAATATGTAGTGACAGTAAAGTGTTTTTAAAATAGTGAACGAATAACAATCCATCTATCAATTAGGCTTCTTCACCCCTTTTTTTTCTTCCCACTATCTCAATTTTTTTAAAATCCCTAAATTACCCTTTGATCTTGATTAGGCTAAAAACCATATTTCACACACCCTATTTATTTAAGCCGCAGTCACAGCATCCTGCACTTCCCAACTCTTTCCTTTATTTAAAGGTGACATTTAATCAACATCAAATATTAAAATCCAATAAATAACATAAATTTTACATTTAATTACGATAATACTAATAAAATTAGATTTCAAAATCGGATGACCCTTAATTAAAATTGAATTTTAAAATTTTTAAAATTCAATAAATAATATAAATTTTACACTTCACCAAATTTCAAAATTTAATAAACACTATCAAAATTGAATTTCAAAATTCAATAACACTAAACTAAAATCAAATTTTAAAATTTAGTGAACAATAAATTTTATATTTAACAAAATTTCAAAATTTGATAAATACCAACAAAATTAAATTTCAAAATACTCAACCAGCATCACAACAGCACGGATGTAAAAATCCGATGATCAGGATAATGCTTCTTCCTGCTATGCTTCTTTATTTTATTAAGAAAGGAAATCGTGATGATGAAAGTCACTATGTATAATATCCACATTAATATAAACACTTCAAATAATACTTTTATAATAATGGTTTTAAAAACTGTAAATGACTATTTCTTACAACCGAAAAAATTATATAGATAAGGATACAGCTATTTAATTAGAAAATAACACAAAAATACATATTCTGTTTATACTAATTTATAGTTTAATAATATTTAATATTTATTTTCAAATATGTAATTAAACATATCTAATTAAATATAAATTTTCCTAAAAACAAAGTTAGCATTTCTAGGGAACAAACGTGGTTTCTTTAGAATCAATTAGAAATCGGCTAAGGTCTTGACTTGGTGTTACACTTTTTTTTTATCAGAAACCTAAAATATAATAAACTAGCTAATTAGAAATAAACTATATTTTGAAATATTTATAAATTAATTCAAAATTCAAATGTTATCGATGAAGCCTGAAATATTATCATATTTGAAAACATTTGATTATGAAATTTTGTATAAAAATGTTATTACTGGTTCCGATATTTTATTTCATTCTTTTATTTATTTAATGTTTTCCTTCAATAATTTCAAGTAAAAAACTTGCTTACTTTTTTTTATCAAAGCAGAATTTGAATATAAAAGCACCAACCATGAACTAATTAATATAGAAACAGTTATGAGGTGGAAAATTAATTTCACTTTTGTCTAAAATATAATTACATATGAATAGATTATTTATTACTACATCCCTAAAAAAAATTAACCGAATTTCTTGTCGATTCTTATCACATCTCTCGAATTTTTTTTATCAAGTTAGCTCTCCCTGATTGTATTATCGATTTATTATTATGAAGAGGAAAAAATAAAAAATAGAAAAATTGAAAGTGCAGAAAGAAAACTGTGTGGTGCAAAAGAAACATCCTCAAATATAATAAAATAAAAACCAAACCCAACAAGAATGTGTATGCATTTGGATTTTTGACCTTAAGTTTTAACCTTAATAGGTAGTGGGTGAGAGATCCTAACCTTTTAATATTATATAATATATCTGACGGTTGAGGATACGTGGTTCACCAAAGACCATCTCCTTCCTCCAGATGTTGTCTTATTAAGATTGACTTACATTTAATATCAGATAAAAAAATTTAAATTATACCAATAATATAATTATCTAAAACTAGGAAATAAAAATAAAAATTATTTAATTAAAAAATATATGAAATGATATGAGGTAAGAACATGTTATCATTGATGAAAACAAGTTCAATAATAATAGTAAAATTGAATTTTAATTTATTTTAATATTTTTTTTATAAATTTACAAGTCAGGGAAACTGCAGCAAGCTATAATTTTTACACAAACTAAAATAAATAAGAAAAATGTAATCTTATTTGGAGAAGTACTTAAATAAAATTATTAAGAAAAACACTCATGTTGGAGATTGTAGGACAATCATGAAGTGGTCCAAACAAAAGCTACATAATTTAGGTCTGACCGTGGAATTTGATTTGAATAACGTTGTTTCTACTGTACTAGATTTTTACCTCTCTTAATAATATTATTCAATATTTTTCTATTTTTGTATTTTTTATTATAAAAAGAGGTTATAATAAGTAGGCACCGCAGAAATAATATAAATAAAGAATAAAGAAGGAAGGAGTCACATGTGGCACAGCGTTAAAGAGGATCAAGTTTCTCGTTTAAAATGTCTGTATCTTTTGTCTGTTTCTCTCGCTTTCTCCTTTTCTGACAACCTTTGTGGACTTCTCTTTCTCATTCTCTCTCTTCATCAAATCAACAACACCATCATAATTCAGAGCACAATCATCGTCACAGACAGACAAAGAAGACAGAAGAGAAAGAGAAAGAGATGGTGAACGTGGTGGAATTGCAGAAACAGCTGCAGAGGTGGCAGCAGAGTGGCAACAATGTCAATGTCGACGCCAACGGAGAACTCATGTATGTCAAAGTCATGACTGATGAACAGTTGGAAACTCTGAGGAAACAGATTGCTGTTTATGCCACCATTTGTGACCAACTTATTGAGATGCACAGAACACTCTCAGCTCAGCAGGATCTTGCAGGTTCATCTTTTTTTTTTCTTTCTTACTTTCTGTTATAATTATGAACTATACCAGATTTTCTTCTAACATAACCAAATTCTCATGGTATCTTGTTTCTTATTGGCTGTTTTGACTGATAACCTTTTCATCTTCTCTTTACCATTTTTCTCAGTTTGTTTTTTCATCTGAATCGTGTTTCATGGGATTCCAGTTATCAACGTACCATTACTGCTACTGTTGTTTTTATTGTTAATATTATTTTTCTGGTATTTCCACTTTGTACTATTTAAGCCAGCCTGTTTCAACAAACTAGAAAATGACAGGAAAAAACATCAGCCACACCTTTTCCCCCCATACACAGGGCACATTGGATTTCAAATTTGTAATCATAAGCAAGAACCATACCTTTCGTGCTTTAATTGGTATTTCTATAAATGTTTGAACAGTATGTTATGATTAAGAACAGTATGTTATGTTTAATACTACTGATTCATTTTCTTGCATTTTCAGTTCATTCCAGTAATATTATCTTATCCTGTCACACTTAAAGTGACAGATATTTGCAATAGAGGAGTTTTCTGAATATCAAATATAAAACCTGGTTGATTATTGATCCAGCGTTATCTGCAGAAAATTGATGTTTTGATCTGTTTTCTTCATCAGGGGTTAGATTGGGAAACCTGTACTGTGATCCATTGTTGACATCTGGTGGACACAAAATAACATCAAGACAAAGGTGGACACCTACACCTGTGCAGCTTCAGATTCTTGAACGTATATTTGATCAGGGAAATGGAACTCCAAGCAAGGAAAAAATCAAAGAGATAACTGCTGAGCTGGGCCAGCATGGTCAAATTTCTGAAACAAATGTGTACAACTGGTTTCAGAATAGGCGTGCTCGATCCAAAAGAAAACTGCAAAATGTGGCTCCTGGCAACACTGAATCAGAAGTGGACACTGAGGTTGATTCTAAGGATAAGAAGACAAAACCTGAGGAGTTTCTGTCTCAACATAACATAACAACTTCTGGAGGATCCGAAAAGCTGTGCTTTCAGAACCCTCAGGTGTACTCTGATTTGCAGTACTTGAACACTGATTCCAACAAGCCGTATTCCATGTTCCCATCAGATGGCAGTTTGAAATCCACAAGAAATTTGACTCATGTGTCTGTTTTTAACCAGGTGCTGTCAAATTCAAGTATGTAACGTCTTGGGCTTTTTTGATTCTTCATCAGCAATCTTTACTGAACCAATCAATGAAAATAAAATGAATCAACATTTTTTAACTAAAAATTTGAAAAGGGGTTATATATTTCTACTGTAGCAGATGATCCTCAAGGTTGCTCCTGTTATTTTCTGTGTTTCTTTTGCAGGGAGTGAGTATGCAGGTGGAAAAATGGAAGTTGGTGGAACAGTGAGCTACAATTTGTTCCACCAAACAGGAGATTGCAATCTGGGGTCTGATTTTTAGTGTGATCTGCAAAGAATTGTGAGTGTGTTGTTTGGGGTTGTGTTCATGAGTTCATCACAAACTGGAACTCAGTGTAGTAATATTTACTAATCTTTGTAACATTATTACTGAAAACCTGTCCACAGAATAGCATAAAAATTTTACTACTTCATATTGTGTAGTTGGCTTCTTGGTAGCTACTTCACCCTTTTCTACTGTCACATCTTCTACCTTGTTGTATAATGCATAATCATTGTCATGATTGTATACCATTAAGTTCTTTTAATTTACTACTTGTTCTTTCACTTTATTTTTCTCTAAATTCTTCTGAAAGTGCTTCAATTACTTTGTAGGTGTGGATTAAATTAATGGACAAAGTTCTTATAATGTTTGTCTTATTTTCTGTGGTTCAAAATGAAAAACTGATCTCTTGATCACTCTAACCAACAAAATTGATGGTAACTTTAGTTTTGCACAATGTTTGCTGTTGGTGAAAAGAATTATTAGAACAAATCAAATCACCATTTTTTTTAAAAAAAGTTGATTGCACTTTATCTTCTTCCTAATTTTTTTTTTCTTACAAAAAAATATATTGAAGGTAGGATTATAGTAAATTTTTTTGTTAAATGTTTCATTTTTAATTATATACTTTTATATATCCTGCATAACAAAAAAAAAGTATCAATCATCTAAAAAAGACCGTTGCTACCCTTTTGTGATTGATAATTAAAGTAAATTTAACGCACACGCATACATATATATATATATATATATATATATATATATATATATATATATATATATATATATATATAGAGAGAGAGAGAGAGAGAGAGAGAGAGAGAGAGAGAGAGAATGAAGTGACATCAATATTAAGATTACGGAAAATAAAGTGCATTAATAAAAAAAATAAAGTGAAAAAGTGAAATGATTTCTATAAATAAAAAATTTATTTTTTATTTTAATATTATTTATTAATTATTCGCAGTTATTATAATTACAGTAAATAAAAAAAAATTAATGATCAATTATAATTTATAATCCATAATCAATTATTTATGCAAAACAACACTTCAAAACACTTGTTATTTTCATCTTTTCCTGCATGCCACAGACCATGTCTTATTATTTCTCAACCAAGTTGAAACTAGTGAGACTTTCTCTTCATATAACTGTTATTAATATTCGCCATATCCAAACACATGTTCTAATTTTAGAAACTTTCTATACTTTAAGAAATTAAGCAATAATATATATAACAAATGACTTTTATATTGTTATTATCATATTTAATAGTTTTTATATAATTTAAAAATCAAGACTTAAATAGTTTAAATATTTTTTTCATTTCTTAAAATATTTTTTAAAAACAAAATGGTGAAAAAAAAACTTCAAAATGGACTTAAAATCTAAAGATATACTTTAACCAATTTTAGAAACAAAAATACATTTATAAAAGTGTATCATTGTCATTTCCAAGATTAACTATATTATTAATTCATTTTAATTAAAGTAAGAATAACTTAAAATTAATAAAAATGAAGGCATAATTAAGAGGAAGAAGAGAGAAGAAAGCGAGGGAGGGGAGAATAGGGTGTGGGCGGGAGCATGAAAGAAGAAGTGTGGTGGCAAAACGTAACGGGATGATATGATAGGCGCAGAGAGAGAAAACGCAAAGACATTTGGTGTTGGATCCCTTTCCATGTCGCCCACCGCTTCCTTCTTCTTCTAACCATTTCCCTTCCGATCCCTCTTCCGCGCGTTAGGGCATTTTTCTCACTCAGCCATGGCAGCAGCACCCGCCAGAGCTCGTGCCGATTACGATTACCTCATCAAGCTCCTTCTTATTGGCGACAGCGGTTCGTTATTCCCCCTTTTTCCTTCGCTTTTTCTTTCCCAGATTCAACGTTGTGCTACAATTCTGTTGCCGTTTCCTCTCATATATCTATCACCTTCCTTTCTCAACTTTACGCCGTCGTTTCCCATCACTGAAAACCGCTTTTTAGAAGCGTGATTGCAAGTTTTCCTTCGGAATTGGAGTTAGTGTTTTGTGGATAGTTTCAAATAGCTGAGTATAGGACAAGGAGTGTTGCCTCTGCTCTGTACTTTAGTTTTGTTTTGCTCTTTATGTTTGTTTTTTAATGTCTTTAAATGACTGTAGGTGTGGGGAAGAGTTGTCTCCTTTTGAGATTTTCTGATGGTTCATTCACAACCAGTTTTATCACCACCATTGGGTTAGTATAATATCTGCTGACACCTCTTTTGTTTATCCCTTCTGAAACTTTGTTGTCTTGTTTCCGGATGCTTACATTTATCTATTTACTATTTTGTCTGTAATGCTTCTGTTTCTTCTTTATGGTTTTTGGAAGCATTGCAAGTCGGGACCTGATGTCTGGAGCGCATTTAAAAATTAGTGCTTAGTGAATGTCATTTTTAATATGGACAATTTTTCGTTGTTGGGGTAGCTAATTGTCTGTATGTTTAGTCTCTTGTGTACACAAATATTTGCACACAACCAAACCTGTATCCTTTTGTTTTTGAAAATAAAATTTTGTTATAATAATCCGTGGCAGCATCGATTTTAAGATAAGAACCATTGAACTGGATGGCAAACGGATTAAGTTACAAATCTGGGATACTGCTGGTCAGGAGCGATTTAGAACTATTACCACAGGTATGGATTTTGTCTTGTGTAACCTTGCTGTGAATTCATAATTGGCAGCTGTCTTCTTGGTAGGTAATTATATCATGTGTTTACATGCATTATTGTACAAGTTAGTTGAAGTAATTTCATCTTGATAAAAATGTAAATTTGAAGGAAAATAATTTTTATAAGTGTTAACGGTAACTCTGTTAAGTTTTGTGAAGTTATTATTCATACAAAATAATTTTTTTGGGTGGAAGTTATACGTTTTGAAGGAATAGTGATTTAATTCATGGACTCGTAAATCTAAAGTGCACACTGGCTTGTATTATACTTTCATTGAGGGACACAATGCTTTAATCTGTCAGGTTCATTTTTTACTTGATTTTAAACACTCTGGATAAATCAATTTTTACTTCATGCTCCATATCTTTGATGAAAGGAAGACTTGTCTTACAATGTCACATGCTGTTGCAGCTTATTACCGAGGAGCCATGGGTATCTTGCTGGTTTATGATGTTACTGATGAAGCATCTTTCAATAGTAATTTCCTTTCCCTGACCTGATATTTTGGAAGTTAAAAGATATTTCAATGAATGTCATTCTTTTGATATATTTACGCACTACTGTAGACTCATTTCAGCTTTAGTTGACCCAATGAATTGTATTTTCTGTATATTTTCCCCATTTCGTATTTTCCCTATTTTTCTCCCATTTACATTTAGCAATTTTGATTTTCAATGTATCTTGTTTATTATTATCCAGATATTCGGAATTGGATTCGCAATATTGAACAACATGCTTCTGACAATGTAAACAAGATACTTGTTGGCAACAAGGCTGATATGGATGAAAGTAAAAGGGTATGTACATCGTGGTGGGGTACTTTTTTATTTACATTTTACATCCTTAGTTGGCCAGGGTTTGACATTAGTTGATTGAGTAGCTATTGCATTTTTTACTCCATGCTTCCCAAGCCGTATTTGTTTACTGATATGAGATTAAGTAGTCTCTTTATCTGCATTTCGATACAAACAAATTTTTTTCCTTTTTATTCTCTAGGCTGTACCTACCTCCAAAGGTCAAGCACTTGCTGATGAGTACGGTATCAAGTTCTTTGAAACTGTGAGTGACAATAACAATTTCATTACAGTTATGTGTAATTTCATTACATTTATATCAAAGAAAACATGCAGAGTGCAAAAACCAACATGAATGTGGAAGAGGTTTTCTTTTCAATAGCAAGAGATATCAAGCAAAGGCTTGCAGACACAGATTCAAGAGCTGAGGTAATTTATCAACTCTTTTCTCTATGTCCTTTGTTTTTCCTTTTCGTCAGAGATATGCAGGTGCTCTTTTTTTTCGAAAAACTAAATTTTTTCCAGTGTGTACCAACCAAGTACATGAAGAAAAATAATCGTTAGGAAGTATTTGGGATTTTCTTTATGCTAAGTTTCAAAATTAGTGAATAGTTGTGTGGCGTCTTATGAATTGCTGAGCATTCATACTCTCTTCTCTGTTGATTCAGCCTCAAACCATCAAGATTAACCAACCTGACCAGGCAGCCAGTGGTGGCGACCCTGCACAAAAGTCGGCTTGCTGCGGTTCATGAAAAGAATGGTATCTGCAGCAAGTGGTGCAGGTTTCTGCAATAGCACTCATCTGGGTGCTAAGGTTATTCTGATGTCATTATTAGTGGGAGCATGTATTTGACCCTCCGTATCTCCCAACTGCAGATGTCGTGTTTTAAAGTTAATATTTTAAATTCTTTGCTCATTGAGTTGGTGGAATTTATTGTGACTAGTTAATTTGCTTCATTTTTCTCTTTCATTTGTAGTCTGACTCTTAAAAAGGATATCTTGATTAGATGCGGATAGATTATCACAACAGCTTGATCATTTGCAAAATGTCGGTCCAAATGTTTTTGTTGTTGCTGGCTTAGGAATCTAGAGGCAAACCTAAGAATGTTTTTACTTGGAAGCAAAATGGAAACCCTTGCAGTTTCCATCCGCAATTTTAATGCCGTAGTGACTAAATGGTACAGGGGGTGTAGCATTGCTTGTATTGCATGATGATCTTGCAATATTTTCACCGCCGCGAAATGTTCTGGTTCGGAAGGTGGAGCCAAGTTTTTTGGAAAAACTTAAAATATTTATGCATGAAAAATTATTGTTAATTCCCCAATCTTGTAATTTTGTATTAGTTAATCTAATGGCTTGGTTAATACTTGTTTTTGTTAGAACGACTAAAAGAATAATTTTTTTCTCTCATTTAAACCACGACAAAAATAGCTGAGAGTACCTTGCAAGAATCACTTTCCAATGTGAGCTCTCTTTGATATAAAATGCATGGAAACATTCAGGTGATTTTTAGTTCCCAAAATCAATCGTGCAGTCCAAGATCAACTTTGCTTGTCAGAATGAATTTTCAGCCAGATACAGTTTTAAAACCTCTAGTAACAAATAAATTTTGGATACAAAGTGAGAATGTTGATCCATTTTTTTTTTCACCAGACAAAAATATTGGTTCATTTATTTAAACTTCTAGTAAAGTTGATATTTACAGTTAGTCATCCACAGTAAGACAAATCAATGTTGTCAAAAAGACGATCCGTAATGACATACTGATGGTGATAAATTGATGAAAACATTTGGTAATGATGATAGGGTCATCCTAATATTTTTTTTTGGTAACTCAGCAGTTTGTAAAAAAATACAAAACAAGTTAGCTCAGCCAATTGTGAAATAACTTTTAAAAAGAAAAAAAAAATCTCAAGTTTTCAGACTACAACCAATATACTCAAGGCCGTGCAACTTGTACACAAACGGAAGCAAGATGATGCTCCACCTGACACAGAAAATACGCAGGATGATTTGCTGCATCTCTCGAAAGACTATCTCAGCAGAGAGGTGCTGCCGAGAAAAAAACATGCAAATTTCAATTACAAAATACATGAAAATAAAAACATGCAAATTTCAATTACAAAATACATGAAAATAAAAACATGCAAATTTCAATTACAAAATACATGAAAAATATGAACATATAGTGAGACCAAGATTCACATCTCATGTTTTTCACTCAGTCATTGATATTAGGAGTTTTATACGCAAAGCCTCAGACATGTTCGCTACAACACTTCAGCCATGGCATTATTAGGTGAGACCCTCCTGATACTTTGGCTAACTTTAAATATGAATTATAAATTGTAAAGATGGTTGTGCATTAGTTGGGTCAAATTATACATCGTTTGCCACTCACAGATGATTGTATCCAGTTCACACTCACACGGTTGATTTTAAAACTATACATTTCCTTCACTACTATACTGACATTTCTGAAATAAATCGTAGATATAACACCGTGACCAGTATAAATAAAGCAAGCCACTGTTAAAATACATGGTAAATACCAGAAAATGCTTTTCATAGAGGTTCTGGGAACTCTAATCCACTGATGCTTTTTTTATAACTGTTCATGACACATGGTACTTGTAGGAGTTGGGAAAGACGGAGGGAACAATTAGTTAAGACAGTTATGATATTAATTAGTTAGTGAAAAAAAAGTTAACGAAGTGGAAGTTGTGTCATCTTCAATAGTTTGAGAATTCAGAAAGAATGAATCATTTCAGAAGCAGTCCTTGGAGAAGAGATCTCTCACCTTTGTTATATCAATTTGTTCAACATCTCACATTCATAACCCAATTAATAAAATTATATTATATAGTTGATGCTACACCTAAATAATCAGTTATCGATTAATTACAAATACAACTTCTTTCCCCTACTGATATGCATTTGTAACAGGTGTATGATTCACTAGAAAGCAGATGTAACTTAGGTAGCTGAGGAAGCTCAATGGAAAAGATCTAAGTAGTTCAGTTCTATGTTTCGAAGTGTATTTTACATTAATCTTGTTCTTCTGAAAGACAACTAAAAGAGGCATATATAAGTGACATGAGAGTTCCTGTATTTATTTGTATCAAACGCTTAAGTTGATGGTATTAAGATACCACAACAAATAACCAAAGATTGGTCATATGATCATGCACAAAACAGATTATACACATGACAATCGAAAAAACAGAATGTATGCAAAACAACATCTAAACCTCATAGAGAATGATGACAATCAAGATACAAATAAAACTCCAACTACTCTTACAAGAAACACCAGAACTACAGCATAACACGTTTTAAGGCAACTAATTGAAAGTCAATTATTAAAGCAATAGCCTACATAACTCATTAACCATCACCTAACAATCTAAAAGCAAAAATAGGTTATATAAAGCACCCGTTTGATTCTTACCTAGAAAAATTTAGAAGCAATGTAAGAGAAACTAGAGTAAGAGAAACTGATTTAGTCCAAAGAAATCATTCAGTTATTCTGATTTTCTACGGTGAGTTTCCATTTTCCGTCAGTTTTAAAATTTTTGTAGTCTCCTGATTTGTGTACTGACAAAAGATAATGATAGTCACTGCACTATGCAACGGTAGAAGAAGACATATCTAGATGATGTGTTGTGGGAATGTATCATTGCAGTGAGCTTAATATTCCTGTAGATGATGAAGTCCCACATAGACTAAAACGTGATATAGAATATATAGAACCTAATATAAATAAAACTCTCAAATATGTTTGAAGGCATCTTTGCGCTTGGGGCAATGACGCAGCTAGTGAGGTTCTAACCGAGGCGCGTCTATTGCTGGTTGAAAACTATTTCCAAACCCCCTCTTAGGCCTGGGTTCAGCCTAGGCCTTCGAGAATTTCTGGAAGGACTCCCTTAGGGGTAAAGTCCTGCAATTTTAGTATTAAATTTTTTAACTTGGCTTGTGTGGCTTGTGTTCATTTGTTGTTTTCGTATTTTTCTTTTGGGTTTAAGTTTCATCTTTTTCGATTTGTTTCCAAATGATTTGAATATTTAGTATTTTTGTTAATTTAAACACAGTCTTATTGTTAGTTAATTTGATTGCAATTTTAAATGTGACTGCAATATATAGTTAACGAAAATTTGACTAATTTAGTAAGTTTAAAAACAAATTTAAGTTAAATCGAATTTATTATTAGTTTGTATAAATGCAAAAAAATCCTATTCTTTTGCAGTCAATTCAAATGTAATTTTCCAATTAATTTAAATTAACTACTTTTTTTAGTTGATTATATTTGATAGTAAGTTAGACAAAAATTTAGAGAAATATGAACGTGGAAATAAAGTATGTAATCCAAAAATAAAAATTAAGGAAAAATATCAAAAATAAAAATGAAGGAAAAATGTCAAATGTAGTGGAACATTTTTTGGTACATTTAGTTTTTTAAAAGGAAAAAATATTTCTAAAATTATTTTTTTCAATTTATTATTTTTTTCAATTTATTATTTATGATAAAAAATTTATATTTATTAAAATAAAAAAATCATAATATATAAGTGAAAAACTTAAAATAATTATTTCTTTTAAATAATATATAAGCGAGTGGTGGTAACCTTTGAAAAACAAAATCCACTTTCTCAAGTTGGTAGTAAAATTTTTTAAAATTACCTGTTTTAATATTTCACTGGTAGCAATATTTTTTTCCCCCAATGGTTATGGTTAATAATGTTGGAAGAAAACATCCCCATCACAAAAAATCTAATCCCACTTTTTATTAACAATAATAAATAGTAATTATTTTTTTTACTAATAATTAAATTTATTAATTTTAAAATCTAAATTTTATTCTTAGGATAATTAACTTAATAGTTTAAGTGATGATTTATACATTAATCACTCTTAATTTAAAGAATTGATTTTCTTTAATGATTTTTCATGCAAAAAAAAGAAAATCTCTATTTACTTGAAGAAGGAAGAATGTGTCATTGACTTAGTCCTTTTAAAGAAATAAAATTATAAATTTGGTAGTAATTAATATATGTTAAGATTAATCAATATTTATTAACATTACTTAAGCTCAACATCTTTTATAAAGGACTTGACATCATATTTTTGGGAAAATATATATAATTTACTCGTCAATCACTATATTCATAAAATAATTACTAAGACAATTATTGCGTTTTACTTATTGAATTATTATATATTATTTTTAAGTACATCTTAAACTTAAAAAAAATAAATCAAACTATACTAATATTAAAGTCAGTTCATTTTATTGTTCTGTAGTTATTATTATTATTTTTACATGGATGTAGGGAGATGAGGAAATATTTGACATAAATTTGTAGTATTTTGAAACCTAACTGAAAAAAAGAGAAAATCTAACCTTATCAACTAGTGCCAACATGTCAACATTTCAAAGCGAGCTCTAGAAAGTGAGAGAAAATACTAAAAAAAAGTATTGTATATTAAATATTGGTGGGACTCAGGACCCATTAAAATGAGAAAGTAAGAAAGCAGAGATAGAACAATGGATGCACTGCATGGGCATCGGCATGTTCTGGAAACAAACAGTTAATTTTCCATTCATTTAAAACTTCAAACTCATTCACAACCACCATTAAACCGTGTCCACTGTTCATCTCAATCTGTCTCTCTCCCTTTAACTGTGGTATGGTATCATCTTCTTTTCTCTTTCCATTGTATTAACTCATTCTCAGTAGTGAGATTTTGGTTTCACATTATCAGTGTTGTTATTGTCAGTGATTTTATTACAATATGTCTAGGAAGGCGCATTCTTCAATCTCAGGACACAAATTTAAGAACACTCTTCACCGTGAGTGAGTAATTGCTTCGCTGCCACGCTTGTGGAATGTCTGTTTGACATCATTAGTTCTTTCTCGTCAATCTCTTATTGAACTAGTGTCTTTTTTGGTTAGTTTGGTAATTGATAGTTAAGGGTGATGCACGAGAACTTAAGGCAGTATTTGAGGAAATACTGTTATTGGTGATAGATATTCTTGATTGATTGTTCAGAGTGTGTGTGTGTGTGTGTGTGTGAGAGAGAGAGAGAGAGAGAGAGAGAGAGAGAGAGAGAGAGAGAGAGAGAGAGAGAGAGAGAGAGAGAGAGAGAGTTATGGCATGGCTTAGAGTTGCTTACAGCATAGCAAAGCATGATGCAATTAGGAGAAATCTCTATGGGGGTGGAGCACTGTATTCTGGGAAAATGACCACCACAGTCCTTCAATCAACAAGTAGAATTAGAAACTTCCACAGCACAGTTTTCAAATCCAGAGAGCAAACTGCTCCTGTGCCTCGCCCAGTGCCCCTTTCTAAGCTAACAGACAATTTCTTGGATGGGACAAGTAGTGTCTATTTAGAGGAGCTTCAAAGGGCTTGGGAAGCTGATCCAAACAGTGTTGATGAGTCCTGGGACAATTTCTTCAGGAACTTTGTGGGTCAGGCCTCCACCTCCCCTGGAATTTCTGGGCAAACAATTCAGGAGAGTATGCAATTGCTGTTGCTGGTGAGAGCATACCAGGTTAATGGCCACATGAAAGCCAAGCTAGACCCTTTGGGTCTGGAAGAAAGAAAAGTCCCTGATGAGTTAGACCTTGCCTTTTATGGATTCACCGAGGCTGATCTCGACAGGGAATTCTTTCTGGGGGTGTGGAAGATGTCTGGGTTTTTGTCTGAGAATCGTCCTGTGCAGACTCTTAGGTCCATTTTGACACGGCTTGAGCAAGCCTACTGTGGAAGCATTGGGTATGAGTACATGCACATACCGGATCGTGAGAAGTGTAATTGGCTTAGGGACAGAATTGAGACCCTTGCTCCTACACAGTATAATCGGGAGCGTCGCGAGGTTATTTTTGACAGGCTTGCCTGGAGTACACTTTTTGAAAATTTCTTGGCCACCAAGTGGACATCTGCAAAGAGGTTTGGGCTTGAAGGGGGAGAGAGTATTATTCCTGGTATGAAAGAAATGTTTGATCGTGCATCTGATCTTGGTGTTGAGAGTATTGTTATGGGAATGGCACATAGGGGAAGATTGAATGTTTTGGGTAATGTAGTTCGGAAGCCCCTTCGTCAGATTTTCTGTGAGTTTAGTGGTGGTCAGCCTGCGGATGAAGCTGGACTCTACACAGGAACTGGTGATGTTAAATATCACTTGGGAACATCCTATGATCGACCAACAAGGGGTGGGAAGAGGATACACCTGTCTTTGGTGGCAAATCCTAGTCACTTGGAAGCAGTGAACCCACTTGTTGTTGGAAAAACTCGAGCGAAGCAGTATTACTCAGACGATAAGAACAGAATGAAAAACATGGGGGTTTTGATTCATGGAGATGGTAGTTTTGCTGGGCAAGGTGTGGTTTATGAAACACTTCATCTCAGTGCTCTTC
Organism: Vigna angularis; assembly: GCF_016808095.1. Classification (NCBI taxonomy): domain Eukaryota; kingdom Viridiplantae; phylum Streptophyta; class Magnoliopsida; order Fabales; family Fabaceae; genus Vigna; species Vigna angularis. Next base: position 883,542 of record NC_068972.1, on the reverse strand, counting down.
CAAATTACACTACTGGTGGGACTATACACATTGTGTTCAACAACCAAGTTGCATTTACAACCGACCCCAAGTCAGGAAGATCTTCACAGTACTGCACTGATGTTGCCAAAGCCTTAAATGCTCCCATCTTTCATGTGAACGGTGATGATGTGGAAGCTGTTGTTCATGTCTGTGAACTTGCAGCTGAATGGCGCCAAACTTTCCATTCGGATGTGGTTGTTGACTTGGTTTGTTACCGTCGATTTGGCCACAACGAGATTGATGAACCATCTTTCACACAGCCTAAAATGTACAAGGTTAGTTCTTTTCTTTTTTACTGTACATGTTTCCCTTTGACTAGTCCAGCAGTTTTTTCAACTTTCTTGTCTATATTAGGTTATCCGAAACCATCCATCAGCTCTTGAGATATACCAGAAAAAGCTTTTGGAATCTGGGGAGCTGACACGAGAAGACATTGATAAGATACATAAAAAAGTGACATCAATTCTAAATGATGAATTTTTTGCCAGCAAAGATTATGTTCCAAAAAGAAGAGATTGGCTTTCAGCATATTGGTCTGGTTTCAAGTCACCCGAACAAATTTCACGCATCAGGAACACTGGGTATGATGAATTAATATTAATGGTGCTTGAATCTTTTCTGTTGTAGCATAGAAGCTGAAATCTATGGTCTATCCTGTGCAGGGTGAAACCAGAGATCTTGAAAAATGTAGGGAAAGCAATCACGCTGTTACCTGAAAATTTTAATCCTCATAAAGCGGTGAAGAGAATTTATGAACAGCGTTCCCAAATGGTTGAAACAGGGGAAGAAGATATTGACTGGGGATTTGCTGAGGCTCTTGCTTTTGCAACATTGATTGTTGAAGGAAACCATGTTCGGTTAAGTGGTCAGGACGTTGAAAGGGGAACATTTAGTCATCGTCATGCTGTAGTTCATGATCAGACAACTGGAGAGAGATATTGCCCCCTTGACCATGTGATAATGAATCAAAATGAAGAGATGTTTACTGTCAGTAACAGGTAATATGCTTTTAACACACATATACTAAATCCTGCTAAAGAGAAAATAAACCAGGTTTATATGATTGTTTTTCTCTTTTGTGTTTCTTATGTGTCTCAAGCTTCTAAAATTTGAATTCATATCTGTCTCAAGTGCTCATCACTATCTGTTTTTGTTTTCTTGTAGTTTTAATTTGTGACATGTATTACAGTACATTGTAATGTATGTGATACTTTGTCAAAGCAGGATTGACCATTTAGAATTATATTTCTAATTTTCTTGATGACCCTTTTCATAAACCATTAATAGTGGTTAAATAGATCTTTCATTGGATTTTTCTTTCTGCAAGTCCCTGAAGATGTAATTACTCTTCTGGCATCATGTGCATTTCAAATTTCAATGGCTTGCTTATCATGTGTACTATTGAGGAATACTGGAATTAGAATTGTTCTTCAACTATACAATGATGTTGTGTGTCTTTATCATGATGAAACTTCATCTCTCCCATAGATCATAATAAATATCATTACGATTCATTTAAAACTTTAATAAAGTGTGAAATGCAAGTTTAACAAAAGATAGATGGTATTCTATGAATCCCTTAACTAATTAATGTTTCATTCAATATGCAGCTCACTTTCTGAGTTTGGTGTTCTTGGATTTGAATTGGGTTACTCAATGGAAAATCCTAATTCATTGGTGATCTGGGAGGCTCAGTTTGGTGATTTTGCTAATGGGGCTCAAGTTATATTTGACAATTTCTTGAGTTCTGGTGAGTCTAAGTGGCTGCGTCAGACTGGGCTTGTTGTGTTACTTCCTCACGGTTATGATGGGCAGGGACCTGAGCATTCAAGTGGAAGACTGGAACGCTTCCTTCAGGTGCTCTTTTATGAATTTCTGTTCTAATTCCTAGAAACTTCTTTCAAAGCTTTTATTCCATCTGCTATCCAACTTTGTTCTACTCTGTCATGTTTATTTTACATAGTTGACATTGTGGTTGTGATTGTTTGTTTGAATGTATGCTTCTTGCTATTACATATTTATCATTTATCGTATGATTAGTTTGGGGAATACCAAGGATATAGGTTATTGGAACAATACTAAAAAGGAAATCTGACTTACGGTTGGAAACTTTGAAGTTCATTGAAGGGGAAGGACAAAAAAGTAAAAAGTGAGCTTTTTTGTTTAATTTAGACTTGTAATTGGGATCTCACAGTTTTATCTCAACATAACTTGAATAATTGTCTCTTGTTGCTTGCTTGTGAAGATTTTATCTTGTGTTTTTCCACTCTTAATAGATTTAAAGAGTTTATACGATGATGTTCATTTTTAATTAACCAGATTAAATAAAAAGAGTTAACTATTCTTTCAATTTATTTATCAATTCAGAATGATATCTCAATCCAACACATATAACTTTCAGACTTTATACAATGATGTTCAAAACTCAATTACAAGGGCGACCTGGGATTTGTTGAGCTCTCATCTCATCACTAATCAATATAGACTAATGGGAGTGGATTACACAATGCAATGCTGAGTCCCACATAGACTGTAATACATAACAGTCACTTGATGTTGTACTCTAAAATGAGTCTCTCAAGCTGAAAGAACTCATACCTTTCTCGGCCTTTTGGCTAAGATCAAGTGTAGTATCTGTTCTTATCAGTTTAATATCTGATATGTGGGCCAATGGTCCACACGATATTAAATTAATTTTTTGAAGGGGAAAGTCCACAACGGTAGCTTGCTACTGGGACCTTCAAGTGTCGCCCTGGTGTTGCACTATAGCCTGGGCTGGCACACCCTCTAATCTAGTTCTATGTTTCTTTGTTTGTTTTTATGGTATGTTAGATTTTAATTTTACAAAAGTAAAATGTGGTATGTACCTTTACATGTGTCAAGAAAGAAGGTATTATAATCATATATAAAAGAAAAATTCCAAATATATTTATAATATAATTATACGTTTTCATAAATTATTCATGCATTTATCTCTATTGAAGAATAAAAATAATTTTATACTAGTATTTGCCTAGTTATCTAGAAAAGTATTTGTAATTAGTATGTTTTGTTATTAGGTGAGATAATTAAAAATTGTGTTGGTAGTTAATCACTCCTCTCTTAAAATTGAAAGATACTATTATTAATATCTAAGACCGAAGTCTTTAGTCTCAAAAAGAGTGTATGTATTGAGACATAAGTTAATGGCTGAACCATGGAATGTTAATTATTTTGATTATTCTTATCCATTAAAACTATATATATATATATATATATATATATATATATATATATATATATATATATATATATATATATATATATATATATATATATATATATCTTCACAACAGTGGCTTGTTACTGGGTCCCCTTGTGTTGCACTAAAGCATGGGACTGACTCATCCTACAATGAGTCTCCACTTTGAAATCTTACTATATTTGTAAATTTTAAGAATATCAATTAAGAAAATATTTGATATCTAAATGATTAAAACCTAAAAGACAATACATTGTGAAGCTTAATTTGGAATAATTTGATAGATATAATCTTAATTTTATATCTTAATATTTGATGACTAAAATTGTGTAATAATATAATTCTTTTCAAAGCATAATTATAATAAAATTATTAATTTAAAAATTATTCTAATGATAAATAAAATAATTATTACAGGTTGGTAAAATAATTTGAATATGCTTACGAAGTCAAATGGGTTATCAAATTTTTAATTAACCAGATTAAATCAAATGAGTTGACTGTACTTTCAATTTAATTATCAATTCGGTATTTCAATCCAACTCATCTAACTTTCAGACTTTATATTGATGCGAAAAAGTCTGGTCGGAAACTTTGAAGTTCATTGAAGGGAAGGACAGAAATATGAGCTTTTTTGTTTAATTTAGACGGGTAATTGGGATCTCACAGTTTTATCTCAACAAATAACTTGAATAATTGTCTCTTGTTGCTTGCTTGTGAAGATTTTATCTTGTGTTTTTTTACTCTTAATAGTATTTAAACGTTTCCATTAATTTATTGGCAGATGGCTGATGACCATCCTTATACTATTCCTGAGATGGATCCTACTCTTCGGAAACAAATTCAGGAGTGTAATTGGCAGATTGTGAATGTTACAACTCCTGCAAATTTTTTCCATGTTTTACGCCGGCAGGTTTGTAGTCGACACCATCATTCAATTGGTGTTAGTTTGGTCACTTGATTTTTGGTACTTATTTTCTCACTGTTGCATTGTTTTCTTCCAGATACACAGGGAATTCCGTAAACCTCTTATAGTAATGTCCCCTAAGAACCTTCTCCGTAGTAAGGTTTGCAGATCACATTTATCTGAGTTTGATGATGTTCAAGGACATCCCGGTTTTGACAAACAGGGAACCAGATTTAAGCGCCTCATAAAAGACCAAAATAATCACTCAGGCGTTGAAGTGGGTATAAGACGTTTAGTACTTTGCTCTGGAAAGGTGTGTGATCCTGATTGGAACTACTGTTCTAATGTGTTAGGATTTTTATGTTATCTGTGTTTGTAAATTTTATCTAGTGCTTCGATCAGTATAAATGTTTTACATCTACGACTTATCGCTGTTTTATAACATGCTTTTATAACTATCGATGTCTTGTATTCCTTGCAGGTTTACTACGAACTTGATGAACAGCGAACAAAGGAAGATGCAAAGGATGTTGCAATATGTAGGGTGGAACAGCTTTGTCCTTTCCCTTATGATCTTGTGCAACGAGAGCTTAAACGATATCCAAGTATGTCTTTTCAACGTTGAAGCTTTAGTGTCTGTTACTGTTATTAGTTATTTTACATTATAGTTTATTGTGTTTTTGGCAGATGCGGAGGTTGTCTGGTGTCAAGAAGAGCCAATGAACATGGGTGGATACACATATGTTTTACCCCGGCTCATAACTTCCATGAAGGCTGTAGGTAGAGGAGGCTATGAAGATCTTAAATATGTTGGTCGTGCTCCTTCTGCAGCAACAGCTACTGGTTTCCTCAAGGTTCACCATAAGGAGCAGGCTGAGCTAGTTCAGAAAGCCATTCAACGAGAACCAATCAATTACCCTTACTGAGCCACAGCATCTTCATGGTTTCTGCAGAGTGATGAAGGCAATAATTGGAGGGCAGCTTGGAAAATTATTAATATTTGTTCTTTTTTGTCTTTATGTAGAGGTAGTTTTTCTTTGGTACCAAGTGGTAAACTTGGTCAATTGTTCTCCAACAGGTAAAATTGTTTTTAGTCTGATTATTATTATTATTACTGACTAGTTTCAATGTATAACTACTGTAGTCTAGGTTTCGGAAAATGGATTCGCTTTGAGACAGTTTAGACTTAGTTGTATCTCGTATGTACTGTTTGTTCAGTGTATTTTGCTAAAAAATAAAGGGAAAAGAAATCAGGAATTTAAGTCTGTATTTTTCCATCGTTTTTACACGAGACAAGAGTTTTGGACACTGAAGAACACTCAATTAGTGGATTCAATCATGGCTATGAATGAGACTTCCTAGCAAGCAATTTGAATCTGTGAGAAATCATGGCAATATGTTTGATGCTGCGAGGAAACTCCTATCCCTGTTTCTACCCATATCATCCAAGGTTTGCAGCAATGGCTAGCTGTATCATTATGGAATCATGTTGCTGCAGCAAGCTTTTTTATCCAAGTTGTAAGAATTTTCAGCTCAGACAGCAATTTTCTAATTTTCTAGCCCTAAGCTTAGGAAATAGGCAAAAAAAATTGGTACCACAGCTGATGAACCTGGTCAATTTTCTTATTCACCTTTTAGATCATTTGATTTCAAGTGCTTTTTGTTGTTTTGGGGACAGTCAAACTGGTGATGATCGGGAGTTACATTTTACAAAATTAATTAATGTCAAGTTCTTTCAAGAATATACCCATTCACAACCTTCGTTATGAGTCACTCCTAAGTCCCACACAGATTATAGTAGATAACGGTCACCTGACATTAAAGAATAAAAATAACCTCCTAATACTAAGCAATTCATACCTTTCTCGGCCTTTTGGCTAAGATCAAGTGTAGTATCTGTTCTTATCAGTTTAATATCTGATATGTGGGCCAATGGTCCACACGATATTAAATTAATTTTTTAAAGGGGAAGGTCCACGACGGTAGCTTGCTACTGGGTCCTTCAAGTGTCGCTCTTGCGTTGCACTATAGCATGGGCTGGCACACCCTCCAATCTAGTTCTATATATTTTTTTAATTTGTTTTCCAATTTTTAATGGTACTAAAATGCATGTATATAGTTTTATTTATGATTATTCTTCTCTATTAAATCTATATATTATAATGAATACATATATTATATGTATATAATGACTATATATATAATGACTACAATTGTTTTATATATATATTATATAAAATACATTTTCTAATATTACTTGTTGAATTTTTTCTTAAGTTTAAATCATACTATTTAAAATAATGTCATATTAAAATAATGTTATAAAAAAATAACTTATTTCTAAATAACTTTTTTCAGATTTTTAATTAAAAAATTTAATACAATTTGATTAACAAATTTGAATTTGTTCATGAAGTCAAATGAGTTTTGTGGTATAACAATAAAGGAAGTTTACCGTAAAAGTCGATTTATTTTAGTGATATACTTACTAAAGAGATTGTGAAGGTACCTTTGGCAGGTATATCCTGATCAGTTGGAGCTAGACGAAGATAAAACAGAGATATACAATTACTCGAACGACTTTGAAAAGAGATTGTGAAGGTATTTGTAATACTTACTTTACCCTAACCCGAAACAGAGGTGTATTCTTCTTTATATGTTTTACCTGATTTTGATTAAAATTTAAATGATTAAAAATTGTGATTGTTTTTTTGTATTATGGTAAAAAACTTATTTTCCTAAAGGAATATTTAATTCCTTATAATTCATATGATTTCAAATTATTTCTAGCATTTTTCTTAATGAAAAAAATGTCTAAGTTTGATTGATCAAAATCGTTTTTAACCCAAGAGTTTGAATCACTCTATCTAATTGGGTGAGTCAGTAACTCGATTCATTAAAAAAAATATTGAATATGTGCTGTGATATTTAATGTAGGATTTTGTTATGATTACGGTTTATTTTAATTTTATCAAATTAACCATTTTTAGTCTAAAATCAATTTTATGTAAAAATAACTTTTTATTTTATTTTTGTGTGATATTAAATTTTTGATAAAAAAGAAATAGAGTAGTCTGACAACTTGACAGGTTAATATGGTAATTTGACATATTAGATTATGAAGTTTAATCTGGTTTTAATTAATAGATCAGTTTATCCTGTTAAAAATAAATTGGATTGATCTGTTTTGTTATCTTAATTTTTCCTCATTTTTATGTACAAAATGAGAATATAATTATTAAAAATTAAAAAATATCCAAAAAATATTATTAATAAAAAGAATTCATATTGTAATATTTTAAAAAAATAATCAACTAAAAAAATAGTTAATGTCTAAATAATACCATTAGATGGGTAGAGACAAGAAAAAATGTATTATCAAGATATATTTTATTTTTCAAAAAGTATTCATCCATTTATATTTATCTACTTGTCTATCCAAGAATAAAAATTCATTTTAAATTATAGAATTTTATTTTCCTAAATTATACGTCCATTTATATCTATCTACTTATTTATCACGATAACAAAAATTCATTAAAAATATAAACAACTATATAGTTACTATTATTTTTTATTTTTGAAAAATCAATAACAATAGTCACTCAAAAAAAATAAAAAATGTAGAAATAACTTATAGTCCCCCAAACAATGCATTGTGAAGCCTTATCGAGATATAAGTTAATGGCTCAGACATGGAATGTTATAATATCCTGGTTCCAATTCAAGACTTAATTAAAAAAAAACCTATATGTCTAAATAAATTTCTAATAGCAGATTCTTAAATAAAAATTTAATTCAACTTAATAAATAAATTTGAATTTATTTATGAAGTCAAATGGGCATTGTATTTGTAATTAACCAGATTAAATCAAAAGAGTTAACTATTCTTTCAATTTATTTATCAGTTCAGTATGATATCTCAATCCTAACACATATAACTTTCAGACTTTATACAATGATGCACAAAACTCAATTACAAGGGTGACCTGGGATTTGTTGAGCACTCTCCTCTCATAATTAAATATAGACTAATGGGAGTTGATTACACAATGCAGTGCTGAGTCCCACATAGACTGTAATACATAACAGTCACTTGATGTTATACTCTAAAAGAAGTCTCTCAACCTGAAAGAACTTATACCTTTCTCGGCCTTTTGGCTAAGATCAAGTGTAGTATCTGTTCTTAACAGTTTAATATCTGATATGTGGGTCAATGGCCCACACGATATTAAATTAATCTTTTAAAGGGGAATGTCCATAACAGTATATAAACATCTCCTAGAAAATATAACCCCTTTTAAAGTTTAAATTATATTATTTTGTAACAGTTAATTATTCTTATCTATTAAAAATTATATATCTAAAGTATGGGATGAGTCCCCCACTTTGAAATCTTACTATATTTGTAAATTTTAAGGATATCCATTAAGAAAATATTTAATGTCTAAATGCTTAGAACCTAAAAGACAATAGAATGTGAAGGTTAATTTGGAATAATTTGATAGATATAATCTTAATTTTATATCTTAATATTTGATGCTAAAATTGTGTAATAATAAAATAATTAATACAGCTTGGTAAAATAATTTGAATATGCTTACGAAGTAAAATAATTAAATCTTGCATATATTTCAAGTTTCCTATTCTTTACACATTTAAATAAATCTTAATGTACAACAACACATTATTTACAATTAATCAATACGAAAGAAATCTTTAATCCAACATAAATTGTGAGATAACATTATCTAATGATGAATGAAGTGATAGCACAAGTTATATAGTTGACTTGGCCTAGATATACGACATTGACCATCATATTCAATATAATAAGTTAATAACTCTTTGTTCAACTCTCATTCAAAAGTGATGGTGTCACCAGAACAAACAACAGACCCTATAAAAATATATATATATATATATATAAATATATTGTTGTACAGTGTATATGTAAGACATTACTATTCCAAAGCTATATCAATAGTTTTTTCTGAAAGAAAATGCTTATATAATGGAACAAGATCAATATTTTATCTTTCTAATATCCTATTCAATCAATGTATGAAAGCTGGTGAGCAAGACAGATGCAGCACGTTAGAGTAATATTCCATTTTCCTTGGTCAGACAGAGTCTAGAAGACACGTAGTTTTCCAAGTAAACAGCGCAGTCCAACACACCAACACTTCAATTCTATCTTATACTGGCTGCCATCTAGAACAACCCCTTTTCTTAAACCATTACTATTATTTCAAAGCTTCTGTCCAACAATTTTAAATATTATAAAACTTTTTGGTAGCTTTGAATTAGTTGAGTAAACATGAGCCTTGCAATGCTTACTTTCACCCAAATCCAACAAGTCAAAGGAAAAACCCTAGTTCAATGCATCCAATAGATTGCTTTTTAATTGCTCTATTACTCGTACTTGCTTACGTATAACACTCGTTCAATTCAACAAAGTCACAAGCATAGTGTGTTGCACAGTACACGTTCACACAATATTACTCATACACATGTTCAGAAACGTCAACTATATCTATCAGAACAACTGTCTGAAACTCTAAATCTAGCAAACAAAACCAACCTTATAAATATCACACACACCATACTCTTCAAAGTCTCATATCTCACATTTCACACCTTTCTTTTCTTCTTTTCATTTTAACCCTTTTCTCCATTCATCGTATCCATATTCTGACACCCTTTCAAACCAGAAAAATTATATAGTACTGATATATATTTGTGGCACAGTGATGATGAAGAGAGAAAGAGAAGTTGATAGCGTAACCATGGCCAACTACTTGATGTTGCTTTCTGCAGGAGGTGAATTTGAGAACACGAACTACTTGAACTACTCTTCCAACCACCGTGTGTTTGAGTGCAAGACGTGTAAGAGGCAGTTTCCGTCGTTTCAAGCCTTGGGAGGGCACCGTGCGAGTCACAAGAAACCTAGGTTGATGGTCGGAGAGAGTGAGCATAACCAAGTTCTTCATGGTTCGCCACCAAAACCTAAGACTCATGAGTGTTCTGTCTGTGGTTTGGAGTTTGCGATAGGGCAAGCTTTGGGAGGACACATGAGACGCCATAGAACATCATCAAATGGAAAGATGAACAATGCTACTGCTACCACTGTTCATAATACTTCTTCACCGAAAATGAACCACAAGGGTAGCAGCAACGAGAGAGTTCTGTTTCCTGATCTGAATTTGACGCCATTAGAGAATGATTTGAAGTTTTTGAAGATCAGACAACCAGCTCCTTTGGTTCACTGCTTCAATTGAATATGTTCTTGTAGTGTAGGACACTGCTTTTTGGCTCCCTTTTTCATTTTTATTTTACTGTATGTAAATTATATTTGTTCAGTTCTTGGTATATACATACATATATATCTATAAGAAATTCATGTTTGTGAAAACAAAGAACAAGTGTCCGCGTAATTCGTGAATCAATTCTACTAAAATAGTTTAACTGAAGGAATGTTTCATCATGGTTTATCATTAAGCTAATTAATTGTTCTGAAAGTGCTAATCTCAGGCCTGTTAAGCTTGATTTTTCTATTATGCACTTAACAACGCAGAGGTTAATTGGTTATTGTTGTTTCAAAACCTAAAAAACAGCTATGTTCCTTGTCATCTCACCAGAAAAAAAAAACCCTAAAAATACTCGAAAGATTTCAATCTTCTCTTCTCTTGAATCCTAACGTTGAACCTTTCTTTTAAACTGACATTTTATTTATCACTATTTAAGGTTATTTTGTGTACAACTCACGGTTTGTTTAATTTGTAGGTCATTTTGCAGTTGTCGTTAAATAAGATTATGAGATTGGTGTGACAATAAATTCAATTTCAGAACGTGATTCATGGTGGAAACAATTCTATACAACCTAGCACTGCAAATATAAAATTTTAAATACGAACTAAACTTTGATTTCTCTTTGTATATTTAATCAAGTCAAAGGTTGCAAACATGCATGATGCACGTTCTCAAGAAAAATAACCACAAAACGGGTTTCTTAACAGGGAATAGAAAGCGATCTGCATAACTGCTTCTGATTATTCTAAATAACTTTTCCTTTATGTATAATTAATCAAAAATACGTGTACCCTAATGCTGGTTCGAGATATATATGGTGATGATATATCACTAGTACAGCAAAGAGATAAGACATCGATTGTTTTTTACGATTGACAGTTTGAGAATCGAGACATATCAATATCAATACCTAAGAGGAGGTTGGAACATTAAATTATATATTTACTTGTTACTAATTCACAACTAATAACTTTTAGTGATTGTGTTACTTAATGCAGAACAGATCCTTATTCACGAAATTTCTTTCCATAAAATGTAAAACAATTCGTTGGAATATTATTGTGGAATTGATTTTTGTATAATCCAATTTCTGTGGACATCATGCAATCTAGAAGGTAACAAATTTTCAAATAGCAGTGCCGTGCAGTTGGTTCCAATGAAACCTTATCCTACAACAACAACCTGCGTTCATCTAGAAACTTGTTTCATTCCCACTGTCATTTCAAACTTTGTGTTTAACAAATTTATCCATTTTAATATTTGTGGCTACTACTAGCTAGAGTAAGCTAAATTTGAGCATGGATTCATCGCAGGTTAGGGTTTTATGCTCCAAATACGAGTTTTGTAGGATTAAATTATTGAAAAGAACTCGTAATTATAGTATTAAAAGAATCTGGCTTTGAAAGAGTTTACGTGGTAAAATTGATTCTGTAAGACATTTGAATTCCAAGAATTATTTTGATTTAAATGTTCAAAGTTGCCACATTATATATATAACACAATACTTTACAAATATAACAGTTATAAAAGTTGTTATAGATAAGTACATATTTTTATATTTTGATTAATTTTCAAGACTTAATGTTGAAATATCCTTCTTCTAAACAGTTTCTTCAGAATTATGTTCTAGCTAGTAATCCACAAATGCACGACAAGCTACCAAGTTTGTCTAGATAGTGTGATAAGTAAGCACATAAGATGGCCACAATTTCATGTATGAACAAAACTATTTTTGTAACAATTTTCTATGTAGACTTCCTTGTCAAGTATACTGTTTCATTAGGGTACTGACAGGTAAAATAAATAAATCTAAAAGTTGTAAAATTAAACATAAATTATAGTAATTTATAAGAGAAATAGAAAATTAATAGGTAGAGGATATAATAAATAATATATATTCGGATGAGTGATTTTAAGTTTAAAATAATCTGGGTTTATTAAAGGAGAGAAATACAATGGCTTAATGGGTCTTTCATTTTTATATAATGTTCTACTTTCTCACTTCTATTCAATGTTGGACTTAGACTCATACTTAAATTAACACCTCTTATATAATCTAATTTTCAAATGGGATCTACACCTATAAACACTATATGAATAAATAATGTGTATTACCCATGTAGAAGAAGTTACACCTCGCTCAAGCTTAATTAATATAATTATCTTAATTATCATACAAACAATAATTTCTCATTAGTTAAGTTCTATATTAATTTATTTGATGTCACTATATAACACATCAAGTGTAAAAAGGTAAGTTATATATATATAAAGATCCATAAAAAAGACTATAATTTGAGATATTGTAAGTTTTGACCTGATTTCATGGTACCCCACATGAATTATATACTAATTTAGTACAAGTTACGTCAGGTAGGTGCACCAAGTTATTTATAAATCTAGAAAATGTAGTTATCAATGTTAAACTTTGAAACATGGCACACAAGATGGGATTGTCAAGTCATAGAGTGTGGCAGAATTTTCCTTGGTTAACAACATTTCAACTATGTGCTTATGTACACCATACACACTATAATCACAATAGACTTTGGTTTATCCTTAGTCATAATAATTTTATAATTTGTCTAAGTATAGCAATTTCCTTCATTTTTTCTTAGTCATGTCCCATTAGAGACTTTTGGGAGGCTTCATACAAACAACTATTTCTATTAGGAGATTTAGAAACTATTTTTGTTTTTTATGTTTAAGTGACGCGTACTTTTTTTTTACTCGAACTTAGAAATATAAGGTGTATAAATATTAGATTTATTAAATAATAATATATGAACAATTTCACATCTGATATCTAAGACTTTTCTGTAATATTATTCTGTTTAGTTTGGACTTTTTGTTAGCTGATTTTGTCATTTAGCTAGTTGAATCAAAGAAAAGAACTCTTACTTGGCTACAGTACGTGTGTTGTTAATTGTTTAATGTATGAGGTTGATTAGGACATGAAACTTACAACATTTTAGGAAGATATTCACTGATAGCTTGTTCTAGAAAGGTTGGTTTTTCGGCGTGATTGGATCATGTTTGACAAAGAAGCATAACCAAAAAACAAAATGACTTTAACATTGTCAAAATGGGTCACAATCCGCGGATCAATACAGATTCAAGTCGGATTGGGTTTAAAAAATTGTATTTTTTTTATGCGAGTCAAATTTCAACCTGGCTCATTTAAACCTGACTTATGCAGGTTGAACCCGTGGTGGACCGAGTTGGCCCACCAATCCATCTACCTAATTTTATTTTATTAAAATTTAATTTTAATTTTATAAAAAAATATTATTATTTTTTGCTTGAAAAAATTATTTAACTTTCTTATTTTCAAAATTAATTAAACACTCATGTTGGGAGTGAAATTTGTTTAGATTTGAATTATAGAAAGTTTGTAAATTTTTTTTATTTAAAAATTGTAACTAAGTGAGCCAATGAGTCAACCCGTTTACCCACCAACCCGTGGGTTCAAATTTTTCTAACTCGTTAATAAATGAGCCGGATTAGATTAGCTCACTAAGTGACCAACTCGTGGTGGGCCGAGTCGGGTTAAATGGTCCGTTTTGATAGCTTTACTTTAACAGTTTTCTCACTCATGAGGTAACCACAACTGTAGCCCAATAATTTTATAATAAGTGAAACTATAATCGTAATAAAATTTTAGTCTGAAAATTACTTTTTTTTTATAATACATTATTATTATTATTATTATTATTATTATTATTATTATTATTATATTTGGTCGTTGTGCTTCTTCGTTTCTTTTTTTCTTAGAAATATGATTTCGTATTTGATAAGTAAATCATTAGCAAAATGTGAACCTCTTCTTGGGCTGAAGTTTTAGAACCAAACCAAATAGTTTTAGTTTACCTGTTATGTGAAGAGCGGTCTGGTTAGTTTAGACGTTGAATTAAAAGAATATTGAGTACATTAATTTTAGATTTAATAGAAATTTTTTTTCCTATATTTGTAGTAGTAATTTAATATTTTTCTTTTTCTACTTATATTTTTATTTATATGATTCCTATATTTTTAGAAAAATTTATTATGATCGTTCCATTAAATTAATGTCAATATTGTTTAGAGAATAATCTCATTAATAAATTACTTATTGTTTATGTGTTTATTGTTTAATTCCGTAGATAAAATTGAAGAAATAACCATAATGTAGATCTAACGAAAAGAAATTACAATGAATTTATTTAAAAATATAAAAACCATATTAAATAAAAAATAAATAGGAGAAAAACATTGAATTTGTACTATAGTTATAAGAACAAAATATTTATAATTTGTTAATAAAATTTTAAAATTATTTAATACTTTATTATATAAATACAACTCACAATAAATATTATTTTAAATAAAACATTGGAATCTCCGCAACTACAAATGTAATCTATCTAAAATTTAAGGAGTGCACATGGTTGTTGAGTCAATATTAAATTATTTAACTGTTACATAAATAAATTTAGTTTTATAAAATGTCCTATTTATCTGAAACGTCTTCTATTAGTTGTTTTACTTAACAAACATATGTAGACTTTGTTAAAATGTAAGTATATATTCTCTACCATGTTTTAAAATAAATTATATATGCAACTCTTTCATTATGCATTTACAAAATAGCCACTTTTTTCAAAAGCTATTACATTTTGGTAGGTATATACATCCACAGGCTGGCAAAAAACATAAAAATCACAAATTGACTTTTTAATTTGACCCAAACAGTCAACCACAAAAGTTAGTTTTTTTTTTCTTAATTTTACAAAATTAGTAATTTGATTCCATCAATTTCATAGAATGGTCAAAGGAATTGACTATTCAATTTTCCCACAATTTTCTATACCTTATTTTGTCACAGAAACAAATTAAGTCATCATGAGAACATGCTCAATTCACTCATATGCTTATCTTTGATGTGTAAATTTAATATATATTATTAATTAAAATATTTTTTAGGTTCACAAAACTAATATTAAATATAATAAAGTTTATAAATATCGCATTTTGAGGTAAGCAAACTTATATAAACTATTTAAGATATCATAATAATATACTTTTTAGCTGTGCCATACCGTTGTAATTAATTTTTATATATTTTTACAATAATAGGATAAAAGAATCTATACAATTCGAGAATGCATCATTAATATAGTTCTGGTAAAATAATATTTAAATTTTAAATATGTTGATATCTATAGTAAATGTTCTATACCCGATGAAATATCACATCATTAATATAACCTTGTAATACATATACAAATAGTTCAATTCCTTATAATGTAGATTTTAATGTTTTTCACACAAATGCCTTATATTGAATGAGTTTTATTTCAACTTAAAACAAACACAGAACTAGACAATTATGAAACTATTAGGATACTAAAATATTATTAACATTTGACATCTTATAAGTGGCACAATTTTATGCAAATAAACGCAAAAAGTGTACTTGTTGAAAAGTAATTTCGTTTTAGGTTAATAATTACAAGCAAAACTCAATTAATTTTGAAGATAAATCAAGTTATACAGATAAGTTTTTACCAACTAATATACTATTTAACCAATATAAATTAATTGAAATTTCTTTAAAGCATAATTAAATTAAAAATTATTTCAAAAAGATTTTATACTAGTTTAAAATTAATTACTTTTTCATTCACCCAAATTAATATAGACATGATTAGGGTTGACAAAAAAATTCGCGCCTACGAGTATCCGTGGATAAAATCCGCGACAGATAGTTAGTACCCGTGGATATTTACTACTCGCGAATAACGGATATTTTAACACTCACTTATAAACGGATTGGGTGCTGATATTATACTATTCTTATTCGTAAATATCCGCTACCTGAAAAAAATAAAAATATAATTTAATTAAAATTAAAATTAATTTATATTTTATAAGGTTAAATTTAATTAAAATTAAGTTTTAATTTATATTTAATTTAATTTATATTATATTTTATATATTTTTTTAATTTTTATTAAAATTTTATTTTAATAATTTATAAAACTTTTTTTAAATATTTGTGAATATTCGTGGATATCTACGAGTATCTGCGAGATATTTTTTAAGTAGATATCCATATGAGTAACTGATCGAATAAGAGTAGATATTTTTTTTTCGGGTTGGGTTGCGAGTAAACACTATCCATGCCGGACCGTTGTCATCCCTAGACGTTATATATAAAGTATGAATCATTTAATCGTTTTATTGGTTTTTTAATTTTTAGAAAATTTAATACACACAATCACAACAATTTACTCTGGTCAACTTTTATAATGAGTAAAATTGATTTTAAGAAAAATGAAAATTAACTTTTTTGACATAAATTACTTCTAGGTCAGAAGCACACAACATATAATTATATTTACATCAAGCAAACTTAACTTTGTTATTTTCCTTTAAACTAGAGTTTCAAAATTTTAAACAAAAGAACTTTTTGTCCATCCAAACATCAAATCATATTTGAAAGATATTTTTTAAACACAATTTTTAATTACTTCAATTATTTTGAAATCCTGATATAACTTGTAAATATTAATTTTAACAAATTTTAAAATGTATCCAACATATTCCTAATTATTCATTCCAAAATAAGATCACATATATTCGATCAACCATTATAGAATAGAAACAAAAGGCATTGCGGAACTATCTTTTTAAAATTACGTAGAATAAATACCATGTACATAATTTTGGATAAGAAATTGTAAAAATGCACTTGATAACATGTAATTAAAAACATAATTTTTAATATTATGGATATATTACAAAAAGAAAAATATAAAATTACAAATTTAAAAGATAGGGAAAATAGCATAATTCTTTGATTTTAATTAAATGATCCTCAAACTTAATCACATTATGATATCTTGAACTTTGATTTTGTTCAAATCGATACTTAAACTTTATTACTTTTGTAAATGGATACCTAGAATATTAATTTTATTCTAATTAATCCTTAAAACTTATCAATATTCTATAATATATTTTTTCTAGTAAGTTTGATTTTAATCGTTTACATTAAATGTCATTAATTTTTTATTTTTCTTACCTGTGATTATAATTCATTTTTCATATGTAAAAATATGATAAAAGTGACAATTCAGAATAAAATAAAATAAAATAGAATTAAAATGTCTATTCGATTTTTCCAAATAATTTTGTAATCATTTACGTAAAATTCTACAATTTTTGAAAAATGTAATACTCATGCTGCTATCGTATAAAAAATATCGATTTTATAAGTTTGAAGAGTCAAATTTAGAAGCTACGGACTATGAATTACTAAAAATTTCAACAATATTCAAATTTGAAATTTACTCAAAACCATCGAATTTAATTCAGTTCAAATAAATCAATTTATTAACAATACAAGTTTTTATATAATGATTTAGTTTAAATAATATTTTTTTTTGAAAATTAAAATGGTATTCTTTAGGGATTAATTACAATAAAATTAAAATTTAAGTGCGTATACAAAAAGAAAATCAATAAAGTCTAAGATCAAATTGGAACAAAATTAAAATTAAAAATATTTATTCATAAATAAGATGAATTAAAATGAAATTTGCGTTCAACCAAATTATAGTTTAGGATGTTAGTTAAATACTGTTTCCTCTAAAAGAATAAAAGAATATCGAGATGCGAATAGTAAAATTATGAGAGCAAAATACCTTTTGTCAAACTCTAAAAAATACTTTTTCCCAAAAAATACTTTTTTTCCTAAAAAAAAAGCATGGAGATGCGAAGAAAACATAGGTACAACAAGAACAAGTCTTTTATTTCCTTTTCTTATTGTTTCTTTCGTCCAGTAACATGTAAAGTGATAAAATGAAAATACTGTGGTGGGTTAAGACATGTTTCAAGTTATTGATGAGAAATGTAAAACGTAAATATGACAATTTTTTCTACCCGCATTCTATCATATCATTCAAACAATGGAATGAAGAATTTATTCCATTCCATCTTATGTGCCTCTACTAATCCAAACATAGCCTTAGATTTTCATATTCACTTCAATGTTTTTAACCATATATAA
Source organism: Vigna angularis (assembly GCF_016808095.1). NCBI lineage: Eukaryota > Viridiplantae > Streptophyta > Magnoliopsida > Fabales > Fabaceae > Vigna > Vigna angularis. The sequence goes on along the minus strand of NC_068972.1, from coordinate 865,008 downwards.
TGAGATAAACCTATACACAGAAGGTTTTTAGACTGGCTAGTCCTAAAAGATAGAACCCAACACTGGTCATTCCAACAACAGAGCTAATGCTTTCTTTGTTAAAAAGTAGAATAAGAAAACCTAATGTGTAATTTGCTAAGTGTGGATATTAGTTCTTGGAAAGTAATCCAGATTATCCTCTTACTTAGGATCCATAAGACACACTTGGAGGGTTGTTTGTGATCCACAGAAATCATGACTACTGGTTATTTTTTGTCCTACTACTTCACTCTGATAGTTGTAGAACATGGCCACCACTATTGTTGTCACATGTCAAAGGGCGCACCACCCTTTTCTGACATGCCAGAACAGTAGAGCAACAATCATCTGCACTCCATATCTCTTAGCAAAGTTGATAAGGTCAAACACAAACGCCGCCTAAAGCAAGGAATGGTGAAACAACGTGGGACAAATGTTTTTGAAACAAACTCAACATAACAGAACATCTCTACTCTCAGATGTTTCTGCACTCTGTCAAATACTATTGACAGCTCTGTATAGCAAAGCTTTGTAAGTTGAATTTTGAATTTCTTTTTACTCAGCTATACTTAGTTGTAAACACACGAGGCACCTGAACTAAAGCTCTCACTAAAATTCTCCCACGACAACAACTTCCATCCTCTGCACCATAATGTGAGAATGAGTCTGGGTCACTGGGGAGAATCATTGGAGAAGAAATTGGTGACATGGATGAGAGTTTTCATCGGAAAGCCCTAGCGGGATTCATAAGTTATAATCTATTAATAGGACGCACAAAACTACTGGTTTGAATTGATCAACACATACATAATCATGCAACCAGTGATTACAGGTGAACCAAATCTGAAATTAAATTGAATGAAAAGGGCATGGTTTTAGATTTCATCATTTCTGTTTTAACATGTGCTATTGAGCAGTTTCACAGTTGATAAACATACAACATATGCATGATTCAAATTGATAAACAGCGGAAGATGAAGATTGTTTAATATAATAATAAATTGAAGCATAGAAACAGAATAGAAGCGAAGGTGTGATCTAAGAGAGTGAGTTAGTTAGGGTTTTGAGGATGGTCTTGGGGGTTACCGAATTTTTCTTTGAAGGAATTCTGGCGCTGCAACCACATCATGTGACCCTGAAATTGAAAACGCAAAACAACAGAAGAAAGTAGATGAAGAATTGAAGAGAAGGGAGAAGAATAAATATGGGTAACCTACCTTACCTGAAGAGCTGCAGCCCAAGCAATGATGAAAGATGCCATCCAAAATTTCTTGTCCTTCACCACATTTTTCAATTCCATTCTTATTCCAATTCAATTTCAATGGCTTCTTCGTGTTTTGATTCCTTCTTCCCTAATGCAGCAATCACAACGCCATTTTCTTTAAACTCTTCTCTTTGAACAATACCAGGCCACCCAGATAGCCCAATCATACACTTTCCTTCTTTCATGAGGCCCAAAAATATTTCAAAGACAAACTGCTGCTGCTCTTTTACCAAAAAACAAACTAAATATTTTTAAAATGTAACTACTTTTCATATTTAAAATAATTAATCTATTTGATTCTTATTTTAAAATAATTTAAAACATTATACTATATTAAATTATCCTTAACCTTATGTGCATTTCTTTCACTTAGTTACAGCAAGAACATACATTCTCTCATGTTAATTTTTCGTTTCATAATCTTCTCTACTAACATTTTAGAAGAAAATAAAAAAAAAATATATATATATGATAAAAACTAACATGCATATAAATTAATTTTTAATTTTTCTCAACATTACCAGATGGTGATTTGTTTTTTAAAAATGTATATATATATATATATATATATATATATATATATATATATATATATATATATATATATATATATATATATATATATATATGTTGATTTTAAACTATATAAGAAAAAGTTTACATTATTTTTCTAAGAGAATTAAAGTGTTTATTCAACCAGACATGTTATGATAAAGTCTATTGTTTTATCTCTTCTTATGTATACACAAATTTAACAAGGTCACACTATTATTTTTTATGAAAAAGAGAAATAGACCCATAATGATATAGTATTTGTAAATTATAAATATTTAAAATATAAATTTGTAGAGTTTACAGTCCGATCTTTTTTGTAATATAATGTTTTCTGATGTTTTATATGATTGACACCATAACTATGAGAATGAATAATATATAAGTTTTTAAATGTATATTTATTTTGTTTTTATTATCATACCTATCCTTATCTTAAATTATCAACAAACTCTTAACATACTCTTAATTTATTTAATATTTTATTTTAAAATTTATGTAATTATAATTGTTAGTTGTATTTGACATCTAAGAGAAGAAAATATACAATACTTTAAGGATGAATTCTTGATATACCTATTGCTTGACCGGAAAATGAAATGACACCAATTTTGTATCTATTTTAGAGATAAAAACAAGTATAAAGTTTTACTTCAAAAAAGAAAAAGGAAGATAGACAAACCACACACAACCAATTGTCATCCACCCAAGATGCACTTAAATGTAGGGATGATAACATTCAATATATATCTATAACAATTGTCCTGTATATAACACTCTTAGTTTTGTTTTTTAAATAAGTTTGGTATTAAATTTGTATGGACTCAAATTTATAATCCTTCTAAGTATTGAACTTTATTTAAAAAAACTATTATTTCCTGACAACTTTTCTTTCATGCACATAAATTTGAAAATCAAACCACATTAAAATAGAGCTATTGTTTTATCAGTTTGCATTCCCCTTTCATTTGATTAAAAGGTAGAGTAAGAACACTAAAACTGCAATCCTCCAAATATCCTATGTATCGTTTGATTTAAGTCCAAACCCCAACTTCAGGTATAAAATATGATCATACATTGCAGTGTCCAAACTGAGGTAATGTCCAAATTTGCATCATTTGTGTCATTAAAGTTGTAATCTACTCACCTAAATCCCAGCAAAGGAAGATTAATATAATGTGCCTCCCCAACTTCACAAATTGGTGCTAAGACCCAAAATATGAAAAAAAGGAGCAACTAAATAAATGATTAACTCCTTTTTTTTAAGAGACGTAATGAACTAGCAAGGAAATAGCTCATTCAACCAGAATTATAATTTGTGTCCTCCTCCTTGGGAAGATACTGATGCAGAGGCAACTAAAATTTATTTCTGTCTAAGTCAGTTGAGTTGTCAACCAAAATAACATGAAAATGGTAATAAAGATCTAATTTTATGTAAGTCCTAAGAGATTATCTTTCAACTGGGCAGCTTGTCAGATAGGAAGAGAGATAGCTTCTCTCTTATAGCGTTGGCATTGTTGTCCACAAATTCACAGGTTTGGTCTTGATATCTGGAATCATGCTGGTGGCAAGAGGGCATATCATTCAGTACTTCATCCTTCATATCGATAACTATATTATGCAGTATGCAGCAGACAAGAATAATTCTTGGTAACTTGTGCTTGTCAGGTTTCCACATCACACCTTGGATTATCCTCCACATCTCCTTCAGCCTAGCCAATGCTTTCTTGGCCAACATTTGAGTTTCAACAACCCTTGTATTAAACTCAACTTGAACATTTGAGAGTCCTTTACCTTCGTAAGGTGTAAGAAGCCATGGCAAAAGGGGAAAGCCTCTATCCCCTATAATATACTCCCTTACTGCTGTTCCTTCTGGAAGTACTTTCTTACCCCCATTCAACCTTTTCCCTTCTTCACCAAGTTTGAAAAAAGAACAACTCCGAAGCACTTGCTCATCACTCATACTTCCTGGCCATCCAGTAACTATGTCACGGAATCTCAGATCAGGATCCACAATGGCTTGCAAGACCATGCTGCAATTCTTCTCACGATCAAGCCACACACTATTCAAAGCATCCACAGAGGGCAAAGTCATCATTATGTGTGTGCTGTCAACGGCACCACAACAATTAGAAAGGCCCCTGAAGTTCTCAAACTTGCACTTTATCTCTTCCATTTCGGTTTCAGTTGAAGGCCAGCTGAGATGGTGGAGTCCTCTTTCTTCCATTGCTTCCACAAACCTCCATGTTACTTGGGAAACAGTCGACTGGTTCATCCTAAATGAGTCGCCAATGGTTGACAATGACTCACCAGAGCTGAGCCTTCTAAGAGCTACAGCCACTTGGTCATTTAGAGACAAACGTTTGCCACTTAAATCAACAAAATTTGAGGCTCTGGCCAGCAGGTCTTCTTCCACAAGAGAACATATATAGTTGAACGTCTTCCTTGAGATCTTGAAAACTGACTCAAATTTCTCTATATTTTTAGATTGAGCCAAAGGTCCTAAAATTGGAAAATTAAAGCATCAGCATATCATGAAGATGGGCAGTTGAATTTCACAAATGTATTATGAATAAGTTTAGCACATCATGCACCATCTTGAATAACATGAAAGGAACTTAACCCACATGCCAGAGGAAGTAATGGCAGAAACAGTATTCTTTATATCCAGACACAGTTATACTCAAATATATTAGAAATAAATGTGCAAATTCTTTGTAACTGGGATGGTTTACCTAAAGGTCAGTTTCTCTGAACGCTGTCAGAAAAATCCTTCTTTTCTTATATAAAGAAATCTACTCAGGTCACAAAGCAGAAATATTACAAAAATATGAACAACCTAATGGCTATATGCGACATAATTTTGATTAAGAAAATCAGCATAGTAAGGCATTTACTGAAGAGGTTCAACTATAAAAAACTGAATAAGGGTTCATACCTCTGTTTTTCAGATGTTATTTTCCTTTAAAATCTCTTCAGCAGCCAATCAGATTATAAGGTTTTGAACTCATTCAAAATAATTTTTTACTGTACCAACCATACCAATCTAACATTTATTCCAAGTTCAGCACATCTAACATTTAAACAAAGAAGTTCCACAGAATCTATATACCTTAGTTATCTTCAATCAATTTAATAAGCCACATGCAAAAATATATTTCATAAATAGTTATATTAGTTGGAATGTACCGTGTTAACCACAGACTTGAATAATCTCACTGCTAATGCATCTGGTTATTAGTCAGTATAGAGATGAGATTGTAAATTATGTGACTCTTCAAAGCAGGCATTGGGAAGAGACGAAAAGCTAGATTAAAGGAAGAAAGATCTTTAGAAATGGGTTGAAAGTCAAAATGAGTATTGACTGAATTCAATGCATAACAAGATAAAGAAGCTGCACAATTCACGTGAAAACAATGCATAAAATACCCAGATTGTTGTGTAAGTGGATAACTGCAACAAGTAAAGATAACAAATATAATTCTTGTGTTTATACCTACAACCAGGATCCCGCCAATGGTCTAATTACGTGGTGACACCATACCAGAAGTTTCACAATTTGGAAGGTTAAGATACAAATAGCAACTAGCCAAACAGATATATGATAACCAAACACGATTCAACAAAATTATAACCAAAGTCTACTACAGTTTCTAAGTAAGAGATACATTCCTTGTAAGAAACACATTTTGGTCAAAAGCATGGGGTCACTTTCTTTATCAAGTAAGTCATCAAAGATGTATGCCCCATAAGAGCAACATGAATATGAGAGTCAAGCAGAGAAAACAAAGATTCAACGAATGATGAGTAACTTATTAAGCTTGAAGAAACAAATCCCGAATCATTATAATCTTACCCATTACCAAAAAGGACATAACTTTTTTGCCCTACATCAGATAATCATAATAATAATAATAATAATAATAATAATAATAATAATAATAATAACTAGAAGTTTTGATATACAATGAAAAATAAGTAACAGACTATCACACAAACATGTCCAATCACAAACAAGAAAGGATATTGCAGTGTACCTGAAATTCTGAGGGAGAAATGTTGCCACCAATCGAATGGGGTGGCAGAGGCATCTTGGCCATCTTTATCATCAGCCTTCTTCCTCTTCTTGATTCCTCTGATGGAACCCATTCAGTATATATTCACAAGGCAGAATAACACCAAAGCAAAGCAAAATCAGAAAAGGGAAACAAAACCCATTAATCACCACCCAGATTTCAACTCCACCAAACAAGAATCAAAGTGTATGAGCAAATTGCAGAGTATTTATTATAACATGAAAAAGATGAATGAATGAAGTAGTAAAGCATAGAGAGAAAGGGTGAAAGAAAGAACGAAGCAGAATATGTGAGTAACTAATGCTAGGTGTAATATCCATATATGTATATATATATATAGGTGGAGTGAAGGGAATCAAAGAATGTAAAAAATAAAATTATAAAAAGAAATTAAAATAGTTCGATGAGACGAGACCGCTAGTTTCTGTCGTAAATGGACGTGTCATGAACAATTCAACACTTCCTTGGTTATGGTCTTTCAATTCCTTTTAATTTTTACTTTTCAAATCACTTTAGCCAACTGGTAACTTTAGCATTTAAAATATATAAACTGAAAATGATTTTTTTTAACATCTCTCGGTAAATTTTTTTTTTACTATCAGAAACATGAAACCCTCTTGTTTATTTCTCTGGTCGTTTTACCAATTACCATTTTCATTCCATTCGTGCATCTTCGTGTCTCTGATATTCTTTTCAAAATATCATTTTCATTTACTACATTGTTAGACCATTTCTGTTTTCACATCATCATCACGGTCTCTGGAGCTAGCTTATATACGTGTAAGTTCATTTAAAAATATCAATAGGTTTATTTTTCAACAGAACAATAAATTATATATATATATATATATATATATATATATATATATATCCTCTCTTGGGATACAAGGCTTAAATTATAATGTTTGTTTATTTCAAAAGTTTTACTATTTAAATTAAAACTATATTGGGTATTAATTTATTTTAACATTTGGATAAAATTATTAACACTAGTGAATAGTTTTAAATCAATTTCTCATCTGTTTTTTAGTTCCTGCATATTCTCAATTCTAGCTAGCACCACTAGGAAATAGTTTGACATTCTTATTACTGCTTTTGCGATTTTATAAAATGAAAAAAATAAATAAATTAGGAGCACTCTTCACTTCTGGATTCCAGAAAAAACATTCATGTTTTAAAAATTTAAAATCGGTTATAAAGGGTGAAAAACTATCCATCAAGTGAAAAGAATGCTAATTTGCATTGAAACTGATCAAAAAATATAATATTTAACCTCTAAAAAGTATAGTTTTAAATTTTATAAAAAAAGTGTAATTTCTCGTTATGATAATGTTCTGGTGAAAGGTTTGAATTCACGAAATGAATTTTAATATTATAAAATATTAATTCTTAACTAACCAACAAACACCTTTAAGTTCATTAAAAAAAAATAAACTATGATAGATAATTTGTGATTTGATTTTTTAAAATAGTATTTACTTTGCTACAAAACAAACAAATTTATGATTTGAACATGGTAAATCGTTTGAACTAAACTGTGATAATCAGAAGGACTGAATTTTTTCTATTTGCTTTTAATCCACTTGATGAAAAAATAATATGAAAAGCTAGCTTTAATATTTCTTATAGAGCAGTATCTTTTGACTTTTCAGATTAATACAGGTAGCCAATAAAAAGTTAGTAAAGAAAGAGAAAATAATTAATGCAGGAACACTATTATGGTTACTGTTTTAAAGCAAATTAACAGAATAACAAAATTACGCCCACCGTGGGGCTCGAACCCACGACCACAAGGTTAAGAGCCTTGCGCTCTACCAACTGAGCTAGACGGGCTTTGTATTATTTTCGAGCTCTTATATTATTTTCCTCTTCGAAAAGTTGTACATAATGTAAGTAAATACATGTGCACATATCATTAATTTAAATTAGAATACTCAGTGATCTTAATTAATATTAAATAGACTAATATTTTTTAAATTCTTCATATTTTAGCCTTTTTAAATGATATAAAATCCGAAATTATAAATGCAAAAAGTAGTCTCCCACTTAATATTTTGCAAGTTTTTTTCATAGATTTGCCTCGTTTTGAATATTAAAAAATCATTGGGGTTAAAATAATTTACAATTAGTTTTGAAAGTAAACTCATTCAAAACTTCTAAACATAAAATATCATAGAACTAAATTTCAAATATATATATATATGATTGGGAGTAAAAAGCCACCCTACCTCTAAAGGCAGGCGTCTAGACAGAAGAGTTGAACTTCGTTCCAGCTCTATTTTTTCAAGGTCAGATGTTCATAACAATATCAGAACGAAATGTTCAATAGAAGACATTCTGGAGCAGAACTCTGGAAATAAAGACATAGCAGATGACTACAAACTTGCAGAATCTTTGAATGAAGAATTTTAATCTGTGAAAAGAATTTGAAATGAAATATAATTCGACAAATTCCATTTAATTGTGAACTACCTTGTTTATTAGATTATTAAATTTGAGTTGCTGACAAATGGTGATGCAACAACGTTGGGTGCCGACAAAAATAGAAGGAGCAATAATTCATGTCATCACATGTCTAATTTGATTAAAGGGACAACACAAAGGATAGATGTTTCAATGGCAACAAGTCACTCAACTCATTGTTCCATTTCTAACTGAACTAGAAGCAGCATAATCATACCAATTTGAGTGATTAACAGTTCCTAATTCGTACTCATGAACCTTTGACATCATCCACATCTGATGAACTGCATGAGAACTTCTGAAGCCTTGATCCTCCCACTTGGACGTTCATTCTCAACCCTCTGGTTTCTGATGTCTGCTGAATCGTAACCCTTCAAAGACCCTTCCAACGCTCCAAAACTAGAACTTGAAAATCGTAAAGATCCTTCATTTTCACCAACCCTTGCATCATCAGTTCCTTTACATTCTTCTACTTTCTCCCATTTTATCCTTTCCCTACGCTTCTCCTCTGTCTGAGTCGAGGCATTGGTGGCTTTCCCTGCAAACTCCTCGCACGTCTTTGCCCTGTAAAACTTGTAATCACTCGAGTTAAATGATTGGCTTCTACCCTTTACGGTTGCAGGGGAATCTGCATCCATGCTAGAATTGTTTGCTTCTGTCGAACTTTTGGAGCTTGATGTTGATATTGTCTCACAGGATCGAAAGCTCAAAGAAGCTTCTATCATCTGTGTTCCTTTCAGGACATACTCATGGCTACCACTCGGGTAAATGAAATCATTCTCAGACAAATCTTGCCACACAAACCCGTTTTTGTAACTCCTACGAAGAAAAATCTCGTTATCATTGTTATTTGCAAGAAGTTTGAGCTTGTGAGTGAACTAAATAAACACGTGTTCCCATTCACTTTAAGAATGTAATGTTCTTCTACTACTATCAAAGCACAAATCTTTTCATCTCATTCGAACACACACGTGAGGAGATAGAATAGAAATGTACCTTTTTGTAGACCAAGAATACATTGCGGTCATTCCTTGTCCCCGGAGAAAACTCAATCTATCTATCACATCTGAAGAGAACGAGAGGGTGAATATACAAGAGAAATAGTGAATTATAACTCAAATTCAGTAGCTAGCAACTCTATTTTCCTGGTAGCATTTACCTTTAAGACATAGCACTCCTTGTGGAGATGAGATTGGAACATCCATGAGATGTGGATGCTCGAGCTGGCCATTTCTGGAAAGGTAGTAAATTACTGGAACTCTGAGCTCAGTAGCTTGATGTTTTGGTTCAGTCCACATTTTGGAGCTCTCAGAACCTGCTTCTCTTTCTACCATTTTTTTCCCTTAACAAAATAAGAATAAAAAACAGCAAATGGAGGAAATGAGAGCCAAATTTTGTGAGTGCAGAATGAGAAGGTCTTGTATTATTATCTGAAATGGGAAGATGGGTGTGTGGAATTGTAGTCTCAATTCAGGTACTGAAGTGAGAGAGATTGTTGGCATTTATAATGAAATGGGCCAGCATGAGGGAAAGTGGCTGTTGTTTGCATTTGGCTAATAATGAGCTTTCATGTACCAATACCAGCAAGTGGCATGGCATGGCATGCAATTGCATACATTTCACGGCAAGATGCCAAACCTGTTTTTGAGCTTATAATATTAAAGAGATGCTACTACTATAGTTGCAAGTTAAGGGTCAAATGGTGTTTATCAATATGAAATATCAATCATGGTACTTGCTCACGGACCAAAGTGAGCTCAGGACAAATTTTTCATTTTATTCGTATGAAGTCAAAAGTTGTCCCGTGAAACCATGGCACTGCTTTCAGGGAAAAAAATGGACTAGTTTCGGCAACCACGCAGATTGTGCGGAAACTAATCAGAACTTCGTGCACAAAATAAAATTATAAAAATGGCTAACTCACTGTTCCTTTACATAGAAAATTTAAACGACCAGAGAAAACAACGAACCTCAAACTACTACTATCAACTGATCAAACGGCAAGGCATTCTTCAACCGTGTTATGGAGGAACTCAATGACGGTGTAAAGATAAGGATTTTGTCGATGTGAGACATTAGATCATTCTCAAACACTAAAAAACGTGTCACACGGATTACAAGAAGAAGAAAACTAATAAAATATTCTGAATCATTAAGTATCATTTGGTGCCTTCACTCTTGGCACGTATAGTAAGTAACAAAAACCTTCCTTGTTGGTGAAGCATAAGTCGTAATAAGGGGTTTATTTTGCATGACAAAAACGTTAGTAATCAAGTTTGAAGGCAATTTCTCATGTTGAGTATGTTGTTTTAGTCCATAGGACATAGTAAAAAAGACCAAATTTTACCTTCTTTTAAATGGTTTAATAAACTTTTAGAATGTTCTATTTATTATAGGAAAAAGAAAGTCTTTTTTATATAAAAAAAATATAGTATCGAGATGTTTTTTAATAGGAGGGATTGGGTTGATACATTTTAACATCCCCATGCAGACTTTTTTTTGCCTTGTACTGCAAATCATACTCTCACTTTATTCGTAAATAAAGAAAACTCTTAAAAATCTTCTTAAACAATTAGAATCCAACAAATAAGTACTTTTTTCCCTGTCCACCTACTCTGTCACTTCTCTCCTGAAAAACTTTAGATAGATATTTATGGTGATTATGCAGTATAATCTGTGTAGGAAAACCACTTGGTCACGCTATGTCTCAAGCTGTTTCACTCTTCTCTGAAGGTGAAATGGCGTGTGAATGAAAAGAGTACAGTGGCAGAAAGCGAATGAGAAAGCAGGTGGTGGTGAGAGAGAGATGAGACGAATGATGAAAGCTTACGTGTGATAGGGAATAAATCAGAAACAAAAGAAGAAACTGTAGACAGGCACAGCGTGGCATTTGCATTGAGCCCTTCAATGCACAGAACAAGTTAACGGGCCACTATTTGGAACCACTACGTTCCAATATCACTGTAGAGTGCAGACAGCAAATTGCATGGAGAAGAGGGAGGAGTGTGTTATTTGTCATCATGAAAGAGAAGATGTCTGACCACTTGTATTCTTAGAGTTCACAACTGTAGAAAAGAACAAAAATGAAAGTACTTGTAGTAGAAATTCAAGAGGGTCGAGCCCAGTTCACCTCTTCTAAAACAACAGTAAGATAATGAGCAAACATTTTATGGTCATTGAATAACAATGATTTTGTAACTTTGCTCAAAAGGGTGTGTGTACTGTGTGCAGAAGCCTGTGTAAGCAGTTATATTGACTCGATTTTATACCTTACTGTATTTTTCTCTCAGATTAACAGCTTAGTCCAGAAATATATGTTCACATGCTGTTTAGTCCTTGAATGAGTTAGTTCCTGAGTTTATACAACCATGTACAACGTAGTCCTTTCATTGATACAAATTTCATATTCAGAGAGTAATAGTAGAAGAAAACAGTTTGAGGGATCAATTTGTTAATTATTTTTCTCTAATACGAGTGATAACTCTTGAATCCTTCCATCTTCCTGACAATGTGAGAATCACTCAGACTTCATTTTCAGTGAGTTGATTGTGATCAATGATGAACAGGTAAGTTTTTCTAGGAATTCAGTCATATTTTTATTCTTCATTTGAAATCTTTGAACTGATTTGGCTTTGGCATGGCAGGGTGTTGATTCTTATGTCACTGCATAAAATCCTAGCCAGAAAAAAGAAATTATATGCAATAAAAAAAAACATCGACCCTTACGCTCGTGAGTGATGATTTGCGATTAAAAACGTGTTCACATAAAGGGATTTGCGACGAAGGATTTGCAAAGATTTGTGAAGATTTGCGAGATATAAGACTTTTTGGTATCTCACTGTTTTGCGAAGATTTGAGCGGATTCCCTTTCAAATGTCCTTCTTACTCTCAAGTTCCAGCGAAAGTTGGTGACAGAAGAGCGAGGTTCGTGGCGGTTTCGTAAGTCTTTGCCTTCGGTGAAACGCGTGGAAGGGGTACCGAGGGAGAGCATACAGTTGGCAGAAGAAGGAGAGGGCGTATAGGAACAATAGACTTCGTGTTCGGTGTGAAGCATGGTGCATGTGCAGGTGCCCATGACGTGACCCTGGGAGTTCCCGCAATAACTATGCATGATTTTATTATGTTGGTGGTGTGGGAATGAGAGGCAGTGGTATGCGATGTGCTGAGTGTTGGGGTTTAAGAAAGGATAAAGAGAAAGGGAAAGGGCAGAGAAGTAGAAGGAGGAAGTGGAGTGTGGGTGCGAAATGTATATAATATTAATAATTTAAATAGAAGAAGGAAGTATAATTTAAATAATATTAACAATTATCAAGTCATACCACTCGGTAAATCATATTACAAAAAATATTAAATTTAAAAATAATTTCATTTTATTAAATTATAATTTTTTTTACATTTTTAAAATTAATTTCATTAATTAAGTAAATTTTTAACTTTTTATAAATATTTTTACAATTAAATATAACATTAACAAATATCATTTTATATTCATTTAATAACTAGGGGTATTTTGACAACTTTTAATTTTTACCAATTAAACAATTTTTTTAAATCTGTCACATCAATCAAATTTTACACTAATTTTCACAAACTTTACTTCTAAATCTATTCTCAATTACCCACAAATTTACTCAAAAAAACAACTAAAAAATTACCCTCAAATCCACTCAAATCATCTCTCCCAAATCATCTCTCCAAATACTTCCAAAAGAACACACCCTTAGATTTGTGAGTGGATGTAAGATCCTACAGTTTCCTTCCAAATACAGAGAATCACTGTCAGACATTGAAGCAGTAGCCATAATAATTGCTTGGATAAGTTTCTTTTAAGGTACTATGCAGAATTGGAAGCAGAAACTTGGAGGGAGACCCCTCATTCGTATCTGTCAGGTGATAATCATCACAAGACAAATCTTCTTCATTAGATTAATCAACTATCTAATCATTTTTTTTCAATCTTGTAGTCGTTGATTCTTGAAATGCTAGGTGCACATTCCTTACACAGAAGCAGTGCAAGGAGAATATGATAATCTGTAATCCATTTTTAAGATTAATGAAAAAGTTAATGTGTTTACTAGAAGAGAGATGAGAAAAGTGAGACATATAAAGTAGCAGGATCTATTAGTTACATGTTAATTCATTCTTGCTTTGATAATTGGGGTCCTCAATTAAATCCGAGTTTGAATTCGATACAAAATCTTTTATAATTCATTATAAAACCTAAAACTAGTTGGTTCCATTTTCAATTTTTTTATGTGACTTTAGGGACCAAAGTTTTGTTTGTCACCTAAACGTGCACCGATTGACTAATCAAACTTTCTTCGCATGATTGTCATTTTCTTAGTTACTGATAATCACATTAATATTTTTTTTCAAACACATACATCCTTGTTTATTACAAAAAAAAATATCACTAAGTCATCCACAAGTATGATTTTCTCCATTCTCACCTACACTCTGCCAATTTTCTCTCTCTGAATGAATGGCTTGTCACCTCCATGTTCTGTGCTTCAGTTTTTATTCGTTTATAAAACTTTCATCTTCCTTACAAGTACAAAGCTCAGAAATCTTCTCGTGAATGAGAAAAAGCTAGTCAAGGATAATGGAGACATCTAAATATGAGGATACAACCAGGATAACCAGGATAAGATGCTACACAAAAGAAAGCTTGAATTTGCTGTTTGTTAATTCGCACCAAATTGTCTTATCTATCGGTGAACAAAATCTCAAACTATTAGTAACTTTTTCATCTCCTACTTTCCTTTGCTTACAGCAAACACAAAATTTCCATTTTAAGAGGGGAAAATAATTATCAAAATAACAAGGGGAAGTAAGAAACTGAAGATCCCGATCATCTATGAATGCAGCACTATGGTATTCTATAAACTACAATCAAATGTAACAAGAACCTTGACCTGTTTGAGTTTTCCTACATGCTTTAGGTTGTAGTTGCAGCACCTGTTTGTTTCTTAGGACATTCCGAAAAACCATGTCCTTTCTCACCACATTCATAGCACGTCCTTCTCTTCATCTTCCCACTTACTGTGGAACTTGATTTATCACCATCAGCTCCATTCATCTTGCCACTTCCTGAGGAAGTTGATTTATCACCATTAGCTTCATTAACTGCCGAGCTGTTACGAATTCCTGGTTTTTTCATCAGAGGAACTGCACAACTTATCCTGACAGGTCTCCCAAACAAAACATTTTGGTCCAATGTAAGTGCTGTTTTCAGTGACTGACTATCACCGAAATCCACATGGGCATACCCTCGAAACTCTCCCGTCTCCTTATCCATACCAAATCGAATAGACGTTATCTCACAATTATTGAAGAATTTCCTCAGTTCTTCCTCTGTTATATCCCATGACAAATTCCCAACATATACTCTATTGTACCCCTCCAAAATTTCTGGAGCAAAATCCGATGTTTTATTGGCTCGCGCTGCTTTATATGGTTGGATTTTAAGAAAGAGTCCTCCCCTGTTACACATTAATGTTTCATGAGAAATGCGCAAAAACAGTAAATCATGAAAGCAAGAAAGAAAATTGTCAGTGTTACTAACATGTCAGCTCCATCAAGAGCCAATGCCCGTTTAGCTGCTGCTTCGGTCTGCAGGAACAGTGCCACAAAATTGTCAGTAAGTTGTGGACATGCTTCTACTACCAAAGTGAAGTATAACTTAAGAAATAACATAACTAGTGAGGGAAGAAGAAATAACCTAAAAAGAGGTTTCTCAATTCAAGTCGAAATTGAAGAACACCAAAAATAAAGTAACACTTTCAGGAATAGTGCATTATTCGTCACTCACCTTAAAACTAATAATGGCAATCCCTCTAAACTTGCCACTTTCAGGAAAATACATGCAATCAACTTCAGTTATGGTGCCACAGCTTTCAAAATAACTTCGAATATCATCCTCGGTTGAATAATAAGGAATTCCTCCAACATAAACCTTTGTAGGAACATCACCATTGTCTTGACTGAATACACATCACAGAACGCAAACATTATAAAACAAAAATCTCACTCATATGAAACAGCGTTATTCATAATGTAATAATTTTATTATAACCTGGTAGTTGTATTGGTCTTGGTTAACACTGTAGCCTCAGGCACTTCCCCTCCACCATTAGAGCCATTTTCCTCCACGGTTTTGGGCTTTTTCTTGTTCTTCTTCAGCTTCTTCTTCTTTTTCTTCTTCTTGCTGTTTTTCTGTGGTGTGTTGTCGGGAACTCCATCTGCCACGTCATCGCCCTCTACCTTCCTCTTTCTCTTCTTGTTTTTCTTATTGGCTGAACCCTCTGTTTCAGTTTCAGTTTCCTTGTTGGCTTCTTTTGGAGGGTGTTCGGAAGATCGAAGCTTTCGGTGTTTGTCTCGCTTGGACAATCTGGGTGTGGGGGCGGCAGCGTCCAAAAGAGATTTGAGAGAGTTCGAAGATGAAGGAACTTCCTTGATATTATTCTGTTGTTGGTCCAATTCAGCTCTGAGCTTAAGCTTCAGTTTCTTGTTTGATAGAACCATTTTCCCAGCCCCGGGTTATGGCTGCAACCCCACTCTCAAACCCTCGACACAGAGTCACAAACAAAAGGGTTTTAGGGAAGATGCAGCAAACGACGCCGTAAACACTCGGAGGGTATATTGAACAAGGCTTTTGTTCTTTTGGGCTTCGGAAAGGCCACAAGTTACTTATTGCCTTGAGCAAAACCCATTAGTTATTCCTTCCTGCACTCCTACAATTACTAATTACAACCCACACTAACATATTATATACATTTTGTAAAAATTATTCTAAAATCTTGTTCCGAAATAAATTTCATACATTTTGAAAATCTGAAAATCTTATTTTAAAAAAAAATTTAAAACAAATAGTGATTTTGAAAAGTAAAATGGTTAATTTAAAAATCCCTGAGGTTCATAAAGAAATTGTACAAGTGCAGAATAACTTAAACCATTTGGTATTTGGACTATATTATAAAATGTGAATTGTGCACATTAATTATAAAGCAAGAAGAATATAAATTAATTTAATGTTCAACGACTTATAAAAATATATTAAGAATCATTCAATATAGCTATTAAAAATTAATAATAATAAATGTTATATAACAATAAATATTAATTACCTAATATTATATATATTCAACCTCTGAGCCATAAAACCCTCTAAACTGACTTCTGATATGATTTTCCTTAAACTATCACAGCATCAAAATATCAAAGTAGGTCCCATCTGATGTCTCTATTTTTGGAGGCTCTTCTCTGATTAACTGAATCAATGTTTTTGCCACTGAAATTTCATCAACTCTATTAGCAAATCCCGTAAACTTTATCCCTCTCAGATGCTCCAATTTTATATATCTAGTTGCTTGTGTTAAACTTGATTTGGTCTCTTGAGTCGAATAGCTTGTAGAATCATTCTACTTTCATACAGTGACAGAAAAAAAAGAGTCAGAAATTGAAGTTTAGACTAGCAAAACAAGAGCTTCAATTGATTTCAATACGCATCTACCGTCACAAAAAGTTGCTCCAAGGCAGGGCATAATTTCAAAAAGCAGACCAAGGCATCGATGCTGTTTTCAGTCTTATAATTGTGAATCCACCATAGCTCTCGTATCTTATAAAATATGAAGTTCCCAGTTGGAGAAATCGATGGCCATACCAATGTCTACAAGAAAAAAGAAAACTTTCAGAGTCATAGGTTGTGTATACTAAAGATTTAATATCCTAAATTCATGAACTGCTGCATTATAATACACTGCTAAATTCACTTGATAATTTTGTTAAACCAGCAATAGTTCATGGTAAGTAACACATGCATACCTCAAAAGTCCACTCACACAGAGTTAGAGTTTCACAATTCTTTATTGTTAACAGAGTCTGATTGAAATCTTGAGCCTTAAAATCAGAACACCTTGGTCCTTGTCTGAAATCAAGCATGGCATGGCTCAGGTTGAAATGAGATTCTGGCCAAATCCTTGGAAGAGGTCCACTGTATGTTAAATTTTTAAGCTTAGAAGTTCTAAGATGGAGAAACTTCAACTGGGGGCAATCTAATACGGTTAACTTCTGAAGCTTTGATTCAGACTCAATGCACAAAGACTGCAAGCCAGTGCACTCAACAATCACCAACTTCTCAAGCTGCTCCAAAGTTGAAACGATGGAGGAAGCCACCGAACTTGCCAAGTGACTCACCGCTTTCAAATAGAGAGTTTTGACAATGAAAGTGGGGTGGAAAGTGTGGTGTGTGATGTGATCCTTGTTGAGAATGAAGTGAAGTTCATAGTTTTTCTCAAGGTGTTTGTTCCCAGCAGGGAAATCAAGAAGAAGCTTGTTGTCAGCTGCAATGGATGCAAAGAGTGCAGTGTGTTGAGCAAAGTGAAATTGAAGCTTGCGTGGATGTTTTAGTGGATCATGGTCTTCAAAACGAGCCAGAAATTGAACAACAGCAGCTGCTACATCTTGTGTGGTTCCATGTCTGACAAGAACTTGGTTCCACAAGTCTCTCCACCTGATGGATATGAGGCTGGTTTGTAGCATTGATTCATTTGGCAGAAAAGAAACTATGGATCTTAGAACTTCATCTGGCAAATTGCTGAACAAATCCTCCATGAGAAGGGAAAGTTGAAACATAAGAAAACTTAGAATTCATGTGTTCAAACTGATGCAGCGTTCTTGTTTTGGTGTTTATTTTTGGGTTGTATTCAGTTCTTAGGACCATCATCTCTATATGTGTTTAACCTTATTTCATATTTCACTATCTTAATTAATTTATGGGACTGAAATGGATTTGAACGTGTGGATGTGCTTATTTCACAACCTCATACTCTCTTTGTTCTTTTCAACTTTTTTTTTAGTCTCTTATAAAGATATTATATTCATTCATCTTTTTCTATTATTTTTAACTGTGTTTTAATTGTTAAAAATTAATTACATAATCCACTAAAAGATACCACTTAAACCTATATATTTTCTTTTTTTATTTTATAAAATATCCATCATGCAAGGATAAAATGCATATATAAATGTATTACTCTAAAACCAATTACCCAAAATAATTTTAGGTTTTGAATTTTATATTCATAGATCTGGTATTCCTCTTCCAACCGCGTGCAGTGCATTATGTGGTCTTCTTTCATGTGGCAGCATATGAATTTATAAAATGTTGAAAAGTGAGGAGAGATTTAGAAAAAAATAATCTCTCTGATATTCAATAAAAGAAATAAGATATTTATTTATAAACAAATAAGTATAAGTTTTAGTATTTAGAGCTTAAGACTTATGTATGGTTTAAATAAGGAATTTGTCTGTTGTACACCGTTAAAAAACATTTAATGACTCTTTAAAAAAAATAAAATTATCAAAATTTTAATAATAGATGTTCTTGCACCGTATGAAATAGTTGGGTAGGATATATATAATTTTTTTTTATACTATGCTTTGGGTTTGCTAAAATATTTTCAAGAATAAAAAAGAACATTGATGCCTGCGTATTGAATCATAATCACATGGCAAGAGACATGCAGTGAAAGCTGAATCATGTTATTTATTTTTGTTAATTGATTATTGTGTTCTTAATTATTTAATCATAGTTTTGAAAAGGCTAAACATACTTTAATCGTCAATTTAAAATAGCTTAAGTATTACAAGACGTGTGTAAGAAGTAATTACCGAATTAATGCAAGTATTTATTTTCCATCTTTTTCAATTTGGTTTAAAATTAATGAAGAAACTAAGTGGACCTTTATCACTGGAATGTCCTTTTCATCCACATAAGAATTTTGAGTATAGGGTGTTGCTCCCTCTACCACCTCAAGTGCACTGCGCCTCTTTATTATTTTTTTTTATTCTAAAAATACTCTACATCTTTCTATTATTTTCTTTTATTCCAAAAATATCCTATACTTCTCCACTATATTCAACAATCTTTCTCTCTCCACATTAATGGAGCATTCACATGACTCAGGTTTTAACTTATGATATATTGCAAAATTTTATTTACACTTTCCCTTAAATAAGTTTGATTCAATCTTATTTTCACTGTTCAATATATTTTTTTTCTTCAAATTACTTAATAAATGGTAAAATTTTATTCTAAATTTCTAGAAAAATATTTATATATATGTGTGTTTTTATTTTACATTTAATATCTATAATTTTTAACATTATATTATGTTTTAACTTACTGACATGTTTGACCCAAATAACTTAAATAAAGTATTTAATTTATTAGATAAATAATATAAATATATTATTAAATACTTAAAATATAAAAGAAAATTTATTTGTTAAAGATTTGAAATTTATTTAGTTCTTTCGTCATTATAAAGTCAGTATATAATAATAATATATTATTTACTATTAATATTATTATGTTTATTATTTTGTATTTGCATCTAATTTTTAAGTTTATAAAATGGAAGTGCTAGAAGCACTAATATTGAAGTTTCCTCTGAATTTTATATTTTGCAATATATCACAAGTTTAAATCTAAGCCACATGAATGCTCCATTAATGCAGAGAGAAAGAGAAATATTGTTGAGGATAGTGAAAAGGTGTAAGGTATTTTTGGAATAAAAAAAAATAATGAAGAGGTGTACAATATTTTTGAAATAAAAGAAAATAGTGAAAAAGTGCAGAAACACTTGGAGTGGTGGAGGGAGCAACCCCCTTGAGTATATAACTACAACATTCTAAACATTCTAAGCAGCTGAATCAATTAATGGGCCCAACCAATAGACGCCGTGATGAGTCCATGACGAGCTAACCAGAACAGGCCCAAATGACACAGCTGGATTCATTGATGTTTCATCAAAAACCCCACCAACCACGATGTTAGCACCCACAACAAGCCCAATTGCCAACAGTGAAATAAGACCCTGTTTCCTAAGGTTAAATTAATTAATTAGTACAATTTGTTCTCATCACAGTGAACAAAATTAATTGAACTGCAATAATTTATTAAAAATTACATTAAAATAAAAAATAGTTTGTCTAAACTGAAAATTAGTTCAAACATTTATCAATTAATGTTTGACTTTAAAATTGTGGTCCAATTATAAAATTATGATAAATTGTTTGATTTTAATATTGTTTAATGTCTATTCAAATTAATAGGTTGACCTTTCTTCTTTGTTTGCATATTATCAAGGTCATTCTCAATTATCACATCCATCTCAAGATATTATATCTAAAATAAAAGATCAACTTGCATAAAATGTTTCAATTTGCATTAAATTATAATTTCTTATCACTATAATTATTCATGACAAATCTGTTAGAATTAATATTTTTAATATGTAAAAAACTTCTAATTGATAGTGAATTTTGAAAAAAATAATTAAATAAAAAATATTAAACAATGGATCCGTTGATAAGAGTTGTGATTATATATATACTGGTATTCTTCACACTTTCTTTCCATTCTTTTTCTTTTATATGAAAATTTCTCTGACCGTAAAAAAGTAATTTTGTTAAAAGTTCTAAAAAATATTGACAATGTTTGCAATAGAAAAAAAAAGATGAAAATAGCAACAATCACAAATTTGTTTTTAGTTTATTATTTTTTTTTAGATTTTAATTTCTGAATATTGTAAATGTTTATTTGTATAGATTTTACATAATTTAATAATTTTTGTAATATTTTTTATGTATAAAAAAATTGTCAAAAAATAAAACAAATTTTTTAAATCCTCTCATAATTACTAATTGCAACTCTATAATAACAGAAAAAGACTCACATTTTTTCACTATTGCACCATACTATTGTTTTTGTTGCCACTGTTTTTATAATCACTGCTACTGTAAAGAAATAATAGAGGAAGAAGAAGATAGGAAAAATGATTAAAAGAGAAAACGTGAAAAAAAAAACTTGTTCCGAAAATGTCATTCCAAAAAACTTGAAATTGGAGGGACACGGGAACTGTGGAGGTGCAAGAAGTAAAAGTGATTGTCCCGTTGTGGCATAACCGGCATTATCCATTGAGAGATGTTTAAAGAAAAGGAGAAAGAAAATGCTTGGTTGTGATATAAGGTCAGAAGCATAAATTCTATCATACTGCATACACTATCTCAGAAGTGAAGCTCTAAACCACTGTGAAGTATGGTACTTTCTTCATGCTCTTTGACTTGGATTTCACCCTCATTCTCCCCTAAGGTCTGTCACACTAATTCTTTCTATTCATAAACACAACATTCTCTACACAAAACTCATGTTCATGCACTCTACTTTCCACTGTTTCAGCTAAACTTCCCACATTCTAACTATTTGCTTCGCAATACTGCAATTTGCTCTTCCAACAACACTGCCTTTTGTGCATTGGAGACAATATCCAGTGGAGAAAGTAAGAACCTTGAACTATTTTCTAGTGTTTCTACCATACCCAATTGTCTCATATAAGAAGTAGAAGTCTAAAGCAGTTTAAATATTCATTTTCTTTTCATTCTCTCATGTGTCAGACTAAATCACGGACAACAACTCGTAAGGTGATTGAGTCTAAAGATGTTGAAAAAACTTATGGAATGTCTTGTGTGATTTTCAGGCCACTGCCAGAGAAGACCGCTATTGCTGGGAGTTGGAGCTTTAACTGCAAATTTACAACTGACAAATTTGGTATTTGCTCAAGGTATTCACGCCTGCTAATGTGATCATATTTTGTGTTATTAAGTTTCATTTCACTAAAAGGATCTTTTGATAAACCGAGAGACTAGTCATAACATGGTCTTCTGAAATTTTGGAATTGCATTACTCTTCGTCCTGTAGAAAAACCAGACAGATACCAAGCTTTTGTGGACTATGAAGATGGGTATTCTTACGTATATCCCAGAGAGTGGAAGGTAAGAAATAAGAACCACGTTAATCTTATCAGAAACTCTGGTCACAACCATATAATTTTCTGCAAGTTTGAATGTCTCATCTCCCTAGGAATTTGACTTTTTGGCTCATGATTCTGCCTTCAAAGACAAAGTCCTACAGTTGCAGAATGTAAGGGTGAGATTTATACCAACAGAGAAGAAAGACATCCGAGATTTGGGTCCTATGGAAGAGGTGATGCTGGAAAACTGTGTTCTGATGTTTTTTGTAAACTCTGCAGTCTACTTTGTACTAAACCAGTTTGTATCTGAATCAGGTAGTATACTATTTGGTGAAGCATAGATATGCTGCACCAAACCAAAGACCAACAATAAATGGCATGGAGGAGGTTTCTTCTTTCTTAATTTCTTGACAATGTTTTTTTGTATTAAATATGTGTCTAAGATTTTGATGGTCATTAATGAATTAACAACTATTTTTGACTTGTGAATGCAGCGAACCATAGATGGAAAACATTACTATACCTTTGAATACATACTTACATCACCAAACTATGCTAGTGGCTCCTTTGCAACAATTGCCATAGGAAATGGTGAGTAACCTGCCATGGCAGCTATGTGAATTTGTGACCTTCATAGGGTTATATACCTAACAAAGAAGGTGCACCTTTTGCAGGAAGGTACTACACGTTAATTGTGGGAGCCAACGAAAGGCGATGGAAAAGAGTACGAGATGAGCTTAAAGTGGTAGCAGAGTCTTTTAGGCTTCTTGACATATAAAATGTCACGGGACAATTCAACCAAGACTTGTTTAAATATGCCTACAGTTTTCAAATATTTGTATATCAGTAAATATAAATGTTTATGGGTCAATGAGGTCTTCTACCACACCAATACTAATTGTATTCTTTATAGCATTGATTAATACCAACGACACGATAACGGAGCGTAGGACACGTGTTATGTGGTGTGCAAACAGACCTAATTTGTTCCTGCTCTCTATTTTATAATTAGGATTTAGGAGTAAAAAATATGTTGTTTTTTAAAATAAAAACTACATTATCGTAATATCTGAATTTTAGGAATTGGATTTGACTGGTTCAAATATATTTGTGAAGGTTGTTAGAAATTCTTACGGTATAATAAACATTACGTACAGAAAAACAAGGAGAAAAGACTTCATCTTCCTTGTTAAAATTCTGCTACTCGAATATAAACATTGCGAAAGATTCATGTTCAATAGTTTTAAGTATCTTTCCCTATATAATATCGAGCCAGAGGATTTGCTGCCGGAAGAACGTATCGTAATTTAAAGTAGAGCGGAGACATTTTCTTTGTGAACAAAAGGTGCGCTTCAATCTAGACTTTTTCTGAATCTTTCTTTTTAATATATTCTTCATCTTTTGTGCTTATTTGATGGCTATAATAATTATGCATTGTTCGCAATTGTTTTTTCTTCGAAGAATTGTTTCTTTTTCTTCTGTACCAATTATGTGAAACATTTTGGTATCCTCTTTTTTGGGTTTGTTTTGTATTTTTTTTTATCTAGCATCGTCAGAATGACAATTTTTTTGTTACCCAGTGATCTCCTTGGGGACTGTGCCCGTTGGATCTCTTGGAAATCTCTGAAAACGGGGAAGAAAAATCTATCCAAGTAGATTTGGGGTGCCAAATAATACGATAAAAAAAAACTGTCAGGGAAATTATTAGACCAATTACATAGTATAACTATTAGAAGAAATAAAACCATATTTAACAAATTATGGACATCACGTTGCTGGGAGAAAAGAACCTTAAATACAATTACAAAGAATCATGAGTTCTCACGAAATGTAGAACCGAAGATTGGATGTGAAGCAGTTCCTTAAAAGCTATGAAAATCTCACATGGAATAATGTAGTGTCTTTCTCCACTCATTTGTCTATTTATAAGCTCATTAATTCAAAACAAAAATAGCAAATTAATTAAGATAAACGACTACAGCAATGTATCAAACTAGTTGGTAAAAATACACGTGGAAATTGGCATCTATAATTATCTAAGGACAAAAAAAACTAGAGAACTCGTGTAATTCAAGCACTAAAAGGAACTGCTTCTAAACTATGGCTATGTATATACAGAGGTTTTACAACAACACTTGAGACTGTATATTCTACAATTTTCACTAAAGTAGAAAAAATACAGGAGTGAATAAGATCCACGCTTGAGAGACTGGAAGAGTGAAAAGGAAGTCCAATAGAATAGAAGAGTAACTCGGCTGAATTAGAGTTGATGCCGCCGCCTTCCTCTCGTTGTAAAACAAAATCAATATGCCGTGGAGACAACACCTTCGGTCAGCCTAAACTTCTTGCCTCCAAAAGAATACCGAATTCCAGCTTCCTGTATTCAAATCCTACACTATCCCTGCCAAAGCACCCTCTTCCTATGCCTATCAATGCCTGAGTGCTGATCCCATACTCCCATTATTGCTACATACAAGCCTCCACCTGACATTGGAAGATTCCATCAGGTGCTGCAATCACCACTCATTCAACTCAAGTAGTTTATGAAACAATTCTCATGAACCAACATTAGCTGCAACTACTCACATTGCATACTCCCATTCTAAACAAGCCGATGCTGACGCAAAGCCTTACCAAAATGAGGTTGCATCAATCGGACATACAGACCATTTTTTGCCACCAATGAATCATGGGTCCCCTCCTCCACTATCCTTCCTCCATTTAGAACTACTATGTTGTCCACGTGCCTCATCATTGCAGCTCTGTGTGCTATTAAAATAGTGGTTTTGTTTCCCATTACTAGGGTGTCTAGAGCCTCTTGCACCACTCGGCTTGACTCAGATTCAATTGATGAACTAGCTTCATCCAGCAACAAAATAGGAGCATTTTTAAGAATTACCCTTGCAATTGCAATTCTCTGTTTTTGTCCAGGGGTTAAGTCAACACCTCTCATCCCAACATGAGTGTCATAACCATGAGGCAAACTACTGATGAAGTGATGAGCATTTGCTATTCTTGCAGCCTCCTTTATTTCAGCTTCACTGGCATTATGTCTGGCATATATGATGTTTTCCCTTATGGTTGTTGAGAAGATAATCGGTTCCTGCTGAACCAGACCAAGGTGGCTCCTCAACCATCTCAAATTATATTGCTTTAAATCCCTCCCATCTAGCAAAACTTGGCCAGAAACTGGATCGTAGAATCTCTCGATCAAAGATATTATTGTGCTCTTCCCTGACCCGGAAACTCCCACTACAGCAATTGTTTGCCCTCCATTGACTTTGAGGCTAAAATTGCTTAATACCAACACTTCTGGCCGGGAAGGATAACAAAAATCAACATTTTTCAACTCAATGCTCCCATATACATTGGGTGGCTTCATTGCTTTGTTATCATCAGGATCAATCTTAGGCACACGATCTATAATTTCAAACACTGATATGAGAGATTTACGTCGCTTAAGTATGTAAGGAGCCAACCCAAAAGGCTCCACAAGGGCAAAGGTAGCAAATGAGAAAACCATGTACTCCTTGAGAGCAGTAGGTGTCTTCACATATCCCTTATTTACACATATTGCAGTGTACCAAAGTAGAAGGGCATTACATGCAAAGAGCAG
Source organism: Vigna angularis (assembly GCF_016808095.1). Lineage (NCBI taxonomy): Eukaryota > Viridiplantae > Streptophyta > Magnoliopsida > Fabales > Fabaceae > Vigna > Vigna angularis. The sequence continues at coordinate 839,205 of NC_068972.1, read as the reverse complement.
AAACTGTGAAAAGCCAAATGCAAAACCAATGGCCACTCCATGAAGAAAGCTTTGCTTAAATATTTTATTTAACTGTAACTGGTAGAGTTCCATCACCTTATTACCAGCACAAAATGCAACAACAGTGTAAATATTCCTAACTGCATCTTCAAGAACCAAAGATGCCTTTCTGTGCATTTCTTGTATGCCCTTTGAAAATCCAGCAAGCCATAATTTCTGCAAAATTAAGGAGACTGCTTAACACATGCATCATGCTAACCACAAGCAAATTAATAAAAACATCATTATCCATAGCCAGTACTATCATCAGTCATTCACAAAAGTCAGCAAAACCAGGTCTGTTAGCTATAGTAATTGAAATTAAACATAATCGACATAAATAAGAATTTCCATAAATGAAAATGAAACCCCCATAAAGAGGTATAAGTAGCATTCAATAATTGTACTTTTTATCCTGCAAAGACACTGCCAAATTACAATAATTACAGCCCATTGATTACTCAAGCACAAACAGATACATTACAAATTATAATTGAAATTATCCCAATGGCACAGATAATTTCAATATAAACTTCTTAAAGCAATCACAATTAAATGTGCTTTAGTGCTTTAGTTTTCAGTAATCGATGAAACACATGAAACATTGTTTCCAATTTTACAGTGAAATATACACAAATAAATAATACAAAAGAGGGTGACAGAGATATAAACTGATACACAAAGTGAAACAGTGTTATTTTTCCTTTTAAACATTAGCAAGTCTTGCACATACACAGACCCCAAGGCATTTCATGGTTTTTGGATTTGTTTTGGTACTCTCACGACATTCATGAGGCAAAGGAGACATTACATTAATTGGTCATAATCACTACCAATTATTCAACTTCCCTAATAATCATCACAGAAAATGGGAAAAAAGATACTGACCAACCCACCACCTTGTGCGAAAACACATGGCTGTTGTTGATATGAAAAAAAATGGAAAATATGAATTTCAAAATAAAAACAAAAAAAATTTACAGACTGTGTACATGAAAACGAAATACACAAAATTACATGGCAGAATCAGAAAAGCAGTTGCAAACCTGGGCAACAGCAGAAACACAAAGAACTGGAAGTGTTGCTAAAGCCACAAGTGCTAATCGCCAGTGCAGCAAAACACCAATGAGAAATGCAACAATAACTGCAGCACTGTCCTGTATAAATATGGAAAGGCGGTTACTGAAAGCTGCTCGCACAAACGTAGCATCATTGGCCAAGCGCATTGATAGGTTGTCAGCACTATTTTCCTCTTCATCAAACCATCCAGTTTCATTGCGTAGCATGGCTGCAATGTTATTAAAACAGGTTAAGTATAGGGCAGTAGTCCAATATGATTTTCTTCTAAATAATAACAATTCAAATTTACGCACCTGAGAACATCATTCTCCTAACTCTTTCTGTCATTTTCTCCCCCATAATACCAAAGTAGAAATGCTGTAAAAAGTTGGCAACAACCGTCACAATACCCATGCAGGCAATGATCAAGCACCATTTGTCTATCTCCCTTTGGAAGTGACGTTCGTCATCAATTTTATAGTAATCTGTCACCACCAAACCAATAACATAGGCAAGAAGGGGATTGAAAGAACCAAAGATAGCAGCGCCCGTGCTTCCTAACACAGCATAAAGCCACTCTGCAAAACTAAGTTCTGCTAGCCTCCATATTGAGGGTTGTTTTCGATGCCTCGCATCCTTTGTTTCAGTCATTTTCACCGAAAGATCACCAGAATGACTGTCAGGCCTGCTAAAAGTCTGTGAATGGGAGCGTTCATTTTTAGGATCAGATGTTAAAAGAGGTGAAACAGGGGATTCTGGGTCAGAACCATTTGACTTTTGTCTATGCACACATTGAACATCAATCTTGGGTAACTCCGGTAGTCTCATTTCAAAACTATCCTGCCTTTTAATTGATGGTTCCTTGTCTGCTGAATCTAAAGACTGTCCATTTTCCATCATCTTCTCTGATGGTGGCCTCCGAATTTTTGGTGATTCTTGTGAATTAAAAAAGCCATCCGAGGGCCGAAAAAGGGCAGAAACTCTTTGAAGAGAGGGTGACTTTATCATTTTAGGAGATGAAGGTTCTTTGAAGCTGTGACTTTCTGAAGAATCCTTCTCCATTTGGAAAGTTGCAGTCTCCTTATAATTTCGAACAGGCATCCTGGATGACCAAAGAAAAAGTGATTTTTCATTAAGCAAATGATGAAATCTTGCAAATTATAAAAACAGTGAACTCAACCATTGTGTAACAATTATTAGTTTATTATTATAGTAAAACATTAACAGACTTATTGTCACCTTGACAATCACAGTATCTGTATCTTAAAATTCATGTTATATTCTTCACAAACACAAAAAAGTGCATGGCAAAAGTTGAACCGTGATTTGAGGCAGTAACAAACCTCTTGGGAAGTTTTGTGGCTTCTTCACATCGTAGAAGCTCTGCGTATAAGCCATCCAGGGTCAGTAACTCATCATGTGTACCCATTTCAACAAGCTGACCATCCTCCATGACAGCTATATAATCAGCATTCTTTATAAGACTAAGCCTTCGAGCAATTATTATTGTTGAGCGTCCCAACATTAGCAGGTCAAGAGCTTCCTGAACAGACCTCTCAGCCTCAAAATCAAGTCCACCAGTAACCTCGTCAAGAAGAAGAATGGATGGATTTAAAAGCACAGCTCTTGCAATAGAAAGCTTTATTTTCTGCTCTTCTGTTAAAGCTAGACCTGCCCTGCCAACCTGAAAAGACAGAACCCTGGTTTAGGAGGTGAAAAGAGATTCCCACCAAAAAGGACATAATTGAAATACACAGGTTTCATCCAAAACAACATAGGTTTCAAACAATCATTTCAATCAAGTTTCACCTGTGTGTCATAACCTTTATCTAATGAGCTGATAAAGGTATGTGCATGAGCTATTTTAGCAGCCTCTTCAATTTGATCCATGGTGGTATCTCTTCCATAAGCAATGTTGTCTCTTATACTCAAACTGAGCAAAGCAGGTTCCTGGGTGACCAGTCCTATCTGACTCCTTAACCATTCCAGTTTCATATTCTTTATGTTTTCACCATCTAAAAGAACTTCCCCTGAACCACAAATAGGTAAATTTATTTAAATATGAATTGACCTATAAAGAGTTTTAGATGTGATATAGAATAAACTTGCAACAACAACGGAAAAAAGTACCTAAAGTTGGATCATAGAATCGCTCCATAAGGGGAATAATACTACTTTTACCAGAGCCATTTCTTCCAACAAGTGCCACAGTCTTTTTAGCAGGAACAGTGAGATAAAACCCACTCAAGATAGGGATTTCAGGGCGAGAAAGATAACTGAAGTATACATTCCGAAACTCTATATTTCCTTGCACAGAAGCTGGAGCACTGCCATCATGATTAAAAGATGAGGATGACCGGCTAATCATCTCAAATAGTCTATAGGCAGCTATGCGCCCTTGATCAAATGAGTAGAAATTTGTTGCTGCTTGATTCAATCCCCTTAATCAAATTAACACAAACTGTAAGAAAAATGCATAACAGATAAAGAAAAAAAATGAGTTGGGAATGATGCTCACAAGCCACTTAGAATCACAGCAAACAGAGCTGTTACAATTTCACCACCATGAGCTTTTCCATGTATAACCAGGAGCCTTCCAACCCAGAGTTGTAATGCACAAGAACATATTGCAAGTCCATAAGTAAAACCAAGGCCAAGCCCTTGAACAAGACTTATCAATATACCATATCTAAGAGTAGCTTGAAGCGATGTTGCATATGAATATTTAGACAATGTTTCATTTGTAAATGCATACAAGGTCCTTATATAGGAAACTGCCTGCATCACAAGAAAATATACATATTTAGAACTGGTTGTTAAAACAATTCATCCAATAATGAGAACATTACCTTTCTTCCCATTTCACCAAATTCAAACCATTAAAGCAAAAACACATATAAATGAACTGATTCTCCAAACTTAAAGATAAATAAAGAAAACCAGGCAATGGTATTCATTCACTTCCATCCATAAAGTAAACCTGAAAAAAATTTCCAATTATAATGAACTAAATGGCACTCATGTATATAATATGTAAATTAAAAACTATTTGAGATCTCACATCGACTAAGATATGGTCAAATTATAGTATATAAGTTGACGCAATCTTTACCTTACAAGCCAGCTTTGTGAGGTTGATTTAAACCTAAACCTACATGTTCTAAGAGACAACTAATCCACAATTACAAGGAATAAATTACTAGCAAAAATCAAGAAGCATTTTACTTCAAGGATACCATTTCACAAATTTGGGACTTAGTTTTCCATTCCTAATTGAAGGAACAAAGGATAGGAGATCTGTGCTCAACATGCCATAGTCAGAAAAGCAGAGCATTCAGCATTGCAATATTTGGTTGCAGCAGAATGCTGGCATATTTTAGGGTGTTTGTGTGGCTTTAAATGTGTTAAAGTATGTTCATCATGACTTCTGTTTGCAATTATGCTCATGTCTGCTTGAAGGAAGTTGCAAATATGCCAAAAGATATTCTGCAATAGAGTCTTCTTTTTAGAAGAATATCTTATCAATCCCCCAAGTTGTACTTTTTCTCTTTTCTTTCTGACAAGTTCTATAACATGGATACCATATGACCAACAGCAAGTCTCATTTACATAACATGGTAAGGAAAGGCATAAAATTTGATTACATCAAAGACCTCTTCACAGCCCAAATTGAAATACATATACTGGATGATGGTAAAAGGAAAGCTATAAAATCAGATACATGATACGAGAAACTTTCAAACATTAAATCCTTTCTTTCTTTTGGTGGTTAGTAAAATATTAAAATTAAAATCAATTGAAATCCACACCTGAATTGAATGTGTGTCTGTGTGCACAATAATCAATGGTTCAAAGCAAGAATGAATTGAAGTTTAACTACAAATAACCTGTTCAGCAATGCTGGCTGCTTCAGCATATGCATCTTGAATATTCTCGGCAAGCCTGTGGAGGAATATATTTGATATTCCTCCTGCAGCAACAATAAATGGACCTGTAGCTAATGTTATCAATGCAATCTGCCAACAATTGATAAAAGCAATAACAAGACCACTGAAGAATGTTGCCATATTATGAATATAATTCCCAACCTGTATCATCAAAAGTCAATACACAGTATAAAATATGCATTGAGATTTTTCTGGAAAGAATAGCAAATTTACAGAGGAGTGAATACTGAATATACACACAATAAGAGCCCAACGAACCTTTTCACTAAGAGCAGACTGAATGAGCAGCACATCACTTAATACTTGACTCACAATGTCTCCATTATTTCCATAAGTATCAAAAAAACTCATATCTTGGTTAAGTAATACTTGGACATATTTTGATCTGATCACAGCAGTCTGCCGTTCTCCAGTAAGAATCCAACATGAAACCTCTATTAATCAAGAAAGATTAGTATTGAACGAACCTTAAATGTAACATCTAATAAGAAATATTCCTTGTAATTAACTTACCAATCCAACCAGCAGCAAAAACTCCACCAGCAATATAAACAATGGTTAAAGCAAGCTGTAGAAAAAAAAGAGGTAAATAAGCATACAAGTCCATTTTTCAAATCTTGTTTACAAACTATGCACCTCGAAAAATAATTAAAGTCCTAGTTATGAAGTCATATGGTTCAACTACTAAATTAACCAGTTGAAAAATGGACAGCCATACTCTTCAGATCCTTGGTGGAAACTGATTTAAAACAAAAAACCTAATGTTCATTCATGTCAGTTAACCATGCCAAATGATTAAAGTTCTTCTGCATAGTTATTGCCCGTGCAACTTCTCACAGAAGTAATTTATTAGTAAAATGTTGAGTTCTGGTGACGCAATGCAAGAAGCTCTAAAATCAAAGAAAGTCTAAGTTTAAAGGTCAGGTTGCCTCAATTTATATTAATTACTTAAATTGCAACAATAATTGTAATATTCCAAACTGGCCATAATAATTGTTAAATTTTGGAATTTCCTATGCAAGGTCAACATTGCAAATTTTCTAAGGTTAAATAGCTTAGCTTGATTTTTAGAAATTCCTTATCCAAGGAGCATAAGTCATATCCATCCTATTTAAAAAAGGCTAACGTTTTTCCACTTAATAGAACTACTGTATTTATAGCACCTGAAAAGAAAAATGACTGATCAGATTTATGAATATAAGGAGGAAATTGTTCCCTTCTAAGTTGTGTGCCTTTGTATTGTTATGCAACCAAACCCTAGGCGAAAGGCCTGTTTTATTGCCTTATGCTTATTACCTATTGTTCAACTTACTCAAGTTTTGCACTTCACCCAAGACTTAATTTCCTTGACAAATAGAAATAAAAGTCCATCCCATCAATACCCTGAGTAATCCTTGTTTGACCCCAAAGCCCTTGATACCCTGTACAAAAAGGTTACTGTTCAAAGCTTACGAATATCCAGAGAACTGTCCCTTAAATCCCTCCCTATGCCAAAAATTTGCCCTGCCTTTAACATAACCCCGGAAATTCCTATCAACAACAATCTATGTAAACATGAGATGAGAGGGAAGATATTTTTTAAATAGTAGCTGTAGGTCTCAAATCCAGACAGTAAGTGAGTGGCCTTCTCATGGAGAATCTTATCAATCATCAGGTGGACAAACCAGGCTCTACTTCGCCACCTATATCAATCTGTTTATATTCCCACTGTCCTCACTTTCTTAAAACCTTTTCTCATGCTAGACAAATAAACTTCTAGCATCACTTTTTAAATGATTAAGTAATGAAATCGTTGCTACCTAAACCCGCAAACAAAGTAAATTTATAACTACAGAAAGATAGGCTAAAATATATTTGAAACACGGGGTTAATTCCGAGGACATGTGCAACACTTGTGCCAAATTGCCAATGCTGAGTTTGGAACCCTAAACAGAGTGCATCGTGCCCCTGATGGCTTGGGTGATCCATCCACGAACTACTCTGACCAGGACAATAAACCCTTACAGAAAGGGAATAAACTTATAACGGAGAAAAGAGGGAAGGGCTACACTATGCCATACTTAGTGTAGTCAGGTCAGCTTTTAATGAAAGTTAATTGTTCAATTAACTCAAACCGCACGGCAACCATGGAGATAAAAACTACAAAAAACTAATAGCACAGTACACGAGACTTAATTTCACTGCCTAAGGTAAGCGAAATCAAATTAATAGAAACTAACTAAAATCCAGAAGCAGCGCACAATAACAAACTAGGGTTTCGATAGAAAACGAAACGAAACCTAACCTCCTTGAACCTCTGAAACTGATCTTCCGCCGAAAACTGCTTAGGAACCCAAAGAACCTTGGCGAAGTAATGCAAGTAAACGACTAGAGCGGTGCCGTGCGCGGCGGCGGCGAGGGAGCCGACGATCATGAGAAACCAGTCGAGGCGGTCGGCGCAGGCGAAGAGGTGAGAGAAGGGAACGGCGGCAGGCGGCGGCTCAATCTCTTCAGCCTCCTCCATCTCTTCCTCGACCTCCATCGGCTGCGACGCGGAGGTCTCGGCCCCGAGGTCCAGATACGGCGACGGCGACTCCGGCGGCTCCGAAACCTCGGATACCGGCGTGAGAGGCTGTATATGTGGCGGGGACCACCCGAACAGCCCCCGAGAAACCATCATATCCGATCTCAGCAACCCCAGCAACTAACTCGCTGCGATGAAGAATAGAGAAACAGATCGCACGCGAATTCAGAGCGCCAGCTCCTTTCTCTCTTCTGTTGAGGAACGACGACGAATTGAACGCCGTCGAGGTGGTTGTGAGTTGCGAGGTGGCGGCGTGTGGTTTGACTCGGTCAAAAAAAGAGGTACAACACCTTAATTTCCTCCTTTTAAGTTTACGACCCTTCTTCGATTCTTCTTCTTCTTCTTCGGCTTTGCTTTCTGTTTTTTCTTTTTCTTTTATTTTTTTTAATTGGGGTTTTGTTTCGAAGCAAATAATAATAATAATAATAATAGAATAATAATAATAATACGATTACAGCGAGGTTGTGCTGTGAAATTGTGAAGGCATGCATGCAGCAGAGCTGGAAAAAATAAAGAGAGGGTATTTTGGTAAATTCGTTGCCTATGATGGCGTTGGTAAATGTGTTCCCAGCTGGATCATATGCCATGAAATTACGTTGAAGCCCTTGTTAGAGTCGTTAGAAAGACACGCGTTAGATGCTGGTTTGCGTCTTCTTTTTTAATAATTGATTTAATATATAAATTTGTTAGCAAAATGAATTAAAAAATGGAGAGGCTTTGTTTCAGGTAAGTGCGTGCCTGATTGATGAAAAGTGACTTCCTTTTCTTATTCAACCAAATACTTTATTATATATATAGGAAGTTAAAATTTAAAAATATACTATATACTATTCTCACATTTCTGCGTATTTAAGTTTTTTTTTTATAGAGATTCCGAGTTTTGCTAAAAGGGGTTCAAAAGTTTCCTTTTTCGTATAAAACTAGCAAAGTTAACAAATTTGCCCATGGTATTTCGTATCATACTTACATCCACCCTTGTTAAAGATGAAAGAAATGTAAAATGCTTTTTCTTTTCAAAATAAATAAGAAAAAAATGCATATCGAAAATAGGAATATTGTACTTTCAAAACTACTGTCAAAATCACACATAACCTTTTGCAAGTAAAATTTTGGTTTAGATATTAACATTTAAATAAAATGCAAATAATTAAAAACTCAAATTCACTGCAAACATAATAAGATTCCGAGTGAAGTAAATACTTTGCCTTTAAATATATGTATTCACGGAAATATTTATAATAAAAAGTATGTAAGACATTTACGGGTTGGTCACTTAGTGATTCAACCCAACTCAACTTATGTGAGTTGAAAAATTTCAAACACAATAAATAAAAATATCATACAATAAGTGTAATCTAAAAACAAACAGAAAACAAATAAGTTTTTAATATTAATAATTTTTGTATCACTTGTTCTATTATAATATTAGAGTATTGATCAGATAAATTTATAATATATTTTTCTCTTGAAACATCTATGTAATAAAAAAATGTTACATAATAATATTGAAACATAGAATAGTAAGTAATTAAACTTAAATCAGGTAGGTTCAACAAGATAAGCTGGATTCTAAGTGAATCGGGTTGAAAACTAACTCGCATAAAAAAACTACAGTTTTTTTCAAACTCAACCGGGCTTAAACTCGTGATGAGTAAGACTAGCTCACAGGTTACAACCTATTTTGACAACACTATTTATTATTCTAGAAGTTAAAAGTAAATTCCAATATAATCTTTACCACAAAGATATTAAAATTGAAAATTATGGTAAGTATAAGGTGTTATATATATATATATATATTGCAAAAGTTATAAATTTTCTTGTTGTAAAAATTCGTTTTAGACGTGTTTTTTTTTGTCTGTAGTGTAATAAATCTTAATGATTAATTTAATCTCAATAACACATTGTATTAGACAAAATTCAGATTAAAGTATTGTTTGAATTTGACAAAATTATAATGACAACAAATGTTTTTGTAAAAAAAATATATTGTTATCAAAATCTTTTTATACTTAATATATATGAAATTATCAATCGTATTTTGTTGACTCATGATATGTGTTATTTTACCTTAGTACATAGTGAACTACTAACCATATATTGTATATGTTGTTAGTTCAAAATACATTCATGAACATCAATTTTGATGTTTTAATAACACATGAGAAAAATTTAATATACTAACACACGGATGACATCACTAAAACCAAAAAAAAAAAACTGGAATCGGATTTTTCAGTCTATAAAGATTAAAATGAATATGTCATGTAAAGAAGTTCTGCAAAATTATTTCGAGAAGATCTAAATGGACGCGAAAATAAAAATGGATACCCATGAACCACACTATTTTCCTCGCATTTTGTAGGACTGAGTAAACGAATTTCAAACATAATGTTTTAATAACATAAAATTATGAAAAGCACAGAAACATAATGTTGCCATAAACTTCCAAACCAAAATGTAATACAATGAAAACTGATTTTAAGGAATGATGTGCCGTTCTTGATAAAAACACTTGTCAACACCATCTTCGACTCCGGATAAGCCTTGAGCAGATCCCCACCCTGTTTCAAACAGCCAAACAAAAAAATAAAATAAAAAACATGAACCAGAAAACTAAACTTTTCACAATTTACCTAACCAATATATAATATAAAATGATTAATCAGGACTGAAAGAAATATTGTAAAATTTGCATATGATAAAAAAATCCATATTCGCTTAGTTGAATTTGTGAAACCAACATCTCTTAACAAAAAAAACTCATATTCAAAACTATTAACACATTAAATACTCATTAAAGCTGTCAATTTAAGTTTAACCAACACTGTTTTTACAGATCTAAACTTGATGAGGAGTTTGGGATTTGAATCAAGGTTTTACGTATGATATATATACATTAATTTGAAAAAGATATGAAATTTTTTATATCAATTTAAAATATATAAATAAGTACAGATATAATTTTTAAAAATGATTTTATAAAATTGAATTAAATTTAAACATCACTTTTAAGATATTTTCAATGAATATTTAAGAATCTATAAACCATAAGTAACCAAAATTCCATGCATTGGATATTGACTTAAAATAAGACGTTATTAATTACAATGTATGAAACCCTATGGCGCAGAATGATTCTTGAGAAAAACATCTGTCAAAACCGTCTTCGACTGCAAAGAAGCCTTCAGAAGACTCACACCCTATACAATATAAAGAAGATAAATTAATGAGCCATGATGCATTATTAGCTAACAAAAATAAAAGGAGAAAACACCAACATGTGTAAGAGATTCACGAAACACTTTACTTCGTGCATATTAAATTAGAATTAAATTCAGATATTTTAAACATGAAGAGCGATAATGATATATTCATGTTTTAAAAACAAAACATGCCTGGTTCATGTCCAACTCGACCACCTTTTCCTGCAAGACGCCAACCTCTTTGAGGTTGAATTTGTTAAGTAGAGTAAGGCTTGATATGCTTGACATGGGCTGAATTATTAAATCATCCATCACCATGTAAGTTACTACCTCTTTCACAAAACCACTCTTCTCGGCAGAAATTTCATTTGCATCCTTTTTACCAACAACACGCAATACTGTGTCCATAGTTCTCCTGCAAGACTGAACAGGACAAAGAGCGGTGTTATCAAAGGCGACGTAATAACCAAGGTGAACTGGGCACCCATAGAACAGATTCGAGGAGTTGTCGGAAGAAGTGTCATTAGCTGAAGGAAGAAGGCCAGAGATTCGTGAAGACATGGGGGCACTTGGCTTCAACAGTAGATCCTTATTCTGGTCTGGTTGCATATAAGTTTCATCCAGATTCTCAACACTTTCATAGAGATTGGCTAAGCTGCCAACCATTTGACTCTTGTTGAGAATCCTTATGACAGTACCGATGGGCAAGCAGAGCAAGTTAAAGAGAAAGTCTATAACCGCTTTTGATGCTTCTGCGAACAGGACCTTCTCACGCTTAGCATCGATAAGCAATTTCAGAGTCAATTTGGAGGAAGAAGATGCCATGCTTATTACACGTCTTAACCTAAATGTGACTTTCGACAGCTATATATAAATAATGAAATTCATATTTGTGATGAGTTTGGAATTTGGATCGAGAGGTATAGCCATTGCGTGAGTCAAGGTTTTCTTTCATTGCTTATTAAATACTCCAGAAAGAAAATGAATCAATAAAGTAGTATGCAAAATTTAATTGGACAGCGTAATCGTTTCTGTCTCTTTATAACGTGTGGTTGTTTTTCGAGTAAAACATGATCTCACCTACCTGAATCTTTTAGATACATTTTATTTTAAATTTATTTGAAATTATCTTTACTTTTTTTTTTTTCTGTTTTCTTCAAACAATACAAAAATTTAAATTTATATTATCATTTAATTTTTGTAGTTTCTGTCAAATAAATGTAAAAGTGTATCATTATATCATTACTCTTTTCGTATCTCCAATCACTTTTGTAAATAGAATTAATAAACTATATATCTCACGTTGATTAAACTTCATGTTTATTTTAAGTTCAATACATCATTTGGTCCCTACTTTTAGGGATTTGGTTCAAAGTAATCGTATCTTTTAAAAAAGTTCTAAGACCTCATATTTCATTAAAAAATATTCAATCCGGTCTTTTCCGTTAACGCCATTAAAAACATAATGGTGCAAATGTCACCGTGACATCTCATAAGCACGTGGCACACGTTAATAGGTGGACTTAAATAATTTTTTAATTTAAAAAAAAAACATCTTTGTCACGTCATCATCACCATCTTCAAACAAACCCTAATTTCTCTCCAAGAAACCCTAGCCGCCGCACCATCCAGCGCTGTCACCACCATCCTCGCCGGCAGCCGTCCTTTCCAACGCATCACACGCCACCACCAAAGCTATGCGACAAGAACGCAAGAAACCTTAGGTCTCCACGGTTTGCTTGCAGGTCTGATTGTGGTTGCAGCTGAAGGCAAGCAGCGGCGTGATTAGTGGTAGAGAAGAGTGGCGATTCGCGATCTGCAACAGCTGGCAATTTGGCTGGTGGTTAGTGGTGGAGATTAGATGGCAGTGTTGCTGGCGCGACGACGATTTGGCTAGTGCGAGGGTGAAAATGGTGAAGATTGATGGTCGCAGCATGGCAAGGTGATGGAGGTGGAACAGAAGGGAGAAGACACTTTGGTGGTAGCGCGTGATGTGTTGGAGAGGACAGCTGTCGGTGAGGATGGCGGTGACGGCATTGGATGGTGCGGCAGTTTGGGTTTCTTGGAGAGAAATTAAGATTTGTCTGGAGATGGTGATGATGACGTGGCATTTGCACTATTATGTTTTTAACGGCGTGAGCAGAAAAGACCAGATTAAACATTTTTTAACAAAATATGAGGTCTTATTGAACTTTTTTAAAAAGTAAGATTACTTTTGAACCAAAGCCCTAAAAATAGGGACCAAATGATGTATTAAACATTTATTTTATTATGTCTGAAATTTTATTACTATGAATATTTTTTTATTAAATATTATAAATTTTTTTCTTTTAAAAAATTATAAACTTAATAAATAAATTATAATCAATAACTATATTAAATTATATTTATATATATATATATATATAATTTAATAACATAATAATAATAATAAGTATAATATAAAAATATTAATTTAAATATAATAAAATTACAATATATTAGATTATATAATAAAATATATAATTTTAGATTAAAAATTAAATAAATTCTTTTAATAAAAAAAAATTATTTTAACCTTCATTCTAGTCTTATTTAAAAGAGAAAAAGATTGAGATTTTGGAAATTGAAATATTATTTACCACCACGTGAAAGAATTTTTAAAAAAAAAATAAATTAAAACTTACCCATAAATCATGAATCAAGGTGATAGCTCTGGTGTCTGAAAAAAGGTTTTCTTTCAGTGCTTCTTAACGGCATGCATGGCCAACAACGAAAAGAAATAATATCAATCAATAAATAGGCATGCAAAATTTAGTGGAACAGCGTAATCGTCTCTGTCTATTTATATTTACGATGTGCAGTTATTTTTCGTGTCTTCGACGAAAGAAAAAGATTTGACTTCCCTTTGTTCTTGTTTTTTTTTAAGAATAATTTTATCTTTGTTTTACCGGTTAAAATTAAAACTTAACTCAATATTTTATTTCATAGTAATATTTCGTACTACAACAAAATTATTTAAATATAACGTATTACCATAACACAATAAATTAGAATTGTAGATCAAAATCATAAAATATTGACAGTTGTTTTTTAAAGTAAAATATTATTTGTGATTAGTCTATTTCAAATACGGAATTGACACGTAATCAATTATCGTAATCAATTATTATAAGGGTGCTAAAAGAAAGTTTTTAACATCGGAGTCCTTTTATAAATTACTCGCTGCATCACCTATTTTTGGAAGAAAAAGTCATTCAAAAAAAGTCCAATATCCAATGACTTAATGCAATTGAAAATTGCCGTTGTTATCATGCTAGCACTCATAGAAATGTAATTAAAATTCACCTTTTTTTACCTATTCGCTGTTTTTGTGAATGAAATTTTAATTAAAACAAAATTGAAGTTTAATTAAAATTAAAGGTATTTTTTATACACTTCTCAACTTCTTAGTTAATTCAATATATATTTAAGAATGTAAGGATCATAAATGTAACACCATTAAAACTATCATTTTTTTTAATGTATTTCTAGTAACTTGTTATAGACCCCTTTTATTAATAGATGGTTAGATAATCATAGTGGTGTTAGAATAAGTCACAACCAACCAGTACTAGACTCACTGTTATTGTTATTAAAATTTACATAAACAAGAAGCTATAAGGAAAAAATAATTTCATTAAGATTAAAACTCTCTTACACCTACATTGTGTTCGTTTCAAAAGATTTTACTATTCACAATGTTTGTGCGGACGGATTCGTAATCTTATTTGTGTTCGCTTTAAGATATTTAAAAGAATAGATTTGCAGGATTGATGGTTAATTCCATTTTGCTAACATAATTTGAGATAATTGAATAATATTCATCCTAGAAAAATACTTTTGCTCCTGTAAAATTATACATTCTAATGATATTTATCTTGAAAAATGCATTTTACATGATATGATGGATTCAATTCCAATAAAAAAAAATAGTTCAATTATACTGAAAATTTTATTTTATTAATTTTATTAATAATAATATAATAAATAGTAATAATAATAATAATAATATTAAATAATAATAATAAACTTACGTAGTCCTCTGCTTCTTCTCTGTTTTCTTTAGCCAAGATGATAAAATTATTTTTAACAGAAATTTTTTATTCAGATTGTTAGTACAATTTAATCTTTTAATTTTGTATTTAAATTCAATAATATTTTTTAAAAATATTAAAGTTAGTTTTATTCGGAAGATTTTTATTTCTTTATGAAAAATTGAAATTAAAGTTAGTTTTATTCAGATTGTTAGTACAATTTAATCTTTTAATTTTGTATTTAAATTCAATAATATTTTTAAAAATATATTAAAGTTAGTTTTATTCAGAAGATTTTTATTTCTTTATGAAAAATTGATATTACAAAAAAAATTGAAATTCTTATTTAAATATATTGTATTAATTATTTATTAAATATATTGTATTAAACTTAGTTATTTTTTAAAATATATTATATTAATTATTTAATTTTTTTAGTACAACTATTTCAAATAATTTTTTTAAAAATATATATTATTCTTATAAATATTATTTAATTTTATTTTTATCACTAAGGTTATTGGAAGATATTAAAATAGAGAACATAATTCTACCAAATGAGTTCGTTTTAAAACTTGTGATTGAGAAACTATTGTCATCCTAAACTGGTTACAAACAAGAGAAACTCAAACACAAACAAATGTTATTTCTAAAGTTTATTACACATATTATAATTGAAGATACCAACCGAAAGGGGCGTACTATTGCAAGTGTTAAATCTTTATATGCAAAATAAAATATGGTAGAAGATACATGTGTTCCAAAAAGGTACGAAAAGGAAAAAATAATTTTCAAAATTCTCCTCTCAAGGGATCTAACCACATTAAAGAAAAAGAGAAATTGTGTTTTATGAGAATTTGTACCATCATTCACCACACTGTAGAAATGAAGTAAGAAACAACAATCTTCCTAAGATATACGATCAGAAGATAAAAATGGACGCGAAAATAAAAATTGATACCCATATACCACACTATTTTCCTCGCATTTTGTAGGACTGAGTAAATGAATTTCAAACATAATGTTTTTATAACATAAAATTATGAAAAGCACAGAAACATAATGTTGCCATAAACTTCCAAACCAAAACGTAAAACAATGGAAACTGATTTTTTAAGGAATAATGTGCGGTTCATGAGAAAAACACTTGTCAACACCATCTTCGACTCTGGAGAAGCCTTGAGCAGATCCCCACCCTGTTTCAAACAGAAAAACAAAAATATAAAATGAAAAACATGAACCAGAAAACTAAACTTTACACAATTTACCTAACCAATTTATAATATAAAATGATTAATCAGGACTGAAATTTGTGAAACGCATATTCATAACTCTTAACACATTAAATACTCATTAAAGCTGTCAATTTAAGTTTAACCAACACTGTTTTTTACAGATCTTAACTTGTCGACGAGTTTGCGATTTGAATCAAGGTTTTCTTTCATTGCTTGTTGATTATCACAACATAATAAAAATATTAGAATTGTAAAACAAAAATATAAAATATTGACGATTATTTTTTAAAATTACTCGTTTCATCGCCTATTTTCGAGAAAAAAAAGTCAATTAAAATAAAGCGTCATATCAAGTTAGGACTTAATGCAATTAAAAATTGGTCTTGTTATGATGCTATCACCACCCACATAAATGTAATTAAAATTCAATTTTTTTTAAAGGTATTCTTTTGTGTTATTTGCCATAATAAGATCGTATCTTAAACTTTTTGTTGAATATATTGTTTCATACTAATATCTAATTTCACATACTATATATATAAATATGAGATATATCCATTAGATTTATATACATTAGTTTAAAAGGATGAATTAAAAATATTCTACCCATTAAAAATAAGATTAATTTAAAGTATATAAATAAGTTGAAACATTATCTGCTTTTTAAAATTGAGGTAAAGCTAAAGTTCTTATTTTTAATACATATTTAACCGTCTATACACCATAAATAAGACCACAATTCCATCCAATGGTTATTGACTTAAAATAAGATATTACTCTGTGTGAAACCCTATGGCGAAGAATGATTCTTGAGAAAAACATCAGTTAAAACTGTCTTCGACTGCAGAGAAGCCTTCAGAAGATTCACGCCCTATAATATGAAGAAAATAAATTAATGAACCATGATGCATTACTAGTTAACGAAAATAAAAAAAGAAAACTAAAACATATGTGTAAGAGATTCCCCAAACCCTTTACTTTGTGCATATTAAATTAGAAGTTAAGATATTTTAAACCTAAAAGAAAAAATGACATCTCCATATTTTATAAACAAAAACATGCCTGGTTCATGTCCAACTCGACCACCCTTTCCTGTAAGGCGCCAACCTCTCTGACGTTGAATTTGTTAAGTAGGGTAAGGCTCGATATGTTTGACATGGGCTGAATCACTAAATCATCCATCACCATGTAAGTTACTACCTCTTTCACAAATCCACTCTTGTCGGTAGAAATAACTTTTGCAACCTTTTCACCAACAAAAGGCACGACAGAGGTCATATTACTAGTACAGTTGTATTCAGGACAACGAGTGGTGTTATCACATGTGATGCGACCATAGTGAACTGGGCACCTATACAACAAATTCGAGGAGTTGTCGGAAGAAGTGTCATTAACGGAAGGAAGAAGACCAGTGATTCGTGAAGACATGGGGGCACTTGGTTTCAGCAGTAGATCCTTATGCAGGTCTGGTTGCATGTAAGTTTCATCCAGATTCTCAACACTTTGATAGAGATTTGCTAAGCTGCCAACCATTTGATTCTTGTTGAGAATCCTTATGACAGTACCGATGGGCAAGCAGAGCAAGTTAAATAGAAAGTCTATAACCGCTTTTGATGCTTCTGCGAACAGGACCTTCTCACGCTTAGCGTCGACGAGCAATTTCAGAGTCAATTTGGAGGAAGAAGATGCCATGCTGATAGATGAGGTGTTATGCTCTATTACAGGTCTTAACCTAAATGTGACTTTCCACAGCTATATATATAAATAATGAAATTCATATTTGTGATGAATTTGGAATTTGGATCGAGAGGTAGCCATTACGTTGAGTCAAGGTTTTCTTTCATTGCGTATTAAATACTCCAGAAAGAAAATAAATAAATGAATCGATAAAGTAGTGTGCAAAATTTAATTGGACAGTGTAATCGTTTCTGTCTCTTTATAACGTGTAGTTGTTTTTCGTATCTACGATCACTTTTGTAGATAGAATCAATAAACTATATATCCTCACATTGATTAAACTTCATGTTTATTTATTATGTCTGAAATTTTATTACTATGATTACTGTTTTATTAAGTATTATAAATTTTTACTTTAAAAAATTATAAAATTAATAAATAAATTATAATCAATAACTATGTTAAATTATATATTATATATTTTATTTAATAACATAATAATAAGTACATATAAAAATATTAATTTAAATATAATAAAATTACAATATATTAGATTTTATAATAAAATATATAATTTTAGATTAAAAATTAATTAAATTTTTGTAATAAAAATATATATTTTAACCTTCATCCTAGTATTTAAAAGAGAAAAAGATTGGAAATTGGAATATTATTTACCACCACGTGAAATAATTTCTTAAAGAAAAACTTTTTCAAAATTAAATTAACACTTACCCATAAATTATGAATCAAGGTGATAGCTCTGGTGTTGAATCAAGGTTTTCTTTCATTGCTTCCTAACTACTCATGCAAGTGAAACGGCATGCATGGCCAACAACAAAAAGAAATCATATCAATCAATAAATAGGCATGCAAAATTTAGTGGGACAGCGTGATCGTCTCTGGTCTATTTATACTTACGATGTGCAGTTACTTTTCGTGTCTTCGAGGTAAGAAGCGGTTAAAATTAAAACTTAATTGACAATATTTTAACAACATTTACGTGTCATTTTATAATTGGTTTATGTTAGTATTTATGATTTTTATTATTATTGATTGGGGAGTAATTTTGGACCAATAACAAAATAACAAGTAAACAATATTATTAAAATATTATAAAAAAATGTTGTTAAAGTATCATTACCCTTTATTTTATATCTTGTAATATCGTAACACAACAAAATTATTCAAATATAACGAATTACCATAACATAATAAAATTATTAGAATTGTAGAAAAAAATCATAAAATATAGGATTAAATATGTTTTTAGAACCAAATTATACCTTATTTTGAAAGAGAGACTAAAACCAGAAACGGCCAAGGACTAAAAACATACTTAATCCTAAAATATAGTATGCTCACATTTTTGCGTATTTAACTTCTTTTTTTCTTAGAGATTCTGAGTTTTGCTAAAAGGGGTTCAAAAGTTTCCTTTTTCGTATAAAACTAGCAAAGTTAACAAATTTGCCCATGTTATTTGGTATCATACTTACATCCACCCTTGTTAAATACGAAAGAAATGTAAAATGCTTTTTATTTTCAAAAATAAATAAGAACAAAAGTGCATACACACGAAAATAGGAATTGTACTTTCAAAACTACTGTCAAAATCACACATAATCTTCTTCAAGTAAAATTTTGTTTTAGATCTTACTATTTAAATGAAATACAAATAATTAAAAACTCAAATTCACTGCAAACATAATAAGATTCCCTGAATACTTTGTCACATTGAAAGATGAATTTGGGAAAGTGAAACTAAATGAATTGGAGAGAATTTGAGAATAAATTGATTGTTATTTTTTTTAAAGGGATTTGGAGGTGAGTGGAAGTGGATTTAAAAATAAATTTTATAAAATTAGTGTAAGATTTAACTACAGATAAAAATATGATTTAACAGACAGAAATTGAAGATTACCAAAATGTTTTAAGTAGTAAAAGTAATATAAAGCGATAATAGTTAATAATATGTATAATTGTAAAAATTATTATAAGGAGAAAAATAATTTTTTTTAAATGATTAAAAAATTATATTTACAAGTGAATTAATTATTTTTAAAATATAATATTTTGTAAAAATAAGTCTACAATGGAACCAAATACACCTACTTGAAACTAAATACGTCTATGTTAGAACTGAATACGCCTGTATTAGAATCAAATACGTATGCGTTATAACCAAATACGACTTCTTCGTAATTTTTTACATAAGATGGACTCGATTTCATCTCCCTTATAATTAATTGCGGGTTGGGTTTTGGTATTTCTCGAGTTCCACGGGTTCAAAGTTTAGTGTGTCTTCAACCTCCACAACCTCTGTCTCGTTTTGAATGCAATATTCACTCTAATCCATCTCTTTCGCTTTCGTTTAAGCGAACAGTAATATTTACTCTAATCTATCTTCGCAGATTTCCTTCCACCGTATCATCTTTTGAAACAAACACAACGTTAAATATTCCGAAAATATTTAACAAAAGTATGATTAAAATTGAAAGTTGAATTTTAAATTATGCAATTTAAGTTTATTATTCTTGAAAAAGTAAACTTTTTCTACACTTTTTAATTCTTCAGTCTCTTCAAGATTCTAAAAGTAAAACAAAGATTTTCCAATGCCTTGTCTTGGAAAGAAAATTTAACTTCCAAACTAGTTAAAAATTTTGTAGGGCACCAACTTATGAATTTCCCGGGAAAGTTTCTCTTCTTTTCTCCCTGTCTAATTTTCCATTCTATGGTTTAAAATTGATTTTATGATGGTTGATGGTTAGCATATATAATTATGATTAAAGAGATGTCTTAGCTTTATAGAATTAATTGGGTAATCTAACAGTTTTTTTTACAATTTAAAAATGTTACATATATTATACTCAATTTAAAAGGTAATCGATCACAATTTAAATCCCTCCGCGCCTAGAATTATTTGACTGTTTCCAACGAAAAAGGAAGAGAATATTTTAGGACAATAATTATAAATATACTGTTTTATATAGTCCAAGACTACAACTCCATATGCATTGGTTATTGACTTAAAATAAAGTATTATTAGTAATCACACCGTAAAACCCTATGCCGAAGAGTGATTCCTGAGAAAAACATCTGTCAAAACCGTCTTCGACTGCAGGGAAGCCTTCAGAAGATTCACGCCCTATAATATGAAGAAAATAAATTAATGAACCATGATGCATTATTAGTTCACAAAACCCTTTGGTTTGTGCATATTGAATTACAAGTAAATTTAAGATATTTTAAACCTAAGTAGCGATAATTATATCTGCATATTTTATAAACAAAACATGCCTGGTTCATGTCCAACTCGACCACCTTTTCCTGCAGGGAGCCAACCTCTTTGACGTTGAATTTGTTAAGTAGGGTAATGCTTGATATGCTTGACATGGGCTGAATCACTAAATCATCCATCACCATGTAAGTTACAACCTCTTTCACAAAACCACTCTTGACGGCAGAAATTTCCTTTGCAACCTTTTCACCAACAAAAATCAATTCCGAGTTCATAGATGACCCACAACTAGGACAACGAGTGGTGTTATCACATGTGACGCGACCAGAGTGATTTGGGCACCGGTAGAACACATTCGTGGAGTTGTTGGAAGAACTGTCATTAACTGAAGGAAGAAGGCCAGAGATTTGTGAAGAAACGGAGGCACTTGGTTTCAACAGTAGATCCTTATGCAGGTCTGGTTGCATGTAAGTTTCATCCAGATTTTCAACACTTCGATAGAGATTGGCTAAGCAGCCAACCATTTGATTCTTGTTGAGAATCCTTATGACAGTACCGATGGGCAAGCAGAGCAAGTTAAATAGAAAGTCTATAACCGCTTTTGATGTTTCTGCGAACAGGACCTTCTCACGCTTAGCGTCGATAAGCAATTTCAGAGTCAATTTGGAGGAAGAAGATGCCATGCTCATAGATTAGGTGTTATGCTCTATTACAAGTGATTGTCGACAGCTATATATAAATAATGAAATTCATATTTGTGGTGAGTTTGGAATTTGGAAAGGTTTTCTTTCATTGCTTATTAACCACTCCAGAAAGAAAGTGAAACGTATGCATGGCCAAGAACGAAGAAAATAAATAAATGAATAGATAAAGTATAGTGTGCAAAATTTAATGGGACAGCATAATCGTTTCTGTCTCTTTATATTTACAACGTGTAGTTGTTTTTCGCATCTACAATCATTTTTTCGTAACCTTTTGGGTTGTTTATATGATCATTTAGAATTAGAGTTTTGAAAAACGTATTATTAACGAATATCAGAATTTTATTTACTCACACAAAAAAAAGTATATATCTTAAGTTAGTATTTTATTAGGGACGATATGATTTTCTCATTAACTAATGGGTTAAAAGAATATTTTAATACGAAATTAGCGGCATTGTATATATTTTTTACATGGTGTAAAGGATCAAACGTCCATATATGTAAGTATCATCACTACAAAAATAATATATTATAATAGGGGTTACGGGTTATTTTGGGGTGGTTTTTAAAAACCTGCCTTAACTTCCTGCAGTTTAATAAAAAACCGTAACTAAGTTTTATTTTTTTTTAAAATAAACTTTCATCGGTTTTTTAGACATAGCGGCAGTTAAGATTTTTATTTATTTTTTAAAAAATTTAGTTTCAGCGGTTTTTTAGTGAGCCGCTTCTTTTAGTGTTTTGGTTTTTCAATCCTTCTTCTTCACGGAAAAAGTATATATCTTAAGTTAGTATTTATATCATATTTTTCATCATAACATGCTTTTCATCCTATAAAAATTGTATTTATAAGTGTAAATAAAAATAATAAAAAGTGTAATAAGGAAAAAGAAGCCCTAGGTGTACAACAATATATAATATAATAATAATAATGATAATAATATTATTACTATATTTAAACTAATTCCTCATTCATAATTTATTTCGACTTAATTTTTATTAACTTCATTTTATTTTGATATAATTTCTTCATTTTACTAATTATATTTTAGTAAAATAATAAAAGAATTTGTGTGCCACAGGGAACCGAGGACCCGGACGAACCCACTGGACTGGACCACGAGGCTGAAAATAGCAGAGAGGGCGAGAGGCGTGGCTTTCATTCATAACTCGTGCAAGTAAAATTATTTAAATTAGGTATCATTTTATAAATTAAAAATTAGTAATATTTAGAATAATTTTTCTTATTAATAAAAGAATATAATTAATATGTTAATTAAAATTTAAATTAATTTACGCCAAAATTTTAGTTACATATTATTATAGATTCTAAATTGATCTCTAAAAATTTATAAATCTGTGTTTGTTTTTAAATATGAAAATGAGAGAAAAAAAAAGATAAAAGTGAAATTATTTGAATTAGAAAAATAATAATAAAAGAATTGAGAGAAATTTTTATAAAAGTTAATTAAAATGATGAAATGAGATTGATAGGTTAAAAACATTATTTTAATTGAAAAAATTATATAATTATTATTTTAATCCTAGTCATAAAAATAATTTAATATAAAATATAATTAGTAAAATGAAGAAATTATATTAAAATGAAATTAATAAAAATTAAATCGAAATAAATTATGAATGAGGAATTAGTTTAAATCGAAAAAAAACTTTTTCCTTTAAGATGATCTTCTTCTTCGGGATCCTCCACTCAGCTGCCGTCACACTTTGTCTTCTTCCGCCAAGCGCAACTGCTGGAAGCTTCATCGTCACCACCACCCGCTGTTGTTAAATTGTTTTGCTTTTTACCGAAGGAAATACTCTTGCCACTCGCAAATCCATCGGTTAAATGACCAGAAACAAACACAGGCATGCTCTGATCACTGTGATCTTCCATACTCATCTGTCAAATTTCTCACCAACACCATTGGTTCAAATGCTACGATGCCATGTTAAATTTTAGAAATGGAAATCAACATCACTGAAATCAGTCATAACCACAAAATTTGCATTTGGAAACAGATAAACAGGTGAACAGGTATTGTTTATTGAATTGGACAATAACTTACACTATGAATGCTGTCAATGAACCACAAATATCTATCATTCACTAACCCCTAGCTAGATAAACATGAGTTTACATTCACAATAGTCTAGACATGCACAGATGAATAACTTTACTGCACCAAGCATGAGCCTGGACCATCAGGAGGAGTTCTGGCATAATAATTTGTGACAGGAGCAGCTGCAACCCCACGTCTATTCAAGAGACATCTGAAGTATTGCAACCTTTTCAGTGCTGTTCCTTTAGCATGTTTTCCTGAAGTAAAATCTCTAGGACTCCATAATCGTTCTGTCGGAAACAAGCAATGGTGAATACATGAGTCCTTTACATGCCTGATTATAGTTTATAAATATGCCTTTACATGTTTCTAAACAAAGCATAGCTGTGTCAATTCATAGGGGATGATTATGCTTCAATACTAAAACTGGAAAAAAGAACAATACAAGAATGGTGAACAACTTTGCATTAGTAATGAAGCAAACCTGCTGCTGCTGCTGCTCGAGGCCATATTGTTTGCTGAACGTCTGATGTATCAGCTGTCTCGCCCCACATACAGACTTCTCCTCCAATTACTAGTTTTTTCTCTGAAGCTTTCTGAATTCCTTCAAGTGGATCAGCATCATAGACAACTTCCCAAGGTACATTTAGATGGTCGAGATACCATACACCTTGGTTACTGAAAATACACCTGAAACCTTTTGCAACAGCCTTTGGACAAACCCCAGGGCCCAACCTACAGTATTTACTTGGAATTCTTATTTCTGAAACTGAGATCATCAAGTTTCATATAAAAACAAAATTTTACTTAGGCAGAAATTCACCAGTTATGCACTACAGTCCGCGGATGGAGCTTAGATGGAAAAGTATTGAAGGTTTCTTCCCTGAGAAGTTCAATAAAAAAAGGTCAATCTTAAAAACATGCTAACAGTTTAAGAACTATTGGAATTTGAAGTAATGTTTCAAAACTAGGGTCATCAAGGATAAATTAAGGGTATAAATGCTATTTTGTATTATGAATACACAAATCATACCAGTTTACCGGACTCCATTTTTTTGTGAGTGCTATGTTTTGAGCCTTTAGTACAAAATATTCATAGGCATCTTCAGCAGTCATGTTCTTGTTCTTTAGCCTGCATTGGAGATATAATCACAACTGAACAATGTGCTTGATTGATTGACAATCTATCAAAATCATGGATCACCACGCTTAATTTTCTGGAAGTTTGACCATCGTCTTAATTCACAACTAAAAGCTGAGTGGCTGAGAAAAAAAAATGAAGGTAGAATGTCTTCTGAAATACTTTTTCTCGGCCTCAGATTCAAAGAGGGAAAAAAACATCCACAAGTTCATATTTTGAGTTTCCATAGCACGATAACTCAATGTCTTTACCGGCCTAGGCCACAGAAATTACCGTATATAATGTAATGAATGTGTACAACAGGTTAAGATTTGTACCATTTATTCACTGCAGAAGTATTAGTCCAGCAATCTGTCAAAATAAATTACAATTACTTATCAAGTTAGCGTTCATACAAAATAGCTCAAAAGTAACACCAAACCAAAATCTACTTTATATTATGATTATTATAAAATGTTCAGAAGTCAGTACTACCTCACAAGGTGATACACGTTTTAAAAATATAATGGGCAAACCATGATAGTTCGTGTGCTTCTACTGTTTTTACTTTTTTATCCAACTAAAATAAAAACTTTGCCTCAATAACTTATTCAACAAGAGTGAACAACAAAAGGTTGGTGCCAGTTATAGACATAAAACGCCAATTTTGAGCTTTTATGTCAAGCTGCGAGAAGAAAGAATTGCACACTGACCTGTATTCACTTCATCACCACCCAAGTGAAATAGTTCAAATGGGAATATTTTTCTCATATCTGCAATATTTAGAAAAGGAGAATGAAAGAAAGTTATTTCTTTTAGATCAGATTACATACTAGGGAAAGATATGAGCATTACTTGGTATTGTCAAAGAGTGGTTTTGACAAACTCCATAATACTGATACTTCTGCAAGATTCAAGGTAGAATGGAAGAAGATATAAGCTAAATAAAGGGATGCATGTTTTATAGAGACTTAACCTGTAAGAATACCAGACAGGACATCGAAAGTAAACTTCTTCGAAACATCTAGTGGCTGCTTACAGAAGGGTGATGGCCAAAGATCAGGATATCCAACACCCCTAAACAGAAATGAAGAACAGAGAAAAGTTAATTTATTTCTGCTCTAGAAAATTTGTCATATGTTAAATTTTTGGAGCATCCAATTGAAGTTCAAATTCGTAAAATGATTAGATCAATGCCAAAATAAAACTTTTCAAAAGCAATGTCTAATGTCAAGACATAGGAATCCATTCGGAGCAAATTTTCATGACACAGCTGCATCCAATCCATAGCAAGAAAGCTTTAACTTTCTTTGGAAAACATAAGTATTTCTTGAAAGAAATATCTATGTAAATAGATAAAGTAAAAGAAACTGAGGTTTTCATGCAGCACCATTTTCAAGACGTTATTATAAGTTTATAAATCTACCAGATTATCATCCCAGGAAAAAAAGTATGAACATCACACAAACTCTGTACCATGATGCTGCATGACCAGGGACATCCACTTCCGCCATCACATTTATGCCTGTGATAAACCCAGAAGATATTCATTATCTTGCTCGGTACTGAGAAAGATGGGAGGCACAAAAGGAAAAGGAAAAACCCAAAAAATATAAAATCACCACCTATAATTCAAAATGCTCTGAATAATATGAAGCAGAAACTTGAAAAGGATTTGAAGATACGTTACCTCTCATTTTGGAAAAGCTTTACATCGAGGCAAAGTGAAAACACGAAAAGAGAATACAGTATTAGTCCGGGTTAGATTAAGAAAGCCAACTCAAAGATGAACTGGAAAGTAACAATTTAATAAAAAGCATAGATCAATTGATCAACATTTCTTTAGTATTATTTTGAAGAAGTAGCCAATAAACTTTGCATGATTTAAAAAAATTAAAGATGGTACATTTGTAGGAGATGGAAATAAGGTGAGTCTTACTTGACTATATCATGTGCATCCTCTATTGTGTAACGTTCCCACTCTGAGTATGAACCTTTCCACAAATTTGGATAAGAAGGCACTTCAAGAGGAAATGATTGTTCGTCTATGATGTGCCAATGTAGAACATTCTACCGTGTTCAATTTTTTTACATAAGCATTACATGAAACAAAGTAGCATGGTATGCTAGTTAGGAATTAGGATACACTTGTTTTCTTTCCAACTGTCATAAACAGAGGAATGCTAAAGAAAGTAAACTTATTATGACTTTTATCTTACAAGTTTAGCGTAGGACATAGCTTCAATTGTCTGCTTAATTACGTTAACTGGTAAATAATGTCTTGATGTATCTACGAAATAAATAAAAAAGAATAAAAAAACAACATAAGTGTTAATAGAGCCTTAAAACATAGAACATAAACACGTATTGCTCTCATCGGAAAAATCTTGACTCACCTAACAGAAGCCCACGGTATTGAAATCTAGGTTTATCTCGGATAGACCATGGTACCTTGCTTATTTGTAGTTTTTTAGTTGTATAATCAAAAGAACACAACTGGCTGAATGTCTGGTGCATCACAGATTAAATCAGAAAAAGATATTAAGGATAGGTCATACACAACATAACAAGTTCAGGAAGTAGTGATTCATGTGTGCCACAATGCATGCTGAGAAACACAAAAACAAGCATAGTTCACTTTTAAATTTCAAGTTAAACAATATAATAAAATTGAGTTTAAGCAACTTACTGTCTACATACCAATAGTTTTACATGCTAATGTTAGTTCATAATTTCAAAGATTAAGAGTGACAGGCACTACATTCTTTCAAACTGCTGACATCTTGCCCAATAAACATAAACAGAACAGATAACAGACTTTGCCAATCATATGGAGAAAACACAAACTTTAATTCTCAATTGTGAAAAATGAAGATTGCACACAATTTAATAGTTATCTAAAAAGTAAACATCTGAATTTAGCCAGAATTATCAAGTATCTACAACTCCTTTCATTTCTCCATTTCATGCTGAACAGCAAAAGCGCGAGGCAGAAAAGGTTGGAGCTGAATTGAGTTGCAAACTCTATACATACCTCTAATCCACGCAGTGCACCAAAAACAGTATTTGCCTACAGAAGACAAAATAAAAAATTAGATGACTAATGATCATCCACAGATTACTGAGATTAAATAAATATACGACACATTGCAATATGTCCAATAAACATAAAAAATGAAGCACACCACCACAAGAGTCTTTATCAATCATCTTGTTATCCTAATAACAAAAGACTTCAATCAATCAGTGTTTTCCACTACACTCCAATTGCTGGTTTATGCATTTTAGTATAGTGCTGACGGATTGGTTGACTAGTTCATGGAGCAGAAAATGATGGCATTAAACTAACAAATGCACACATAAAAGTGAAATACTTTATATAGTATTCAGGAAGGGAAAGGGACAGCATAACCTTCAGATTTGAAGCACACAGCAACACGATCTCATTGAATATTAGAATGGAATAACAAATAGTCATGTAAAAAACAAACCACACCTCAATTGTGACCCCTCCAGCACCAGAAAGCGGCTGGGCTCCTGAAACGAACAAATTGTAGCTTTCATCCACTCCAAGTTGAAGCTGCAACACGAGTTCCCAATCTCAAAATCCAAACTTGACGAATACCCGGAAAGGAAAAACAAAATTGAAAAAAAAAAAAACACCTCCTCACTGTTGGAATGAACAATGATACTCAATTTGCTAACATCGTAGGCAGACCTCAGTGTTCTGAGAAAACCGAACCTGTCACCATGCTTGAACAGGATCCCTTTGTATCTTTCAAAAGCCTCTCGAACAATGTTAGAGGCAGCACCATTGCCAGAGAGCGAGAGAGCAGGATCAACAGAAAGAGTCTCATTGCCATAGCTGAATTTTTCAGGCAGAGGCCAGATGAAGGGAAGAAACGTCTCTGGATGCGGAGTTCTCGCCCCAAAAGCTTGAGAAACAAAGAATGCACAACAAATGAGGAACAAAGTTGGAACAGCATTGGAGGAAGACGATGATGATGATGTGGGTGTGCATAACAACCCCATAGCTCTGGTAGGGCCTTGAGGAATTGTTGGCCTTTGAAGCGCTGAGAGAGAAAAGCATTAAAGAGAACGTGAATGTCACAAACATGATTATTGGAGTAGTTAAGGTTAAGAAAAATCCGAGAAATCTGACGCTGTAAGAAACAGACATATGCAGGTAAGGTAAGAATCATTAAATGTACGCAACAGACAAGATAATAGTATAGACTATTTCACCATTTTAAGGCACTCACTTTGTGTGAAATTCCTTTACGTTACATAATGGCAAAGACAATCTCATTTTAGTGCATAAATATAATATATAATTATACTATACTATACCAAGTTGCTTTACTGTCATGTTATCGTAGCTTTTACATCTGTTTGTTTATGTCAAACCATTTTTTATTGTCTTCTTCCTAGCCATGTGAAACAAACTATACGAAGCATATCTGATGACATTGTATGTGAAAGAGCATGACATGCATACCATAATATTTTGAATACATTGTCTAATCCTCTGTTCTGGACAATTGAAAATGGCAGCGAGCAAAAAGGGAGAAAGGAAAAAAACTGTAGAATGTGTTTCCTCTTCCATTTGTTTGGTTTCAGAAATGAAGGAATGATGCAAAAGTACACCAAAGTCACAGGGTTTTTAGTCCATCCAAAATGGATGGTAAGAAGAGGGAAAACTGTTTTATAAAATAAAATGGCTGATGTCTCCTTATGGTAATAATAATTAGAGACAAACTTATAGCAAGTTACAAGAATTTTAATTCCATTCACTTATTCCCATCTTTCAACTTGCAAGTATGCAATATAAAAAATAAATAAAACTTAAAAGATCAATTTAAAATATTTTGACAAAGGTAAATATTTAAACCATATATATATATATATATATATATATATATATATATATATATATATATATATATATTAAATATATTATGTTTATTTTTTTTTATTAGTTATTATTTTTTATTTGTATTTTCAAGTCCATATTTTTTATTATAAATAAAAGAAATACATTTTTCAAAAAGATTAACTATAGAAATATTTTTTTATTATATTCAAATATATATATATATATATATATATATATATATATATAATTTTTAATTAATTAATGTACATATTTCACATTCTTATTATATTTTAAAATATTTTAAAATTAAAAAAAGAAAAACTTTCACAACTAAAAAATAATAATTATACACACATTAACGCATTATAAATTACTCATATATATTTCATATATAATTGAGCAATACAATATAATAAAAACCATATAGTGCTCTTTTCTTTTTCTATAATCATAATGCAAACCAACTACTTTTATTTTGAAATAATTATTTTTAATTGTTTTATTTTAGGTGGTAAATGATTGAGAAAATATAAAAAAAATGTTAAATATGTTTTACTTTTTTAATTTGTCCTGAAACTGAAATTTGTTACTATTTCAAATTTTAAAAATAAATTAATATCATTCTTTTAATTTAACTATATTAATTTTTTTAGATATTAAATAATATTCTAGACTTATTTTTAAATTAAAATATGTTAAACTAAGTATATACAGTTTAAATATTTGCTTAAACACGCTAAAAAAATTTAATATAATTTTAATACAATTTGATTAATAAAATTATATTGATTTATTTTTAAATTTTAAATATCAACTGTTTCAAAAATTGAAAATATAAACAAATTTTAATTGTGTCAAAATTAAAAATTAAAAAAATACATAATCTAAAATGTATACTAATTAGTAAGAGTGATTTAACCAAAGTGGTTCCTTAAATACTTGTAATTTAAAATTCATAATGTCTTCTTAAGCTTCTATTGTTTATTCAGACAGACATGCTGATACCTTTAATAAATACATGTGTGAGTGGTTTACCTATATTGATGGTTGAGTTAAATTTTGTTTGTTATTGCATTTTGCAGTTAAATACAGTATTCATTTCCCACATTAGATGTGTAAGAAATATAGGGTTTAACCATCTCGTCTACCTAACTCTTCATACATCTTAATTTTTTTAAAGGTCTTTTTTTATATTGTTCACCCACAACATATTTTCTGAATAAAAATAAATATGTGCATAAATAAACTATAATACTGTTATTAACTTTAATTTCAAATAATGAGAACTCAATATGACCTATTAAAAGTTTAATTTACGCTAGATTAAAAGAAAAATGAAATTTTAATACGAGTTAACATTAAGTCTGATTCATTAAAAATATGACTCGTCTAAGTTGAATATATAATGAATTGAATTGATTTATCAATCCAAGTATTTTTATATTTATTTTTTGATTGTTTTTAGAGTTTATGATGATTTTAAATTGTATTATTCTTTTATTTTGAATTATCTCTAAAATTTAATATCATTTTTTATATTTAAATTGAAACATTATGAATTTTTTTTAAATTAAAAAAATATAATTAAATGAACAAGTTAATCCATCTATTTAATTCATCAACTTATAATAAGTTGGACTAAAATTAATTTTTTTGTCTTATTTAATAAGTAAACCAAATTAAATTATGAATCATACTAGATTGAACTAAATAACAACTTGTTTGGAATGGAGTGTCCTCCACTTTTGCTTTTTTAAAAAAAAAAATAAGATTAAAGTAAATGAAAGAGTACGTGTGTTATTGGTCGATCTGGTTCTCCCATAATTGAGTTTTGGTAATCCGTGAACTACCTACCTCCACAGTCACATAATTTCATCATATCACTATAAAATTAGCATAAGCAAAGTTGTTATCAACGATGATAGACATTGTGTGCGTGTTGGAAAACGAAAACACAATGATTTATCTAAAATTTCGCTTCAACATGTCCCGCCTGCTGATAAATATAAAACATGTCACGTGTTACTAATTAACTCAATTTATTTGGATAGATGTGGCTTTGGAAAATTTAGATTTTTTTTAAAAAGAAATTATGAAAAAGAAAAAAATAGATAAAATTAGATCGGTGGAACTAGGACTTTGTCTCGAAAGAATATCTAACTATAATTTAAAATTTTTTTAATTTTATTTTGAATAATGAAAAATAGCATTTGGTATATAAAACTTCCTTTCATACTCTGTTTTCTTATTGATTTTTACTCGAATTATGCCTTTTGATTTTTTTTTCATTATTTACACTGAAATTGTGTTTTATTATAAAAATAAACAAATAAATGCTATATTTATTAAACACAGTTTATGTAAATAAATTTATAAAATAAATTCATATATTCTAAATGTAATTTTTCTATTGAAAAGTGTCAGAATCCATTTAAAACGTATCCAAAATCCCTCTGAACGGATGTCATGTGTCAAACGAAGAGGATCTGGAAATCAGACAGTGGGAGACAGGTGTGGGCAGAGGAGAGGTCGTTCTTCCTTAACGGTAGTAGCAAAACTCAGTTTTTCAAAACTCATGTCACTCCCTCTGCATGCAACCTTCTTCTCCAAATCTCCGAACCATTTCCTCCTCCTTCTCTCTAAAAACCCTTTCTTCTCTCTACGAAATCTCACCCTTTCTCTTCTTCGATCTCCGTTCAGACACCGTAGAAGCACTTCCGGCGTCAAGAGCTTCCAGATAAACCGTTCGGTTTGTGAAGCTGAGCTGGTAAGTCCTTCTCTTCACTCAG
The DNA here is from genome assembly GCF_016808095.1 of Vigna angularis. NCBI lineage: Eukaryota > Viridiplantae > Streptophyta > Magnoliopsida > Fabales > Fabaceae > Vigna > Vigna angularis. The sequence continues at coordinate 806,637 of NC_068972.1, read as the reverse complement.
TCGTTCGTTTTCTTAGACATGCAAACCTAGTGATAATGACCAATTTTACTTCATTATCCAACATCAAATTGATGGAATTTGTCAACTCTTCCTTTACTTTTAGTCTTGTTTAACTCAATTTCTTGTATTTGTATGTGATTACGTTATAAGTTGTAATTAGCCCTTTTGATGGCTAATCCCCATTCAAAGAAGCTGGGAGAAGATACTCACCAAAGAACATTGCCAAAACCCAAGAAAAGAGAGAAGAGTAGCTGAAAAGATGAAGAACCAGGCTGCTGCAGAGAGTCACGCCGGGCGCCTACTGACCTAGGCGGCGCCGGGCGTGACAATGCTGACCGAGAGCGCGCCTGGCGCCTGTCTGTCGGGCCGCCGGGCGCCACTTTTGCTGATCTGGCAGAAACAGCTTATTTAGTTCTGGAACGCGAAGGGGTTTGCATCTTTGGCATCCCAGACACAAATTCTCTCAATTGGAGCGTCCAGAGGCGAGCTAGGAGCTGTGGGAACAGCCCTTCTTCATCCTTGGGTCCTCCTCCTTCTTCCATTTCCACCTTTGTTGTAAGATCAAGCTCTCCATTCATGGAGAGCTAGTTTCATTATTGTTGGGGATTGATGTAACCACAGATCTCTTATGTAAATTACAGTTGTTTTGAATGATTATATGCCTCTTTGATTAATTGTTAGTGTTTAATTCCTTTGCTTAAAGCTTGTATGATTGATTCAACCATTTCATGATTTTAGGGTTTGCTTGATATTGGGAAATATTGGGTGAATCTAGAACTGGATTAAACACCTAAAGGAAATTGTATCTAGGGATAGAACTAGGACCTTTGGTTGTCTTGAATCTCAATTCTTAAAGCAGATGAACTTGTTAGGTTTTCCAAGGGATTGGAGTTTAAGAAGTAAGTCTAGGCTCTCTCTACCAAGGGATTGGGTTTGAGTAAATTAGAAGATTGACATTGGCTAATTAATGAAGAGGAAGTGATTTTCTATACATAAGAGTGAAGTAGGTGAAATCATATCCCCAACAATACCATTCCATATCATTTCTAATCTTGCATTTCCTAAGTGTTTGCATTATCAAAGATCATTTTTACACTTCATGTTTTATCTTTAATTTAATTGCACTAAAACCACAAAAACATGGAATCATTCTTTAGTCTAAATTAGTTAGATATTATACGATTGTCTAGGACACGAGTCTCTTGGGAAACGATATCCGGTCTTACCGGTTTTATTACTTGAACGATTTGGTACACTTGCCAAAATCACAACAAGTTTTTGGCGCCGTTGCCGGGGACCCGTGTTAAACTAGACTTTTGTGTGATTTTTAACCGATTTAGGCTTTATCTTTTTGTGTATAATTTTCTATTTTGTGTAATTATTATCTTTATTTTTGGGCTAACTTGTGGCACGAGTTTGGTTGTTTTCTAGTGTATGCAGGGAAACATTCGTACAAGGAGGACTGTGTCATCTGAACCACTCCTTGTGGATCCTGAGATCGAGAAAACAGCTCGTAGAAACAATAGTGACACAAGGAGACAACGAGCTCTAAGTCAACAAGCTGCCCTGCAATCTTCATTTCCTTTCAACAATCAAGTCATAGAATCATTTGATTCTTCTTCTGTGAACGGGATGGCTGGCGCAGGACCACCTCCAAGGAGAACCATAGGGGACTCAATCACTTACACAAGCCCGAGAAATTTCTCAAGCATTGTGAGGCCCACTATGAGTGACAAGCTGGCAGAAATGAAGCCTGCTCTACTCCAGCTCATCAGTTCAAATCAATTTTCTGGCCTAGACAATGAAGACCCCCATGCTCATTTGGTCACTTTCTATGAGCTATGTGGTACTATGGGTGTACAAGGGGAGGATGAAGAAGCATTATACATGAGACTCTTCCCATTCTCGCTGAATGGCAAAGCAAAGGCTTGGCTCCAGTCACAGCCTAATCAAAGTCTTACGAGCTGGGAGGATGTCGAATACAAATTTCTAGCACGCTTCTTTCCACCATCAAAGAGCACAGAGGTGAAGGCTGCCATTGCTACTTTTGTACAAGGAGTAGAGGAACCACTATGTGAAGCCTGGGAAAGATTCAAGTCTTTATTGAGAAAGTGTCCCAGCCATGGATTCAGTCTAGAAATGCAAGTGCAAACTTTCTGTAATGGTTTGCAACCTCATACAAAGATGATATTAGACGCATCCTTTGGTGGTTCAGTACTTTTTAAGACTGCTGATGAAGCCATTGCTGTGATAGAAAATATGGCTTCCACTGATTTGAGGAGCCAACATGGGAGAATTCCAGCACAGAGGAGAGGAGTGTATGAACTGAGTGCCCAGGATGCTTTACTTGCACAAAATAAGATTCTGGCCCAACAAATGGAGCTCCTGACTCAACATATGGCCAAGCTTCCTCAGCAGTTACAAGCAATGCAAGCTCAACCTCAACCACATCATCAAGTAATGAGATGTGATTTCTGTGGAGATAACCACCCCAATGGCCATTGTCAAAGTCCTAGTAGTTCACAACATGAAGAAGTCAACTATATGGGAAATCAAGGACGACAACACTTCTTCAACAATCATTTCCCTAATCCTTCCAATCAAGGGTGGAGACAAAATCAAGAAGCTTCTAGCAGTAAAAATCCGTATCAACCTGCTCAGCATTATCAACCTCAAAATGATCGGACTTCAAAGCTAGAAGATACCTTGCAAATGTTCATACAGCAGTCCATCCAAAACCAGAAAAACACTGATGCATCTATAAAGAATCTGGAAGTACAAGTTGGTCAATTGGCCAAGCAATTAGCAAACCAACAAGGTGGACAATTTACTGCAAATACGCAAGTCAATCCCAAGGAAGAATGTAATGTCATATTCACTAGAAGTGGGAAAGTGGTTGGAAGAAAAGAAGAAGAAGAAGAAAAGCCAGAAGAAGAAAATCAAAAAGAAAATGAAGTAGAAGAAGAGATTGTTGAAAGAGAAGAAGAAAATAAAAAAACTGAAAAAGAGAAAAACCAAAAAGAGAAGGAGATAGTGAAACAACTTCCTTACCCAAAAATCCCATCTGCTAAAGGGAAGGAGAAACAATTGGCTCGGTTTAAGCAAATATTTGATCAACTTGAGATTACCATGCCATTGACCGAAGCACTGCAACAAATTCCTGCTTATGCGAAGTACATGAAGCAAATCCTCAGCAAGAAGAAATACTTAGATGAGGAAACAATTGAAGTACAGGGAAATTGCAGTGCCATCATGCAGAAGACTCTTCCTCCAAAATTTAAAGATCCAGGGAGTTTCACCATTCCATGCACTATTGGAAACCACGAGATAGGTAGAGCTCTCGTTGACTTGGGGGCTAGTATCAATCTGATACCCCTATCTATGCTTAAGAAGATTGGTGGTCTTGAAGTCAAGCCTACGAGAATGATGCTGCAGCTGGCGGATAGATCCATCAAGTATCCGTATGGTGTCGTGGAAGATGTGGTGGTCAAAATAGATAAACTCCAATTCCCAGTGGATTTTGTAGTTATGGACATAGAAGAAGATGTCGAGATACCACTCATACTTGGAAGACCTTTCATGAAGACAGCTAAGGTTGTCATTCATGTGGAAGAAGGAACAGTGAAATTGAAAGACCAAGATGAGGAGGTGACTTTCAACGTCTTTGGGGTTGAGCAGCAAAATCAGGAAAAAGAGACTAGTCTTGAAGCTACATATGAACTTCTATCAATTACTAGTCTAACAGAGCAAGCTGCCAAGTTGGTCAAGAGGAGCTTCAGCTGTTTATCCCCAAGAGTAAAGGGAGAGGAAGAAGAAAAAGAAGAAGAACTAGTTCACCAAAATTCTGTGATAGAAAGCGATGAGCCCAAACCTGGAAAACCAGTGAGATTCAAGAATAGGTTATGGGTCATCAAGAACATAAAGATAAATGGAGTGCTTGAGATAGAGGCTCCATATTCTAGGAGAGTCAAGGTGGTGACTAGGAAATTGCTGAGAGGATGTTGGTGTCATGACAAGAAGAAGCATTCCAACATCAAAAATCAAACTTGAGCTTAATGGTGTCAAGCTAATGACGTTAAACAAGCGCTTACTGGGAGGCAACCCAGCTTTCTACCCTTTTCTCTTGTTTGTTTTTAATTTTTGAGTGTTGTTTGATTGTTTGATTGTATGTTTTAATGTGTAGTGTGTTGTCTTTGTTTTGAACCATGCTTGTGTGAAGAACAACCAAGGTGAATTTTTGAGTTGATTGTTAGATTGTTGAAGGATATAGTGCATTGATGTGAATTAGAGATGTGAAACTGTTTTGGCTGTTTTCTGGGCTGTTTTAACATGTTTTCAAAGTGCCTTTCTTAAGCCAATAGCCAAAAATGTTGCCTAACTTGTGGAATTTCAAAACTTTGAAAGAATGACTTCAATTTTCAACTTGAGTGCTCCAATTCAATTCCTTGGGTTTTGAACAAGTTTGTTTAAAGATAATATATGATTCTGGAGCATCTCAAGTGATTTGAAGTTCAAATTCTCAAAAACCCGAGTTAGGTAGCTTAAAAAACCAGTTTCTGCATAATTCTGCAGAAACTCACGCCCGGCGCCTCCTATACTAGAGGGCGCCTGGCGCCAGCTCGTCCAGCCTGACCATTCCTTCTCTGATTCTGCATTTGGCTGGGTCACAACACCACGCCGGGCGCCGCATGACCCATGTGGCGCCGGGCGCGACTTCTGCAGCAGATTTTTTCACTTAAGTCTGAGTTCAGAGTGGGCTTGGCCCATCAAATTCTTTTAACCCCACACTCACCCTAACACTCCTCTCAGTTCCGAAACTCCTCACACACACTATCACTCCTTCTAATTCTTCTCCACTTCACGGCCTCATCTATTTCTTCACTCTCCACCACCACACTCACTCCATTATCATAAATTTCCAGCACACACACCACATTGCTGCTGCCACCACCGTTTGGACCCCTTCATTCTTTCTTTGCTCACTCTCGGTCCATCTCCACCCAAGCACTCTCCCAATTCAAAAACCCACACACCAACCTAATCACATTCTCTGTGCATCAAGTAAGCTTTTCACTCTTTTCTATTGTTTATTCCTTCACAATGCTTAGCCTTGGTTGTTCATCATGTACATGGTTTGAATTTGACCTAGGGTAGTTTAATTTCAGTTCTATTAGAGTGTTGTATGTGATAGCTGCTGGTTAGGATTCAACTTCTTGCTTTCATAGACAAATTCGAACACACACACACAATCACAGTGGCTGGAATGCAGAATCTGGGTTTGCCCCAATTCTGCATGTCGCGCCAGGCGCCTGCTGACTGGTGCGGCGCCGGGCGCGACTCCCTCTGCCAAAGTTTAGAACTTTATTGTGGTGTGTCCTGCAGCTTTTGTTTGTTGTTTTAATGTTGCTTTTGATGAATTTTTGACTGAGCTGTGATTATATCTGAGTTTGACCTATATTAAAGTAGCAAAAGTGTGTTGATTCATGGAGTTTAGCTTGTGCCTTGGCTATTGATGATTTGTTTTCCCTGAGTTATGCATCATTACATCATCTAAACTTAATCTCATACACTCAAACTGAGCCAGCAGCTGAGAAGCCAAAAAAGCTTGAATCTGCATAAAATGCTGTCACGCCCGGCGTGACCACCCCTGACTGCGATCAGAATTTTTGTTGTTTTGCTGCTTTGGCTTCATTTCTTCAATGATCAGGGTTTTTCTTTGATATGTTTTGACTCTGTGGTTTGTGTGCATACCATTGAAAGCATTTGGTACATCATGATGTAAGCTAATGATGAATTTACTCATGAATCTAAACACATTTATCCTCTTGAACTCTACCTTATTTTGCAGCTATGGCTTCTTCATCTGGGTTTAAGCGAACCAAGACTACTGCTGGTCTTAGGGAAAACAAAAGGAAGGAGAAGATATATTCTGCTATCTTCTTAACCCCAGAACATAAGAAGCACTTCTCCAATGTTCAGAGCAGAAAACTCTTAATGGAGAGAAAAGTAACCCTCCTCCCTCAAGATGTGCCAGAATTCTCCAATGAGATTTTGGAGAGGCAATGGAGCTCCTTATGCACGTACCCAGAGCCCGCCAATATTGCAGTTGTCCAAGAGTTTTATGCCAATGCAAAATCCTTCTCTCCGGACTCAGAACCTTTCTGGAGTTATGTGCGTGGTCAGCGGATCTCATTTAGTGCTGAAGCTATTAATGAGTTCCTAAACACAGAGTGGGAAGATGATGATGAGCTATGCGGGTACGCCGAGCTGATGGCGACTGAGTTAGATCATGAAGAGATTGAACAGACCCTATGTATTGCAGGAGGATCATTTCAAAGAAATAGGCAGCAGCAACCTCTTCATATCAAGAGAGTGCACCTGCATTCTCTCAGCCGCCTATGGATGCCTCTGGTGCATTCCAACATTTCACCGTGCACGCATGTCTCTGACGTCACGGTCAACAGAGCGGTCATCCTTTATGCCATTCTCACTGGACGCTCTGTGAACTTGGGGAAGCTAATCGCAAATGAGATACGCAACTGTGCGAATTCCACAAAAGCTCCCCTTGGACATCCCTCTCTTATCACCCTTCTCTGTAAACAAGAAGGAGTGGACATCACTATTCCACCATTCGAGCATCCTAGGAGACCTATTGATATGGGGTATTATACCCAATTTTGTTTGGATGCAGATGATGGAGTTGCCAGTCCACCACCGAGATCGCCGAGGAGACATGCCAGACAGCGACCTATTCCCCGACGTCCTCCGCCACCACCATCACCTCCAGCTGATCCTTCACAGATGACAGACTCGAGCCTTGCATTGATTAATGCAAAATTGGAGGCGGTAAATCGGATTGGCCAGGCGCATGCAGAGATGATGAGGCATGTTTATGCAGCATCCCATCCAGGTTTCATGACATCGGATCAATACAGCGCCTTCGTTGCTTGGCCTGGGGACCAGTCCTTTCCTGCTGGGGGGGTAGACCTCAGGCTGGCACTGCTGCTATGGATGAGGATGACGATGACGACGAGGAGGAGGATAATGACGATGACGAGGTAGACGAGGACGAGGACTCAGACTGACTGATAGCCATCACAGCAGGAGTCGTTTTTTTTCTTTATTTTTTCTTCTGTTTTCAGTCTTTATTTTACGTTTAGGTTCATAAACATCTTTTATGCATTTGGTTTGACAGTATGAGTTGATGTGTGAAAATCTGGTTGTTATGCTTTCTGTATGTGATTGAACGTGTGGAAATAGCTTATTTGATTGAGCATTGATTGTGATGTGTTCACTGAGTTATGCTAATGCTTGGGGAGTCGATTGCAGTCAAAATTCATGACATTGTGTTTAGCAGAGTATGGAATCGTAATTAACAGGGTGAGATTTAGTGCCTCATATTCTTTTGCTGTGTGATTGTTATCATGCTAGATCACAATTGACTTTGCCTGAGTTTCTATAATTTGAACTATCTACTTGCTTGTTGAATTTGATCAAGGCATTCTTTTCTCACCTTACTTACACATTAGCCATTCAACCATAAATGTAAAAAGATCTTTCCTCTTTGTACCTTAAGCTTATTGAAAATTCCCTGAACCTTTTACCTTGAGCTGAATAGAACATGCATCTGCATTATAGCAGAATAATCCAAGTTTGGGGGAAATGATGGTGTATTGAGAAAAAGACAAAGATGGAAAAGTAAGAAAAAGAGAAAAAGAAAAGTACTGAATGAAAAACAGTTGGGTGTAAGCTTGAAATTGGTTATGATACATGAGGAGCAAAGGAGAAGCTTATATGCATGAAGTGAATTAGGTAATTTCTCAGCTCAAGAACCGTTGATTTCCAGAAAAACCATGATTCTTTCTTAGCCCAACCACAACACAAGCCAATCAAAGTCCTTGTGACATCAACTTGCGTGTAAATTGTTTTGAATTGATTGAAACGAAAGGCAAAGTTAAATTGTGTGATAATATGATTGTAGAGTGAGCGTTATACACCCCTATACACCAGTGCATTAGAGTGAAACACTTTCCAGGTGAGGATTGATTCCATACATCAAGTGAAACACTCTGTCATGTTTGTTGATTTCTTTTGCACCCTTTGCATTGTGATCATAATTGTTGATAGGTGAACACCTCTATTGTGCTTGATTGATGACAGCTGTATATATCCATTATGTTCTTTCTATTAGATGCTAACGAAGGATTTTCACTTCTTGAACTTAAAGGATATCTCAAATTTGAAACCAATGCATTCAAGTGTTTGTTTTCTAGAATAGTTTACCTTTTGCTTGAGGACAAGCAAGGTTCTAAGTTTGGGGGAGTTGATAATGACCAATTTTACTTCATTATCCAACATCAAATTGATGGAATTTGTCAACTCTTCCTTTACTTTTAGTCTTGTTTAACTCAATTTCTTGTATTTGTATGTGATTACGTTATAAGTTGTAATTAGCCCTTTTGATGGCTAATCCCCATTCAAAGAAGCTGGGAGAAGATACTCACCAAAGAACATTGCCAAAACCCAAGAAAAGAGAGAAGAGTAGCTGAAAAGATGAAGAACCAGGCTGCTGCAGAGAGTCACGCCGGGCGCCTACTGACCTAGGCGGCGCCGGGCGTGACAATGCTGACCGAGAGCGCGCCTGGCGCCTGTCTGTCGGGCCGCCGGGCACCACTTTTGCTGATCTGGCAGAAACAGCTTATTTAGTTCTGGAACGCGAAGGGGTTTGCATCTTTGGCATCCCAGACACAAATTCTCTCAATTGGAGCGTCCAGAGGCGAGCTAGGAGCTGTGGGAACAACCCTTCTTCATCCTTGGGTCCTCCTCCTTCTTCCATTTCCACCTTTGTTGTAAGATCAAGCTCTCCATTCATGGAGAGCTAGTTTCATTATTGTTGGGGATTGATGTAACCACGGATCTCTTATGTAAATTACAGTTGTTTTGAATGATTATATGCCTCTTTGATTAATTGTTAGTGTTTAATTCCTTTGCTTAAAGCTTGTATGATTGATTCAACCATTTCATGATTTTAGGGTTTGCTTGATATTGGGAAATATTGGGTGAATCTAGAACTGGATTAAACACCTAAAGGAAATTGTATCTAGGGATAGAACTAGGACCTTTGGTTGTCTTGAATCTCAATTCTTAAAGCAGATGAACTTGTTAGGTTTTCCAAGGGATTGGAGTTTAAGAAGTAAGTCTAGGCTCTCTCTACCAAGGGATTGGGTTTGAGTAAATTAGAAGATTGACATTGGCTAATTAATGAAGAGGAAGTGATTTTCTATACATAAGAGTGAAGTAGGTGAAATCATATCCCCAACAATACCATTCCATATCATTTCTAATCTTGCATTTCCTAAGTGTTTGCATTATCAAAGATCATTTTTACACTTCATGTTTTATCTTTAATTTAATTGCACTAAAACCACAAAAACATGGAATCATTCTTTAGTCTAAATTAGTTAGATATTATACGATTGTCTAGGACACGAGTCTCTTGGGAAACGATATCCGGTCTTACCGGTTTTATTACTTGAACGATTTGGTACACTTGCCAAAATCACAACACCTAGTTCTGGTTTCATGTGTTGATCACCATTCTCGAAATGAGTGGTTCAAATAAATGCTATATTTATTAAACACGGTTTATGTAAATAAATTTATAAAATAAAATCATATATTCTAAATGTAATTTTTCTATTGAAAAATAAAAAAGCTGAAATTATATTTATGTAATACGACCTTTTTAAAGTAAAATCATATTTTTCAAATATAATTTCATTTGTTCTATAATTATTTTTATAATTCATCTATTCATAAAAGAATCTGTGTGAAAGTGCTCTTAAAATGTTAACAAGCTATTCATTTACCATTTTTCTTTCTGAAATATAAATAAATATCTTCTTTTGGTAGATTAATCTCAACCGTTGAATATTGTCCGACATTCTCGTTCTTATAGGTGAATAATTGAGTAGACCAAATGGATTTTGGCACGTGAACGTGAACTCTTTCGGCTTCCTTAATATTGTTAGGTTATGGTTGAGTTGAATGGGCCCAAAATAAAATTTCTTTTAATGATTTTTTATTTCTAAATTCCAAAATTAGGTTTTCAGAATTTATGTTAAGAATGTAAATTATTGTCCACTTGCGATGGCCATCTACTTAAATAAAATAGTATAAATAAGTGAAATAGTATAAAAACGATAAAATGACTTGTTCTTTTTTTATGTATTTGTTTAATTTAATTCTTTTAACATGTTTTTAGTATATTTTATACTATTTTAAGTAAATAAAAATTTAAATAATTAAAAATAATATTATTTAATATATTATATCTGAAAAATATTACAAATTTGAAACTTAGTATAAAAGCTCTGTGAAATGGGTTCATTTTTCATAAGAATATTTATTAAAACATACCACTCACATTTATGAGAAATAAGTCAAAATGAATAGTATTTAATTGTCAGGAAGTTTCAGAGGCATGTAAAGAATTGAAAAAAAAATTGAAAATTGTTTATTTAAAAAGAAAAACAAAGATAATTTTAATACCGTCAGGTTAAAAACATTAGTACGTTAATAATGTTAAATAATAAATCTTAAATCTAACTTAATCTTATAAATGATTTATAAAATAAATTTTATATTCACTTAATATAAATTGATCTTATTTTTGAATATTAAACTTTCAACATATTCATCTCATTTAAAAAAATGAAATTTAAATATAACTCAATTTCATAAAATATATTTTTAAGATAAAATTTATATTTACTTATATATTATAAATTATTTTTTAAACTTTTAACGGTTAATAACTATTTTATTATTATATTATATTTATTGTTATCATTTGAAAAAGTGAGAAATAACACCTATGTTTATAGAAGTGTATTACTAAAAAAAAGTCTGCCAAACTTTAAAAATAGAAGAAGAAAGTAACGGCAAAAGTAAGAGAATGAGCGTTTTCTGAAAGCAATTTCTTGCAAGCTTTTAAATTGAAAATATCAAGGATATATTACGTATAACATTAGTAATATGAGGTAGAATAATTTATTGTTATTTTTTTGAATTCAATATTAAGTTACAAAATAATAATATAATAAAACATAATATAATCATAAATATGCAAAAGAACATACAAATAAAAACAATTTAAATGAGTGTTTGAGAATGGCTTGTAATCATTAACACACGGCAATAATGAAGAGGATATTTTTGAAAGAGTTTATGAAGAGTCATGTAGATTGATTAGCACAAAAGATCTTTTGTCTTCACACATAAATATGCTTATGCTTTACTCCAAATTCTGATAAGTATTATCAAAGTTTTTATCGAGAAACAAGTTTATTGGAGAGACACAAACATCAATAACATATGAACCAAATTATACAAATGATTATACCATTATCTAACCAAAATCTTAAAGTTATGATTTAACAGGTCTTTCATCTTTATATAATACTCTACTTTTTCATTTTTATCCAATGTAAAACTTAGATTCCTTTTAAATTTCTAACAACTAGATTGATGTCGCTCCAAATACACTGTATATTATAAAATGTCATAAGACTATATTACAATTATATAATTAATAACATATTATTACGAAACACTTACACAATTATTGATAGAAGACGAGACTGGTGCAATGAGCTGTGTGTTCGATTTTCGAAAGAAAAAATCTAATGAGGACTCACTTCTGCAATTAATTGTTGCACCAATTAAGGCGTAACATTGGTTTTCATTCTCTTATTTTGTGGAACTTTATCTTGATAGTTAGATGTTATTTTCCAGGGCAGTATTGTTTCCACATCATTCATTTATTATTTCCTTTTTTTTTTCAATATATTTTGGTATATAATTATTTTTGTGTAGAATTATAAAGAAGAGTGTGTGGGAGAAGAAAAAAATGATAGAAGAGGTTGATCTGATCGAAAAGGTTGTGGTGGTGGTTTGGTTACAGTGTATGTTTGCTCTAAGTAAATGTTCATCTTTACTTAGAGCAAACAACACTTGTGCCTAAACTACTTAACTTCACTCTTCAATTCATTTCTCTTCTGTAGTAAACTCTCTCTCAGGTTCACTTTTCCTTCTTATTCTGCTATTCCATCTTATTATCTTCTTTTATTCTCAAGTATCCTTTTCCATTTCAATTATGTTATTCAGAAATTATAAATTAGTCAAGGTTTTTTTTTTACTTGACCTAACAGGAAGGTCTTTTAAAGTTCTGGGAAAAGAAAAAAATACAAAAAAAAATAAAATTATTGGCATATTCATCAAATTATTTTCGGTAAAATTATGTTTTTTTTTTCACTGAAATTTTATCAGCAGATTAGTGACATGTGGTTCTTATTTTGAAGGTTGGGATCATTATTTGATTAGAAAACCGCTTTTGTATTGTTGATAGAATAAAATATATTTGAAATCTGCCTGTGAAATTCAGATTATTTGCGTAATGATAGAATAAAAGACATTTATTTAAAATTGGAATAGCAAAACCAGAAAAGTTGCAATCATGGATTTTAAAGGAGAGTTAATCCAACAGTGTTACTCGATACATTTCTCTAATTTTCTCCCAGCACTCTTACATCACAAAAGTATTTTTCTTTATCGAATTTTAAAATTTGTTAGAAGAAACAAACTTCGAAATTCAAAGACTTAAAAAATCTTTCAATAAATTTCGAAATTTATTCAATAAATTTTTCTTCAAAAAAGATGTAGGATTTTTTCGAAATATAAAAATAATTTTGGAATTTTTTTAAATTGTGGGGGTGAATGGAGAAACGTGATGTAGGAAATAACACTCTTAACTAGAAACCATGGACCCAATCAGATGAGCCCATTTCAAGCCCAACATTCTTTTACATTTTTTTTTGTTAAAACCCATGGCAGGCCCATCATTTAACTAATTAGACAATATTTAAATAAAAAAACACTCAATTGATGAGAAACATCACTAATCAAAGGAGTGTGATGTCTCCAATAATCATATTTACTAAATTTTTAAAATTGTTTATCACATGAGTGACATTATGACATTAATTTAACGCTCTGAGCACAAAAAATTTGTTAAATTAACGTTACGTGTTTTTATATTTTCTATCTCGTATATATTTATTTTATTTCTGGAGAATAAAAAATAAAAATATAATAACTATATCTTGACTTATTTTTAGTAAAAATATTTTTTTTTAATTTCAATTAATTATTTTTTGAAATAAATATTTACAAATTAACATTGATAAAAAAAAAGGTATTAATTTACAATCTCTTTCAACTTTTCATTCTAATTTTATCACCAAATCACCTTAAAACTTCTTGCTTTACTTGCACCATGAATTTTAACATGGTATCGACTATATTAAAATTGTTTGGTACAAGTTTGTATATGTGTCAAAATGTTTGATTGATTTCAAATTGGGTATATTTAAAAAAAAAATTAATGTGGATCATATTTAATTTGATTTATTAAATTTATGAATTAAACGAGTTTAATTCGAATGGAATATAAGTTGAGTACACCCTATACCAATTTCATTTCGTGCTTTATAATTTTGGTGTTTTTCAATTGTTGTACTTTTTATCATAAAGATTTTGCTTTGCATTGCATCTTTCTCCTTAGTCTTATCTCTCACGTGATGGATGTAGTTTTCTTTTTATATATAAATTTGGATAAATGTTCTAAACTCGTGGAAGTAAATTTTTATAGTAATTTTAAATTTTAATCTACAATAAACAAACATCGTAGTATTAATTATTAAACAAGTATCTTAATTTATTATGGGTGCGTAAAAAACTTGGATATATGATGAATAGGGTAACACAGAAGATGGTATGGGAACATCCTTGTTACATGTTAGTGGAGATTTGACATAACATGATGTAATGTTTTTTTTTGTTTTTTTTAATTTTGGAAGCACTCCAATGTCGTTTATTAGTAGTGTCGTAAACGAATCTAAGATACTTTTTTCAAATCACTAAACAAAAAATAATAGTAATAATAAGGTTTTGGCCTCTTGTTTAAGTTTTCCAAAACAACCATCGAAATTTAGAGCTATGTTTTTTGAATTTTTTTAGAAAAACCTCATTTGAAAACATAGTCTATATATCTGTGATATGAAATTGTGTTATATTTATTTTATTTATTACATATATGTGTGTGTGATAAAATTATCAGTTTTTCATAAAAAAAAACAAATATTTGCTATTCTCCCACTTTTCTGGACCATTCAGATGAATGATAACTTCAGTGGTGATGATCTTCTGCTATAAAAATAATGCCCTAGCATTTCAGATTTCAAATCATGGTCATTGTCAATGCAATTTTTTTGAAAAGAAATAAATAATTAAGAATGGTTGTCGTCTCCAATCATGTTTTATTTACTATATTTCTTTTAAAAAAATTAACTCATTTAATTAATAATTAAAAGAATAAGAGATAAATACAAACGTCATTATAACTAAAAATATAGCCGTTATTATTCTATAAAATTGTGATCGTGCAAATTTTCCCTAGGCATGGGCAATTTTTGGATTTTCCTAAGGATGGAAAGAGGGTATATACATGTATAACTACTAAGGGTAGTGAGTCTCTCAAAATGCATCAATAATTAATGAATGAGAAAGGGTTTTTAGGGTTTGTCTTTAGTTTGTGGGGATGTCCCACAAATCACGTGAAGGGGAAGGTCTTATAGGAACTGTACAAGACAAAGAGCAGTCATTTACAATCTCCTCTAATCCTTTCCTAGCCAATTATAATTTATCTCTCACGTGGGATTCTTGCTCCCACCACCCCCTCTAATTTCGTCTTCACACGCTTCATCTTCTGTAGCTACCCTTCATCTCTCTCTATATATATCAAATTTTCTTAGTAACAATTTCATGCTACTGTCATGGGAGACTCTTCTTCTTCGTCCTCTTCGTCTTCTTCTCCTGCTTCATACATTCATTTGGTACATATATATATATATATATACAGTTTTTCTTTAACCTTTTTTTGTTATAGTTAAGGTTGTTGATGAGAGGTTTTGTACAAATTACATATAGGTGCAGCATCTGATCGAGAAGTGTTTGATATTTCACATGAGCAAGGAAGAATGCATGGAAGCACTTTCTAAACATGCAAACATTAATCCTATTATAACATCCACTGGTATGATCTTAATTTTCTCTCTACACATACCTTAAGCCAAACACCATGCACACATGCAACATCGTTGCAGTGTTCTTTCGCGTTCCAAAACCTTAAGATTTCCGATAACTTCATGATCAATCCTATATATCTATGTTTATGTATATGAATTTGACCGATTGGATAGTGCTAGTAAAAGTTGATTTTTTCGTATGAAAAATAGGGGAGCTGGCAAGGTTTCCTTTTGAAAATCATGTCTGTTTTAGAGAACTTGTACTTTTCAATTCCTTCCTCTTTAAATCCGAAGGAATTTTACTTGAAAACGTTAGATACATGTTTGAATCATTGTCGGGTAAAACACAGTTAAGATTTTAAGAGAATTATTATAATCACAGTTTGTATAGATGAAATTCTAAAATCGAGTGACTATAGCTAGCATGTTATATTAATAGGATATACTAAAAATTCAAAACCCTAATTATATAACTTTGAATAAACAAAGAAAAACATCGATCACATCGTCAAATATCGTATTTTTTTAAGGAAGAAGGCCATGAGTAAATAAAACAGAGATTTTTTTTTTTTTTTTAAATTTCCAAGTAAGAATTTTTGGTTATGAATGGAGACATATATAAGTTCCAGTACCAACCAACCAAAAGAGAAGCATGCACGTGAAGATGTTATATATATATATGATAAATTAAGAAAAAGATGAATGTATTATCAGTGTGGAATGAGCTAGAGAAGGAAAATAAGGAATTCTTTGAGCCTTATTACATGAAGTGGAAGGGTAAAGACGAAAGAGTGTCAGAGGAAGAGACAACAGAGATAATACAGAGGACGATCTCAGAGTCAGATTCCTTTAAAGATGCAAAAGACAGTTGAAAAGGATGTCACCTTTGGGTTTTGCTAAAGTTTTAGATTCTTCATTCCTTCAACACACGATATATACTACTATGTCTGGTGATACCTTGTACATATATTAATTACATGGATGCATCTATTATATATTAGCTATGATATGATGATTATACCTACTAAGCTACTTCTCATGCTTTATTATGGATACGTTATCCACCTCTTGGCAAATAACAAAATGCCACGTCACCCATGTAATTTTATCTCAGATATATATGTAGCAGTATTCGTGTATGTTTTTTTTATCACATCTATATGTATCATGTATGGGATTAAAACCACATGTCAAATGTGTACGTGCATGGCTTGTTATATGAAAAGATATGGAGATACAAAAACTTACATTAAATTTAAATTTGTTTCGATTACATCAAATAATCTCACACTATTTAGATGTTAAAATTAATTGTAATGTAAATATTTTCTTTTAGAAGTTAAAATTAATTGTAATTTAAATATTTTCTTTTTCATTCTTTCTTTCAAAACATTTTTTAAAATAAAATCATGATACAGTATCATTTTTCAAAATAAAAAATATCTTAAATATATTTTATGGAAATAAAATTTTAAACTAATAAAAGTGTGCCGGTATAGAGAGACAGATATTACAAAAATAAAATGTGATAAATAGTATTAACTATATATATTTTTAAGCTTTTTCGCCTTTACTGGTTCCAGAAAAATATTATTGGTTGAAGAAACTTAATGAAAATAAAAAACTGTTAATTGAATAAACTACTATGGAATTCTGAAAGACTCACAGACTTACACAAATTACTGAGCTAACATGGATCTTCAAATTACTTTTCGTCTACAATTTTAAATTTCATCCCATTCATGTTCGGATTTCATGTAAAGAAAAAATATTGTAGTTTTTTTTTTAACAACTTAAATTTTATTTGTCATAGAAAATGTTATTGGGTTGTATGAAAATGCATTAGACTATTATTTATAGGAAAAGTGCTGTGAGTCTTTTGAAAAAAAAAATGAAATTTAAAGCATTCATTAAATATTTCAATTGTCTAATATTGTAAAACTTTAAATTTTTCCCAAAAAAAGAATTCTAAAATTTCCATGCTGTCTTTCTTTTCTACCTCTCCTATCTAACGGATAAAATACTGTTATTAGAAAACACCATTAAATTTTAATTAATGAAATCATATATTTTATTTAAACCAAATTTATACTAAATAATATATTTCATAATTTTCCTTTTCATTAGTAAACAAAACGAAAAAAAAAAGTCCGTCTTCGGTCTCATGATAGTATGTATTAACTTTATTTCTCTTTCCCTATCAAGATAAAAGTGTCCCCATTTATATTAATATTAGTTTTTGAGTTATTCAATATTTAAAAATGAACTATTGTTTATTTTCATAAATTTAATACTAAAATTTTAATTTTAAACAATATCTAAAAATAAGTTCCAAAATTTTATGTTTTTCAGGTCATTTTAAAAATCCATTCTCCAGAATGATATTATTTTAAAAAATTTAATATTTGCGTAAACAATTTTATTCTTTTTATCTTTTTGCTAATGTTAATATATATTTACGAAGTCTAGAATGAGATTAAGAGACCTATGCGTGTTTCAGTCTTTTGCATTTTTTACTGAATATATATTAAAAAAGTGAGATTGAAAAAAATGTCCCAAGGAATTAAAACATTGAATTAGCCCTCCCCCTCACACAAAAAAAAAATTATAGTGTCAAAGCATTCATAGCAAAATTCTTGCAAAATTGCATCATATTATGGATGTTTCATAATCATGTGTTGTAATGGGGAAATTGTTGATGTGGTTACTATATTATATTTGAACCATTTCCAATATCAGTTATCACAGCCAGAGACTGAAACTGGATATGTTAGAACCATCAGATACATCCCCTAGTGAAATATTGTGATTTGTCAAGCAAAAACGACAATATGAAAATTGACATTTCATTAGATAATGCAATGGTAGGAAGACTTTAAGATTTTATGGCTAAAGAAAAAGTTTTCATGTTTTGTTATCAAATGTTATTTTTGTACGTAAGGACCATAATATTTTAACAATTTTTTTGACAACCATAATAGTTTAACAACTTAACTTTTTGACAAGTGATTATGTGTCACTATTTTATTGATCCGTATATTTAAAATAAACCAATCACACGCTATCCCATATGTTGTTATAAAAAAATTGTCAAAAAAAAAGTTGTTAAAAAGAGACATTTTCCATGTACTAAACACACTCAAAATAAATGATTTCACATATAATAACAAACACACTCAACCTAGAGATGCATATAAGCAAGTCGAAACACAAATTATATTAAATCAAACCACACGTGGCAGTAGACTAAGTATCAACATGAAACACTTGGTGAAAGCATAGCCAATAATTTATCATGGTTGTGAGTCAAGTTTGATGCTGGATCATAGATGAGCATCAACTTCAAACAAATCAAAGATAAAATTTATGAGCAGATAAAGATCTTAGTACTTGTGACTCCTGCCCCCACCTATAAGTTCAAACATCAATCACACACCCACTTGTCTCTTCCAGGAGTCTTCCACAATTAGTTCATCAACTCCCCAATCTTCATAGCTGGAGAGTGTCGCCAAAAATAGTAAGAGTCAGTGGCATAAAGTATGTGATCAACCTTAACCTTCCCTACCCATAAATGGAATAAAATGTGGCTGGATAACTTATTATATAAGGGGCAGTATTTACCTTCCATCAGGCAAGTAGCGCCGGATTGTAAAGGGTATTTTCCGCTCACGAAGCTCCTTCATGGCAATCTGATAAGTTCAAAAAACTAGATATCAGAGGATTATACAACAGAGGTAACAGACAGAAGATTATTCCTCAACCCAAACACAAAAAGGTGTCTCTGACAAATAATCAAAATTACAGATCAAATAGGAAATAAAACAACTAGGATAATTGGCATTGAAAAAGGTTCAACATGTCATACTGAATAAAGTGAACAAGCTCACTTGACAAGCCATAACATAACAGGTAATACTGGACTTAGTTCTTGTCAGCATACAAAAATCAGAAACTATATAATCAACTTATTTCTAGAATGGTGTACATGGTGCATTCTTCAGGAAATAAAAGAACTTGATAATGAACTAGCATAAAACAATAACAATCATTATTCTGATAATACAAGTCACAGTATTCGTCATAGGGAGATTATTTAAATCCTATATAAACATTTAAACAGATTCAATATAGGAAGACAGGAGCAGTTCATAGTTTGTAGAATTTATCAATTGAGCTCATAATGATGACAACTAAACAAAAAGATGTTCGTATGACATTGCGGGGATATTAATATTAAACAAAACACACACACATCCTTGTCAAACTGAAATATAAACCATTTTAGGTTACACACAAAGCCCAAAACCCTTTGTTAAGAGAGAGAAAGGGAAAGGAAGGCAAGCTATGATGGGGAATATAATCTACAAGCTGATAAAAAGATTATATCAAAAAGAAAATTGTCCCTCCAACTTTTACGAGGAACTGATTTTTGATGTAAACTTATTTTCCCATCTTGACAAATCTCTATTGATTAGAAGGAAATCAAGGAAGGCAGAAAAAGAAAGAGCAGCCTATTAGAATGGTTACCATTGATTCAGCCTTCGCTTGGGTTAGACCAGGCTAAAAATATTGTAACCTACAAAAAATGGTCCAATTTGGCTCATGCCAACAAACCAAACAGACCAGGCCAATTTGGCCTAAATAGCACCGGGACCTATTCAACCTGATTTTATCATTTATTACTTCTTTTAAAAAATTATATAAATTACACATTAGCCATGAGATACACAGTCCATGGGAATTTCATTTCAGGCTGGGCTGGGCCAGCACACTCCACCTTCGGCCTGGCAGAATGGCCTGACCCACTACACGCGTCTTGTCCATGAATATAGATGCTTTTTGCATAATTGCAGATTTATAAACCTAATTTCAAACCATAAAAACCCAACTTCGGTGGTTTACATGTGTACTGAGGCATATCAACATACTTAGAAATTGGAAACTAGAATATTTAATGTGCTCAAAATGCAGTAACATGAAAAATAATATAAATTGCAGAGTAGAATATAGAAGGTTAAGACCTCAAGCGGATCAGTCTCCCCCTCCAACTCAACCATGACAGGTGCATTCATACTGATCAACAAAAAAATTAAAATGTTACAAACAATGAATAGACAGAATCTTAAAATCACACAATAAGTTCCAAAGAAAACCTGATTTGAACTGCTCGAGTACCCAAAATCCTAGCCCGCTCATACTTGGTCATATATTTAGAAGTCTTCCGAGGTCTCTCTACTGGTTGTTCCTCTTCCTTGTCCTCGGTATCAACTGCGTCTCCAGCCACGTCATCATTTTTGTTGTTATCAACATCCTCCTCTGCACCTTCCTGCTCATCAATCAATCAATTCATAATTGAGTTCCACAAAATCTGTAACATGTATTTGTACAAACAAAAAGAAAACTAACAAGACAAGACCCACAGAATTATGTACCTCAATTTCAGGCTCCAGAGGCTCATCCTCGTACCTGCATCACCATTCTTTATTCCATGAGATATCATTTAACCGAAAAAGAAACATGGGAAAAAGAAAGATGACAAAACAGATAGTTCTAATCCTAACAATCCTAGAATGAAAAATAACAGTTAATCATCTAAAAGAAAGGGAGAATAGTGATAAAAAAACCTTTGAAAAACTTCTTATTTGGTTTAAAACTCACATGCAGGAACATAAACAATTAAAACTCTGTTGGGGGTTTGCACTAAGGATTCTCAAGACATTGAATTGGGAAAAAAAAAACCTAAATAAATTATTTGTTAGTAGTAGGGAGAAAGAGAGAACCCCATGTCCATGTCGTCATAATCGTCATCAGCCATTGTAATCCGCGAAGAATAAAGATACCCTGTCTTTGATATTAAGCCTCAGCTTGCGCCGCCCTAAACCCTAACAGAAAGACAGTAAGGCATTAGAGACTTCCATCATATAGAATTGCAGCACCATAAAAAATCAGTAGAAGAAAATCATTGCTGTAAATTAATTCATAACCTTGCATAATATCAATACTCAAGGTTATATATTGACTTAGCCTAACCCTCTTCTAATCAACATGCTTGTTAAGAAAATATACTTTAACACATTTAAACAGTGATGATTAGGGATTAAATTAGCTATTAAAATGTCAAATAGATGAAAAGAGAATCACACACCAGAAATTAACAAATCAAATTGGTGATGCTGATAACAGAAGAACCAGTTGAAGCCAAAGTCTGAGACCCCTGAATCGAAAGCCAAAGACCCAAATTTTAATTTATCTATTTATTTAATTCGGGTCGGGTAGGGTCTGCCATATCTTATTCAATGAGAGATTTTTTTTTAATGAAAAAAAGCCTATCCAATTTTGTATATTGTGTGAAATTATGTTGAGATTAACTAATAAATTAAATATCATAATGAAATATTTAAGTTACAGTCCAATCCTAAATTTAAAACATGGACAATATAATATTGTAGGCATCATTTAATAATCTCTCAATTTTTTTACAATTATATTAATTTAATATCTTCATTTATTTGAGTTATTATATACTTTCTATTATATAATTGGTTTTCTATCTAATTATGTATGGTATGAATATTCAAATAATTTAAATTATTTTATTATTTAAAATTTTTACAAATATGAAAAATATATAGTGTAAGAGTTTGCAAGAATTTCTGCAACTCAGGGAGTGCAAACAGGAGTAAAACAGAATAAACATGCAATTTAACTACAATTCCAAGAATATTCACACTCTTTTTTACATGTTTTATAGCTTTTATATAAACTTCTACATTTATATTTTTTATTTTATATCAAATTTTCGTAGCTTAAAAAACTTAATATAATCATTAATATTCTGTGTATATTATGAAGACCGTGTTTTACATAATCCACTGTATGTCGAGTAAAATAAAATTAAATATTTTATGTAATAATTTTCTCTTTAACAGTTTCACATTAAAATTGCAATGGTATTTTTGTTTTTTAGTAATTAGAGTTTTGTCTTAAAACAAGTCTTGTGGAAACTTTCAAATGAAATAGTTATAATTTTTATGTAAAAGATATTAGTTACATATTAATAACTTTTTATAGTAGAAGATTTGAATTGTGTAGATGTGCCTTTATTATAACTATGTGTTTGTGTGCAGAGATAATGTATTAGTGGCAGACTGGTGGATTATTATGTTTTGGTATTGTAGAAGTTGTTTGAAAATTTAATAAAAAAAGTCATAATATTGAAATGGTGATTTTGGTAATGTGCAAGTTGTTTAATAACTTACCACATTAATTTAAATTTGTAATTACATCTCAATGAGATTAGGTTTTAATTTAAATATTTGATGAAATTGAGTGTGTGCTAAGTATTATTAGATCATTTTACATTGATGTGATTTCACTATCTATTGTTTTTTAGATATAAATGTATTGCCTTAGACATAAATGTTTAGTGATTTTATAATGAAAAATATAACTTATAAATGAAAAACCTTATGAAGTGAATATATTTTTTATTTAAATTTATTGCGTGATACATATTTTTAGATTTATATGTTGATATTATAAACTAGAACAAATTTGATCCTTATTGAGTTACAAAATTGAAAAACTATATTATTATTTTCAAGGTTAAAACATGTCAGCTTTGGTTTCATAGTTTTGGCACAAATCTTCTCAAGTTACTACATTGTTGGTTCAAGCATGAGTGAAGATTGAAAAATTATAATTTTTCAATCAAGTAAAAAAACATCTATTCTCAAGCTTAAATCCCTAAAAGAAACTTAGAGATTTCAAAAGGTATTTTTTAATTAAATAAATATTGATTTTATATATATTTACATGGAAATTATTGAATTATAAGTTTACTTTATCTTTGTGATTATACTAGGTGAATTATGTTGTATACAAAATTTAGTTATGAGTGATGAACATGTGTATTTCTAAAATTGTCAATGTCTATTATAGTTACTTGAGTTCTCTTGTGGGGATGAACATGTGTTTATTATGAATGTAATGACTGAATGTGAAATATGAATTTAAAATTATTGTTTAACACTTCTTATTTGTTCTTATTTCTTATAATTATTTTATTCATTCAATTTCTAATTACTAAGTTTTTTCAACTCTAAATGGTAGTTTAATCTTCTTAAAAAAATTTGGTAAAAAGATAAAATATAATTTCAATAACATAAATTTAAATCAAAAACCATCCTTTTAAAACATAATTAAAAATTAAACATGTCAAGCAAAATAAAGTTATAAATATTTTAATTAATAATTTTCTGTTCTACAGTTTCACATTAAACTATCCTTAATTTTGAAAATCTTAAAAAGGAGAAGATAAGTTTATGAAAATATTTTAATGTGATTAAGAAATTAATTTAATGACTTTAACATTAAGAGTATTTATGAAATTTTATTTGTAGCAAGGACAATTAATTGAATTAAATTTATGTAAAAGTATAAATAGTTTATTTGAGATAAAATCTAATATATATTAAGTTAAAAAAAAACTTATAAATAAAAAAATTAACTATTTAAATTTTATTTTATAAATACCATGTAAGTTGTTAAGTCATTATTTTCCGTTTTTTCAAGATATAAGTTTGTCATAGCCACACCTATAAAAAGGAAAAGATAATATATTTATTAAAGAGGATCTATAGACCACAAAATATATTTAGTATTTTATAATCACAGGATAGAAAATTACTTTTAAATAATTAATCGGAAGAAGTTTTAAATGATAAAATTTATAAAATCAAAGGCTCAATAACAAAATTCATGAAATTGAAAGGTAGAGCAAAATATGTAATTTTAAATATAATACAGTCTCCTATAAACAGAAGGGCATCTCATTAATCATAGTAATTTAACAATCAATTGATGAAGAAATAAAGTATATATAGCTTTGAAATTCATAATGTACACACCAGCAAACTACATATTTATTATTATTATTATTACTTAATAGGTGAACAACACATTCTTAAACTTGATGAGTTGAACATCCTATTGTTAACAAGTTTCAGTCACAGTACACAAATGATGTTCAGATACCTCATAATTTAGAACTACTTCAAGCATTCACTTTTGGTGCCCATCCAGCAATAACAAACTCTTCCTTTGGAGGCTTGGTTTTCTCAAATGACTCACGGGAGAAGAGCAGCTGCAATAGAAGATAATTGTCCATTAACCAGCTAAATCATCTACAGCTATAACATTCAAACACGCAATTACATCCTTTTTTACTTTTCATGTTCAAAAAGAGTTATGTTGTAGGATATGGACCCATAATACATATTTTCCTGGTCCATTCAACCAGAAAAACACTAAATGAACAGTGAACCAGCTAGTGGCCAACTAGTAGAAAGGCCAACTAATAGAAAATTGGTCTAAAGCACTTAAAACAACAATTTAACTATGTATATAATCTGATTTCTTACGGTTTTATATTGGTCTCTATCATATATATCTATCACTGTTTGACCATGGTTGGACCAATGAATCCTGAGCTGATGCCTTCACTAGTTCAATAATCAATCTAATTTACTATTTAACACATTGCCAACATCAAACCAGTTAATTATCACTATGACTATATGTGATATTTGAGCTTCATGAACTACTGCACCTAGAGTAAAAGCAACAGAGATAATAATGTGATGAATGTTGATGACAATATACATACAGCTATGCAAATCATCATCTAAGAACAATAGATATATTAATCTCAAATACAAGGCAATAATGAGAGAACATGACAGAAAACTAAAGCAGCACTCTAATTGTCAACAACCGGCACTAGAAGCAAGGTCAGAAAAACTCCATGAAAATGAAACAGTGAGAGCAATTTTATCTGTTTACAAGAAATCAAAGACATCATAATTCTCATAAATTAGCCAGACCACATTCAAATGATAAAAATCATAAAATTCAGGAAATTAGTTGATCTGGGTTAAACACACATTAACATTTTATCATGTAAGAAAGGCTTTTAACTCGCTGACTGACCAAGTAAATCAGGTGAATTCCTGAGGCTTGACAAACTTTATAGGTTATGCTTTTCAAACTCAAAGCATATAACATTCATTTTCACTTTATAGCATGTTTCATATTGTGGCCCATTTAAAGGAGAAAGGGGCACTGTAGCAATATATGAATTAGAAAAAGACGCTCTTCAAATTTTAGATACAGATGAAAACATCAAGAGGCGTCTGAATTAATCATTGGACACCAAATCTTTCATGACCGTTCAAAAGCAGACCCTTAATTTGTTTTGTTATCTTTTTTGCATATGAATTTTTTTTTCTTGAAAGATTGGTGACATCAAATTAATCTATAAATTTTTGTACTAATCTTTTAAGGACCAAATTGGTGTTCAAAATATAATTAGAGGAGAAAAGTAGGGATTACTCAATGCAGGGTCAATTCACAAATAGATATACAGATTTTTGTGCACCCTTGGCCGTAGCACAGTACTTATGTCCATGAAACCACTTTCTGCCTAGAATTACTATGCACAATCAGGATTAGGCATGTCGGGAAGTATACAAGTGAATTTTTTTTTCTCAAACAAAAGCCTAGTCTTTTCCAATTGTGTTTAGTTCTTTGCTTTAGTTTTTCCCTTTTCAAACATTTTAGTGAGACTAAAAGTCATATAAAGTAGTGTATATGAAATAATTGATACTTCAGTCATTTTAAAGAATTTTTAAGAATACTGGCATGATAAGTTTGACCACAAAATTCTCATCACCAAATATCGATCAGTCACTGTTCAACTTGTATATAAAAGACACAGCAAAATAAATAGTTCCAACAAAGTAACTACATTGCAGAAAACAACTCCAAACCTTAGTGTAGATGTGGACATGTGACAAACTTTCTGGAACACTCCATTTCTTGAAGTGGCCAAGTACGACCACAAGATGGTACAGTTTTGGTGCCAAACTCAGGTCAACAGCAGTGACTTTCTCCCCAGCAATATATGGACCCTGATCATATAATATAACAAAAATATAACAAATAAACAAAAAAAGAATAGTGTATCATATAAAATTCACATATATACATGGGCCTTAAGATGTTCATCCAGAGCACTCAATTCAGCCAGCAACGCTTGCTCTGTTCCATCATTCGGATCCTTGCTCTTAAGAAAACTCACAAAAGACCCAAATATCTTTGATCCCCTACAACAGCAAACAAACAAACATATGGTGCACACTCAAATTCAGTACTTAAGAACGACTCTAAATTAAAAAAAGATCCACAAAAATTAGAACAGATCATAATTCCCTCGCTCGTCACCAAAAAGAACGAGAAAAGGACCATGGCAAGCCATTACTCTTAAAAACCATCTTCCAAAGTGAACACAACAACAGTGAGAACATTTTCACAGTAAGAATAAAATGTCGGACCGGTTTGATTATCAAAATCAATTCTACTGTTAAAACATATGCTCTAAAGTCAACACGATAAAATTATTCCCAGACAAAAAGAAAGAGTAAAGTTTTGAAAAAAGAAAAAGGTGATGGAGCAGCCGTACACGGTGGCAAATTCAGGAGGAGTAACGAGAGAGATTTCTGGGTACTTTTCTTGGAGAATCCCCACAATTACATCAGAATCAGGCACCCATTTTCCATCAAAAAGAGCCACTGGCACCTTTCCTTCAGGATTCACACCCAAAAACCTACCAAAAAAAAATTAATATTTCTTTGAAAAAAAAAAAGACACAATGATACATTAAAGTTCAACAATACCATTCGGGTTTGTTACTGAGATCAATTAGGTTGAGCTTGTACGGAATCTTCTTCTCCTCTAAAGTTAAAAGGACCCTTTGGCAAAATGGACCTAAAATCAAAATCAAACGCAAAAAATTATAATACTAAAAAGAAAATGATCAAAACTCAAAGATATATGTCGTTAAAGAAGAAGAGAGAGAGGAAGGAAATACAGTCTCCGAGAACATCTGGAGCACCAGCAGCAGCCTTGACAGCAACCTCAAGAGCCATTTCCGATGGACGATCAAATGTAAGAGAGACAGAGGAAAAAAGAAGAAACCAGAAACTAGGAGAATCCAACTCAGTGCACGATCTGCTTCACTTAGAACCTTTATCAGACAGCTCCTGTCATTTTTTTTTAAATATTAAATAATTAAATGACATAGGCAGAAATAGCATTTCTAAGATCCAAATTTTAAAATTTAAAGCTTTTCCATTTGTGTCTTATATAAAATTGTCTAAAAAATATTTAACTATGTTAATTGAACTAATAACTTTTTAAGTTATATATGATTGAAATTCAAATAAAAATTATAAATGCGTGAGTTTTATAAAACACCGAACATTACACAAAATATGCAAAAGTATTTTAATAGGATGTATTTATATCTATTTGAATAATATATTATTACCTATTATATAATATTATATGCTATTATTTGCATAATAGGATCTACTTAAACGTTGTGATTATATATGAATTTTGCTAAGCAGGTGATTATTTAGGTATTATAAAATATGTGGATGAAATAATATACAAAATAAACCAAATAACTCTTGTTATTACTTTAAGAAATGGATTTATGTGTAATTAAATCTCATATTATAATATTGTGAACTGAGATTCATTCTATCTATATATTATAATTTAGTATTATTAGTAATCAATGTGAAACAACAAAATTAAGATACAATTGATTAAAATAATTTAATTATAATTTATTGAGGTGTTAAATAGATTGAATATATGTATGTATGTTACAGTGAATGATATATATATATATATATATATATATATATATATATATATATATATATATATATATATTATGCATGAGCATAGTTGTAATTTTTTTTTCCAGGAAGTTACATTTGGACAACATTTTTTTAGAATTCTTGTTATTTACGAGTTTTAATTTAACAATGTGTTGTATTGTTTTTTTTTTCTTTTTCCTTTTGGTGACACATAAAACAGTGTTATAGTCTATAATATTTTAAAAATTAATCCGTTAACACTCATTTTTTAATTTTTCAAAAAGAAAAATCTTCCATGCATTGGTTTTTATTTTTTTAATCATTTTTACCAATGTTAGTTTTATTTGACTTTAATAAAATCAAAACAAATAAAACTAGTTACATGTTAAAATGTATATTTCATCTCTCAAATTAATATAATTTTTTTTATTTAATCCATATATTTAGTTATTGTATTTTGTGAATAATAAGTGAAGTTATATTTTAGTTGGTGTATATTCTTGGAAAAGTTCTTACTTTCTAATTTTTCCTTGTGCAAACCTCTCTCTGTCAACCAGGAATTTGCGTTGTCTTGATGTTTTTGACACTGAGAAACTCATTCCAAAAAAAATTTTAAAAAAAATATTAATGAATGTGGTCATAAAATTTGGTCACATTCGTTACATTCCTCACATCTGCATCAAGATTCCAGTGCTTGTAATAATTGCATTTCACTTTATGGAAAGTATTATTCTCATGTACGTTCTGAACAATGTGAAAATAAGAATAAAATATAATAAAATAATTTTTATTTAATTTTCTTTGTATACATATAATACTATTGAACAATTGCAAAATTTTACTGGACAATTTTACAAATAAAAATAAAGCAGAAAGAATCAAAATCTAACAAACACATAATTATAATAAATATAAATAAAATCAAAAAATTCTTAAAATATCTCAACAAAATATCATCAAGAAAATATTTTTTAGAAAATGAGATTCAAACATATAACTTCTTTTAATCAACCATTTTATAAGATTTTTTATATGATACGATAAATATGATTCATTGATTATGAGCATTTGTATCTATTAGTGTATTGCAGAAAGAGGAACGAAAGAGGTGGAAAACATGGCAATGGTTTACTTAATAAATTGAAACTAAAATGAATGGAAGGTTTGGTGGTAAAATTTTTTGTTTAAAGTAATCAGATTTAGCCTACAAATTAGATTAATCATCAACATATTGATCCTTCAGACAGGGTTGAGTTAACAAAAATATATATGAAATTTTAATTTAGATTAATATTGGGTCTAATGCACTAAGAATCTAGTAGTGAGGACTCACCAACCTCTTTATTACTCCGTGTTTTAACATTATTAATTAACATTTTTTTATTGTATTACAATTGAGAATAAAGAAGAAGATACTTTAAGAAATCAAAATATTTAAATTTATCAAAACTCAAATCTTATAAATATTCAAGACTCTAATCTTATAAATGATAAGTGAAACAAAAAATTATCAATGTCAAATACTTATTTATTTTGCTTTTTGTGCTTGTTTTTTATTGTATTTGTAATTTAAGATAATTTTGGATTATATTGTATTTTTTTATTTTTAATTTTGTATTGGATTATAATTTTGTGCTTGTTTTTTATTGTATATTGTAATTTAATTATAATTTTTTTCGAATTAAAAAAAGACTTATAGTTAAGTCAGTAAATCAATATGTTTAACCTAGTGGTGGGTTGAGCCAGATTTAAATTATTTTGATCCGTTTAACCTATCAATCATTGATGAATTGAGTCAAATTTGAATTATTTTGAGTTATTAACAAAAAAGTTAAGTTAGATTATTTACAGACTAACTAATTTGACCCAAAAGATATAATTTGACAACTAATTTGACCCAAAAGATATAATTTGACAACATTTCTTTTAACATAAATGTTTGTATTAATGGAGTCTTTGTTCAAATTTATTAAGTAGTACATAATTAATTGTATGTAATTTTAAATTTAAATCTGACATATTTGAGGTTAGAGGACATTATTTAAATATTGATATTTAGTTTAGGTATAATTAGCAACCGATATTATCACACTTATGTATTATTTTAATATATAGATAATAATGTTGTAATTTAATTAATTTTTTTATACAAAATTTTACTTATTGTAAGCAAAATGTAATATTCATTTATATACATTTTTTTAAAAGGAAATATATTGTTTTTTCTAAAAGTGGCACAGTATATCTTTCATTGAGTTTTTTTAATTGAACATAATTTATAATTTCTTTAATTTGAAAGAACTAAAAATAAAAGTGATATTATTAACCCTATGTGATAGAGAGAAATTGTCTTTCAATCTATGAAACTGACTTACTTTAACCATCCTAAACCTGTTTCACATTATGTTTTCAAAATTAATAATTTGAAACTGCGTGGAAAATAGAAAATGTTTGATAAAATAGTCCATGTGTGCCACACTTTGTTTTCAACATATTTTACATTTATGTTTGTCTTGTTAGAATCCTCTCCATATATTTTATTGTTGAGTGAAACTACTTTTAACAATGAGACCTCTGCTACACACAATTTCATATTTTTAAAAATTTCCAAAAGCTAAACAAAAACACAGCATTGAAAAAACAAACCTACATCTAATCTCATAAATGACAGAATCTGTAAAGAATCGTTTAAAAAAAAAAAAAAAAAAAAAAAAATAGAAGACAAGGGAGGAAGCAACGAGCGCTGCCACAAGGGACAGCAAACGTTGCTTCCCCTTAAAAACAAAAGAAAGAAAAACAAGAAAGGAAAGAGAAGAAGAAGGGGAGAGAAGGGGAGGCAACTGGGAGAATAAAGAGTAGGGTCGGGATTCAGTTTTGGGAAGGGGATTCCTTGCTGCAAAACTGAGAGAAAGGTGAGGTGAGCTGCTGTTGAAGCTGCAAGGAGACTTTGGTGGTGCATTTGGAAGAGTTGAAGAGTTGCTGGAAGTTCTGGAAGAGAAGAAGAGGAGAAATTTTGGGAGTTGGAAGTGATTCAAGGAGATCTTCAAGAGGTAAGGGGAGCTAGATCTTTTGTTTAATTGTTGTAATAGATTGTATTTGATGCAAATATGAGGATTTAGAGATGAAATTGGAGTTACTGGGTTTCTGGAAAACCAGATGTGATTCTGCAGAATTCTGCAGAAACACGTTCGTCCAAAAATGGGGTTCGACCATTTAGGGGTCGGCCAAATTATGAACGTTCGGTATTTTTCTGAACGTTCGAACCAAATTCAGAACGTTCGGTTTTTGTTCTGAACGTTCGTCCTCGTAGCTCGGTTTGCGCGTTCGTCCGAGTGTTCAGCGTTCGTCTTCGGCCTGTTGCTGAACGTTCGTCCAAAGAAGTGTTCGGCTTAAGCGTTCGTCCAAAGTGTTCCGTTTGAGCGTTCGGTTTGTAGGAGTTAGTTAACGTTCGTCCTTGTTGAGTTTTAATGATATTAGGGTTCGGTCTTAGTAGATTTTGTTTCTGTATGTGTAAATAGTCAGCGTTCGGTCTTGTTCTGTTGAGCATTCGGTTGTAGTTTAAATTCTCATTTTGAGCGTTCGGTCTTGGTTTCAATCTGATTGTGAGCGTTCGGTCTTAATTCAATTTCCAATCTTAAACGTTCGTCCATATGGTGTTCGACCCTGTAGCGTTTAATCTCATAGCGTTCGGCCCAAGTACTAGATCTCAGCGTTCGGTCTAAGTTCTCTATTTCAGTGTTCGATCTTAAGTAGTATTCTTAAGATTTAATCTTGAACGTTCGGTTTTGATGTATTAGTGTGCGTTCGGTTTTAAATTCAGAATCCTTAATTTAGATCTGGAACGTTCGGTTGTAAATTGATATTCGTAAGGTTGGATCATGAACGTTCGGTCTTAGTGTACTAGAAATTGTAGCGTTCGTTCTTTTAGGATTCGGATTTAGCGTTCGTCCAATATGGTGTTCGATAAAATAGCGTTCGGCCTAAGTACTCGATCCCAGCGTTCGGCCTAAGTATCAATCTTAGCGTTCGTTCTTAAAGTGCTTTCGGTGAAATAGCGTTCGTCCTAAGTATCAATCTTAGCGTTCGTTCTTAAAGTGCTTTCGGTGAAATAGCGTTCGTCCTAAGTATCAATCCCAGCGTTCGACCTAATGGTGTGATCAGTGAAATAGCGTTCGGCCTGTTAGTAAATAGCGTTCGGCCTGATAGTATAGGGTTTGATATCGTCCGTCCAAATAGCGTTCGGCCTATTGATTGGTTATTAGCGTTCGTCCGATGTTTGGCAATTAGCGTTCGTCCATTTGGCAATTAGCGTTCGTCCGTGGTGTTCACTTAATAGCGTTCGTCCTGGGTGGTGAATAGTGCTCGTCCAAATAGTATTTTACAAATAAGTTGGATTCCAAGTTCCTTTGCTCTTGGGTTGAATTATGTGTACCAATGGTTGGAATATTGTCTGTGACGTGATTTATTTGAAAATATGTGAATGTATGAAATATGTTGGATTTGTTGTGATAATATGGTGGTATCTGAATATTCATAATTGTGGTTAAGTTTCAAAGTAACAATATGATTCATGGACGTAATTCCATGATCTTCAAGGAGAGGATACATGGTGGTGTTTTGGGGGGTTGTATAGAATGATTACATGGTAGCTCAGTTTTGGGGGTCATCCTGAAGCTCCAATGGTCTTTCTTCTCATATAGAGAGGATTGAACCATGTGGTGAGGAGTAGCAGGAGGTCCTAGTCTTGGGTGCTTCCACATGACCCAAGGTGAGTGATAACGGATTAACCTCGTGATTGTGGCCGGGCGGGAGTGCCCAAAGTTTCACCAGGCGGGAGTGCCCAAAGTTTCACCAGGCGGTAGTGCCAGAGCGGTAGTGCTCAAGTTCCATAAAACCACTACGAGTGCAAGACCCGCCATAGCTCGGTAATCATTCTAGTCCGGACGAGTCGATCTATAAAGCAACGAGTCAGGGTATCAAGTAACAAGTCTTGTGATGTCAGTTTAACATGTTTGGATGAATGTTTACATGTCATGGGAGTGTGTGAAATATAAATGATTGCATGAATTAACTGTGCTGTATGTATAACATGCTTTTATATCTAGCTCACCCTTGCATTGTTTTGTGTTGTGTGCTGTTTGGGTATGTTTCTTTGGCAATGATCATCCACTTGGATGGGAGCAGATGGTGGAGAGGAAACTTTGGGAGCAGCTCTTGAAGGAGACGGCAGTGCTGCAGCGTAGAGTTACTAGTTTTTATTTCGTGAACTCGATTAATTACATTTGGTGTAATTTAAGTTTTAAATTTTCCGTAATTTCCATGGGAGATTCCAATAATCGTATTGTCAATTCCGCACTATTTATTAAGGATGACTGTAATCCTTAATTACTCTTGACTGCTTTCCTGTATTATGCATGATGACGTCCTTATTATATATGCATGATGTATATATTTGGGACGTTACAGAATCACTCTCCAGCTGAAAAATACTTGTATTTACGGATATTTATACATAAAATTTACAATAAATAAATAATTGATTTTTACAAATATTTACCATATGGTTGCGAGTATTTTAATTATATGTTTATAAAAATAGGTTGAATATAGATTTTATACTATTACATGCATGTATTAATTGGTAAAAAAAAAAGTAAAAATTTAATTTATATTTTATTAAGTTGAGGTTATTTTAAACTAAAATTAGTTTATATTTTATTAGATTAAATTTAATTAAAAATAAATTTTAATTTTATATTTAATTTAATTATTATATTTTATATTTTTTTAATTTTATTTTAAAAATTTATAAAATATTTTTTTTTAATATTTGCGAATATTCACTGGTACTTCTAGGTCCAAATGGATATTTGCATGGAATAACGGATAGGCAGTGAGTGATTTTTTTTTGTAAGTCAAGTAGTAGGTAGACACTGTTCGTACCTAATCTGATCCGTTATCATCCTAATAATAAAATATCATACTCTTAAAATAAATAATAAATGTTGAAAAATAATAAAAATTGTTTTAGCAAAATAAATGAATTGTTCGGATGAAACAATAATTATAAATAAATACAACGAGTCTTTTATATTGTCTAATAAATAAAATGTTTATGTTATTAAATATTTAAAAAAATTATACATGTTCTTTTTTATCTCATATTCAATTAAAAAAATTAAATATTACTAATTAATTTGGAGATTTATCATTAAAAAGAGGCAAATTTCAAATTTAGATAATATAACAGGTTTCTAAGAATAAGAATGACCAGAAAGGATATTTACTTAGTTTGTGAAAGTTACGATGAAGATAGAGTTTACTGTAATGATTATGTACACAACGTATATTAATGAAAATTATTCTTAGTCTGAATGAATTATCGACCTAATTAAAGCATGCGCTATCGGTTAAATTATAGGTTTAATAGGTTCGGAGGTCCTTATATTTGTGGGTTCGTTTCAATTGGGTCCTCCAATTTTGAAAGTGATCAATTTGGTCCCTAATTTAATAAAATTGAGTCAATAATACCCTTTCCGTTAAATGCAATGGACGTCATTAACTTTTTAAACATGTGGTATGTTGAAGCATCCTTCAAATAAAACTGTGCCACCTGCAAATAAAAGAATGCCTCAACATGCCACATGTTTAAAAAGTTAACGCCGTCCATTATATTTAACGGAAAGGGTATTATTGACTCAATTTTGTTAAATTAGGGACCAAATTGATCACTTTCAAAATTGGAGGACCCAATTGAAACGAACCCACAAATATAAGGACCTCCGAACCTATTAAACCTAAATTATATTAACATATACAAATATAAAAAAAATAAATTTAGAGAATAACATTATCAATGATGATGAGTTAAAAAAACCATAGAATTAAAAAATAAAAATCGACTTACAAAACTGTAATTAGATAGACAAATACATAAAATAGACACCACAAAAAGAGATGGTTGATAAATCTTAAGAATCCTCATAAAAATTAGAAAATCATTAATAAGATAAAAAAAGATTCAAGGAAAAACCTTAATGATAATTTATTTCACCTTAAATAATAACTAAGCATTGTTATATTCCATTGTCTTTCTATTTTTTATTTTTATTTAAAAAAACATAACTAAATATAGGAATATTTTATTTAAAGTCTAACAATTGAATTTTCTATGCTCACAGTAACACTTAGTGATGTAAACTTCCACAAGTATTATTGTGTAATTACACCTCTTAGCCATAATCTTTTGTCAAATTTATGGGACCAGTTGTAGGGTGAGGTTTGCATTCACTTATAAACTAAGAATTGACCTAGATAGCTCAGGCCGTACCGCCACTGGCGCTTGCTTTCTGTGCGTGGGCAGGGTCCCTTCGGAAGACGAAGCCAATCCAGATTCCATAAACACACAAGCTACGACTTTCTCCTTCGGACCCCCGTAAACTATGGTTACAGTGTTCATGCCAATACACAAGGGTGACATGAAGAAAAAGAAGCAAAGTGGACTTTACCTTGAACGAACGATTCTTCCTTTGTTGAGATAGAACTCGCTACGATAGGCTCTAACCTGGCTCTGATACCATGTTAGTAGTGGGTTTTAAGCCTAACTCAACCCCACAAAACCGGCTTATAGGGTAAGGTTTGCATCCACTTATAAACTAAGAATTGACCTTATCTCTAGTCGATGTGGGACTTCCAACAGTCTTGCTTATTTAATTTTATTAAATACGAGAGAACAACCCAGCTACTTTTTCAACCTTTTAATGCAATATGATGAAAACCGAGATATTTAATAT
This sequence comes from Vigna angularis, assembly GCF_016808095.1. Lineage (NCBI taxonomy): Eukaryota > Viridiplantae > Streptophyta > Magnoliopsida > Fabales > Fabaceae > Vigna > Vigna angularis. Next base: position 770,967 of record NC_068972.1, on the reverse strand, counting down.
CTTTAAAGGTAAAATCAAGTTATTACGAAGCTCAAAATACAAACACAGAATCATAAACCATTCAATTTTATTCTATTATAATTTGGGAGTCATGTGATAAAAATAAAATATAGAAATAAGTAAAATAATTAAATGAAATCACATAATAAAAAGAAATTTTTACAGTGAACCTTGCGATAAAAAATTCATTATTATTATTATTATTATTATTATTATTATTATTATTATTATTATTATTATTATTATTATTATTATTATTATTATTATTATTATTATTATTATTAGTAGTAGTTTTAAAGTAATTATAAATATGAACAAATCATTAATACTTTTTTCTGTCATACTAAACTTGTTATCAAACCATAGGTTCTCAGTAGACCTCGTGGCCTATTTATACACCTAACAACTAAATCTACGCATTAAATAGGTTGTTGTCTAACTAGTTATAAGGTTGTACAAGAAAATTGTGAAATATCACTAAAAATGCAATGTATTGTAAATTACAAGGATTTTTTAATAAATTAATTCTAGAAAATGCTTTTAGTTTCTAAAAATTAAATTTAATCCATAAACTGGAATTGATTAGTGATTCTTTTTTTTAATTTAACAAAACATATTACTAACTTTTTAATATTTAAATACAATATAAAGTATAGTTTGTATCCGTAAGAACTAATTTATCAATTTAATAGTATAAAGACTAAAAGACAAGTTCATAAATAAACAAAGTAATTAAAAACATATTTTTATAATAATTTTTTATTTTTGTTGAAATAGTACTATTTTATTTAGTGATGTCAAAACAAGCCGCTCGGTCCAACTTGATTGGTTGATTAATATAGGTTGGTTCATTGACTCACTTAATTATAAGTTTTTTTAAAAATTAAAAAGATTACAATTTTTTTAATTCAAAATCAAAATAATTTCACTCTAAAAAGTTGTTAAACTCCAAAGACAATTGGAAATAAAAAAAATTAACATATTAAATATAATCCAAAAGCAAACCCAAAAAATGAATAAATAAGTTTATAATATTGATAATTTTTGTCTGACTTATCTATTTATAAAATTAGAATGTTGAATAAATAAAAATTTATAATATTTTCTTCTCTTGAAACATTTTTTTCTTTATTCCCATTTACAATACAATAAAAAATGTTAACTAAAAATATTAAAACACAAAATAATAAATAATTAAATTAAACTAGGTGGGTTGGTGAGCCAATCTGGCTCACCACATGCTTAATCTGAATGAGTCAGTTCTAAGTGAGTCGAGTTGAAAATTAACTCGTATAAAGAATTTCATTTTCTTTAAACCCAATCTGATCTGAACCGGTGTTGCACTAAGTTGGCTAACAGATTTTAATTCATATTAACAATATTAATTTTATTGTTTTTCAATGTTTTCTTAATGTATTCCGGTTAACAAGAGAATATTATAGTTGGTTGTATAATTATTGTTTAGATATCATTGTTACGCTTTCTTTTATTAATAAAATCCCTTCAGATAGTTATGTGTACACGTTAATTTTTTTAGTTTAAAAAGTAATAATTAGTTTAAAAAGTAATAAGATACTTACTAATAAAAGACAGTTAAAAAAAATAAGTTTCAATTTTAGTTTAAAATAATAAAAAATTGTGCACATAAAAAATAGGTGTTTTTATTCTAGTTATTTTTCATTATATAATTACCTGTTTTTCTCATTTACAATTTATTTTTGAGTTATTTGAATAAATAATTTTATGAAATATTGTTTATATTTCGTATTTTTAGGTTGTTATAAAAAAAATGATGAAAATTGTGTATTTTATTAAATGTTAGGGAGATAGTACAATTTATATATACAGTTGTTTAAAACAATATAAAAACGAAATATAAATATAAAAACAGAAGATAAATATATGAACATAGATGCACAAATATGAACAGAAAATAAATTAAATCAATATCCCCTCAAGCTGCAACATATATATCCTAAATGCTCAGCTTTGACAGCAAAAATTGAAATTGTACTGGATGCAAAACTTTAGTATGAATGTCTGCAAGTTGTACTGAAGTAGAAATGGACATGAGCTTAATTACACCTGCTTTAACTTTATTCCTTATGAGATGACAATCAATTTCGATATGCTTTGTCCTCTCATGCATGACTGAATTCTGTGCAATTTGTATAGCAGATTGATTGTCTCAAAACAGAGGAATTGGTTGTGGTAGAGGTTGTTTCAAATCATGGAGCAAATATAGAAGCCATTGAATTTCACATGTTGTGAAAGCTAAGGCTCTATATTCTGCTTCGATTAATGATATAGATATAGTACCTTGCTTATTGGATTTTCAGCTTATTAAGGATGCACCATAGAACACATTAAAACCAGTCACAAACCTTTTAGTGTCAGAGTAAGCAACCCAATCAAAATATAAGCCTAAGAGCATGTTCTGTGTTGGAGGGAAAGAATAATCCTTGTCTTGGATTGTTCTTAATATATCAGGATCCTTATTGCTGTTGCACAGTGATCTTCCAATGGACTAGAAAGAAATTGACTGAGAGTACTAACAAAAAAAACATAAATTTGGTCTTGTTGGTTAGATATAGTAACTTGCCAAGAAGTCTTCTATAGGCATACACATCTGAATAGGGTTTCCCTTCTGTCTTGAAAATTTTTGTGCCTAGCTGTATGGGAGTAGAAACAGGTTGACATTCCAACAATCCTGCGTCTTCTAGTAACTCTAGAGCATACTTCCTTTGTGACAAAGTAATGCTCTGTTGAGATCTTGCAATTTCTAAGCCCATAAAATACTTAAGTTGGCCTAGGTCTTTAATCTTGAACTTTGTAATCAATTGAGCATTCACAGTTTGGATTTCCTTAATGTCATCACCTGCTAAGACTATATCATCTATAAACAAGTAATATGGTGATATGAGCATAATCACTTTTTGACAAAAAGTGAATAATCTGATTTTGATTGTATGTAGACCAAAGAAAGTAAAGTAGTTGTCAACTTGTAATTCTATTGTTTAGAGGGTTGTTTGAGTCCATATAAAGACTTCAACAACTTGCAAACTTGCGTTGGTTTTTCTGTTTTGTAGCCAAGAGGAAGAGACATGTACACTTCTTCATTAGATCCCCGTGTAAAAAGACATTATTTACATCTAGTTGATGTAATACCAATGTTTGGAAGCTGCTAAAGCCAAAACCAATCTTACTGTTGTGAGTTTGACAATAGGTGAAAAAGTCTAAGCCTTGTTGTGTGTAGGCTTTAACTGCTAACCTTGCCTTGTATGGTTCAATACTCTTATCAACATGCTTCTTTATTTTGTATACCCATTTACATTCGATAAGTTGTTTTCCATAAGGTAGATCAGTAAAAAACAAAAAATTAATTTAAACTAAAATATAATAATAATAATTATTAATATTTTTTAATATTATTTGTTCTTAATTATTAAGATATAAATTTATTTATATTATTATATATTTTATTGATAATAATAAAAATATTTTTTAATATTTAATTTATACACTATTATTATTTAAAGTATTATTGTATTATAATGTTTATATTATATAAATTTTATTATCTTTAATTATCATTATTTATTATGTTATATTATATTCGATTAAGGATTTTTTATATAGTTAAAAGAAATTAAATAATTGATTATTTATACATATATAAAATATTAATAATTAATCCTTTATATGTATAAAACAAAAAAAGGATGTTCCCGCCCAATAAGGTCCTAGGTTTGCTTTCTTATGGTTTTCTCTTTTCCCTCCTATCTTATCTATTCTCTCCCGCTTTCATTTCTAAATTTTGTTTTTGTTATTTTACAACTCTTTTCGATGAATGGATAAATGTATATCTGAATCCTGTGAAACTATTTTTGTTTGCTGAGAAGAAATCAAAGAGCTTTTCTTTACTGGTTTGAGTGCTCCAGACACCTATTCCTCAAAGCAAAGTATTTTTTTTCTTTTCGTTTCTTGTTTATTCATTTACGGACACCTTTCACTTTTTCTCAATGTGAAAACAAGTTTTTTGTTTTTTTGTTGCTTATCGTGCATTTCTTTGAATTTCTGTGACAGGTTTATTGTATTGGGATGGAAGTCTCTGGGCATAATATTGTCAAGTGTGATGAAGAGAATGTTAGAAGTTTGTCTTAGAAGTCCCACATCTAAAGTGGGCAAAGACTTCCCTCCCTCATTTGCATATAAATAGAGGTGTAAGGGAAGGTGTAAGATGCACCAAAAATTACTTGTATCCTCCTTGCTCTAAAGAGAGGGTGTTGTAATCTCTTCTATCTAGTAAATATTTTTCTTGACCTTGCCCTTGGTCTTGTGTTAGTTATAAATTTTCTCATCTTTAATTTTAGTTGTGTGTGCTTGTGTTGTATGACTGATACCCAACAGTGGTATCAGAGCTTTCGGTTTGTATTCCGCTGCTATTGTCATTAGAATAGTATTGGTAAAATTCTGAGTATGCTCTGTGGTTGCGGTTTAATCCGATCTTCCGCATCAGAAAAGAGTTATTACTGGAAACGTTTGGTAGTGTGAAAGTGCGGTCTGAGAAAGTTCTGGCTAGGAAAGACTTGGTACTTAAGAGTGTCCATTTGTGACCCACCTCTCTTTCCTGGGAACTTCTTGGTGCTTTACTTCACAGTCTACCTGTACTGTACCAGTAGACAATACTATTCATAGTGAGAAGTGCATAAGCCGGTTCAAGAGTGAAACCATGACAGCAAAATTTGAGATAGAAAAGTTCAACGGAAATAATTTTTCCTTGTGGAAACTGAAGATAAGGGCAATTTTGAGAAAAGACAACTGTCTGGATGCAATTGAAGACAGACGTGCAGAAATTTCTGATGAAAAATGGAAAGAGATGGATGACAACGCGGTTGCCAATTTGCACCTAGCAATGGCAGATTCAGTTCTGTCTAGTATAGCAGAGAAGAAGACTGCAAAGGAGATTTGGGATACTCTCATTAAACTGTACGAGGTCAAGTCACTTCACACTAGAATTTTCTTAAAAAGAAAACTCTATACTCTTCGAATGAGTGAGTTCACGCCAGTGACGGAACACATCAACAATCTGAATACATTATTTGCTCAGCTCACCGCGTCAGATTTCAACATAGTAGAAAATGAACGTGCAGAGCTACTACTTCAGAGTTTACCAGATTCATATGATCAACTCATCATCAACATTACAAATAACAACATTGTTGGTTGTTTATCCTTTGAAGATGTTGCTGGAGCTATTCTTGAAGAAGAATCCAGGCGAAAGAATAAGGAAGACAGGACAGAAAGTTCGAAGCAAGTAGAAGCTTTAACGATGATGAGAGGAAGATCAACGGAACGTGGCTCCAGTGGGAGTCAAAATCATGGTAGATCAAAGTCTCGAGGAAGAAAGAATTTTAAATGCTACAATTGTGGCATGAGGGGGCATCTGAAAAAAGATTGTTGGCACAAGAAGAGTGGAGGAAAGAACTTCGAAGCATCAAGCTCTCAAGGCTGTGTTGCAAAAACTTCTGAAGATGGAGAAATCCTGTATAGTGAAGCAGAAGGTAGTTCTAAAGGCAGAAGACAACTTTCTGATGCCTGGATAGTAGACTCAGGCGCGACATGGCATATGACTTCACACCGAGATTGGTTTCACACTTATGAACCTGTCTCAGGAGGATCTGTGTTCATGGGGAATGATCATGCCTTAGAAATTGGAGGGATTGGTACCGTCAAAATCAAAATGTATGATGGTACAATACGCACTCTTCAAGGAGTTCGACATGTGAAGGGATTGAAGAAGAACCTCTTGTCTGTTGGACAATTGGATGACCTTGGGTGCAAAATTCACATTGAAGGCGGAATCCTAAAAATGGTGAAAGGTAACCTCATTGTGATGAAAGCAGAGAAGATCGCAGTAAATCTATACATGTTGTTGGGAGATACGTTGCAAGAAGCAGATGCATCAGTTGCAACAACAAAAGAAGAAGAAGCAACGATGATGTGGCATTACAGACTTGGTCACATGTCAGAACGAGGCTTGAAAATTCTTGCTGATCATAATCTCCTGCCGGGGCTCAAAACAGTTAACTTACCGTTTTGTGAGCACTGTGTGACTAGTAAGCAACATAGATTGAAGTTTGCTAAAGTGACTGCTAGAAGCAAGCACATACTTGACTTAATCCATTCTGATGTCTGGGAATCACCAGAAATATCCATGGGAGGAGCAAAGTATTTTGTATCATTCATTGATGATTATTCCCGAAGATTATGGGTGTACCCAATCAAGAAGAAGTCAGATGTGTTTCCAGTATTCAAGGAATTCAAAGCACAGGTAGAACTTGAAACTGGAAAAATGATCAAATGCTTGAGGACAGATAATGGAGGAGAATATACTGATGGTGATTTTCTGGCATTCTGCAAGCAAGAAGGTATTAAGAGGCAATTTACAGTTGCTCATACACCTCAACAGAATGGTGTAGCAGAGCGGATGAATAGAACTCTTCTAGAAAGGACAAGGGCCATGTTGAAAACTGCAGGATTAGCCAAGTCCTTCTGGGCAGAAGCAGTCAAAACTGCTTGCTATTTGATAAATCGCTCGCCATCAACAGCAATTGGTGTAAAGACACCAATAGAAATGTGGAAAGGAAAACCAGCTGATTACTCTTCTCTGCATGTATTTGGTTGTCCTGTGTACGTGATGTACAACTCCCAAGAAAGAACAAAGTTGGACCCAAAATCCAGGAAATGTATATTCTTGGGTTATGCTGACAATGTTAAGGGGTATCGCTTGTGGGATCCCACTGCCCACAAGATTATTGTTAGCAGGGATGTAGTTTTTGCAGAAAAATTGCAAAGTGAGCAGAAAAATGTCAGCACACCAATAGACATTACTTCAATACAGATAGAGGAAAAGTCAAAAGATAATGATTCCTCTGAAACAGAACCAGAGCACGATGAACAAGAACCAAATGAGGTCAATGATGAAGATGCTCGACGAACAACACGTTTGATGAAGAAACCATCTTGGCACTCAGACTATGTTATGGCAAACCATGATGCGTACTGTCTCTTAACTGAAGAAGGAGAACCTTCAACCTTTCAAGAAGCGTTGAGGAGTTCAGATGTTTCTCAATGGATGACAGCAATGCATGAAGAAATAGAAGCCTTACATAGGAACGAGACATGGGAACTTGTTGAACTTCCAAAAGGTCGAAAAGCAATTGGAAACAAATGGGTATACAAAATCAAACGAGATGGCAATGAACAAGTGGAGCGATATCGTGCAAGACTGGTGGTCAAAGGATATGCTCAGAAAGAAGGTCTTGATTTTAACGAGATATTCTCACCAGTTGTTAGACTTACCACTATCAGAATAGTGCTGGCAATGTGTGCTGTAGATGATTTACATCTGGAATAGTTAGATGTAAAGACTGCTTTTCTTCATGGAGAACTTGAAGAAGAAATATATATGCTCCAACCAGAAGGTTTTGAAGAACAAGGCAAAGAAAACTTGGTTTGTAGGTTGACCAAATCTCTGTACGGTTTAAAGCAGGCGCCAAGGTGTTGGTATAAGAGATTTGATTCTTTCATTATTAGCCTCAGATACAACAGATTAAGTTCAGACCATTGTACGTACTACAAGAGGTTTGAGGATAATGATTTCATCATTTTGCTGTTGTACGTGGATGATATGTTGGTGGTAGGCTCCAACAAAGTTCGAGTCCAAGAATTGAAGGCACAATTGGCTAGGGAATTTGATATGAAGGACTTGGGACCTGCAAACAAGATTTTAGGGATGCAAATTCACCGAGACAGAAAAAACAGGAAGATTTGGCTTTCACAAAAGAATTATTTTCGAAAGGTCTTGCGGCGCTTCAACATGCAAGATTGCAAGCCAACTTCTACCCCACTTCCTGTTAATTATAAATTATCCTCAAGTATGTGTCCTAGCAATGAAGCAGAGAGGATGGAAATGTCTCGAGTTCCGTATGCATCAGCAGTGGGAAGCCTAATGTATGCCATGATTTGTACAAGACCAGACATTGCACATGCAGTGGGAGCAGTTAGTAGATTTATGGCAAATCCTGGTGAAGAGCATTGGAATGCTGTTAAGAGGGTCCTTAGATACATCAAAGGAACCTCAGATGTTGCGTTATGTTTTGGAGGATCAAAATTTATTGTCAGAGGTTATGTCGACTCAGATTATGCAGGTGATCTTGATAAAAGAAAATCTACTACAGGCTATGTGTTTAAACTTGCAGGAGGGGTGGTAAGCTGGTTATCTAAACTACAAACTGTTGTAGCTCTATCCACCACAGAAGCTGAATACATGGCAGCTACTCAAGCATGCAAAGAAGCAATCTGGATTCAAAGGTTATTGGAAGAACTCGGGCACAAGCAAAACAAAATTACTGTATATTGTGACAGTCAGAGTGCTTTGCACATTGCAAGAAATCCAGCCTTTCATTCCAGGACAAAGCATATAGGGGTTCAATATCATTTTGTCCGAGAAGTAGTAGAGAAAGGAGATGTAGATTTGGAAAAGATCTGTACCAAAGATAACCTAGCAGATGTTATGACAAAGCCGGTCAATACTGACAAGTTTGTATGGAGTAGATCCTCTTATGGTCTATCAGCAACGTAGCATGAAACTGACAAGGAAGACAAAGTATTGTGAAGACATGATTGATTCAATCAAATCTTCAAGTGGGAGAATTGTTAGAAGTTTGTCTTAGAAGTCCCACATCTAAAGTGGGCAAAGACTTCCCTCCCTCATTTGCATATAAATAGAGGTGTAAGGGAAGGTGTAAGATGCACCAAAAATTACTTGTATCCTCCTTGCTCTAAAGAGAGGGTGTTGTAATCTCTTCTATCTAGTAAATATTTTTCTTGACCTTGCCCTTGGTCTTGTGTTAGTTATAAATTTTCTCATCTTTAATTTTAGTTGTATGTGCTTGTGTTGTATGACTGATACCCAACAGAGAAAGCATTGAAGTGCTTGCTTGATGCAAAAGCATTGAAGTGCTTGCTTGATGCAAAGGTTTGCACCCATGTATTATACATACATTGAATGAGAGCAGAATTAATGGGTGATCCAACGGCGGATGAGGTTTGCACAACAGCAGAGTATCATCTTCAATCCTTGATTCATCCAATGCAGATGGGTCTTCTGAATCATCATACGGGTATTCCATTGAAAATTCATTCCAAGAAAGGAAAACTTCAAGACCCAAAGTTCGTCCAGTTTCGGCTGGTACTGTTTCAAGCATTATTGGAAAGAATTATGTTAGACCTGCTCCATCAGCAAATGGGTCTTCTCGGACGACGAAACCAACTAAGTTGGATGCAAAGTCGCTGCCAATGACCGGAATCTGGCTGAAAAAAAATAGGCCAGATGTTTCGAGTTCGAAGCATGATCAGCTTCACCAGGACATGGAAGATTTCTTATTTAAAATGCTTGGAGATGTCTTTCAGCTTGACAGAAATATGATTTGGCAAGTTCTTGGTATGAAATCTTGGCATATTTTTGCTGTTTTGAAATGAAATTAAAGCCTGTTTTTTCTCTTATCCTATGAGATTTCCTTAATGCATTTTGTATTTACAACCTCCGTTTTTCTGAAATTTATATGGCATTTTCTGTCTTCTGCGCTACTGATAATCTCGTCTCATTGTAGAAAACTCCAAAATTTACCTTCTTAAACACTCTTTTATTCAACTTATCCATTATCCCATACCATATTTGTTAGAATCTCTGTTTTAAATCCCAGATAGTGGCGTTCAGCAGCTTTATAACATTTTCTATATACATATTATGCAATCTCTTTAAATCAATTGAATGAACATTGTTAAACTATTCACTTAACGTATTTGTTGGATTAAATATATACAATAATAAAAAATTATATTTTAAATTAAATAAAAAAGTTAAGAAGAATGTAAGTTAAAGTTATAAAGTATATAGAGAAATTATTCCATAAATAAGAGAATTTTTTCTTGTATATCTATAATTTCAATTTGTATATCTTTGAAATTTTGTACTTTAGATGATGTAATATGTAAATTTTATTATATAATTTAAATATATTTTTTGTTTTATATTTTGAAATATATAATTCAAAATATTATTTTTTATAATTTAAAATATATATTCTAAAACATGTTTTTTTACATTTTATTAAGAAAGGTATATTGCAGAATATAAAAAAATTGAGTATAGAGTATACATTTTAGAATACAATCATTTATACAAATGAAGATTGAAATTATGAAGGTGCAGAAAGAAATACTTCAATTAATGTATTTTGGGTTTACCAAGGCCCAATACGCAATTGAGAATCCCATAAAAATCTAAACCTTGTGTCTCTGTTCTTCTTTCTCCTTCGTCACTCTTCATCTTCATCTTCATCTTTGTCTTCTTCACCATGTCTTCTTTAACTTTCACGGCTGAGGTAGCATCCAGCTTCTTCGGCCTCGCTTACCGCAATCCCAAACCCTTCACGCTCTCACTTCAAACCACTCTCCTCCCTCTTCTACGCAGAACAACCACTCGTTCCCAATCTCTAACTCACTCTCTCTCCGCACCATTCCCTCTCAGACCCGCTCGCCGCTTCACCGTCGCCGCCACCACCGCTGCGCCGCCTCAGTCCGAGGACTCCGACGTTTCCACCGTAATCCCCCCTGACAATCGCATTCCGGCAACCATCATCACCGGCTTCCTCGGTTCCGGCAAGGTATTCATCCTGTTTCCCTCACTTTCCTGCTCAGTAAAATCACAGCGGAATCTGAATACTTAACTGTCTTTAACCGAACAGACGACACTGCTGAACCATATTCTGACAGCGGAGCATGGAAAACGCATTGCGGTTATTGAGAACGAGGTATTCGTGTTGCGGAGTTTGCTGAATTTTTATGGTTGTGTGACTTTGAATGCGATTGTTTCGGTTAATGTGTTGGTTTGTAAAACGAACTTACTCTCTGCATTATTTGTAGTTTGGTGAAATTGATATAGATGGCTCTTTGGTCGCGGCAAAAGCTGCTGGTGCTGAAGATATTATGATGCTGAACAATGGCTGTCTTTGCTGTACTGTGAGGGGTGATCTTGTCCGAATGATTTCTGACTTAGTTGCTAAGAAGAAAGGAAAGTTTGACCATATTGTTATTGAGACTACAGGTAACGAATAACTTCTGTTTTTGTATGTGTATGTAATTGTTTTCGTACTATGATTGTGTAGAATTGAGGTTTTGAGCTGCTAGAGCTTATTCTGAAGATGTCACGGACTTACTTATTAGTTATTGCGAATGTGTATGATTGTACTTTGTGTATTGTTTTTTTGTTTGTGCTCTGCACTTCGACAGGTTTGGCGAATCCAGCGCCAATAATCCAGACCTTTTATGCGGAGGAGAATATTTTTAATGAAGTAAAATTGGATGGTGTTGTTACTCTAGTTGATGCAAAGCATGCTGGTTTTCATCTTGACGAGGTTAAGCCAAAAGGTGTGGTCAATGAGGCTGTGGAACAAATTGCATATGCGGATCGTATAATCATAAATAAGGTATTGGCTGATTTATTTTTGTTGTGGAATGGCTTTAGTTTTGCAGAAATGAAACATTTAGATTATTTAAGGCATATCGGTTTTGATTTGGCAACTAGCCAACCTGCTAAAGGATAGATTGTTTTTATTGTAGCATGGGCAACCTTGTCTTTCCGTACATTCAATGTGAAGTTATTCATAAAATTCTACATTCCAGGTTATGGAATGTGATGGATATTATCTTTATGCCTGAGCTAATGACATTCTTGTTTGTATTGCACCAGACTGACCTAGTTGGTGAACCAGATCTTGCTTCTTTGGTCCAGCGGATAAGGGTTGGTGTCTATCTCCTCCTATTGTATCTAAGAGTTCAGTTTTAGCTTGAATTTGAATTTTATTTCATTATTTTGAGCCCCAAATGAACGTGGCTTTGTCATTAATTCAGAAAATGAACAGCTTGGCCCACTTAAAGCGGACAGAATATGGAAAAGTTAACTTAGATTATGTTCTTGGCATTGGGGGCTTTGATTTGGAGAGGTAGCTTTTTGTTCTTGTTTCTGATTCACTGTATTTGAATTGTTCAAGAAAATGGCAATCTAAATTTGGGCTCACTAGTTCTCTGCACAAGAAGTTTTTTGTTAATCATATGGTTCCTTCGTGATCATGCACTCTCATATATAAACAGTTATAATTTGAATTGTTTAAGAAAATGGCAATCTAAATTTGGCTCACTAGTTCTCTGCACAAGGAGTTTCTTGTTAATCATATGATTCCTTCGTGACTATGTACTCTCATATTTAAACAATTATAATATCCTAGTCTTATACTGAAACTTTTTTTGTCGGTTTACTATTCCTAGTCCCTAATAATATAAATCTCCGAGAACTATTCGTGTTAATTATTATCCTCACTGGCGACAATGCTCATAGCAGTACTCACTTTCCTGTGTCATTGTCTTATTTCTTGCTCTGTTGCCATGTAATCCATAATCTTTCGTGGATATTTCAAATGTTCTGCTTTAAATATTATTGTATCTTTCTAAATCTAGATATATAATTTGTTTTTTCTTGATCTTCTACAAGGATTGAGAATTCCATTAACGATGAAGGTGCAAAAGAAGATCATGACCATAGCCATGACCACGAGCATGAGCACCATGACCACGGGCATGAGCACCATGACCATGATCATCACCATGACCACAAGCATGGTACCTTTTATTTTTTTCTTGGAGTCGTGTACAAGCCATTTTCTTGTTTGTAGCTCTAGTCACAACGTACTAGTGGTCTTATGAGTCTTACAAGTGTAGATTTACTTGTTTACACATTTTACTTGGAAGCCTGTACATTTAAATTATTATTCCCTCTAGATTTGGCATTTGGATTGGGATCAATTCCTAACAAGTAGCTTCTTAATTCATCATTCATAAGGACATGCTTGTGGAATATGTCATTTTTGTTAGAATTTTATGATTTACATCAATAATTAATAGCATCAAACCCTTAATCTAAACAGTTCCCAATACCCGTTAGAACAATAAAGCGGAAGCATACTTGAAGTATTAGACATTGAAAACAATTAATAAGCAACCTGAATTGGTCTCTAATATTCTCTATGTAGAACACCTTTAGTTCTCTCTATATTTTCTTTTCTGATGGGGATAAAGAGAAAGAAACAGGAATGATTCGATGTGCTCACAGATGGAGACTATGACCCTTTAAGTAACCCTTGTTGGTTAGATTCAATAATTATAATTTGGCCCCTCAACAAATTAAAATTAAAATTATTGCTGGTCTCTACACAATATATTTTTCATGACATATATATCCTTAACCCTATTTACTTAATTAGATCACTTTATAAAATTAGTTAATAAAATATAATGGTCCTAACACATTTAATAATTGTTATATATATATATATATATATATATATGTAAGTGATTGAAATTGCTAACAATTTTAACTTTGTTAGAAATAATATCCAATTTGTTGTGTACAGAACACCACGATCACCACTCTCATGATCATACTCACGATCCTGGTGTGTCATCCGTCAGCATAGTTTGTGAAGGAAGCTTAGACCTTGAGAAGGTTAGACATGACGTATACTTAATGCTAAGTGTGTCAAATTCTATTTTCCATTTGGATGGCTGTGGAATGCCTTTCATTCTTTTATGTACATGTAAAAAGTCAGTGTTGGCATTTGCCTACTAAACGGCTTATCTTTTTCAGGCTAACATGTGGCTTGGTAATTTATTACTGGATCGGAGTGATGACATTTATAGGATGAAGGGTCTTCTATCTGTTGAAGGAATGAACGAGAGATTTGTCTTTCAGGCAAGCTTAAATTCCTTTACCGTGAAGGGGTTGCCTCATGGATCTCAAATGAATTCCTTAAATTTTCCACTGGGCTAATTGTTGTTTGTTATTACCCATCGTCTCTGACAATTATCATTCATGTTCAGTTTCGTGGAATTAATCAATTTTTTTTTACAGGGAGTTCATGACATATTTCAAGGATCACCTGAGAGGTTGTGGGGTGCGGATGAACCAAGGATAAACAAAATTGTATTCATTGGGAAAAACTTGGATGCTAAGGAATTGGAAAAAGGATTCAAGGCATGTTTAATATGATACTAAGAATTTTAATACACTGCTTTGAAGTATCTCTCCGTTGCCCATTGAAGCTATGAGTGTGCCTATATACCATGCAGACCGTCCAGATATATATAGTGAAGAATGTTCCATTTTTACATTCAGTCTTTCTTGGTTCTTCAAATGTGACTGCGTTAGTTTTAACTTATTTTTCCTTGGTTGTTTCATGAGCTTAAATTTTGTTAAGAAGAATCATCCGAGAACATTGAACTTGTACAGATCAAAGAACCTTGATAAAAATTAATGAGAACATGAATATATTCATGTAAGCAATAGATGTTAGACCTACTAAAAAGGTTCCCCTATAATTATCTTGTAAAAACCGAATAGAATCTTCTCTAGCATTTTAACCACCATACTGAATTTCACACACCAATCTATCACACGTAAACTAGCACCACAATAGTGAGGTAGAAATGATGGTGTCGACTTTTTGTAGTGTGTTCTTCTTTGATAGAACGTGGTGATGCAGTCATATGAACTGCATTTTTTCACTTATCAGTCCCACGGATGATAGCAATTTCTGTGTTTAGTGTTGCATGATCCCCTCCCCTTTAGCATGCGGTAAAACCATGAGCAGAGTGTTATATTTGGTATTTTTATTAAACTATTTAATTTATCTGTAACTTAAAAGTCATATAAATTATTAAATAATTTAATGAATTTTTAATTTAAAATTTTAAACTTATTGTGTAAGTCTCTATTTTTTAAATTTTCATTCTAATTTTAAATCAATTTTAACATTAAACTAGATATATTTAATTCATTATAATTTTAAACTAACTCTAATTCTAAATTAAAAATATCAATATAACATTTATATAAAAATTAGATTTGATTTTAAATTAAAAGTAGACAAAATTATTTAATTTAAAAAAAAATAGAATTAAATTGAACAAAATAATGAATATAAAAATTAAATTAAATATACAGACAAAAATTAAATTGAACTAACAAAACTCAAGAAACTAAATTAATATTTTAATAAAAATATTATAATATGCCAATTTCAAAAAATCATTATATATTATCATCCACAAGTCTAGAATTTAATATTCAACAAGATACATTATACAATAATACCATAGTATGCATCTTAGTCTAAATATTACTTAAAAAAATTATTAATATCATAAAATCTATATTAATTTTTTTCTTATAAACACTAAAAGATCAAATAAATTTGTAGTAGTATTTTCAAATGCGGCATTCGATAAATATGTTGATACAGTCTTACTAATTATTAAATTACTTTCGAAATCTCAATATGAATTCTGATAATCTCACACTTAACATATTTATCATATATTAAGTATAAATAATACTGAAATTTTTTCGAAGTGCTACTTCGATGAGATTAATTTTAGAGTTACAAAATGTTTGTTTGATCTATGACTAAAAACATTAAGGATGATAAACGGATTTTGTATTTCATCAGAGTAGATAAGATTAAAAAAATTAACAATTGTTATCAAGGGGAGCTGAAGAAAATATATACTTTGTTTAAAAAGAAAAATAAAAGAACACTGATTTTATTATATATTTAATTTAATATTTAATAATAGTGTATAAAATGGAAGTGAAGGGGGAAAAGCGTAGCCAAACCCCAAATAGGGTTTTTAGTCCCGCTCTGCTTACTCACACTGATATGATATGATATCGTAACGAGTGTATTCCATCTTCTTCACCAGCGACTCTGTTACTGTGAATGTTCAATTGAAACCAAAACCCTAAATTAAACCCTAACCACTCTATACCATGTATCTCTACAGTCTCACTCTCCAGCGTCCCACCGGCATCATCTGTGCCATCAACGGCAACTTCTCCGGCGGCAAGAGCCAGGAAATCGTCGTCGCCCGAGGCAAGGTCCTTGATCTCCTCCGTCCCGACGACAATGGCCGGATCCAAACCATCCTCTCCGTCGAAATCTTCGGCGCCATTCGCTCTCTCGCTCAGTTCCGCCTCATGGGCGCTCAGAAGGACTACATCGTCGTTGGCTCCGACTCCGGCCGCATCGTAATCCTCGAATATAACAAAGAGAAAAACGTATTCGACAAAGTTCACCAAGAAACCTTCGGAAAATCTGGTTGCCGCCGAATTGTCCCAGGTCAGTACCTCGCCATCGATCCAAAGGGTAGGGCCGTTATGATTGGCGCCTGCGAGAAGCAGAAACTCGTTTATGTTTTGAATAGGGACACTGCTGCTAGGTTAACCATTTCTTCCCCTTTAGAAGCTCATAAATCGCACACTTTAGTTTATTCAATTTGCGGTGTTGACTGTGGCTTTGAGAACCCTATTTTTGCTGCTATTGAATTGGACTACTCTGAGGCCGACCAGGATTCCACTGGTCAGGCTGCTGAAGAGGCTCAGAAGCATTTGACCTTTTATGAGCTTGATCTTGGGCTCAACCATGTTTCGCGGAAGTGGTCCGAGCAGGTTGATAATGGGGCCAATTTGCTTGTTACTGTTCCTGGGGGTGGTGATGGTCCTAGCGGGGTGCTTGTTTGTGCTGAAAATTTTGTCATTTATAAGAATCAGGGTCATCCTGATGTTAGGGCTGTGATTCCGCGGCGAAACGACTTGCCGGCTGAGCGTGGCGTGCTTATTGTCTCGGCTGCCATGCATAAACTGAAGAGCATGTTCTTCTTCCTCCTGCAGACGGAGTATGGGGATATTTTTAAGGTCACATTGGAACACAACAACGACCGTGTATCTGAATTGAAGATTAAATATTTTGATACTATTCCTGTTACTGCTTCGATGTGTGTGCTGAAGTCAGGGTTCTTATTTGCTGCCTCAGAGTTTGGGAACCATGCTTTGTATCAATTTAAGTCTATAGGGGATGAGGATGATGTGGAGGCATCATCTGCCACGCTAATGGAAACCGAGGAAGGTTTTCAGCCTGTGTTTTTCCGGCCCAGGAGGCTGAAAAACCTTGTCAGGATTGACCAGGTTGAGAGTTTAATGCCAATAATGGATATGAAGGTCAGTAATCTCTTTGAAGAGGAAACTCCTCAGATTTTTACTCTCTGTGGACGTGGTCCTAGGTCGTCTTTGAGGATTTTGAGAACTGGTTTAGCGGTTAGTGAGATGGCTGTGTCCAAGCTTCCTGGTATACCAAGTGCTGTTTGGACGGTGAAGAAGAATGTTATTGACGAGTTTGATGCTTACATTGTTGTGTCATTCACAAACGCAACTCTTGTGCTTTCCATTGGTGAGACTGTTGAAGAAGTTAGTGACAGTGGGTTTCTTGACACGACTCCCTCCCTTGCTGTTTCTTTGATAGGAGATGATTCTCTCATGCAGGTTCACCCAAATGGTATTAGGCATATCAGGGAGGATGGCCGTATTAATGAATGGAGAACACCTGGAAAGAGGACAATTTCGAAAGTTGGATCAAACAGGCTTCAGGTTGTTATTGCACTCAGTGGAGGGGAGCTTATATATTTTGAAGTAGATGTAACTGGTCAGTTGATGGAGGTGGAGAAGCATGAAATGTCTGGAGATGTTGCTTGTTTAGACATTGCTCCAGTTCCCGAAGGCAGACAAAGATCTCGATTTCTTGCAGTTGGCTCATATGACAAGACCATCCGCATCTTATCACTGGATCCTGATGATTGTATGCAGGCACTAAGCGTTCAGAGTGTTTCTTCAGCTCCAGAATCTCTACTTTTTCTTGAAGTTCAAGCTTCTGTTGGTGGTGAGGATGGTGCAGATCATCCTGCTAGCCTATTCTTGAATGCTGGGTTACAGAATGGTGTGTTGTTTAGAACTGTGGTGGATATGGTTACAGGTCAGCTTTCTGATTCGCGTTCCAGGTTCTTAGGATTGAGAGCCCCAAAGCTGTTTCTCATCATTGTGAGGGGCAAGCGGGCTATGCTTTGTTTGTCTAGTCGACCCTGGCTTGGTTATATTCACCAAGGACATTTCCTTTTAACACCCCTTTCATATGAAACCCTTGAATATGCTGCTTCATTTTCATCTGACCAGTGTGTAGAAGGTGTAGTTGCTGTTGCTGGCGAGGCCTTGAGAATTTTTACCATAGAAAGGTTAGGAGAAACATTTAATGAAACTGTAATTCCATTAAGGTACACACCAAGGAAATTTGTGCTGCAACCCAAACGAAAACTCCTTGTGATGATTGAGAGTGATCAGGGAGCATTAACTGCAGAAGAGCGTGAAGCTGCTAGGAAACAGTGTTTTGAGGCTGCTCAAGCCGGGGAGAATGGTACTGGAAGTGCAGACCAAATGGAGAATGGTGGTGATGATGAAGATAAAGATGATCCCCTCTCTGACGAACACTATGGCTATCCAAAAACTGAATCAGAGAAATGGGTTTCATGCATCAGAGTTCTTGATCCCAGGACAGGAAATACAACATGTCTTTTGGAGCTTCAGGAGAATGAGGCTGCTTTCAGCATATGCACAGTAAATTTCCATGATAAGGAATATGGAACCCTTTTAGCTGTTGGGACGGCAAAGGGACTTCAATTTTTGCCCAAAAGGACTGTAACTGCAGGATTTATTCATATTTATAGGTTTGTAGAGGATGGAAGATCTCTTGAACTTCTTCACAAAACACAGGTAGAAGGTGTTCCTCTTGCTCTATGTCAGTTTCAAGGAAGATTACTTGCAGGGATAGGACCTGTGCTCAGGTTATATGATTTGGGAAAAAGACGTCTGTTAAGAAAATGTGAGAATAAGCTATTCCCCAACACGATTGTCTCTATTCAGGCATATCGTGATCGAATTTATGTTGGTGATGTTCAAGAGGTATGTTCTATGTTATATCCATATGTAGTTTACGTTCGTACTGGTTTCTCATGTGGAACCATAGAAGGGTTTCTATCACTGCTAATTGGTATCTTAATTTATGCATTAATTACGGTGGATGCATTCACCACAGTTTTAGAATTGTGGTAAATCCATAGCTGTTGAATATCCACATTTGGTGACTTGAGCTTTCTGGTAGCATTTGATTGATATAATTTGATATAACTGATTTGGTTTTTATACAAAACTTCCGTGGGTATTATACTATTTTGGAAAGACTTGACTAAGGCTTTTCTGTTGTGAATTTATTCTATCTTAATTTTGCAAATAGATAGAGTGCTTATTCTTGGATCCAGTGTGCTGCTGCACTACATGTTTCAGTTCACTGAATAAAATCTTCAGTTAATTGTGTTTTTTTCTTTCTTCTCTCCAGTCTTTCCATTACTGCAAGTATAGGCGGGACGAAAACCAACTTTATATATTTTCCGATGATTGTGTTCCAAGGTGGCTTACTGCATCGTACCACATAGATTTTGACACCATGGCAGGCGCAGACAAGTTTGGAAATATCTATTTTGTGCGGCTGCCACAGGATGTTTCAGATGAGATAGAAGAAGATCCTACTGGTGGTAGGATCAAGTGGGAGCAAGGAAAGCTGAATGGAGCTCCCAATAAGGTGGAAGAAATTGTACAGTTTCATGTTGGTGATGTGGTCACATGCTTGCAAAAGGCTTCTCTCATACCAGGTGGTGGAGAGTGCATTGTATTTGGAACAGTTATGGGAAGTGTTGGTGCTCTACATGCCTTTACTTCACGAGATGATGTTGACTTCTTTTCTCATTTGGAGATGCATATGAGACAGGATCACCCACCTTTGTGCGGAAGAGACCACATGGCATATAGATCTTCATATTTTCCCGTTAAGGTATGCCTGATATGCTGTTTATTGCTTCTATGAAATTGTGGAAAAGTGCTATCTGCAATCTGTTGGACTAAGCATCGCCCCTTTCTATATTTTCATTGCTGTTCCTGCTTGACAAAGAGCCATTCATCCTGTCACTATTAAACATGTGCACACCAAAATGTTCTTTTTGTTTTTTGTGCTTTTTTGGACGTAGCATTAATTTTTTTTCAAATTTCTGATAGTCCTGCTTTATTGTGTAGGATGTTATTGATGGGGATCTATGCGAGCAATTCCCAACATTGCCAATGGATTTGCAGAGAAAAATTGCTGATGAATTGGACAGAACCCCTGGAGAGATACTGAAGAAACTCGAGGAAGTGAGAAATAAGATTATTTAAGAAATGGTTGCATGAAAGGTATGATTCCCTAATTTTATCTATTTTGGTCCTGACTGTTCTACCGTTGTTATAATAGATTTATAACCAATACATGAGATGTAATTTTATTTGAGGTGGATAATTCCAACATTGTGACCACTATCAACATGAGGATTTGTCCCCCTTTCTATTCTCATGCAGAAGTTATACTTAAAGAGTTTAGATATCCTTAATAGAGAATGAGGTATTACTGTTAGACATGTTTACAAGCTAATTTCTTTAATGGGATACCCTCCAACCCCTCATCTGGACTATCTCCTTTTAAAGGTAGTCTTGGCCGAGGATTGTTTTCTTTATTTTCTGCTGAATAAAAAATTAAAGGAAAATTCTTCGCTTTAGAGATTTGGATCTTCAATTATGTGGTAGCTAAGGAGAAGTAGACTCCCCCCATCCCACACATTTGGTAGTGGTTAATTAATTAGTTGATAATCATGGACAAGAGGGAAATAGAAGACGCAACATATTTTGTTCCTTAGGTTAGAACCCATGTTATAGGCGTTGTTTAAACAGATGACCTGTGTTCCAATTAAACTACTTCCATCTGTTGCCATGTGGGTCTTGCCTAAGATGATGACAATGATAATTAATCATGAATAATTTTGCAGTTGCTTAGTCACTGAGAGTTTTGATTTGATGAATGTCTTGTACTGTGTTTTGGTGTTGCAAGCAGGTCATGGTGGAAATGTGTTTTTCTAGTAGGTCATTTGCCCGCTGCAGCTAGGTCAAATACTAACAAAGTGAAGTAAGCTCGTGTATCTCATTAATAGGGGAACGGTGATTTCTTGTCCTATTTAATTGGAGGGGGATGAAGGGACCTGGCGATAACTCTACTCTGTATTGGAGTCAAACCCAGAAGCCTCAGTTGGCAATTTATGTTGTAATTAGTCCTAGTTAACTGTTATCACGCTTTGTGGATGTGATAACGTGCCACATCGCTTCATATCTACAACTCACTCAGCAACCCCTCTCTTTTACTCAACTGAGATGTTTGATTTAACTGGATTTGAAATTTAGTGTAGATTATCACTGCTTTACCATTTCAACGAAAAGTTAGTTCTAGTTTTCCAAAATTAAACACTTGCATTTAATGTACCTATCAAAATTCATCATCAAACATTATGCACGAAAGTAATGGTTAGAGATTTTTTATTTATTTATTTAATTGTTGAGAAACTGGGGTGCCCTCATTTGGGGTTTTGTTGAATTTCTGGTGCCTGCTTTTTCAACGTTCTTATTGGGTGTTGGTTATTGTAAAAAATGAAATACGGAGCAGACCTTCCTCTTCAGATCTTGCCAGCACCGTAACTGAAAGATGCATATCTCGTAATGGTTTTTTGCTGATTAGGGTTACGAAAGTTTTTGCGATCTTATACTCTGATAAAGGTGTTTCCGAAATGGAATAGATTAATTTGTGGAGAAATTAATCGATTCCACCACCGACTTTTTATTTTAAAGAAAACATCAATTATATTGTAATTCAATCAAATAGTACTTTGTATAGTATTGATTTTCAGTTTAAATCTAATTGTTGTTTACAAAAATATTCAATAAATGTTGATGTGTTATAAACATAATAATATGGTTAAACATGTGAAATATTTCGTGTATTAAGTTTTGCAATAATTTGTCAAATTCGTAAGTGAAATATAACAGTGATTTTATAAATTTATGAATAAAAATGCATATGCTGATGCAATGAGTACCTAACATACAAACCATAGATTATTTGAAATAATTATTATATAGAGTGGTGACGTTAAGGTAATGAATTCATGTATATAAATGAGTAAAACTTGGTTAGACAAGGACAATAGGTATGTGATAATCTTGAAATAGGAAATTGAGACATTTGTTCCTTTATAAACTGATTTGAAACTGTACACCGGCCCATATACACGACCCTTTGCTCTAACAATTCTGGTGTTCAGGTTCATGTTATGTTGTGCGCTATAACCTTATTCTCTAGGTTTGTTTTGGAAATGAGAGTTGGGGAATTCTCTAGAGATCAGACCTGACCAAATGTTCATGTTCATGTTCATTTTCTCCTTTCAACTCTCTCTCCAATCTTGTATTTCCAAACTGAGATCTCTTCTCGATCCACCCAATAATATCCGAGAATACAATATTCAAGTTTTCCGGTGGCTCTCCATACAGCAGACCATGCCACATTCCTGGGTACAACTTCAGTGTCTTGTCAGAGCTTTCAGCCACTTCATGTAGCTGTTTGCTAATTGCTTTATCCGTCACTTGATCCTCTTCACCGTGTAAAACCAGAAAAGGAAGTGAAACCTAACAAAAAAATTCCACATATTCCATTAATTCAATTCAATTCAATTCAATACGTCTTTCTTATTTACTTCACCAAATTTACCTCATGCAGTCTTCCCTCAATTTCTCTACTGATCCTTAGAAGTTCCGACGCTGTTCTCAATCGAGGCTTTCCTTTATAGCAATATTCGTTCTTTCTGATCTGCAATACAACAATAATGCATCAAAATTTTATCAAAGAAAATAGTCAGCTTCTGCAAGAAAAATAATAATATATCTTATGAAATACCTCTTCTCTGACTTCAGGCACCTTGAAGGCAATATCAATTATGTCTGGGCCTGGGACTATTCTCCACGACGGAGCAACTTTGCTTAATGCATTCAATACCTTAATCACCATTGTGTTTGGTTTCATTTCTTCTGCAATCTGCAATTTATTAACAAATATTCACCTTAATGCATCAACAAAATATATACTACTTTTCTATAAGAGTTTAACCGTATAAGGGATTTATTGCTTTTTATCCAAAATCTTAAGACTATGTCTTAATGGATATTTTATTTTTATATAGTGTTTTATTCTATCTAATGTGGGACCTGATTCACACAATCTCCCCTCAAGGGTGAGTCCCTTCCACGTATACACTCTCCATCCCGATACAACTGTTAAGAGTTGACATCACTCTTTACCTAAAACCTTAAAACTATGGATTAATAAATATTTCATCTTTATATAATGTTCTATTTTCTCATTTGGGATTTGGGACTTATATTCGCATTTGGATTCTCAACCAAATAAATAATATATACAATATAAGTCTATATTCTTTTATATTCTACTATCATTCAATCGAATAATATTCGTATATATTAAATTTATTAACTTTTTTTCATTATAATTATGTTGTGGTTCTTCTTGATTGGGTTTGAAATTTTCAAAACGTGGGTGTATTTTTAAAAACGTAGGCTGCGTATTCTCTGCTTCTGACGCATCATCACAAGAATATAAAACGGTTTAGCTTAAAAATATCTTGAACGATGCGTTACCAAGGAGCTATTCAACGCTTCTAAAAAGTCAAAGACCTTCGATGTCAAATATTAGTATCGGTCAAACGGATCCACTCATTTAATTTTTAAGTTACGAATAAACTCAAATCTAATATATAAGAATATATCTTTTATCTAATATGCATTCTAATAACATAATAAATAAATAATTTTAGATAAAAACAAAACCATATATCTATTTTTCTTGCGATAGATTTTTCCGGTTGCTATAAATCATATAGAACAAGAACGATTGATAGTAAAAGTATTGATGCATTGAATTAACAAAAAGGAAAGATTCTGGCGCCTTATGTAGATAGAGTGACATTCAAATTAATTTACTATCTTTTTCAATCTTTTTCTATCTCTTTCTATCTCTTACGTGATTGTCTCACAAACCATCTCTGTATTTTTTATGTCGATAATTTTGCGTCTCTCTTAAGTTATTATCTGGTAAAAGCAATTTTCTATTATGCCTGTAATATTCTGAGGGAAAGATAAAGAAAAAGATAGCAGTGAATAGATTCCCAGAAAGAAACCATGAGAATAGGTAAATGAGAAGAAAAGAAAAGTGTATGCAAATCGACATTGAATTTCATTGGGTCCAAATTTTCTGGGTACTGAAAATCACAGAACACACCAATGATCAGACGTGTCAACGAAGCCAATGAATGATTATTTGATTAGATAAAATTTTGCACTATTATGTTTGATTAAACTCAATGAATGATTAGATATAGCAGCAAAAAGAACAGTGTAGTTATGAAACGAATCACGTGTGGATTTGGCAGAAGACGTGCTTACAGAATAAGGACAAAAAAAAAAAAAAGTGGAGAAAGGGATCAAACCTTGCACATGGGTGCGACCAAAATGGCCCCATCCCAGAATTGTGGTTCTTTCCTATGCAAAAGAAGTGCCACAGCTCCTCCCATGGATTCACCCATCAAGAACCTCATCTTGTTCTGGTACTCTGCTTTTTCTGCAGTTTCAATAAAAAAAAAAGACAACTTCATTCACAAACATATTCACCAAGCGACAAATCGGCCACGTCATGGGTTGGAAAACACGTTCAAGGAAACAACCTCAGTGGCAGGCAACAATTTGACATTAAAATAGAGAAGAAGCAAACCAGAAATTGTGGAGAAATGTTGGAAACAATCGTCGATGACGCTGTCAAAATCCATAACAAGACCAGGAACCCCTTCTGATTTTCCATGTCCTTCGTAATCAATCCCAAACATCGCAAAACCCGCTTGTGAAAGCCTTATTCCCGTGCCTGCAATCAGAAAAAGTGCAGAAAATTAATACGAACCGAATCAACTTCCATTGTAAATTGGAAAAGTGAAAACGAACGAATAACGTTCAGAGGGTAATCGCGTGATTATACTGTTCATGGTGATGCTGCATTCCATGGCGTAGCCATGGCACATGAAGATCAAAGCTTTCGGACTCCTATTAGCCGGAAGCCATCGGCATGTAAAGAGCTTCAACCCTCGTGAATTCAGTATATGTTCCTTAAAAATATAGAAAAATCAAATATCCACGTTAAGATTTCCTTGAATTTTTGTTTTGAAAAATCTGAGCAAGATCAAGATAAGACAAGATAATAAGACAGACACACACACATATGTGTGTCTCGATGTTGATCGTTACCTCCTCGTATTTGATCGCGTAGGTTTCAGTGGCCTGCAGAAAGAAGAAAAAAGAACAGCAAAAGAAAATCGGTTATGAAGAAAAATATGATATTTATAGATAGAGAGATGGAGAGAAAGAGAGAAACCATGAAGAAAGGTTTTGTTTGGGGTGAGAGAGTCGAAAAGATGAGTGAAGTGAGAGATAGAGAGAGAGATTTTAAGATTAGAGTGCATGAAATTCAGGAAAAGAAACACGTGAGAGTGGGAAAAAGAATGACATGAGTTTCTCCACTTATAGAGGCAGCAAGCCAAAACCAGACAACATCAAATCATAAACCAAACAAACTTTCTCCCTCCTTAGCCTTGCTCCACACACATTTTATTATTAGTTATACTACTTAATTAATAATTAATATCTAACTAATTATCATAATTATTAATTTATTATATTCCAATATCTTCTCCATCAGAATTGCCTTAGTTTTTCAGTTTTTTTTCATCACTCATACAGATTTTTTTCTATAAAAAATTGTGGTTGAATGGATCAAACAGGTAAAGAGAGATGCATATAAATATTTTAGATTATTTTTCTAAATTAATACTGTAATAGACGTGCTTTTTTATTTCCACGTTTTGGTGTTTTCATTAAGCAACTTGGCATTAATTTTGTTGGACTTTTTTTTTGGACGGAGGAGTTTCTTTTGACTCCTTTGTAGATTATATTAATTAATTCCTTAATCATATTTAATTTGTTGACATTAACACAAACATTATTGGTTACATTTGTTTACGAGTTTGTTTGACATAAAAAGGAAAACACTTTTCGAATTACCTAAAACATATATTTTAACTAAATATTCCTTAGAAAAACTTCTTTGTTAACAAACAAACTTTTTATCTCTGAATATTAAAAATATAATATTATGTAATATTTACAATATTTTTTATATAAAGCAATCAAAACTATAAATTTCCATTTTATAGTTATAATTAAATATTCTTGATTATCCAAATAACAACCAAACTCTTCAACGATAACTTTCGTCCGATACATTATCATATTCTTTAAACTTGTGTTTCATTTATTTGAAATATGAAAACACAAACAAATATAAAATTCAATCATAACATTCGTCCTTAATTATTTGAAATTATCATACCCTTTAAACGTAGGGTTAATTTACTCTAAATAATTGAATTGCTCTTTGCATCGTTAAATTATGGTTATCTTTTTATTAAATAAATTTAAGACACTATAAACCGTTTTTAAAGCAACACTGGTGGACACAAAACACAAGGTATAACAGTACGTTGAAAATTGAATGTAAGTGAACTAATATAGTTGAAACAAATGTTTTTTGACTTTATATTTTTTGCTATTTGTTCTCATTATGATTATATATTAGAATTGATATGAATGGGTATTGGAATAATTGAAACTAAAAAAATATTCAGTTGTATCTTCCTTTTTCCAAAAAGGGTTATTTCTAGAAGAAATCCGTAGCCATGGTTGAATTGAAATGGTTCATGTTGTGTTCACATTGAACAAGATGAGCACAGTCACGGTTTGCAATAAAGAAAGAACACGTGAAATTTCCAATTCAAACAAAACCAGCTTCCTCGATTTGATTATTGAATGTGTGAAATATCCTTTTTTTATGCATTTTCAACTTGTTCTACACATGACATTTATTTTAACTTTGAAGGTGAAAGTACTTCTTTCCAAAGTTTTTAAAAATAATTTTTAATTTCTTAACAAAATATATCCCAGATTTGCACCACTGGAATGTGTTTTAAAAAATGATTGAATGAAACACTTATTAATACCTTTGAAATGATTTATGTAAATTTATTAAAATAAACAAAATATTTATCAACAATTATTCTATAAAATCATTTCAAAAGGTTAATTTGTATTGCAAGAACTTAACAATACGAAATTAAGAATAGCAATTTGAGAAATTGTACACATTATACAAAGTTTTTTAAATGGAAGATTGGAAAATTTTGACATTAATGAGTCCTTAAATGTAATATCTCATTTTCAATTTAAAACCTTTTAAGTCATAGGTTTATGGATATTATACTTACATATCGTTTCATTTTACAAGTTTTTATCTAATATAATTTTTTTTAACTTATCTTGAATTTTATGAGTCATTATCAAAATGGTTTAATACCTCTTTTGGTCCTTCAAAGGGGACAAATGTTCAATTGGGTCCTACCTTTTTTTTAGAAGTTCAATGTGATCCCAAATTTTTACAAGTGTGCAATTAAGTCCTTTTTGGAAACGGCGTTAATTTTTTAACGGAGCAGCTGACAGGTGGACTGAAGTTTGCTACGTGGCTGTGTGAGAGTAATACGTGGTTTTCCTAATTCGAAAAATCCTAAATTTGAAAATTAAGAACCTAATTAAAATTAGAATTAAGAGGGAAAACTCCCAATCTGAAAGGATTATGAACCCTAAATTGGAAATCCCAATTTCTTTCTACCCTCTTCTTCTTATGGCTCCTTCGTCACGCTCATGTGAGGGAAAGATATAGTTTTCCCTTCTCTTCTTCTCCTTCGGCGCTGCTCTGCAACCATATGGCAGCTTCCTTTCTCTCACGTTGGGACAACTCGCGACAGCTTTGGGGTGGTCCGCGGTGGCGGAGCTTGTGAGCGACACAGCGGCAGAGGCGCGACACAGCGGCAGAGGCGCGACCCTTGGGGTTTCGATGGTGGTTCGCGCGGTGGATCTCGAGCAACAGGTTTGCGGAGATCAACGAAACTTCGCCGAGGTTGGTCGTTGGATCTCTGGGTTTTGGTTTTTGTTTTTGGTTCTGGTTTTCTACAGGTGGAGGGCTGGCCTCGCGGTATGGTTCGACTTCTTCGACCTGGTTCGTCGGCGGCGAAGGACGGAGCTTCTGGTTTATTCCTTCAGCGGCGATCTTTGGTCTTGGAATGAGGGGAACTCAAGCAAAAAAAAATTCAAGTATACTATGTTTGCTAACAATAGATTCATCTCTGTATGTTTGCGTATGGAATTCGGCTAGCAAATTCTATTCCTTCTAAATAACATGATTCCTGAATGCCGTGATCATTTTGGGTGACAAGAACAAGATGAATGCCACGTATCACCCTCACACAGCCACAAATCACCCTCATACAGCCACGTATCACCCTCACACAGCCATGTATTACCCTCTCACAGCCACGTAGCTAACTTCAGTCCACCCTGTCAGCTACTCTGTTAAAAAATCAACGCCGTTTCCAAAAAGGACTTGATTGCACACTTTTTACAAAATTTGGGACCACATTGAACTTCTAAAAAAAGGTAGGACCCAATTGAACATTTGCCCCCTTTCGAGGGATCAAAAGAGGTATTAAACCTATTAAAATAAACTATTTACTCTGATATAATTGTTAATTTTTACGAGATAAACGCTGGATATATTTAATATTAATGAATTATGAACAAATTTATATAAAAAATTTTGTCACTATTTTTAATTCAAAGTTTTAAGAAAATAAATTTATAATTTTTTTTAACTTGTATATTATTCTTCTTAGTAATTTTTACTTGATATGAAATTTTTAATTAACATCTAACACAAAGAATTTTACAATCATAAAGTATCAACTATAAAGTGGATAATGCATAGTGATTTTTTCTCTTAGTTTTATAAAAAATTCTTAAAGAAAAGTAACACAATTAATGATTAGTTAACAGTATGTTTAACACCGTAAGTTCGTTTTGTTAACACTAAATAAATATAAATAATTATATTTTACATAAACAATTAAAACTAAAATGTATTAAAGAAAATATAGAGGAGAAGTGACACGGTCAGTAAATGATTTCTAAATTAAAAAAAAATGATTTAATAATTTTAATTCAAATGTGTTGAATTTTTTTAACATGTCAAACACGATTTTAAGTTAATTTTTAGTTGTATATACGATTTTAAGCTAATTTTTATATGTATATATTTTAATTCAAAATGTTAGTTTAAAATATTCTTAAGTAAATTATATTTATTAATTTTTTAAATTCAGAGATCAATGTATATTAATATGAAACAAATTTTAGTTTTATGTTTAAATTTAGAGATTATAAATTTATTTAACTCTAAGATAGTTATTTAAATTTATCAATATTGAATTGAAAGATTATTAAGATAATTAAAAGAAGAAGATATATTTTTTAGATAATGTTTGAATGGATGAGGAAGACACGCATGTTGTGATGCTTGTGTGTTCTTTTGTCTGTAGTTTGGTGTGTTGTTTTGTTTAGCCGTAAAAGACGAGAACTTGGAAGCACGACATCATTGCCATATGGATGTTCCATTTCAACTGTAGGCCAAATCCACAATTCAAAACACACTAACTTTTCAAAATATAAAAAATGACAAAAGCAAAAATATCATTACAAAAAGATAAGATTTTTCCCACACCAATCAATTTTTTGCTACATCTCACTCACAATTTTGAATGCATCTAAAGCTCTACTTGCTGGACTACATAAATAGATATTTAATAAAATATCTATAATTAATTTATGTTTTTTTTTAATATGTTATATTTTTCCTATGTTGGAGATCATCTTACAAATGCCATTAGTAAAACACAATATACTATTTATGAGCTTAATTATTTGAGTTGTTTGTAAGCTAGTTTAACTGGTACAAAAGAGATTCATAAGTTATTTATATAATTTATTTTACGATTTTATAAATTAAAGTTACTTTAATCGTCTTATGATTATCTTTGATAAAAAAATCAACGAGTTGAAACTATTTGTTTAGCTACTTAAATTAGTTTATTTACGAGCTTTTAGCTTATAAGCTATGAGTTATAATAGTTAATTTATGAATTTATTTATTAACTTAATTGAGTAGCTTGTAAACTGATTTAATTTAATTGGCAGAAATATGAGATAAATACTTCATAATTGAAGTATATTCTCATAAAAAAAATAGTTTTTTTTTTTGTTGTATTTACATCTATATCATAGGATAAATGTAATCTTTTAAGGATTTTTTTTCCACATCATCTTCCATATAAAACTTTAAAGTTTGATGTTTATAAATTATTTTTTCATGTCACTTAACCTTTTTTTGTTTTTATACAATGTTGAATTTTCAACTTATAATTGAATTTATAACATAACCATACTGGCTCATTTACTATTCTGTATATTAATTATTATTTTTTACGAAAAAAATATACGATATTATTAAATATTTAATGTCAAAATGGTATACATTTGATTTTTTCTAACTTAAAATATCAATAAATAAATTATAATTATATAAATTTGATATTATAAAATGGAATGAAGGTCATTAATTATATAAAAAAGTAAAAATAATCAATGTGAGTGTTAACAAATTAATTATTGAATTAATGAGTAGAGAAGAGTTAATGTAATTTCTTTTATATTACCTAATAAATTAGAAGTGTTTTTATAATTTAAAATGGGATGACTACCTAAAATATAGTTGGATATTGAAATGAGAACGATGTGAATATATACCTAATTTAAAAATCAGATATTATCATACCCATGGCGTTTTACTTGGAAAAAGTTCATACATAATCCATGAAGTCAAATTCATTTATTATCCTTAACTTATACATTAATTGTACAGGCTTTTGATAATAGAATGAGACTGTGTGAGTTTAACTAGTTTTTTTTTTTTTTTTAACTTAACTATATGATCTCAATCTTTTAAATAAAAATTAATTTTCATCTTCATTTCTATTTCTATCTATACTTGATGATATAAGATTTCTGTTTTATCCTTATTTCTATACTCAACGGATGTGAGATTTTATCTCACTTCTTCCTTGTTGAGTAGTATAATCATACATCTTCTGTTTTAAGTATTACTTAAATAATTTTTTATAGAAACAATAATTATGTTAAAGAAAATATTAAATGTTAAAGGATAAACATTTTTTTAGTGTCAAATATAAAAAAAAGTCAAACAATTATAACAAAAAAAAAATATCAAATGTATATCCTGAAATTTTCAAAATACCTATTTTAATAATTTAAAATAGAGATGAATATAAAAATATATTGGATATTATATATATATATATATATATATATATATATATATATATATATAAGTAGATATACAAATAAAAATGATTAATTTAATTGATTTTTGTGAAATATTTTAACAAATATTACTAATATATAAAATTTCCACTATATGAATGATTTAAAAAAATATTCTGTTTATAAAAAACACATATCCTAAAATTATTTTTCACACAATTCATGAATTTAAAGTGAGTAGAGCCACGTTAACTGACTTTAACAATTATGTTTCGGGTATAGGGTTGAAGTCCCTTACTTAAAGCACTTCAAGTTGTTTTGAAAACCGGACGGACTCCTTGGTGGTTCTCCTTCGTTCAAGTTACGTTATTTGTTCTCCTTTATTTTTGTCAAAGTCGTGTGGGAGGATACCTGTCAAAAACACTCTGATACTCAAGTTAGTAATATAAGTGAACGGTTGACACAACAAATAATCATATATTGTGTGCATCCTGATCCTAGAGTCGTACTTGGGACCTTTATTTATACTAGTTGTAATGAACTTTTACCTTTCACTAGTCTAATGACGACCTAATCACATCTTAATCTGCATTATGATTTTAATAAATGATTATTGTTTATAATCTAACCATGTAGTTGGCCTGGTGGTCGATCGGTTAGGCTGGATGGTCGGCCTGGATGATTGACCTGGATGGTCGGCCTAGATGATTGGCTTGGATGGTCGACCTAAATAATCGGCCTGAATGATAGTGTCCAAGAGAACCTAAGGTAGACACCACTAGTGTCTTTCTCTTTTCTCTCTTGTATTTTCCATTATTTCAATGCATAGCATAGACAAAACAAAAGAGTTAGATATTTACAATATATTGATAAATATTCTTTAAGAAAAGTTTTAAGTTCAATTATTATATATTGGGTTAGTTGTCATATTTCTTAAATTGAACAAGTTATCGACACATAAGTCCAAAACAGAAGAAGCAACATGTCAAAGACAGTAGCAAAATGGAATCCAATTTCCCCTTACAGCTAACAGAGTTAAAAGATTAAAAAAGAAAATTGTTGGAATTTAAATTAAAATGAGTAATTTATAATACAATAATACACGCCAATGTTAGTGATATTAAAATTAAAATGAATACTTTTCTATTTAAGGTAAATACATTTAAAAAATCATTTCTGAAATATTATATATTTATAAAATATATTTGGAAATGATTAAATCGGCCCATTCTTTTAAATTTAAATCGGCCCAATCTAGTAAAGTGGGCCTCCCCCTGCGAGTTCCTAGTCCAACCCAAGAAAAACTGCAGGCCCGTTTAAAACCGTATCTGGCCGATCCCGAAACAGCATTCTATATAACTATTAAAAACCCTAATTTGGAGCTTCGTCTCTTTTATTTAGCACTAGGGTTTACAGCATACAGTCGCAGCCGAAGCAGAAGCTCACGGAATTGTAGCGATGGGTAATTTCCAGAAGCATTATTCTCAGTCCATTGTTGGTAATTGATGTGACTGACAGCGTTGTTTTTGCAGCGAGGATTAAGGTTTACGAGCTGAGGCAGAAGACGAAAGCTGAACTCTTGAATCAGCTGAAGGACCTCAAGGCCGAGCTAGCCTTGCTTCGTGTTGCTAAGGTCACCGGAGGTGCCCCTAACAAGCTCTCCAAGATGTAAAATTTCACGTCTTTCTCCGTTGGGTCGTTTGTCATATACTTTTCTATTTTTTGCATGTGAGGTGTTTGTGTTTATGTTTTTTTTTTTAATTGCAGAAAAGTGGTTAGGTTGTCGATTGCCCAGGTTTTGACTGTGATTTCTCAGAAGCAAAAGGCTGCGTTGAGAGATGCCTATAAGAACAAAAAGTACTTGCCCCTTGATCTCCGCCCCAAGAAGACCAGGGCTATTCGCAGGAGGCTTACTAAGCATCAGGTAATGGCATTTGTTCTTCCCTTAATGGAACTACTAACTGTATGTTACCAAAAGTATGTAGACTAATGCGAATGTTTTGTTGTTAGTTTTTAATAAATGGATTGCATTGATTTTGATGATCTTGAATTTGTTCTTTTTTAGTCATGCTCATTCCACTTTTGTGTTTATTAGTGTCTACCTGATATAATTTGAATGCCCGTTTTGTGTAATGCCTTGAATGTCTATGTCTTGAGGTGTTTCTCTCGAGCAATTTCTATCTGTGTTATATTTTTCTAGGACTATTTTTTCCATGGTTGCTTGTGTGCTTAATAATTCTCCTGTATTGCTCAAATTTCAATTATATATCACCAATGGTTTTTTGAACTGTTTTGTCAGAGGTGAAATGTGGAAGAATCCCTTCCTATGCTGTTCGGCAATGGGGGCTGTGTTATTTTGCTTCTCCTCGTTTGAAGCAAATGACCTCTTAGTTATTAGAATGTACACTGGCCGGTTTAAAGTACTGGTTTAATTTTTTATCTAGGCATATTTATACCATCATTTTGTTAGAGAGGAATAGTGTATTGTTGTTGAAGTTTGCCTGTTTGAAATACCCGTGCTAGGATTGTCTGTCTTTCAGAAAGGTTCTTGTATCCCCGATTGAAAGTCAGCGACATCTGTACTTGTCTCCGTCAATCTTTACATGCAATTTTAAGTAATTGGACAATTTGATCTGATTCTGTCCTTTTGCAAATGTTATCTGATATGATATTTGCTCCTGAATTTGTTCTTGAAACAAAATTTTAAAATATAAATTACAAATACTTATGATTTTGAGTTTCATTGATATAATTAGCTTTAGACACGAGGAATTATAACCTTGGTTAGGATTTGTATAAAATCTCACACATAAACATAAGCATCAATAGTCTCTAATTTTATCTATAAAATTTATTGGAGAGAAGTGAAGTTAAGTGCGACTATTAGTTGTTCTTACATTGTAGATTAACATGGTTGTGGGAATACCTTATACCTTTTTCTAAGTGTCTTTCCGCTATATTTGGTGGTGATGGACAACAAGTTTTCTCATGAAATTTCTCGTTTCTTATTCATGCAGGCGTCATTGAAGACTGAGAGGGAGAAGAAGAAAGAGACTTATTTCCCAATGAGGAAGTATGCTATCAAGGTGTAATAGTTGAGCAAATCTTATTGATCAATTTGACTTTTACTTCCTTTAATACTTTACCAGTTTTGATACATCTCACATTTGTAGTTTCATGTTGGAGTTACCATTTGTTATTGCCTATGTTAAAAATCTTCTTGTGTTTTTCGAAGCTACTAGAATTTATGCGCATAGTTTTATAGTTTTCGTTCAAAATTGATGCATTACATTTTTTGACGTTCCTTTTAATCAGCCTTTACATTCACATGCATTTTGAGAAATGTATGCAGAGACCATTTGCATTGACCTCCAAGTGCTCTCCAGTAACTCTCCCGTGCTTTATTTTCAAGAATTTTCTGTCGGTATGATCCAAAAGCAAGTTACAGTTTTGGAGAAAGATGATCGCACATCCCTTATTGCACACTTCAGAAACCCTGTAAATTTAATTTATGTTTTTATAATATTTATACGAGTCTGAATATAATTAACTAATACAAATTAGTCTTCTATAGAACTGAATAATATCGCATGTTATACGCTTTTAATTAGGTAAAAATCACTTTGGAATTTTCAAAGCTTACCTACCAAAGTGATTATTTTTAAGTTTTCGAATAGTATTGAAATACTTTGTGCAATTCCGAAACTACTATACTTGGCGTTTGTTGAAATTGAAATTTACAATTCCATTGTTTAAATGGGTTACACGTAAAGAGCGTCAAAAGATATTTTATACTTGTAAAATAGTTAAAACATTTTAACAAAGTCTATTGAATTTTCGTACAATTTTGCAAAAATTGTAACTTGGTTTGTCAGTTTCTTATTTTCGTATGAGCTAGTAAGATCTGATTGGTAGTAAAATTGAGCATGGTACAAGATATGCTTATACCATGAAGAAATAGTAACAATTGAAAGTGAATGAGGTGTGGTTAATCCTCATGTTTTCTTCTAACTCCACCCAATAGTCAGGCTCATCTCTATTGAACTGTATGTTCTCAATCCAATCTGCCAGTTGTGAAAGTAACTTGCACCGGCTTAGCGTCTCTCTTCTTCATGATTATTGCAATTTCAAAATATTCTTTCTTCTTGTTTCACAGTACAACCCAACCATACACAGATAAAATTTTCCGTATACATTTATATTTATATTTGATACAATCAAATAACTTTGATTATTACACTTGGCTAAAATTTTCTGTTAAATATTTACAGAATGAGAAAATAGAAAAGGTAAAATGAACTGGATTTCTTATATATCAACTTGTTTGTCGAGTTAAAATTAACTCATTTACTTTTCTTATTTAACAAAGTCTTTATTTAACTTACTTAAATTAAAGTACGTAAGTCAATTTAGTTCGTATTAGAAGCTGGAATCTTTTTTCCTCCTACAAAATCTTGTGAAAAAGTTTGTCCAAAACCTTTGTGAAAGTAAACAGTTTTTGTTCAGCACATTGACTTAGTCAAATAAAATTGAAAAATAATAAATAAAATGTTAACTCGTGTAATGAAAGAAGTGGGCCAAAAGTACAGTGGTCCAGGCATGATCACGGTTGATGGGCCGAGGAATCCGAATAAAGAAGTGTACACAAGACCGAAGACATTAAGCCGCAACCACTATTCCTTCCAATTCTCATTTTGTCGTTATTGATGGTCAAACTTGTTTGCATGTGAACTCTATAACCAACTCTCTTCCTGGTCTAACTTATTTACATGTGAACTTCACAAGGAATTCCTTAAATCCCGGTTCTTTATAATATAAAATGATCAAATTTATAGTATAAATTCATATACATTACCTCGTTTCAGTTAATAAAAGTTGTTCTAAAATTAGTAAAATTAAAATATTAGCCTAATTTTTAAGATGGTAATTCATTATATATTTATAGTAAATTATTTAGCTTATTAAGTTTCGATTTGTGACTACTTTCAGTGCTTTCAACTAGAAACAAAATGCTAATGTATCCATTTCAAACCATCAACTTAAAAAAAAGCGACCTTGTTTTCACGTCTCATACTTAGAGAATAGTCCAAGACTACGCCTTAAACAATGTAAGTTGAATACGAGTTTAGTTTTCTTGCCTGGTCACCACATCTATATACTTCAAAAATTAAATTATAAATAACGACCTCTAAATTTCAAACTTGAATAAGAATAGCTTCTGACAATGAAAATTATGAATGGGGACCATATAAATACCAAATCGGGCAGTGTCAGAACCACAAAGTTGGCTATGTTTACAGAACACAACAATATGTTAGTACAACTCGAATTAAATAAAGGACAAATTAAAGCTTCATTCTTAAATGTGCTTGATGTAATGTGAATGGTTTCCACATAATGTAGAAGGTGTTCTCATCCATAACGGATTGAGTGACTTTTTTTTCAGGAAAAGTCACTTAATTTTAATTTATCTGGTTTCTTTTATATTATTATTTTTTTTAAAAAAAATTGAAGTTGATCCTTAACACATGAAAGTTAACTAAAATTACAGTAACTTTTCTTAGAAAAAAGTCACTGGATCCGTCCGACTCATGCAATGAATCTTAATTAGAGACCATACGATCTACTGGCCTAGAAATGGATTGCCAACCTGTACACAATTGGAGGATCTCTCTGAGAGAATGCGCAGCTGCTTCCATCGTCCATGTCGGGTAATATTCACTAGGATGGAACATGGCCACCTCTCTATTTTGTGTAAGCAGGCATGGCTGTGCACCATTCAAAAGCATGTCTCCTTCTGATACTATGATGCCGGACTTTTGCTCTTCCTTATCTGCCGCCTAGGGAGACAATTTTATCACAACCATTAGTAGCCATTGGGCGAGGTTATAATGTGCTGCCCGACATGACTGAAATAAAGAGTAAAAACTAACTCTTTTTGGACATCATCTATGACCGGGACACAAAACAAGATTGAATATTTGAACACTCTCACTATTCACATTTCTGGACTTAAACCATAACTGACTGCACTAAATATTCATCACTCAAAATCAGAGATACTGTAATAAAAGCAACGATAGTATTGTTTGCTAGTTGATGTGTTCAGTTAAAAACCAAAATAGAGTTTCACTTCGTATATAATAATGACATGTGTGAGCTACAGTGATGAAATTTTAATTGTAATTGAAGAACAACACAGAGTGCATCTAAGGAATTGTATTCAATTTATGAATATGATATACTTAATGACCATAAAACAGCAAACTTGAGTGAAGAAATATTTTACCTTCTCCGTATAAAATTCAAAAGTCTTTTTCTTAGCTCCTGCTTCATATATGTTACATTGAGAGTATATCTGTAATATGATTTCACGAAATCAATTACTCTCTCTCAATTCTTGCATAGAACTTAGGACGGAAAGCAAATTTTAAGAAAATCTGCAGATGATAGCAGCAAGTTCACCTGGGATTCCACACTAGCGCAAACAGCATAAACCCCCCAGTTTCTGGTGTAATTGTTGTACAGATGAACTTTTCCAAATCTCACACGTGGTTGTCTTTGCCGCGTTCCATCAAAGAAACAGTGGTGAATGGTCACCCGGATGCATCTATCACCAACGTGAGTCGG
This sequence comes from Vigna angularis, assembly GCF_016808095.1. Classification (NCBI taxonomy): domain Eukaryota; kingdom Viridiplantae; phylum Streptophyta; class Magnoliopsida; order Fabales; family Fabaceae; genus Vigna; species Vigna angularis. The sequence continues at coordinate 733,031 of NC_068972.1, read as the reverse complement.
GTCAGCTCCAATGAGCATGGTCTTGTCATGCTGCCCAAAGTAACACCTAGATCCACAAAACCAAGTAACCCATCAAATTTGATCAATGGATTCGCCTCCTCTAAATCGAGATACTCTCTCTAAAGGATAAGGTAAGTAATCTCTGTGTATCTGAGAATCCATCAATGATCCATGTCAAAAAACAGACTAAAAGCAAATGCTAACTGTTTTTTCTTTCCAGTGACGAGCCTAAATCGCGTGGAAGAGGATTCAAACACACCTTCGGTCATGGATGAAAAAACAACTGCTGATAGATTATAAATCTTGGATGTGTTGAAAAATAAAAATCAAATATGAATTTCCTACCAACAACTGAGATTACTATGCTTGGAACATGTGACAACCACTGTTGCAGTTCAATTCAGTAAAAATGAACAACTCCTCTCAAAGGATAAGGTAAATAATCACAATGCAAATAGATTTATGTCTAAGTCTATCTAATCCTTCATGTCAAAGCATACCAAACACAACTAATAGTTTCTTCAATGACATGCTTTAGAGTTGTGTGGATGAGGATCCAAACACAGGGTCAGCCATTAGTGAGAAACAAACTATCAATACTAGTGTAACTGATATTAATTATACAAGGAGTAGAATGCCACTTACTCAATTACTTATCAAAACATCATTGACGATGCTTCAGATTTTAATACTATTATATTATTATAAAAGGGTTTGGTTGTAGATGGAAACGGAATTGTCAAAATATCATTTCTCATTACATGCACATGCATAACAAAGCATACCCACCAATGATATTACATATGCAAATGTATAACAACACATCATCTATTAATCCTCTCATCAACTATTCAGATGACTTACTTTTACACGAGTCAAACCGCTGTTGTAATTCAATTAAAAATGGAGAAAATGAGCCCACCTGGATACAGTGATATCGGTGCTTTGTCTTGTGATGTCTATAAGGCCATCGTCATAATCACGAAGGGTGCATCGATCGATCCATATATGCCTAGAATTTGGTTTGATTTGAATGCCATCAACATCATGACCCCTACCACCCTCAAACTCAAGGTTGCACACGATGATGTGCTCACATTCCTTCAGCCTCAGACCTTTCCCAGTCAATTTCACCTTATGCCCTCTCCCATCTATTGTCTTATACGACGACACACTCAGGTACGACGACAGATTAATCGTACCAGAAACCTCGAAAACAATCCACAAAGGTTCATTTCTTCGACATCCTTCGCGAAGGGACCCAGGACCATCATCTGAAATCAATCATTCATCCATCATAAACCACGATTCAGTACTATCTTATTGTCATTCATCACAATTCAATCAATTATTGTTTATTCACATTTTCAGAATTCAATTAAAATGCTGAAAAAAGGAGCATAGGTTACTGTGCCTGCGAGATTGGTGACGATATACAGAGAACCATGGAGGCCGCCGATGGCGTGGCGGCCAAAACCCTCGGCGGACCCGGCCATAGCCCTCAAATTGGAATCGACGTCGCCGTACGGTAGCATCTGAATCCCCGCCATTGAAATTTCACCGTTCAATTCCACCTTTTCACTTCCTCTGCCTCTCTAAATCAAACAACAAATTCAATATTTTAACATTTAAATAACAAAAGTACGTTTTGGATTACAGAATGTGATTAATCATAACAAAATTACGTTTTCAGTAATTAATATATCATGATAATTCATAAAATTAACTACGCCGATTTAATAATATAAAAAAATTATACTATATTGTATAACTTTGATTTTTTTTTTAAAACAACATCATTATTTGTAAGATTTGATTAAACATTTTATTCATGACAAATTAAAATGAATAACCAATAATAAAATTAAAAAAAATTAGGGTCCTCTTTATTGTCCATTTATCTTCTCATTGTATCATAATGTGAGAGTAGAACCAATCTCTTAACCAAGCGAATTTTTGTGCATGTATATAATTTTCATAAGATAATGTTTCTTATGAACAGGAATGCAATAACTCGGATCTAATACGGATAGTGTCATCCGCAATTCGAACTGTAAATAAAAATTTGAAATTGGTCTGTTATTAGTGCAAATATCTATTAAAAAAGTATTTATAGATATTTTAAAATTTACCCACAAAAAAAAAATATTTTGTATATTTTTAAAATAAAATTTAAATAAAGTAACCAAAAATATATACAGTATAATATAAATTAAATTAAATTTTAATTTTAATTAAATTTAATCTAATAAAATCTAATTTTATTTTATTTTTAATTAAATTTTATTAAAAAATATATAAATTCAATTTTTATTATTTTTTGCGGGTAACGGGTATCCATATCCGATCTGTTTAAAACAGATATTAAAATACCTGCTATCTGTTATCTGCCACAGATTTTACCCGCGGTTGTTCGTGTGTGCGGATTTTTTTTCCATTCACTATCCTTATAAAATTCTCTTTTTTCCAACTTTTTTTCTGTTTAATCTCTTTTAAATTGATATCTGGATTTCTTTTTTTAATTAAGGAGAAATTATCAATCTACGAAGAAAATTCAAATGAAAAACCAGTAAAATAAATATGAATGAATTTTCTTTGCTTGGGATATAGCAGCCTAATCTTAGCACCACAAGCATTTAAAACAATGAAATTAATCAATAGTTATCTAAATCAATTAATGGGATATTTTCCTTAACATTGGTGGCCAATGTTCAGAATTGATTAGTAATGAGTTATGTGGGTGAAAAGAGCAATCAAGTTAATTAAAATGGGAACAAATTGGTACCTTGCACAAACCCACTATACCTAATTTGGTGGGTTGTGTAACTCAAATTTAGTTCACAACTAAAGTTATTTTACTAGAAAAAATATTTAGAACCTCAAATTCAAATAATTAATTTTATAAAGTATTTCAATTTATAGTAACTTTATTAATTAGTTGTATGACACAATTTTTTATGATTATATGACAATGGAAAATACTTTTTGTAACGTAAAACAATTTTTTGTTCAATTTCAAAATGTCACACACACACACATACATATATATATATATATATATATATATATATATATATATATATATATATATATATATATATATATATATATATATCATATATTATTTAATTTTTTTTTTAGATTTAGATTTTCGTTTTATTGTATGTAACATGTTAGGTTCAGTTATATTGTAATATTTGAGTACTGGATAGGTTATAGCCTTCTAGATTTATTGGGTAAGGGTTTGACATGAATAAGTTGACCAAATTTTCCAATGAATGGACGTACGGATTTAAATAAATAAGATAGATAAGAATTAAATACACAACAAATAATTTAAAAGCATGTTAGTTTATAGAAGACAAGTAAAATAAAACATTGTTGGCTGTTGGTGGTTAATTTCCTTACCCCAAATTTACATTTGCCGACAATTTTTTATAAACCTAGCAATAATGATGTAAATAATTTATAATTTTTTTTTATCATTTGTGGCTAATTTATCAGTACCAGTCAATAAGATGGATGGAACAACATTTTTCTTGAAAGCTTTTAGATAAGAAAAATATGAAGAAAAATTAAATTTGTTTTCTTTTTCATAAAGTTGAAATTAACTTATATAAAAGTTAAAAACTAAATATATAGTACAATGTTAACTTAAAGAAATTTATTTAGGAAAATTTGATGTATGCATATTGATATGATACAACTTTCTAAAATAATAAAATGTCTTAACATTAATTACAATATCAATTTATATTAATCATAAATTATTTCACGTCTCTTACCATATAAAAATGAATAAGATAAGATTTATGTCACTTAATTAATAAAAAAATGGATATCTTAAAATTTTAAATACTCAATTGATTACAAAAATTTAATAAAGACTCAGTTAAAGATATTTAAATATAAAACTTAATTGATTCATTAATTTTAATTGGATAAACCAGTTCTTAATAAAATGAAAGGAAAAAGATAAATAAAGTTTTATTAATATTTTATTTTATTTTTTCAGATCTCCAGTTGAGCCCACTAACCAAACCCTTCGTGAGGAGGCTTTTGAAAGTCGCATTCAAACTAAAAATAATAATTTATTTCATAAATGTTTCCATCAAACAAGAGTTTCAAAAGTCAAAGCTAAAATGACTACTACCCACCCCTAATTTTAATGAATATGTGTTGTTAACAAATATAAAAGGCGTCTTTTTCTGTCCTTAAACTAAACTAAGTGTAAAATATTAATTTTATTGACTTAATGACTAATGTAAAATATTTAAAATGTAAAATGTTTGCGCCAGTGCCTTAATTTTTGTCCGTGACGGAATCAGCATATTATGCACAGTAAATAATGAATAAATTATATCAGGATGCGAAATAACGTTGGAAGTCAATGTTCATTAATAATAATAAGGTAAATTTAAAGTATATATATATATATATATATATAGGTTTTATAAATTTAATTTAAATTTAAATTTATTTCTTAATATAATATTAAAATTAGTTTAGAGTTCATAGTGAAATTTGTTATTTATTAAGCCCATAGTTTTATTCGTTATCAAATTATTAATATATAGTCTTATGTATATGATTTATATATATCGGCATGAATATATAGTCTTATGTATATGATGTATATATATCGGCATGAATATATAGTCTTATGTATATGATGTATATATATCGGCATGAAGAGATGTATTAAAAATCCTATATTAAATGATGAGGTTTATGTATAGACTGTCAATTAGATATGTCACAAGACGATCAAGATGACCATTTTAAGATTAAACGACTGTAACTTATATAACTAACAGTTAAATTTATTAGAACGAAAAGTAAAATGGAAACAAACATTCAGGCTTTAAAATCATTCACAATACAATAACAAATTAACCTCCATCTTATAACTAAAACAAAATAAATTTATAGTATATAACTAAATATAAACTTTATTTTTTAAATTGATTTTGTGAAATTAATTAGACTTTAAAATATAATTCTTAAAATAATAAAATAAAAAGAAATTTTAGGATTTCACCTAGTGAAAGTCAAAGCATTAATTTGTTGAATTTATAGTGATTTAAAATAGAAATGAATAACGATGCAATTATATGAAACCTAACAAATCAAAGGTACATGCACTAGAAGATGTATATATCTATTTCATGCAGTTATGAGGCACGTGCCCCTTACCCTCTTTAACCTTTAACTTTAAATATAGCCACTGTTATCTTCTGATGCAATCTATTTCAAGTAGAGTTGGAAGCTTCTTTTAATTAAACATATAATTTTAATCTCTCATCCATCTATCTGTAAGTTTAGAACAATCAATCATACACATTTAATTTATATATATATTTTCTTTTCATTTTCTTTCTATTATATTATTTAATATATAAATTTATCATTTTATTTTCTACAAGTATATAAATATTGCTAAACCTTTTCAATAAATTAAACCTCTTCCAGATAGTGGTAATGAATTGACTAATATAACCCGGGACACATTTTCATGCATATTTGACTATAACATTACGCTCATACACTAATATATAAAAATATCTGACGACAAATTACGACCACAATAACATTTATCTTCTAATATGTGTAATAAATATATTTTTTTTCAAACAAATAATGTACAAGTAAAATCAAATTCCAAAAACATCTTTTTCGAAAAAGAAAGAAATTGTTTTCATGTGTACTAAATCTCTTTTAAGATCTCTAGAAAACTTTTTCAAAGATGTCAATAAAAAATACTCGTGAATCTATATTTTATCCTCACAGAAAAAAAAGTTAAAATAATGAAATATGATTAAATTCTACATAATCTTAAACCCAAAAGTTTAATGAAGAAAAAAAGAGTAGCTAGTACATATGTATCGATTATAGTTAGATTATTTTATCAGGTATCAGGTATAGACTATAATAAAATTATTTTTTCAAAAAAGTTTAAGAATTAAAAATATATGTAACGATTCTTTTATATCTTATATTTTTTTTATCTTTACTCAATAAATTTTTTTTTTAACTTATATTTAAAATTTTAACAAAATACAACATGATAGCTGAAACAAACTTTATTGTTTTAATTAATATGAGATATCCAACTTTTTATAAGTTAACATCATCGATAGTGTTGTAATGAGTATGTATTGTCCTGGTTAATGATAGTATTTTTTTATAGTAAAACATGATTTGAAGAATTAAAAGTTCTTAAAGAGATAAGACAGTTTATATTTGAACAGATTAATCAAAATCAAACTTGGTGTAAACAAGTCATCATTGATTTAACAAAACATTCATATAAAATAATATAATAAAATACTATTTTTACTAATGCATGCATACTTATAAACAGGCATAATATTTTGTTGTTCATTTCAAATGAAAACGAAGACGGAAAGTGTTTGCAATAATATTAGGGCTGCGTCTTTCTTTTGAATAATTAAGAGTTGGAAGCATATCAATGTCATGCAGATATGTCCCTTTGGATCCACACCTTCACGTGTCACAGATTTACGTCGCTCTTATCCTCTTCAATTTTAAATAAATAAATATTATACACATAATTTATATATTGTTTTATTGATGCAAAAAAAGTTACATATAAAATATATTAGGGCAGTTATCTTTTAAAAAAAAAATACTTTTCTCCCTTGTTTTTACAATATCAAACAGAAATTGCCACTCCATGTTGTCGGTGATTAATTGTCTATTATAATAACATCTTGATTCAGACATATATTATATAATATATAATTCAACTCCACATAGTTTATTATATCAATATTATATTAATGCCCGACACATTCTGCTCAATAGTAAATTGAACTAACTTTTATATATATATATATATATATATATGTATGTGTGTGTGTGAGAAGCAATTTCGTTAGCAAATATCACTTCCTTTAAATTGATTTCATGGATTAATTTTATCAAAAAAAGGAAAATAAAATTATAGTATTCTATATTTTCATCCTTTTCGTACCTGAAAACATAAACAAAGTATAAAACTGGAAAACGTTATATTTACATCTTCAATCTTTTTACACAATAATAATAATAATAATAATAATAATAATTTTATTATTATATTTATCCTAAATTATTTTATATTTTATAAAACAAAACATATTATGTTATTAATATTTGATGAGTGTTTGGTATAAAATGAAATGTTTGTTTAGTATATCTGATGAGTCTGTAAAAGAATTTTTATATCTGTTCATATTTCAGTGTACTAATTTTTTTATCCAATATGATGTTATGTTAAGCCAATAAGACAATTTTTGACTGATTTAACATCAAAAAAGAAAAATCATTCACTCAGGTGAGCTTAAAGAAAGAAATTAAAAAGAAAATCCACCCATATTAAGAAGAAAGACCTTGAAAGAAACATAAAGTAACATACAAAAATTATATATTGTAAGTGTTTATTTTCTATTTATATAATTTTCTTTTAAGTTTGACTTTGTCTTATAGATAAGTTACATGGATCAATTCATGGAATTGAGCTCATTTTTACTTTCTAACAAAATTTAAAGAAATAAATTAATTGCTTAACATAAGTAAAAGTCTATCGAAACTATGAGATTAGCTATTTAATCTTTCTTTATAAAAATCTATTATATTTCCATAAAAAAGATAAATCTTAGTTGACATGACAGAAGTGAAACTTAGTTTTATAAATAAAACATTAGGTTGAAGCGAAACTTAGTTTTATAAATAAAATATTTGGGTTGAATGATTGATATATAAGGTGAACGATTTTTTGATAAGACATGACTAATGTTTAAATTAATCATTAAAAAATGTGGTTGAAAAAGAATAAGAGTTTCAAGTTTTGTAGGAAGAAGGGTGAATTAATACATATGAGATATTATTTTTTAGAATTTGAATACGTTTTAGGAGATTGAAAGTGCCTATAAATTATTTTTAACTTTTAAATGATGCAATGATGCAAGACTATTATTAAATATAATGAAACGTATAAAGTTGGTGAAAATTTTCAATAATTTAAAAAATGTAATAAGATATATAACAGTGATTTATTGATCAAATAATATGAAACTATTCAAAGAAAAAGAAATCTAGTAATGAATGAATAAATTAAAACATAAACCAGTTATGTATGAAAGCAATTATGATTAGAGAGACACGTAAGTTAGAAGTAGTGGAATGCAATGAATGAAGAGACAGAAAATATAAGAAGTGATGGTGATGATGCTTGATGTAAGAGAAAGTTCAAAATGATAATATAATGAAAAAATATTTCAACATAATTTATTTTCTTTTTTTTACAATATTTTACACCGTATTATTTATATTGATATGTTTTAAATTTAATAAAAAGTAATATATGTTATATTAAAATGTTATAAAAAAATTTGTATTATCCTAATATAATGAAGCTTTTGTTACAAACCAAATAGAAAAGAAAAAAAAAATCTTAAACAGATATAATGGAAGCATAATTTCAACTAATTAGTTGAATGTTGTTATCCTCTTTCTATCCATATTTCTCAATTGGCGGCGAACCCTTTTCATTTTTTATGTTTTTAGTACGTACAAATCCATGCAATAATATCTGATATACATCCACATTTCATCACTATAAATTCTTTTTGAATTCATATTGCTAATTTTTTTAAATTAAACTTTTTCTAAAAACACTCTATAATTTATCAAATTATCAATTTTCCCTTTTCTATATATCTTTTTCTATACTAACATGTATTCATCTCATTATTAAAAAGAAAGAATTCACAGCAAAAGGACATAATAATTATTTATTACAAATTGCAATATTAATTATTTGAATAATCTTAGTTATAAATATATGAATTTTACAGTATCCTTCTCCTTCAAATTAACGATTGTTTTTATTTTAAAATGTCTCTTTTACGCTTACTATCAACAAATGTGTATATATAATATATTACACCGTTTTCTTTTTCTTTGATAAAATAAACATTATTCTCTCTTGTATTTCTTTTTAGATTTAAAAGCAGTTCATAAAATTAACTTTGAAAAATTTATTTAGTTCTAGATATGTAACTATATATCACAATTTATCTTTTAATTTTTACCTTTCATAATTTTTTTTTCAACAGCAGTAATAATTTTTTATATTAATTTATATTTATAGAAAAAAAATAGGAGGTTCAATTGGTCTTCTATGATCCACCCGATGTAAGTGACAACACAAATAATTTGTTTTCAATAAAATAATAAAAATCATTTATGATTTATATATCAATCATAATATCTTTTGTACTAACTACAAGTGATATATGGCAATCCCATAAACAAAAAAATTAAACAATAATATTCAATTTAAAAATACAATTTTTTAAATACTTAATGACAAAAAAAAATTACAGAGTAATATAAACATCAAACTCAATTAAACTTTATATATATATATATATGTGTGTGTTATTAAATGTGATTAAATATCTGGAACAAAACTTAGGAAAGATTTGAATGACAATTGATAATGTTGTTCATGATTTCAATGAATTAGCTGCATGTTGCTATCTCCTTTTGAATCCATCCATTTTCTCAACACATAGGTAGCATTTATCAATGCAATTCCTTCATCCAAGTTGTTGCTTATCTTATTCAATCTTTTATTTGGATCATACATACACATTAATTAATTTCTTATAATTTCTTTACCATAATTTAACAATTCCACTATCAACCATTTTTATAGACCTCTCTTGATATAACATGTCACAGTTTGTCTCTTAGCTATCAAATAAATGCTTATATGCCCCAAAATTGACTTCAAAATGCATGCATACCAGTCTTCTATTCAGACTCATAATGCAGCATTCCATTTTTAAGTCTCTTTTTAGGGTTCCTTCCAGCAACTTAAAAGATAAAAAAAAGCTATCATGTTTATCCTTTTTTTTTCATCATGTTTATAACAATGGCTTTAGAGTGCTTACTCAAAAAGAAATTCCCTGTTTTGATGTTCAATTTAAAAAGATATCCGTATTTTAAAATTCACAAATATTTATATTGAATATTTTAAAAAAAAATTATAACTTTTTAAAATAAAAACTAAATAAAATTATAAAAAATATATATATATAACATAAATTAAAATTTAATTTTAATATAATAAAATATAAATTAAATTTTAATTTTAATTCTTTTATCGATAAGTAAATAATTAAACAAATATTAAAATATCTAAATAAATATTAACTACTAATTATCTATAAATAATAAATACTTACGTATTAAATATTTGTCACGAATTTTATCTAAATATTTATAACTCAGTAGAAAAAAAATTATTTTATTAAAAGATAAATTGGGGACCTCTTGAAAAAAATATTTTTTTATATTTTAATAATAAAAATCATATATAAAATTTTAAAATATGGACAGATTTGTGTTAAATTATTAGATTAAATTATCACTTTTTTCAAAATCTATGGTTTGATTGATAATTTTTGTGATATAGATTATATATGGAACTTATTAATAAAAAAAGTATATCAGTATATTTATACCTTTGATTTAAATATATATTTATATATATATATATATATATATATATATATATATATATATATATATATATATATATATATATATATAAAGTTGAAAACGTTAGTGTAGTTGAGAGATTTATGAACCATGTCATACCATCTTATCATCATCTTTATTAAATTCGCATCAGAATAAAGATATTCGTAAAACATTGTTTACTAATTAATATAATTTAGAGAATATCTAGAAGAGTTGCTATCATAATTCCTCTTTTACTTTTTACTTTTCGAAATGAACTCAATGAATTAATGGGAAAAATATTAACTTGGCATAAAACTTTTTTTTAAGTTTTACGTTTTACTTTATACAAACTAATTTTAACTTACAACAAAGTCAAATTTATTTTTTCTTTCTATTTTTTTAAGTGATAAAAAAATTAGTGAAAATGTGTATTTATTATGACCAGGTCTTTGGAAAAAAAAAACTTTTTCTGGCTATTAAGCATTATTTTGCTCTGGTCATGTTTTTAATAAAGTCTGTATGAGCCGTTGGCAAACATTAATTAGATTCATAAATTTTGCTTAAAGCTTTAATACATAAATTAATTTAAGATTAATATTACGACAAAACACGTCGAGATGATGATACTTGCTTGAACATGCCAGACATCATGATACACGATCGAAAAGGAGAATGCCATTTCAGTATATTTTTAACAGATATATTATCTGTTAGTTTGATTGAAATAATTTGAATCTACATTTTTCCTCGATGCAATAACAATATATTAAGAAAATTAAACTTTATCAAATAATATATATATATATATATATATATATATATATATATTTATTAAATAAATAAAAAAAATGTTATGCTTTAAAATTGGACTGGAATGTAGTATACATAAGGATAAACAAAACATTTAAAGAAGAATAGTCTAAGTAAACGAGTTTTAATTGTAATTAATATGGCTAAGAAGTTTTAAACACAGATATCAACATCAACAATTACGTCTTCTTGAGGGCAACGTTGGAGTCATGCTCAATTAATTAATTAAAAGGAAAGCTAATTATTCTTTACATCATGGCCGCTGGTACAGTCCCATGCCAATCAAAGGCTTATGGAATCGTAGATGGTTTATTTTAGAGAAATATTATATCATATGTTTGCTTTAAATTTAAGTAATAAATGAAGAAAAAGTAAAACCTAAAATCAAGAACCAATAGGCAAACTAAGCCAGTTAAGTTTTTATTTCTTATCAACACAATTTCTTTTTTAACAGAATATATAAATACATTCAAATTTTGAAGACAACATAGACATCGCTTTCTAACTTTGTCATCTTGTAATTGTATTTAATACAAACATATTATTTATTGGAGTGATAAGATGATTTAGTTAAAAGGAAAGTAACAGAAAAAAAATTACGAGTTCAATTTTTTTATTAACAAAATATTAGTAACTAATATTTATGGATAAAAAAACATTATATCATTTACATGAATGATACAAACCTAATAATTTAAACCGTTCATTATATTCTTAGCTACATCTAAATTTACAACAATATGTCATCTTTAATACTTTTTAATACATTTTTTTGAATCAACAATGAAGAAATTAAATATTTAACTTAATAGCAATAGGTCATATGTCTCATTCTCAATAAAAGTTGCATAGCTCAATACCAAGAGCTGCTTCAACAATTAAAAAAAATCTTCTCAATAATTAAATTTAATAAACTGTATCGAAACAATATTATACAGCATAATGGCACAGAAAAAATACTTTTTTATATATATATATATATATATATATATACAGCATAATGGCACAGAAAAAATGATCTTTTTGGGTATGTTTTATTCTTGAGAGCATAACATTCTCATGTCCAAGACATTTTTCTTTTTTTACTTCCATAAGAATAGATAGATATTTCATACTTGGGGAGGGTAGATGTTATTTCTACGATAATAGATATTTTAGAAACGTGAAAGTATAAAAAATATACAACAAAGTAGTCTTTTGAATAAATAAAATTACAAATTGACATGTATAATGCACGGTTAAGATAGAAGAATAATTTTACAATAAAATAATAGTAAATAAAATATATCATAATATAATTTATCATTCAATAGTTTAAATTAATAATACATATTTTAAAAAAATAATAATAAAGAAATAGAAGCCCTAAATGGGACTAAGGCTAATGCTTTATTGCACTAGTAATTGTAAAAAAAAAAAGTTCTTATGTAAGGGATTGTAGATATTTACGAATAGCTTCTGCTTTGTTTTTTCAATTATTTTTGGTAGTTAAGATGTCAAGCAAATGCCATCTGATATGATAGCAATTAAAACAAAACATTTAAATAAAATAACTCCAGATCCATGAGACTGTGATTCATGCTCCTCTGATGACGTTAAAGTTTAAGTTGAGAACAACGTTTACAGAAAAAAATCAAGAAATTAATTAAGCCACTCCATTGGTTTCAAAATATTATAATTGAATGCAAAAGAATACAAAATGTACAATGACACCATGTACTAATAATACACACATATATAGTAAACTGGTAGCGGAACTTTATTTAATCTATGCATGGGCTAGTTGATTGAGATACCATAAATATGGAAAAAAAAATTAGGAAAATATTCTTTGACACACCTAAATATTTTACATTCATTTTATACTATTCTTATTTACCTTTTATTTTCTTTTTTCTTGAAAAAATATAAAACTTCACATTTTTTAGACCATTTTATCCTTATATCATGTGTCAAATGAATATAAAAGTGTGTCATAATACCATTTCTCAACAAAATATTGACAGATATTATATAGTACACATATTATTTTTTTTCACTAATTCATTATTTATTTACGTATTTTAAATTTAATAAAAAAATAATAAGTGTGTTTTGTCAAAATATTATAAAAAAAATATATCATTTTCATATATATATATATATATATATATATATATATATATATATATATATATATATGTAAAAATGAGTTGTAACCCGTAAATCAACCTAGTTCACCACGGGTTTGAACTGGGTTGAGTTTAAAAAAAATTTAATTTTTGTTTGTCTTTTGTGCTTGTTTTTGAATTACACTTGAATTGTATGATTTTTTTTATTTTGAATTGTTTTTGAAGTTTAACGAGTGAGTGAAATTTATTTAAATTTGAATTAAAAGAATTATAACTTTTTTTTATTCTAAAAAAAACTTATAAGCAAGTGAACTAGTGAGCCAATCTGTTTAATCCACCATCAATCCGTAATGGGTCGAGTCAGATTCAAATTTTTTTAGCTCAAGTGAGTTGGGTTCACTCGTGATGGATACTGAGTTGAGCCGGTTAATCGTTCTGACATTACATTCGAGTCTTAGTCATTAAAGTTTCTCAACTCCATTGGGGATGTTAGTTGAGTTCTGAAATAAACATGGAAGATGAAGTTTTCAAATGGAGTTCTGGTTTCGCTCTTCTTCGCAAGCTGGTTGGTCCACACCGTATTTATTAACTTTGACCTACTCCAACGAGATTCCTGTTTATCCAGCATCAATCATAACTGGCCGAAAAAGGGTTTGAAATTTTGCAGCGTCATTTCATGAATGAAAAGTAAATGGAAAACACCAGGGATCACTCACCACAACTCACACTCTACAGTGTTACTATTATTTATTTATTTATATTTACTCAAAGTGATGAAATTTTTTATTTTATTTTTGAGAATGAGAGAGAGACACTTAATCACAGTCAATATCGACTGGTTAAGAGTTGTCTGTAGGGCACATCCTTACCTTTTCTCAGGCAACTTGTCAAACTGGGTGACGCTCAATTTGCACATCGACGTTACATAACTGCCTCTCTCTGTGTATATATATATACACATGTCTTTGCACTTTCAACATCCACAATTACAAACATATATCCTCCTCCTCCCCTTATCCCTAGCTTCTTTGCTATAGCTAGAGATGAATTTTTTTTTCTTGTTTCTCCTTCCCTTCTTATTATACTCTTTCTTTTCCCTTTTCAAGTTGATTCTTCAACGTAGAGGCCAATCATGTTACATGTTGGCCTATGAGTGCTTTATGCCTCCAGAAGACACCAAACTCAACACTGACTCCGCCACAAAGATTGTCCTACGAAACAGAAAGCTGAGGTTGGAAGAGTTGAGGTTTCTCCTCAAAACCATTGTCAGTTCGGGGATTGGGGAGAACACTTACTGCCCCAGAACCGTTCTTGAAGGGAGAGAAGAGTGTCCATCTCTTAAAGAGACGTACGAGGAAATAGACGAGATCATGTTCGACACACTCGACAACCTCTTCAAGAAGACGGCTATTTCACCCTCCGAGATAGACATCCTCGTAGTCAACGTGTCCTTGTTCTCGCCGGCACCTTCTCTCACAGCACGTATCATAAACAGGTACAAAATGAGAGAAAACGTCAAGGCTTTCAATCTTGCAGGAATGGGGTGTAGTGCAAGTGTCGTCGCTATTGATGTGGTGCAGCAACTCTTCAAGACTTACAAGAACTCTGTCGGGGTTGTTGTGAGCACTGAGGATCTTGGTGCACATTGGTACTGTGGAACGGACAAGAAAATGATGCTTTCTAACTGCCTCTTTCGCTCTGGTGGCTGCTCTGTGATGTTGACAAACAAGCCTTCTCTGAAGGACCGTGCAATATTGAAACTGAAGCACATGGAGAGGACCCAGTACGGTGCTGATGACGAGGCTTACAACTGCTGCATACAGGTGGAAGATGAGCAAGGGTACTCGGGTTTTCGCCTCACAAAGAGTCTTGTCAAGAGTGCCGCTCAAGCCTTGACGGTGAACCTTCAAGCGATGGCACCCAAGATTCTGCCAGTGTGGGAAATGTTAAGGTTCCTTTTTGCCTCTGTAAGGTACAGTGGGATGAAGAAAAGGGAAATGGTACCCTTTTTCACTGGGCTGGTTCTTGGAAGGAACAAGATGAAAAAGACAAAAGTTAATCTGTTGGGAGGGGGGTTGAATTTCAAGACAGGAATAGAGCACTTTTGTGTGCATCCTGGAGGGAGGGCAGTTATTGACGGGGTTGGCAAGGGTTTTAGGCTCACTGAATATGACCTAGAACCTGCAAGGATGGCACTTCACCGATGGGGGAACACTTCTGCTGGTGGTCTTTGGTACGTTTTGGGTTACATGGAGGCGAAGAAGAGGCTGAAGAAGGGTGATAGGATCCTGATGATTAGCCTTGGAGCTGGGTTCAAGTGCAACAACTGTGTTTGGGAGGTGATGAAGGACTTGTCTGATACCAATGTGTGGAAGGACTGCATAGAAAGTTACCCTCCAGAGAACCTGAGTAACCCTTTCAAGGATAAGTATGATTGGATCAATGAAGATTATCTTAGCTTTGTGAGGTTGGATTTTAGCAGGATGGTCCTTTAGGTGGGGTACAGAGGGAGAGGTACAGTTCAGTAAAATAAGAAGAGAAAGGAAAAGAAATATAAACTCTATATCAAACTATACAGGTTAATTATTCAGTTAGAAGTTGTGGAATATGCGATGATGTTAATTTCCAGGTTTGAAAGTATTTTATTCTGGTTCATGTTTAAACACAAAGATCCATATAATTAGTCAGAGGAAGAACAAGTGTAGATTTGATTTGTTGAGAGAAACTTGATGACAAACATGTACTATTGTTGTGCTATTTATGAAATAAAGTTTCATGTTATTAATGTGGTGTGGTTTTATTCACAACTGGTGAATGGCATCTCTGTTAAGATCTAGAAAACATTAAACAAATATAACTTCGTCGAAGATGTCAATCAGAAACACTTTCATGAATACATCCTAATTCTATATCTTCTCAGTGGCAGAAAAAACAAAATCAAATAATGGAATATATATATATATATATAACTCCAAGTCTACATCTAATGTACTTAAAAGCTGATTGATACAAGATATGGACATACGTCTCTGATTGCCTATTTTATAAGCTTATAATTATCTTATGCTCTATTAAACATAGCAAACTTACCGATGTTATGTTGTTTCAATTCACATCGTCAAATTTTATAAATAAAATCTCAAATTTTAATACAGTGAATAAAAGAACAGATTGAAAGCGAAGATCTGTTGAAATTAATTATTTAGTGCTATACACTAACAGAAAGAAAAATCAGTGGCTAAAAATACTGTTCTTAGACTAAATGCAACTGAAAATATCTTATTTTATCCCATCTTTTGCGGCCCAATGTCTCTATAAAAGTATAAATAAGATAAATTCACTATTATTAATTGATACAAGTTAATTAGGAAATAGTAAAAAATAAAGAGCTGAAGATTATAGATAAATATAAAAATAAAAATAAAAAGATAAAATTAAAAATTAAAGACAAAGATGATAATATAAATAAATAAATAAAAAATAAACCAAACTCTAAATTAAAAAAGGTTGTTGAACAATATTTACACATGTATTGTACATGTACGTATATTTTAATAAACTGTACAGATTGAAGAAACTGTTCAGCTAAACTTTTGTGGAGCATAGCATTAATGACAGAAGGATTTATCTCATATCTAACTTTTTATCTTGCTTTCCTGTGAAAATCATGACTCATCATCTATAAATATTCTAAAGGATGCATAGGTAATATTCTGGAGAGACAGAACAGTCCTGTAATATTGAGATGGAGAATATATAACAGTGATGAAATATATAGATATATATAATCAAATTTCCTTTTGCTTCAAAATTACATCGATAAATATAAAAATTAGATT
The DNA here is from genome assembly GCF_016808095.1 of Vigna angularis. Taxonomy (NCBI): domain Eukaryota; kingdom Viridiplantae; phylum Streptophyta; class Magnoliopsida; order Fabales; family Fabaceae; genus Vigna; species Vigna angularis. The sequence goes on along the minus strand of NC_068972.1, from coordinate 715,732 downwards.
AAGTTTTTCTATTGAAGTAATATCGTGTATTATTAAAGAATGAATGTAACCTTTGTAATATCTCTCAAAGAATCCACCTGTATTTTCTGAATATTATAGTTTGCTGAATATTGCAGAAAAAAAATTCTTAAACAGATAGAATACAAACATAATTTCAACTGATTAGTTGAATGTTGCTGTGCCTTTTTCTGACTCCATCGTTTTCCCAATTGGCTGCTGTGAACCTTTTTTTTTTTCTTTTTCATTTTTCTGTTCATTTTAGGTTTTGGTACTACATATTCCATGCAATATATAATATACATGCACATGTCATCCTTATATATCATATTGTTAGAATTTTTTAACCTAAATCTTTCTTAAGATATTGTATCATTTATCACATTATATATCACTCCTTTGTTTTGATATTTTTCCTCCTCAACATATATTAATTTCACAACTTAAAAGAATGAATTGACAACAAAATTATTTGTTACAAATTGAAATATTAATTTTTTGAGTAATCTTGTTTTTTGAATATATGAACGTTTTCTTTTTCAAATTAATGATTGTTTTTTTAAATATCTTTTTTTACGCTACTATACTCAAAGTATTGTACCATATGAGAGATGATATCATATGGTTACTGTGGTATTTCCAACGAGTTCTTCCTTCATTTTTATTTTATGTTGGTGGTGTGTTAAGTAACTGTCCTTTTTCTGATTTCGATTTCTAAACCAAATTAATGAGAAAGGAAACCTAAATTGTCAGTATATGATTGCTATAGACAAATAATTTTCATTTTGCGCTGTCATGTGTCATTTTCTACAACCCATTGTTATGAATTAATATAGACTCACTGATCATAAAATTTAGGTGCGGTATAAAGATCTAAATATATTAGTTACACTTTTAATTTGTCTCTTTATTAGTTACCATGTCCGTAACGTAACATTCTCTTAAATCTAATAAACTTTATACATTTACATACATCATTTATTACAAAGCACACTAATTAGGTATAACTAGCCAGCAGTAACAATTCACATTAATTGATTTCTTATATTTCTTTACCATAAATTAACAATTGAAGTATGAAAGAGGTGTATAGAAGTGTCTTAGTATAACATGTCACAATTTGTCTCTTGGCTATCAAATAAATAATCCTTATATAGCTCAGATTTGATTTCAAAGGCATGCGTATCGTGTTGTAATGCAACTTTATAATCATGACTACGATTAGCATTCCATTTTTAAGATTTAGCTGCTATTTGTAGGGTTCCTTTCAGCAACTGAAGGTAAAATAATTCATCGTGTTTATCCTTTTATATCATCTTGTGTATCTTTTCAGCCAATTCCTTCCTTTCTCTGATCCTAACAATCGCACACTATTGTTATAACAATGTCTTGAGAGGAACATGGGGAAGTTATGAACTATCATCTGCCTACATATCATTCAATCAATATCTGATGGTTACGTTTTACTTCCCTTGCAATATATGTTTCATCTGCTGCTGCTGTAATAACAAAGGAATAAACATTGCTGATGTATGGTTTCTCAGAGTAGCTAGTATCAATGGTAAATGCTTTCTGTATCTAATTTTTATCAAGAGGTTTTTATTTAGTGAAGTTGAACCACTTTCAGGAATCCTATATTACATTTATTTATTATTGTGGATAAAAAAAAATGTAACTTTGGATTACAGACTTACAAAACCGACTTCTAACATATTTCTCATGTTCATAAAACTAAATATCAATAAATCATTTGATAATGAAACAATAATGAATGAAATAATAAATACATTAGAATTTAATTTATAACTCTCGTATCAAGAAAAAAACTTTAAAAATAATTAACTTTACAAAATTGACGTATAATATGAAATTCGCGTCCACTCTATATTGTGAATTATCACTCTAGTCAAAGTGTGACTTTGAACAAAGGTTACTCTTTATTTTAAAAACATAAATTATGAAAATACATATTTTCATTTTCTTATACCTATTTAAGACTATTTAAAATTAATATATCTCAATTTATTTTATATTTTAAAATAAAAATTTACTCTTTTAAAATTATTTTATTCTTATAATATAAATGAATATGAATATAAATGTGTACATTACTTTTCATTTTTATCCGACATAGATCATAAGTGGTCGAAGAAGGGTTAGAAATTTCGCTGTGTCAATTGGAAAATGAAAGTAAACTGAGATCGGGGATCAGTCACAAGCCAGATTATTTATTTGTTTATTTCCTCCCTTCTCACGCAACTTGACAAAGTGAATGAATTTAGTAAGTGAGTTTATCATGACAAACTCAATCAAACTCCCTAGTTCCTAAAACTAATGAGAGTTTATCTCTAATTAAATAAAATTTATTAATAGTATATAAATGCATCCAATTTATATATTTATATATTACAATTCAATGTTATTTGAAGTTAAAAGTGGAATCTTGAAAAGTGAAGCTCATCTTAGCATGTTAACATTGCATAACTGCCTATGTGTATATATATGCTCATGCATTTGCACTCATCCCCATATCCCTAGCTTCTTTGATATACCTAAAGATGGATGTTTTCTTCTTATTTATCCTTCCCTTCTTATTATACTCTTTCTTTTCCCTTTTCAAGTTGATTCTTCAACGTAGAAGCCAAGCATGTTACATGTTGGCCTACGAGTGCTTTATGCCTCCAGAAGACACCAAACTCAACACGGTCTCCGCCACAAAGATTGTCCTACGAAACACAAAACTGAGGTTGGAGGAGTTGAGGTTTCTCCTCAAAACCATTGTCGGTTCGGGGATTGGGGAGAACACTTACTGCTCCAGAACCATTCTTGAAGGGAGAGAGGAGTGTCCATCTCTTAAGGACACGTACGAGGAAATAGACGAGATCATGTTCGACACACTCGACAACCTCTTCAAGAAGACGGCTATTTCACCCTCCGAGATAGACATCCTCGTAGTCAACGTGTCCTTGTTCTCGCCGGCACCTTCTCTCACAGCACGTGTCATAAACAGGTACAAAATGAGAGAAAACGTCAAAGCTTTCAATCTTACAGGAATGGGGTGCAGTGCAAGTGTCATCGCTATTGATGTGGTGCAGCAACTCTTCAAGACTTACAAGAACTCTGTCGGAATTGTTGTGAGCACTCAGGATATTGGTGCACATTGGTACTGTGGCACGGACAAGAAAATGATGTTTTCTAATTGCCTCTTTCGCTCTGGTGGCTGCACTGTGATGTTGACAAACAAAGGTTCTCTGAAGGGCCGTTCAATATTGAAACTGAAGCACGTCGAGAGGACCCAGTACAGTGCCGATGACGACGCTTACAACTGCTGCATACATATGGAAGATGAGCAGGGGTATTTGGGTCATCGCGTCACCAAGAGTCTTGTCAAGAAGAGTGCTACTCAAGCCTTTACGGTGAACCTTCAAGCGACGGCTCTTAAGATTCTGCCAGTGTGGGAAATGATAAGGTTCTTTTTTGTCTCTGTATGGTGTAGTGGGATGAAGAAGAGGGAGATGGTAGCCATTTTGGTTGGGCTGATACTTGGCAAGAAAAAGACGAATGATAATGTGTTGGGAGGGGGATTGAATTTGAAGACAGGGATAGAGCACTTTTGTGTGCATCCTGGAGTGAGGGCAATTATTGATGGGATTGGCAAGGGTTTTAGGCTCACTGAATATGACCTAGAGCCTTCGAGGATGACACTTCACCGTTGGGGGAACACTTCTTCCAGTGGAATTTGGTACGTTTTAGGTTACATGGAGGCGAAGAAGAGGCTGAAGAAGGGTGATAGCATCCTGGTGATTAGTCTTGGAGCTGGGTTTAAGTGCAACAGCTGTGTTTGGGAGGTGACGAGGGACTTGTATGATACCAATGTGTGGAAGGATTGCATAGAAAGTTACCCTCCAGAGAACCTGAGTAACCCTTTCAAGGATAAGTATGATTGGATCAATGAAGATTATCTTAGCTTTGTGAGGTTGGATTTAAGCAGGATTTTCATTTAGGTGGGGTACAGCCAGAGGGAGAGGTATAGTTCAGTAAAACTCTTTATATCAAACTATACAGGTTAATTATTTAATTAGAAGTTATGGAATATGTGATTATGTTAATTTGCAGCTTTTAAAGTATTGATTCTCGTTAGAGAAGGAACAGAGTGTAGAGTTGATTTGTTGAGAGAAAGTTGAGAAGAAATTTACATTTTCTGTTGAGTTTTATTTTATGTGTTATTCCTCTGCTCGGTTTGAGAAGCATGTGTACTATTGAGTTCGGTTTCTATGCTATATAAAGTGTACTCAGCTTATGCTGGGGTAATAAGCTTTGTCGCTTTTATGGTATTACAGGAGGAATTTTGAACAAAATCAGACCTAGTCTAAAATATCTTGGTCCATCTGTGCACATTCCTTCAATAATTGTTGTGGATGTGAGGAATCTAGATATTAAAGATAGAATATTCATGAGACATGGAGGATACTGTTATAATTATTGTTGTTTCTCTTGTGTAGTATATATGATAATGTCTCACTCATGTCTGTTCTGGAAAAGTATACGCGCATAAAACCAAAAAGGAATCTTATCTAATGATTAATCAGTTTTCTATCTTCTTCTGCAGGTAAGGAAATCGTATACTATCTGTGCCTGCGAGATTGGTGACGATATACAGAGAACCATGGAGGCCGCCGATGGCGTGGCGGCCAAAACCCTCGGCGGACCCGGCCATAGCCCTCAAATTGGAATCGACGTCGCCGTACGGTAGCATCTGAATCCCCGCCATTGAAATTTCACCGTTCAATTCCACCTTTTCACTTTTCCTCAGCCTCTCTAAATCAAACTAACAAATTCAATATTTTAACATTTAAATAACAAAACTACGTTTTGGATTACAGATTGTGCTTAATCATAACAAAATTACGTTTTCAGTAATTAATATATTATGATAATTCATAAAATTAACTACGCGGATTCAATAATACACAAAAGGCTTAGTTCTTCTTTTGGTTATAGAAGAAGGTTGAAAGTGGTCATACGTCCCCATATAAAAATGGGTCAAGTTAATTCTTTTTGTTGTGTAAAATTAAAATTGAGACAAAATAAATTTATTATATGGTAATATTTTGACAGAGCTTAAAAAAAGAAGGGTTAGGGTCTGGGTTCGATCCCTGAGGTGAGGAAAATGGTTGTGGCGAGATAGGAATGACTCCTTCCCAAGGACGAAATAACATGAATCAAATTTGGAGTTCTTTAATTGATTACGAATTGTATATCTATAATCAATTTCAATCCATTGTTCCCTTATTCGTTCTTAAGGTTCATAGTCCTTTAACTCTTATTATAGTGGTTGACAATGGCTTGTGAAAGTGATACCACTTTCTTTACTTCTTGAAACAGTGGTTTACACAGGTTGAATGATACAAGCAGGAAGTAAGGAAGAATGATTATAGTTTGATTAAAAAAACGAAATTAAAACTCAATAAAATATTTCCTTTTATAATATCTGAAAATTTTGATTATATTCGTTAAGAAACCCTAATTTGGGAAAAACCCAATTTTGGAAGGAAAATCCCCAATTAACAAATGTCCTTCTTCTTTTTTGGTGTCGCCGTGGAGGAACCTCAATCAAAAACCCTTATTCTAAATTAGAAAAACCCTAAATTGGGAAATCCCCAATTTGTTTTTCGCATTCTGTTTCTCGCTAGTTTTTCTCTCACGTGGGTCTCGAAACCCCTAGTCATGGCCGTTTGCTTTTGTGCACCACCATTGAGGTGAGGAAAGTGGTTGGAGCGAGATATGAATCACAAAAATATACCAAGAAAAGTACCGACTTCAACTATGCTCTTGAAATTTTCCTTCAACGAACCACTACGATCCCAATTTCAACACCACTTTCACCAAATTTTTCAACCCCAAATTGATTGATTCTAACCTTAATCTCTTTTTTTAACCCTCTCTTAAAACATTTCCACATCATTAACTTTAATTTTAAAAATTCAAAATTGACACGTCATTTTACCACAGAGTGTCACGCAATGAGAAGAAGTGGACAACTCAATAAGTTTTGGTCAGGGGACAACTGCATGGTTAGATTTTTAACACCTTAAGAAAAAAGGACTAACTTAAACCGTTTTTTAAAAAAATGAAATATTAGTAAACTCTTTTTAAAACATAAAACTACTTAGAACAATCGCCCTTATTTTAAAGATCAAAATAGGTTTTAAGCCTACAAAAGATTTATACTATAACTTCGGTTTTTTTCTTAAAACAAACAACATCATTATTTGTAAGGCCTGATTAAACATTTTATTAATGAAAATTAAAATGAATAACCAAATAATAAAATTAAAAAAAATTAGGGTCCTCTTTGTTGTCCCTTTATCTTCTCATTAGATCATAATTTGACAGTGGAACCCAATCTCTTAATCCAAGCGAAATTTTATTCATGTATATATTTTTCACAACATAATATTTTATTTTTTTCAACTTTCTTTCTGTTTAATCTCTTTTACATTGATATCTGATTTTTATTTTTTTTTAATTACAGAGAAACTCTAAGTCTAGGAAGAAAAATCAAATAAAAAACCAGTAAAATAAATATGTATGAATTTTCTTTCATTAAATGCTTGGGATATAGCAGCCTAATCTTGTATAGCACCACAAGCATTTAAAACAATGAAAGTAATCAATAGTTATCTAAATCAATTAATGGATATTTTCCTTAACATTGGTGGTGAAAACAGCAATCAAGTTAATTAAAATGGAAACAAATTGGTACCTTGCACAAACCCACTATACCTAATTTGGTGGGTTGTGTAACTAAAATTTAACTCAACTAAAGTTATTTTACTAGAAAAAATATTTAGAACCTCAAATTCAAATAATTAATTTTATAAAGTATTTCAATTTATAGTAACTTTTTGTACCTTTTTTTCATTAATTTGTGGTTTTGTAACAATAAAATAAAAGCCTTTTAGAGCCTTGAAGAAACCCATTTATATATTTTAAAAATTTTATAATAATACACAATCATTCATGCATTAATTTTAGTATTTTCTAATCTCCCTTTATTAATTAGTCTTGCTTCTATGGTCCATGATAATTGAGTGATGTTTAGAATGATGGGGAACGTTAACGGCATTTCTTTTTTTAACGTTTTTTTTTTGCTTTTTATTATTCTTGATTATATTTACTTTAATTTTAAAAAATATACTAAATTACTATAAAATTACATTTGATATTTCTTTTTTAACAACTACCATGATTGTATAAAAGAAAACTGTCTTTCCTTAGTTCCGCATTGTAATGTTTAAGATAATGAAAATGTGACATATATATATAAATTTCATATATTATTCACTTTTTTTAGATTTAGATATTCGTTTTATTGTATGCAACATGTTAGGTTCAGTTATATTGTAATGTTTGAGTACTGCATAGGTTATAGCCTTCTAGATTTATTGGGTAAGGGTTTGACATGAATAAGTTGACCAAATTTTCCAATGAATGGACTTACGGATTTAAATAAATAAGATAGATAAGAATTAAATACACAACAAATAATTTGAAAGCATGTTAGTTTATAGAAGACAAGTAAAATAAAACATTGTTGGCTGTTGGTGGTTAATTTCCTTACACCAAATTTACATTTGCCGACAATTTTTTATAAACCTAGCAATAATGATGTAAATAATTTATAATTTTTTTTATCATTTGTGGCTAATTTATCAGTACCAGTCAATAAGATGGATGGAACAACATTTTTCTTGAAAGCTTTTAGATAAGAAAAATATGAAGAAAAATTAAATTTGTTTTTTTTTTTCATAAAGTTGAAATTAACTTATATAAAAGTTAAAAACTAAATATATAGTACAATGTTAACTTAAAGAAATTTATTTAGGAAAATTTGATGTATGCATATTGATATGATACAACTTTCTAAAATAATAAAATGTCTTAACATTAATTACAATATCAATTTATATTAATCATAAATTATTTCACGTCTCTTACCATATAAAAATGAATAAGATAAGATTTATGTCACTTAATTAATAAAAAAATGGATATCTTAAAATTTTAAATACTCAATTGATTACAAAAATTTAATAAAGACTCAGTTAAAGATATTTAAATATAAAACTTAATTGATTCATTAATTTTAATTGGATAAACTAGTTCTTAATAAAATGAAAGGAAAAAGATAAATAAAGTTTTATTAATATTTTCTTTTATTTTTTCAGATCTCTAGTTGAGCCCACTAACCAAACCCTTCGTAAGGAGGCTTTTGAAAGTCGCATTCAAACTAAAAATAATAATTTATTTCATAAATGTTTCCATCAAACACGAGTTTCAAAAGTCAAAGCTAAAATGACTACTACCCACTCCTAATTTTAATGAATATGTGTTGTTAACAAATATAAAAGGCGTCTTTTTCTTACCTTAAACTAAACTAAGTGTAAAATATTAATTTTATTGACTCAATGACTAAGGTAAAATATTTAAAATAATATATGTAAAATGTTTGTGTTAGTGCTTTAATTTTTGTATGTGACGGAATCAGCGTCACTATTTTTTTTTGAGTTTAAGTGAAACTAAAAGTTTACTCCTTAATACAATATTAAAGTCAAATTTAAAGTCTATTATAATAAAATTTATTATTTGTTGAGTATGTTGTTCTATTTGTTATTGAACCATCCATTAATGTTTTGTCTTATACATATGATGTATATGTTTCGACGTGAAGAAGTGTGTTATAAGTCTTATATTGACTAATAATAAAGTCTATATCCTATAGTTTGGAACAGTCAAACATGTTACAAGACAACTAGGATGACCATATTAAGATTGAACAACCATAACTTGCATATCAAATGGTCGTAATAATAAGAACGAATATTAAAGTGAAGACAAACATTTAAATCTTTAAAATATTCACTATACGCAATAACAAATTGTCTTCAATTTCATGACTAAAAAATATTTAATTTATAATATATAAGTGAATATAAACTTTATTTTACAACTCGATTTTCTAAAATTAAATTAGATTTTAAAATCTAATTCTTAAAATAATAAAATGAAAAGAAATTTTAGGATTTCACCTAATGAAAGTCAAAGCATTAATTTGTTGAATTTATGGTGATTTAAAATAGAAATGAATAACGATGCAATAATATGAAACCTAACAAATCAAAGGTACATGCACTAGAAGATGTATATATCTATTTCATGCAGTTATGAGACGCACGTGCCCCTTACCCTCTTTAACCTTTAACTTTAAATATAGCCACTGTTATCTTCTGATGCAATCTATTTCAAGTAGAATTGGAAGCTTCTTTTAATTAAACATATAATCTTAATCTCTCATCCATCTTTAAATACAGTGATTTATTTTATATTTTAAATAAAAAAATTACTATTTTATAATAATTTTATGTAATAATATATGTTAAATGAATATAAATGTTTAAACTACTCTTCATTTTTATCTGCTATAGATCATAAGTGGCCGAAGAAGGGTTAGAAATTTCGCTGTGTCAATTGGTAAATGAAAGTAAACAGAAAAGATCGGGGATAAGTCACAGGCCAGATTACTTATTTATTATTTCCTTTTTTCTTCTCACGCAAGTTGTCAAAAGTGAATGAATTTAAGTAAGTTTATTATGAAAAACTGAACTAACTTACTAGTTAATGAGAGTTTATAACTAATTCAATAAAATTTATTAGTTATATCCAATTTAGATATTATAATTCAATATTGTTTGCAGTTAAATTGGATTCTTGAAAAGTGAGGATCATCCAAGGACGTTAACATCTTTGGACGTGTATATATATATACTCATGCATTTGCATTTGTAACATTCACAATTACAAACATATATCCTCGTCACCATATCACTGCTTTCTTAGGTACAGCTAGACATGAATCTTTTCTTTTTATTTCTCCTTCCCTTCTTATTATACTCTTTCTTTTCCCTTTTCAAGTTGATTCTTCAACGTAGAGGTCAATCATGTTACATGTTGGCCTACGAGTGCTTTTATGCCTCCAGAAGACACCAAACTCAACATTAACTCCGCCACAAAGATTGTCCTACGAAACAGAAAGCTGAGGTTGGAGGAGTTGAGGTTTCTCCTCAAAACCATTGTCAGTTCGGGGATTGGGGAGAACACTTACTGCCCCAGAACCGTTCTTGAAGGGAGAGAAGAGTGTCCATCTCTTAAAGAGACGTACGAGGAAATAGACGAGATCATGTTCGACACACTCGACAACCTCTTCAAGAAGACGGCTATTTCACCCTCCGAGATAGACATCCTCGTAGTCAACGTGTGCTTGTTCTCGCCGGCACCTTCTCTCACAGCACGTGTCATAAACAGGTACAAAATGAGAGAAAACGTCAAAGCTTTCAATCTTGCAGGAATGGGGTGTAGTGCAAGTGTCGTCGCTATTGATGTGGTGCAGCAACTCTTCAAGACTTACAAGAACTCTGTCGGGATTGTTGTGAGCACTGAGGATCTTGGTGCACATTGGTACTGTGGCACGGACAAGAAAATGATGCTTTCTAACTGCCTCTTTCGCTCTCTTTGATGTTTACAAACAACCCTTCTCTGAAGGACCGTGCAATATTGAAACTGAAGCACATGGAGAGGACCCAGTCCGGTGCTGATGATGAGGCTTACAACTGCTGCATACAGGTGGAAGATGAGCAGGGGTATTTGGGTCATCGCCTCACCAAGAGTATTGTCAAGAGTGCTATTCAAGCCTTGACGGTGAACCTTCAAGCAATGGCACCCAAGTTTCTGCCAGTGTGGGAAATGGTAAGGTGCTTTTTTGTCTCTGTAAAGTACAGTGGGATGAAGAAGAGGGAGATGATACCCTTTTTCATTGGGCTGATACTTGGCAAGAACAAGACGAAGGTGACAAAAGTTAATCTGTTGAGAGGGGGGTTGAATTTCAAGACAGGAATAGAGCACTTTTGCATGCATCCTGGAGGGAAGGCAGTTATTGATGGGGTTGGCAAAGGTTTTAGGCTCACTGAATATGACATAGAACCTGCGAGGATGGCGCTTCACCGTTGGGGGAACACTTCTACCAGTGGAATTTGGTACGTTTTAGGTTACATGGAGGCGAAGAAGAGGCTAAAGAAGGTGATAGGATCCTGGTGATTAGTCTTGGAGCTGGGTTCAAGTGCAACAGCTGTGTTTGGGAGGTGACGAGGGACTTGTATGATACCAATGTGTGGAAGGATTGCATAGAAAGTTACCCTCCAGAGAGCACAAGTAACCCTTTCAAGGATAAGTATGATTGGATCAATGACGAGTATCTTAGCTTTGTGAGGTTGGATTTTAGCAGGATTGTCCTTTAGGTGGGGTACAGAGGGAGAGGTAACATTGTTGCAGCTTTTAAAGTATTGATTCTCGTTAGAGGAGGAACAGTGTGTAGAGTTCATTGGTTGAGAGAAACTTGTGAAGAAATTTACATTTTGTGTTTTATTTTATGTGTTGTTACTCTTCTGGGTTTGAGTAGCATGTACTGTTGAGTTCGGTTTCCATGCTATATAAACCGTACTGAGCCTATGGTGGTGTAATAAAAAATGAGATAACCTAAAACCTAAAAATACCTTTTTGTTAAAATGTTAAAATATATAAATAAAAGTAAATACAGATATAAACAGAATCAAATATATATTACTGAAAATGGAGTTTTTGAAACATGAAACACGGACAGTGTTCCAAGCAAATAATGCAACTAATGGGAGCACAAGCACAGTGACTCTGAGTGCCCTCATTACTACACTGCAGAAGATGGTAGAAGCCTTAACTGCTTCCGTCACTGCAGCCAGAAAGAAAATAACAGTTAAACGAATTCATATTAATTGGGTAGCTGAGGTTTAAAAGAGAACCAAACCAAACTAAACTACCACATTCATGGAAAATGTTTTCTCCCAACACCTTTGTGTATTCTTGACATGGCTTCCTCATAACCACCACTGAATCTGTTCAGAACTTCACATGTCTCTTCATCTATTGCTTTGTTTGCCTGCAAAATTTCTTCTGTGGGGTATGATCTTATCACCACCCTTACCCTTTTTAATACTTTTTTTACCACTTCTAAGATAGGATGTGATATGCGAATATTATATACAGAAATACACAAACATAACATGTGCTTTAATATCATGTTTTCTTTTTCTGTCTTGTTGATGTAGTTCAAACCAACACTATATCAGTTAATTATATTCAAAAACAGTGAAGCAATGCATTGACGTGGGATATATATATATGGCAATGTCTGTGCATATATGAGTGTGCATGCATATATATCCTTACATGAGGAGACAATTCTTATTATTGGTTAAACATTACGAGGTTTTGTCCTTCTTTGACACTTCCTTCCATTCAACCAAACCAGACCAACCGAATATGTTGGATAAAGTACAACAACCTAAAACTATGTTTTATCAGAGAAAAATAATTACATTTTTTTGAGAATTTATCGTTGTTGTATCCTATAATTAGTCTAATAAGAAAAAAAAATTACTGTATTAATTAAGAAGCTACTATTACAAGAAAATCAAATCATTTTTGTGAAGTAAAAAATGGAAAGGAGCATGTCAAAGCCAGTAACTTATATTGTTCGTTTGAAAGAAGATGATAATGTAGTAATTTGCATGACAATGGCGTTCATTCACTGAAGCTCAGTATGGTGTTAGCCATCAAACGATGCTTGATTGTAGGCCAGACATGTATTGGGCCTTTTGCTCTCTTAGGCTTATTTGGGCCTTGTTTTTTTTTTGGCTTCGTTGAAAATGAGTGGACCCAAAAAACTGAAAATAGCGAAATAAACTACGCGTAAAGTAGATAGTGCAAGAGAGAGGTATAGAGGGAAAAAAAGAGGGAGAAATGAGAACGAGGAGATGGTAAAATGATCTCAAACTCCGACCCTGTCGAACCACTCACTGCGGCCGCGGCCACCTCCGCGGTCGCGGTAACCGCTTCGTCTTCCGCTGAAGGTCAGCCTGCACCGCCGGCGACGCCAAACATTGTGATGTCCTCCAAGGATCACGATTCTCTCTTCAGCGGTGGCGGCATCAGGTGCTTATTTCCATTTACTGTGGGCCTTCCCGCTTTTCTGAGGCCTTTCCTCTTTTTTGTTTCAATTTTCTATTACTTTGGAGTTTGAATTGAGGCTTTTAATCGGCAAATTTGTGGTCGACGCTATGAGTAGAAGTTGAGCTCGGAAATTCAATTATCAACGGGATTAGATAAAATGGGAAAATAAATTCTTAGCAGGACCGGAAAAATACGATGTTAGCATGCTTGTAAATTGTGACCGTAATTTATTGCATTTTAATGCCGTGGGTTGATGGTCATGTGTTTGTATGATAGGATATGATATGGCGTCGCAAATTGATGATAAGAATACTTGGGTTTGCTCCTTCTTGATATTTAAGCTTCTGAAAGCAGCGAGGAGGGAAATTATAGTATCTATATTAATCTATGTTACTGTTAATTAGAAATGGGCGTTATGGCTTAGTGTACCCTTCTTTTATGTTCATGTTTGTTAAATAATTTCTCGTGGTGCCTTTTTGTACTTTTTATGAATTACAAGATTGTTTTATAAATTTTTCATCAATTGACCACCCAGACCAAACCCTGCATCTACTACTGATTTTAAGCAATTTTTCTGTTGATATTTATATTTTACAGTTATAGTAAGACGTGAAGTTATAAAGTTGGATGGCGTTGAGGTTGCAAAGTAGTGGTTCTTGTATGCCCATTAAAATTTTGTAATGCCTTTCAAGTTTGTATCATCAGTTTATTTGCTTTGTCCTACCTGGAAGCATCCGTTTCTTACCACATTAGATGAAGAATTTAGGAAATTATGGAATTCTTTTTCCTTTCATTTTGTTGCATTCCCCCTCCCCCACTCAACACCAAAACCCGATAGTTCCTTTTAACTATTCCATGACTGGTTGAACCAGTCAAATTTGGAATTTATTCCATGCCGATTTGCCTTAATTATTTGATCAAATGTGTTATTAACTCGGTCAGTCCTCACATAATCGAACCGGTCTTAAGACTGATGCAAACCAGTTTTTGATCCAAGGCCCACTTTGCAATCACATCCAATGCCATGCCTAACTGAACTTTCAATACTGGCAGTCTGGATTTACAGTCACATCCAAGGCTGTTAGGCATTTTGTAGGCTACTTGAAATTTTCTCTGGCTTGCTTTTGTGCTACAATACTTGACATTTCAAAGCCTAGTTTTCTAGCTCTCATGCTCTAATGGTAGGTTCAAGTGTTGATATTTCAAGCAATGAGATAGGAAAATTGCGTGAAGGAGGAATCAACCCGAAGACCTGAAATTCATAAATTTAAGTTATACCACTATGCCATGATAATTACTTGGCACGTACATGGAAAATATATGTACAATTTTATAACGCTGGTTTGGGTATGTATTTGGCTTGTACCCTGATATTTGTGAACTTGAAGCCAAAGCAATGGTGGGTCATTTATAGACAAGGGAATTATGGACAGAGAAATTATAAGATTGAAAGTAAAGTGTAGTATCATAGTCATGATTAGGTTTTATAATGTTGATTGTTGAGCAATTAACATGCTGTAGCTTTTTTCTTACGAGATATTTGTGGTTTTTTAATCAGTTATACATTTTGGTCATGTTTATATAAAATTCTATTTTCTTATATATGTATATATTTTTAACTTTGTGTCCTGTAATGGTACCAAATTATTTGTTTATTTACTGCCATCAACATTTTTTTTACCAAAATTCATTCAAATTAAATTGTAGGGTTCTATGAAATATATTTGAATTTTGGTTCAGGTACCCTCTTATGTTTTCTAATAATTGTCTCCCAACTCTCAAATATTCAAAAAAGATTATTTTTGTCTAGCTTTCTCTCTGGAAGTCGAAGTGGAAGGTTCAGCTATGGATATTCCAGTTTCAAGGGTAAAAGGTCATCAATGGAGGATTTCTTTGAGACCACCATATCAGAGGTCGATGGTCAGATGGTTGCGTTTTTTGGTGTTTTTGATGGTAAGCCTGTTTTATATTCCCTAAATTGGTTTTTTTATCTTTACCCCATTTCCTCTTTTTTTCTGATTTGGTGTGCAACATAGCCAATTTACAAAGCAATTGTAAGATTTTGATTACTTGGTATGGCATTTAGAATAAAAACTTGTGGTCCTGTTTCGTTTTTATAATTTATGTCTTTTTATTGTCTGTGCTGTTGGGTGTTGGTGACATGCTTTTTATCATAGGATCAATCTCGCTAGCATGTGCCTCCATGGTGAGTGTCTCAGCTTTTGTGGCAATTTGACAAACATCTTTCCTGTGCGTTCAACACTGTTTCCATTTTCCATCTCTACTAGATTCACCGTACCCTTTGCTTCTTGGATCTGCCACCTTTGCTTTCTTGATCCATCCATGTTTTCTGTTATTTACATGTAGCTCATTTTCTCGCTGTCCAGCCCTTTTTGTTACATGTGGTTGATTCGGACTCTCTGAAGGCTGAACCAACATAGTCTTTTTCTCTGTCACGTCTCAGCAAGTCCCCGTTCTGTTTTGGCCTCTTCTCTCCTTTGAAGGATCGTCTTATTGTTTGACTTCTGTCCCAGTCTCTGTTGCACTCCTCATGTTTGGTGGCTGCACGTGGCTTCTAGATTGTTCTTGCAGAAACCTCTTTGTTAGAGTTCTTTTGTCTGTTTGGTTTGCTCTGGTTTGACTTTGGTTTGCCTACAACATTGGTTTCTATGCTTTAGCTCTCCATTTTCTGTCTTCAGCAGTCTCAGACACACTCTGACCCTTCCTTCTAGTCTTTCGTCCTGGGTGCACTGCCCCTGTAGATATTTTGTACTGGGATGATGATTGTTGAAACCCATCATCAACTATAGATAGGGTCGATAGGGTCAAAGTAGAGTAATAAAGACTTGGCAATGGACACTTCTTGAGTTTGGGATTGAGTAAGGCACAGCCCAAATTAGAAAATTATTATTCCAACCATGGTTGGTGGAGTCTATATTATATTTTAAAACGGATTTATTTGTAATAAAGCTTAGTCACGTTTAAATAATGGTTTCTAGTTTTTACTTTCTATATTTCCTCTAATGATTTGTTTTCTTATTTGTTAGGGTTATAATCTAGTACATTAGTATAATTAAGGGAATGCTTTATTTATCTCTGGTCCTTATTCAATATTAATTTCTGATATTGATAAAAATGTTATTTATATTATTTGATTAGATATGTTAAAAATAAGGAAACAAAATCAAAGAGTAGTGTTAATTTGCTTCTTATTAGGTCATGGAGGTTCCCGGACTGCAGAATATTTGAAAAATAATCTATTTAAGAATTTGAGTAGCCATCCTGACTTTATCAAAGACACAAAGACTGCTATAGGTATGAACTTCATTGTTGTAAATTTATACATATGTTAAAATTTTCATATCACATTACAGTTGTTTGGTTTGCGCCTGGACAGTGTAAATATTAACATGTTTTCTGTCCAATCATTTGTTTCATTGCAGTAGAAGCATTTAAACAGACAGATATCGACTACCTCAATGAGGAAAAGGGTCATCAAAGAGATGCTGGGTCAACTGCATCAACAGCTATGTTGTTGGGGGACCGAATTGTTGTTGCAAATGTTGGTGATTCCAGAGTAGTTGCAAGTAGAGCTGGTTCAGGTTGATGCCATGGCATTTATTATGTTTTAGTGAGAATTTGATTTACATTGGGCATAATCCGCATCTTTTTAATATGTTGATGAGTGGAGGGAATATGCAGCATGTTTCCTTTCAATGAAGTGCATTGTCAAACATTGGTTTTGGGTCACTTCAGTTTTCTTAAGTTTCCAGTGTTATCCTTTTCAGTAAAATTTCCTTACAAATTGTTTATGCTAGTTGGATAGGCAAAATAGGCTCAAGAAGCAATATATAAATTCCTGTTCCGTTTTTTTTTTCTTGCCTTCTTTTGATGACTTTTTGTTTTAATGTAGCTATTCCTTTGTCTATTGATCACAAGCCCGATAGATCTGATGAACGTCAAAGGATTGAAAAGGCTGGGGGATTTATAATCTGGGCTGGTAAGTTTCTTCCTGTAGGGTTGTACTGTCTTTTTTTTGGGCAGGGGCAGTGGGGGGGCATACTTCACAATAAATTGATAATAAATAAATAGCTTGTGCTGTTGCTGGTTGATCCAGGAACATGGAGGGTTGGTGGTGTTCTTGCTGTGTCCCGTGCATTTGGCGACAAACTTCTTAAGCCTTATGTTGTTGCTGACCCTGAAATTCAGGTTGCCTAAATCATAAGCGCATAAACTGGATCATCCATTTGGTATTCTGTGTCGTTCTATTTTTTATGCCGGCTAAGTTCCCCTTCTTTTGTTATTTTATGGCTTAGGAGGAAGAAATTGACGGTGTAGATTTTATTATAATTGCTAGTGATGGCCTTTGGAATGTCATATCAAACAAGGTGAGACTATCTTACTCGTTAAAGTTGACCTAAACAAGATAGATTTATTTTTCAATTTGATTTTGTGATTGATTGTGCGTTGCCTTTTCAGGAGGCGGTGTCGTTAGTACAAAATATCACAGATGCAGAAGTGGCATCCAGAGAACTCATAAAAGAAGCTTATGCAAGGGGAAGCTCTGATAACATCACTAGTGTTGTTGTTCGATTTGATATATCCTGATATGCTTGTACTCTTATACTTTAGGTATCTCTCATTTCTAACTACTGAAATTCTGACCGTAGAAATCATAAATGGGTGTGAATGTGTACTATCTTGTTTTCTAACGAATTGCTTTATTAATTATTTTCATCATGGTCTTGCTGCTCCCTAATTTATTTTGGTCTTCTATAAATCTTAGTTATAAGGTAGTAGATCATCCACTTAATGTTAACTCAATCTAAAAGATTGCTTAGAAAGTTAAGGTTTCTCTTCACTTAAATTAGTCTCATTTTATCATATTAACTAAACAAGTACCAATCCCACTTTTTTTTCGTTTATCCTTATCTAAGAATAAAAGTTATTTATTATATTAACTATAAAAGTACATCATTATATGAAGACAACTAAGGAGCAAAATAATAATATTCAGGTCACTTAATTAACAATTTTTTAAGTGATTCAAATAGAAATATATAAATTTATCATGTACTTAAAATTTAATTAAACATTTATATTTATGTGCGGTAAGTATGATAAGATGCCTATCTGAATATACTAATCATATAGTAAATTTATACTTACTCCCTTAAATATGATAAAATAAAATAACTATTTTTCACATATAACACCATATACTTGACATATATTTGAGTGTAAGGGTATGAAGCACATTTTTTTTTCCTTACTATTTGAATTATCGCCAAATTCAAATCCACAAGTCCAGAATCAAACACATGTCAAAGGAATTTCTCCCCAAAAAGAAGAAAAATATTGTGAGTTAGGTCATGAATCATGATGATGCCAGCCCGTGAAATCGAAGCCTTCAGCTTGAGTCAAAGAAAAGTCTTATTAGTTATAAGAAACAACTATTTAGGTTCACATTACATAAATCAAAATGATTACAAATTTGTTTATTTTATGGAACGGGAAAGAATGCAGTAAGACTTTTTTTTTTTTATTAATTACTTATTTTTTAAAATTTTAAAATAAAACATTTCAATATAAATCAGGCTACTTTGAAATCAATTTGTAAACTTCATCCAATTTTATTTAAATCTGATCATAAAAATATAAATTTTATTTAAAAAACATATATAAATAATGGTTATGTTAAAAATGTTTTACTGATAAGGAAAAAAAAGAAAAAGACAGAAAACTATAGGAAGGACAAGTAAAAGAAAAGTCCAAAGTGTCTTCCTCCGAATGCGTGTGTTTCTCTGAAGTTTCGTGTTTCTGAGTCTGTTTCTCCACTTTCCTTCCACCCATCTTCCTTTCCTTTAAGATTCTCAATATCTTGTAATCATAACAATCCAAAACCATCTTCCTCTTACTCCCTTCACTTCCACACTCTCCTCTGTTCCTTCTTCCACCATCTCAATGGCCTCTCACCCAAACCAAACAGGTTCTCCCTCTCTCTCTCTCTTTCTATATTTCTCTATATTTCTTCACTCTTCTAAATTTTTCATTTTTCGATCACCCTTTTGCTTGTATCAGGAACGGGAGCTGACGGGCAAGGAGAAAAGGACCCCCCATCGCCGATCCCAGCATCAGCCTTTCAGAATCCACTTTCTGAGATATCGCCGTCACCGTCGCCGTCGCCGTCCTCATCGACAGCTCCGGCGCTGGTGCTTTCGAACTCGGGGAAGCGCATCGACCAGACGGGGAGGAAGAAGTACGTGAAACAAGTGACGGGGCGGCATAACGACACGGAGCTGCACCTGGCGGCACAGAGGGGCGACGTCGGCGCCGTGAGACAGATCCTTCTCGACGTCGAATCTCAGGTTATGGGAACTCTCGGCGACGGCGACGACGACGATCTCGACACCGAGATTGCGGAAGTGCGAGCTTGCCTCGTCAACGAAGAGAACGAGCTCGGTGAGACCCCTTTGTTCACTGCAGCTGAAAAGGGTCATCTCCATGTCGTGAAGGAGCTTCTCAACCATTCCACTGCTCAGACTGTTTCCAAGAAGAACCGATCGGGATTTGATCCCTTGCATATTGCAGCTAGTAAAGGCCACCACTGTATGTAGTATCTCTCTTTCTGGTACTTGTGTTTCTTTGTGCTTTTTTAGTTAGTTATACGAGGAGTTAAGTTATGAACTTATGAACATATGCTCTGCTGCTTGAGGTTTAGGAAAGAGACTATAAAACCTGTAAAGTGAGCAACTCATCCTTGAAAGTGAAGTAATTAATCTAATTCGTTGAACAAACTCTTCGGTTACCCCTAGTTTCTTTAGTTTAAGAGAGTTCTTTGGCAGATGAATGATGATGAGTCTTATCCACAGCAATATTCCTATTGTGTACTAAAGGGTAACAGGGGATTGTTCCTGTGGTGGAGGGATTCTGCCAGATTTCTACTAGCCTTGAAATATGCCATTGGTGGTGATTGTCAATCAGGCGAGGGTTTTGCAGCCTCGAGGTTTTGGTAGCGCCCCCTTATGCGCGAAGTGGCTTTAATATAGGATTGATGGAGTCATGATCATAGCCATTGATTAGAAATTTAGCTGTTGGTATTTGAAGTATATGCATAATGTGTTGAAGTATCAACCTTTGCTTTTCTCATCAGAGACTGAGATTATTTACTTTATTTTTACTTACACTAGAGGAGCGAGATTCAAAGTATAAATGTTTTGGTAGCATTGGGAAAGTTCATTGTGATGATGGACTTCAATATTTTGGTGTGTAATCTGATGAGATGTTCTTATGTGCTGATGTAGTGCAATGTGTGTTTGGTTTTCTATTCTTCCATGTTATTCATGGTGTATTTTGGTTTGCAGCAATTGTTCAGGTTTTGCTAGATTATGACCCGGGATTGAGCAAAACTATTGGTCCATCCAATTCGACTCCACTTATAACTGCAGCGACAAGAGGACACACGGAAGTGGTGAATGAGCTGCTGTCGAAGGATTGTAGCTTGTTGGAGATTGCTAGATCCAATGGCAAAAATGCTTTGCATTTGGCAGCTCGTCAGGGCCATGTGGAGATTGTGAAAGCCTTGCTCAGTAAAGATCCACAGTTGGCTCGAAGGACTGACAAGAAAGGGCAAACTGCATTGCACATGGCTGTAAAAGGGCAGAGTTGTGACGTGGTAAAGTTACTTCTTGATGCAGATGCTGCCATTGTTATGCTTCCTGACAAATTTGGTAACACAGCATTACATGTGGCAACCAGGAAAAAGCGAGTAGAGGTATGTCAACAGTTTCATAGCATTACAAGCACCATTTCAGTATAGATGAGGCCATTTAAATGAAGTTGCTAGAACTGATGCGGGGCTCTCACCAAATGGCTAAATATCTCTTGTTGTATACCTGGGTTACTAAATGCTGCTTTTAACTGTCTAAATGTGATGAGTTTTTATTCAAAAAGGAAACATTCTAACTTTTTGAATTTCCAATGTAATGTAATAATGTTTTCTTTCCTAATTTTGGCTTACCACTTATAGATTTTCCATAATATTATATAAATGCAACTAAACATCTAAACGAAGGTGGTAACTTGGTATGGTTGAACTTACATTTGTCCAGAAGTTTTGAGCCTTTTTGTCTTTGAATTTTTCTTTATAAAACCATGCAAATCCCCTGTATATTTTTAATCAGCCGTCTAAGTTCCTCAAATGAAAATCTAATACTATGGTTTCTCAATTCCCTGCACAGATAGTGAATGAGTTATTACATCTGCCAGACACCAATGTTAATGCATTAACCAGAGACCACAAAACAGCTCTTGACATTGCTGAAAGCCTTCCACTCTGTGAAGAGGCATCAGATATAAAAGAATGTCTTTCTCGAGACGGAGCACTCAGAGCTAACGAGCTCAACCAACCAAGGGATGAACTGAGGAAAACTGTTACTCAAATCAAGAAAGATGTTCACACGCAACTTGAACAAACCAAGAGAACCAACAAAAATGTTCATAATATTTCCAAAGAGTTAAGGAAGCTTCATAGGGAAGGAATCAACAATGCCACAAACTCAGTAACAGTGGTGGCAGTGTTGTTTGCTACAGTTGCTTTTGCTGCTATATTCACTGTGCCTGGTGGTGATAACGATGATGGCTCAGCGGTGGTAGCAGCTTATGCTGCTTTTAAAATCTTCTTCATCTTTAATGCTATTGCACTTTTTACATCTTTGGCCGTGGTGGTTGTTCAAATCACCTTGGTTAGAGGTGAAACTAAAGCAGAGAAAAGGGTGGTGGAGGTCATCAACAAGCTCATGTGGCTGGCTTCTGTTTGCACTTCAGTGGCATTTATTGCTTCTTCTTACATAGTTGTGGGTAGGAAGAATAGGTGGGCTGCTATTCTTGTTACATTAGTTGGAGGGGTGATAATTTCTGGAGTTATTGGCACCATGACTTTCTATGTAGTGAGATCTAAGAGAAGCAGGTCAATGAGGAAGAAGGAGAAGCAGCTAGCCAGGAGGAGTGGATCTAACTCATGGCATCATTCTGAATTCTCCAACTCTGAGGTTGATCGGATTTATGCTATTTGATCTTGAACTTGCAACCTACAAAGGGGATCATGAAGAACAAATTGTTGCAAAATGGATGCAGGTGTTTAGAGTTTCCCCATTCTACCACTTAAGAGTTCACTGTACAGGAAATTGTTCTCTCAGACTTAGCTGCAGCTAATGCTGCTGTTGCTGCTGCTGGTTTTCTAGGATCATGAGGAATTAGAATGAAGCTCTCATCATCATTGTAACTATCAAATGATGCACTGCAGGGCGAATGTAAGCACCTGTGTCTTAATCCCAGGTTGTGATTTGCTAGGAAAATAAATTGAACATTGCTTTAACTTTCACTTTATGTATTGTTGTATTATCAAAATATACCTGCCAATCCTGTTCATTACTGAGTATTTTGTTACAATTTTCTTGAGGCCTAATCATTACAACTACCTAGATTACATACTGGACCCTTCATACATGCATCATGTGCAGTGCTCATACAGAATGAAATAGTAGTATACCTGTTATTGTATTTTTATTTTTATTTTTGATGAATTTGTGAGGTGAAAACGAGGTTTGCAATTTGCTGATAAGGGTATGATTGAGTTTGTAATGAAGGTTTTGCTTTTGTTCTCTGATTGACCATCTGCTCTTCTAAAGTGTGGTGTCAGCTTGCAGTTATCCATTTCTAGTAGCGACGTGTAGCAGCCAACTTTGAAAATATTATAGTGGTATACTAAGATGGCCGTTGTTTTCAATATTTATGATAATAAATTAAATAGTTTATGTTGCATAGAATCTCAATTAAAGAATTTTATTATAAAAAATAATTTAATTTACACAGTTGCTACCAATTTAGGAGTAAGAAGAACACAGTGATGAAGTAAAAAAAACGAAAAAGGATGGAGCAGCTAGTTTTAAAACAGAACGATAATTAGTCATAATGGATAAAAATGTTTTAAAATATTAAAGTTTTTAATTTTTGAAACTTTGATATATATTTAGTTTTTAAATTTTAAAAATGAATGATTTAAATATTAATATTTTTTAACAAATATTAAAGTAAGAATTATAAATAACTTAAATATCAAAAAGTAGAATATGATTGAATTAAAAGTATTATATTTATTTTTATTTTTAAAATTTAAAAACAAAAAATGTGACGAAATTTTAAATAAAGATAAATTATAATTTTAAGTCAAAAGTTATATAAAAAAAACATATTTAACTCTAAAAAAATAGGATAATGATATTTTGACAATATTTTTTGACAATATTTTAATATCATATACGTGTCATTCTGTGATTGGTTCAAAATTACTCCACAATCAATAATAATAATCATAAATACCAACATGGATCAATCACAGAATGACACGTAGATGTTATTAAAATGTTGTCAAAAAAATATTGTCAAAGTATAATTATCCAAAAAAAATAACACGAGTAAGGAATTTTTTGAAGAAAAAAAATGATGAACACAGAATAAAGCCTACTCGTGGTTAATAAAGTTGAACAAATCTCGTATTTAATCTCATACATAAGCTTTCATTATTTATAAATTAAATTTATCAAATAATAAAAGTGAGCAATAGCTTACAGTTTTTTTTTCTTCTGTTTTTTCAAGTTGTAGCACATGGAAACATTGAAAACCTAATATTTGACAGCTGATAGGACAACAATGGCTGCTACTTTAACATGAAAATCTCTCCAGTGCTCTATTGACTACACTATAATAAGTGATTAACTTCATAAGGGAAGTGTTAGTACAATAGTTAGTTGGTGATCACAAGTTTCGAGTCAAGTAAAAATAAAAATAATAACTTTGTCACCTTTGAAATCGTGAGATCGAATAGGAACACTGAATGTTAAAAGTAGCCTGCCTGAATGATTTATTTAATTTTGAAGAGGAGTAGCGTGGATCTCAATGGAATTTAACAGCATTAAAACCACTATCTGCACAATAAACACATACAAAATTACACAAAAACGAAAGCAAAAGGAGAATTATGTATTGAAATCTATTTAAGGGAGTGACTTTTCTCAAGAGATGTTACATTACTCTATGCATACAAGCTTTATGATAACTTGTGCTTAGAATATAAGGAGCTGACACAACAAAAATCTATTCAGAATAGGCAAATTTTGAGGACCCAGAATACCAAAGTTGAAAGCAGTTGTCATATATTAAAATTCAAAAAAATAGAGATTCTTGAAGGCATCCACATTATACATAAAATATATTTCATAGCTACAAAGTTGCCAAACATCTGATAACTTAAAGAAATCAGAATAGAACCACCTGAAAAGCTGTTTGTCACCTTGTCTGCACTGAAGGATCCTTTTATACTTCAAGTGTGAATATTTTAACATATTCTTGTACGTATGAAGTTCACTTCCTCCTAACTCTTCTTTTTTCTTCTTTCTCAGTTGCTCTGACAAGCTTTTTGCATTATAATAGAATAAGCTTACTTTAATGGTCAAGAAATTTTCTTCACAGAGAAACTAGAAGCCAGTAAATGTCTTAGAGTAGTAGCCAAGGGACGAAGACATGTGGGCTTCAACAATCATAATGATTGTGACCCTCTTGGTTTCTGATAATAGAATTTATAAAGGACCTAAGAAACATGTATTTTAATTTTAAAAGACATTTATTTATTACAAAAATTGCAGTATGGCAATCACATTTATTTATTCATTAAGGAAACCTCATAAAATTAATGGAGAATTAGATGATCAAAGCTGACAGATAAGCAATTACAATTCAGTGGCAAATGACATGAAAAGATTGGTGTTCTTTATTTCTTGCCATCATTTGAACACAACTGAGTTACTAGTATTGTTTTGTTGGGTCTATCAAGAAGGATTACTACTATTGTTTTGTTGCGTCTATTAAGAAGGAGGTCCACCTGAAAAATACAAACACCAATGAGATCCGAGTTCAATAATACAAAAGATTGACACTATTCTCTATCCAAAACCTTAAGACAACAGGTTAATGGATCTTTCACCTTTATATAGTACTTTACTTTTTTATTTCTATTTAACGTGGGACTTGTACTCACTATTCTCTACCTTGTCTGTCAGTGAGAGCCTGGGATTGCATTAGTAGATTCCTCTAACTTTCTCATTTGTTTTGTATGTCCAACTTTTTCTTTTTCAGAAGATCTTGCAATGTACCTGTTCTCTCAATTTAATATTTGTACATATTATTATGCTTTCCACTTCAACAATTAGGTTTTGATGTCCACATTACTCTTACATTCATTATGTCTGTACTGTGCCTGCATTAATCATTTCTTTCTCATGATTGATAAAACAAAACAGAATCAATTTCTTAATATCAAGTATCAAACATTTATAGTGCTTGTTGCATTGTCACCATTCTAGTTGACAGCATTTACAAGCAATGAGATTTCTAGTAGAAGATAAACTTTTAATCTACTCTTCTTTTCACTGTTCCTTATGTATTGAGATCCATATGAAAATGCTTGATGTATGCATATAGATGCCTATCATAGTGCAATAATTGATCAAATCAGTTTTTCAGTTGACAGGGTCCAAATTTCAGAAAGACATTAAAATAAATTTGTCACTGTTTAGGTTGTTTCGATCACCAAGTGATTCTTGAAATATGGGGGGAAAGTTTTTGGCTTGGAAGATGATAGCACAAAGTTGGAATTTTATTTTCAGAAGAATCTCATTCTGTAGTCATCATCATGATAACCATGAGTGTTTCTAAAATTAGTGCTGGTGAATGAAGCTATCTTTCACCAAAGTTACTTTTGAATTGAAAGACAATGTGTGAAGAATACAAAATAAGCAAAACTACTCTTCAATTCCCATCAGCCCCTCCAAAGCTCTACCCTCTCATGATCCTCACAAACTGAGGTTCTTGATGATGCAGACACCGAGTAGAGTCCTGCTTCGCTTGCAGTCTTCTTTGAAGAGAACACTTGCTGAGACTTCTTGCAGTGTGCAATTGCTCCCTGGATTGAATTTTCTATCTCTGAATTTGCACTGCTGCATCTTTTCAGTAGCTGGCGAGCCTGGCATCCATATGATTTGTTTGAAAATGAAAATGAAGTTGAGCCAGACAGAAATGAAGATGATGACGATGACGATGATGATGATGACTTGTTCCCTGGAAGAATTTTTATGCCGACCGAGAAAGACCTTCTGTGGTGGTTACTTCCATCCTCACTTGTCTTCTCTTTGTAGCTTCTCATGACAGAATTAGAGGACTGATATCTGTCCCTGTGAATTTGGCCATATGGGTTCTTCTTTGCCACTTGCACATTCATATTTAAAATTTCCCTGGCCTTTGAAACCGATCCTTCATCTGCAACTTTGGTTGAGGTTGCATAGGTTTCATATGAGCAACCAGATTTTCCAAACCAAGATTTGAGATAAGCCCTTGAAGCCTTCAACTTGGAACCTAGTGAAGACTGCTTCAGTTTCTTTGTCCAAGACTTCTTCTGGTTTTGAACAACAAATCCACCACTCGTGTCTGTTGGGTAGGCAAGGTTGTAATACTCTTCAGGGTTTAATTCTCTGCTAACTTGGCAAGAATCTGATGGAGAGATGTTGCAGGATTCAAATGGGGTGCCTGCAATTGGTGTTGTGTAGGTAGTGGCTAGAGGAGTGCTAAAGAACTCCTCAAAGATATCATTTTCTTTGTGGAAAGGAGAGGTTGAGTTTTCAAGGAGTTTTTCAACCATTTGTAACCGAGGGGGGAGGTGAAGAGGGAGGAGTTTTCCTTTGTAGAAAAGCTCATCAGCTGGGGAGGTTGTTGGTTCTTTCTCTTGAACAATGGAAGACATTTGAAACTCAAATTCTCTAGGCTGTGGATAAGATTGAGAATGGCAGAAGAAGTTGGAGTATGAGTTGACTTCCATGTCAATGTAATCATCATCTGCAGGGTCACATGCTAAGAGTGTTGTAGCCATTGTTACTTCTCAGTTTCAGTACTACTCTTCTATTTTGGACTTCTTCTTATGAGGGGATACCAGCTAATGGTTGCAGAGCTTTTATTATGGAAAAATGAAGAGTGGTATAGTACCTCTTTTGAAAGTGCAAAGAATGATTTATTCTAAAAGCAGTAGTATCCTGGAATTAGTGGTATTCTAATCTTGTTGCTTTTTATTTTTTATTTCATGTCTTGTCATTATTGAAGGAGTTTGTCTGCAGGCATCCGAATGTAAAATTAGGACCTCATTGATTTTCTTACGGGGAGAAGCACTGACCCACCCAACATAAAATTGTAGCTTATTTCTAATTGGGATTGCTACTTTTATACTTCTTTTGCTGCTAATGGTAACTAGCATGACATGATTTAAATTATTTTGTTTCCTCAAGAAATTAATAATGCAGACAAGTGTCCAAAAACTTCACCGTGTCGCACTGCAGGTTGGTTACTTGCTTAGTGCCGTTGGCATGATGAAGTCTTGCACAATGGGAAGCTAGAATCAACATATTACATAATGATTGTAACCATTCATTTGATTACTTTCTAACAAAAACCAATGTTTTATTGTTGCCATTTTAAGCAGAAGGGGATTGTTGCATGATATTAATATTTGGGAATCTCCTGGCAGTAGTAACAAAAGTATTTGAGTCTGATATTATGGGTACTTGTTGTTATCGAAGATGAGTTTTATTGGGAGACACAGTACCAAATGATATACGAGCCTAATCATGTAAGGAACTGACATAATTAATTGTTCAAAACCTTAATACAATGAGGTAATGGGTTTTTCACTTTCATAGTAGACTTGGACTCACTTTTTTGATCTATGGGAAAGATGGTCTGTGAATTAAAGAGCCTATTTTGGAACTTTGTGTAACACTAGCGATTTCCCATGCAAGAAAAATGGGTTTATGAAAAAGATATGTCTGGGGGCATGCACTTTGGCATTCATGTCAGTACTTAACTACTTATCATTGTGCTGTGCACCAAAATGAGTTAATGAAGAACAACCACAGCATACATTTTGGAACTTTTAACTGGATTCCTGCCTTTGTTTTAACGCACTTTAGTGAATAATTGCACACGGGAAAAGCCCTGGCAAAGCTTTTGGTGTACACGGGTGCAAAACATGGGCATCTTTTTGAAATTATTGGTGTGTTCTTTTGTGTTTATTAATTTGACTTTGAAAAATGAAGTTGTGTGGTAAGTGAATAAAGTATTATAGTGAATGCAGAGAGTGAAGAAGAATGAGCAACACATGACCCGACAAGCAATGGTGGGAGAAGAGACTGAGGCCGGAATGCCTGCAAAGCTCGAGAGTTTCTTTGTCATCATCTTTTAACACACTCCTCCTGCCTACTTTTGAGTTTATCATCCTTTTCCCTTTTATATTTTTTAGTCGCAAGCAAAACGATAAGCTCCTAACTTTTCCTCTTTTTTCCCCCTCTGTGCAATTTCTTTCAGATTATTATTTGCCAACATGCTAACAAAACACCACCAAATGGTTGGTTCTTTCTGTCAATGCAGGACCTATGCTAATGCCCACCTTACTTTCATGCCCAATTTGTCGCCAAGTTAGGTTGTCAAGCATTTTCATTTATTTTCTCAAACCTACTTATACATTATAATATAATGTCAACATTGATTAAACTGCATCTCTATCAGAAAAAAAAAAAAACATTACTTTACTTTTGTTACATCAGATTGAGAGAAAAAAGGACCAAAATTGTCTCGTTGAGCCAATAATTTCTTTGTTGCCTAATCAAATATAGCAACATCCATCTCAAGGCTAATAATACACCCGGTGCATTTACATGGATAGATTCATGAATTGATTTTATGAATCACATTAACTAGATTGACTAGCAGCTACATGGTGTATGTTCCGTGCTTTGCATGTTAGGTACAGAGTTCACAGGCAAAAATTTCCGGCTATACTTAGAAGGGTTCTTTGAACATTAGGCACATTCGAAACAAGGTTTATTTGCATATAAATTCATTAGAAATAGAAAGAAAAAAAAACAAGAAAAAGATAAAACATTCAAATTTTCATTGTTTATTTCGAAGAGAAATTAGAAGGAAATAAATAATAAAGAAACACTATAAAATAAGGAGAAACACTTGCTATATTTCTTATTTTATTTTATGATAAAATAATAATAAACAGCTCTATTTTAAAAAAAAAAATACAGTACAAAGTTTAATTTTCACTCCACTTCTAAAAATAATAAAGAACTCTGTTAAAAAGGGAGGAACACTTATTATATTCCTTATTTTTTACTCTTTGATTTCTATCTAAATTCTCTTTATCTTTTTCAAACATGCCATAAATGTAGAAAGCTCAAAGAGAAATGTTACCAGACTTTTTTAACACTACTGTTAACTAAAATTTGTTAGAGAAAAATTACATATATAACTTAATTTTGCAATTTTTCAACCAATAAAAGAATGCAAGGTGGGTACTAACCAAAAACAAAATATGACATAAGAACTTTTCCAGTCATTCGATGTAACGGTTCTAGGGTAACCATACTGATTGTTACAAATAATTTTTCGACTGGTCTACATGTTACATATTCATTAATTTACAGAAGAATCAAGAAATTATGCTCTAATGTTTACAAATTAAAAGATATCGGGATACAAACTGAGGCTTCATTAACAACCGACCCATGCTTACAAATTTATGATACTTGAACTTGCCTCCTTATAAAAATACAACAGCAAGTTTAATTACTCATAAATAAGATTTGACCTAACTAGCCAATTCTTTTTCAAGCTCATCAAACTCCCAATCACCAATTTCTTCTGACGAATACTCGTCACTAACCCTTCCAATCTCAGATTCCAGCTTAGCTAACTCGGCTGCATGGTCTAATAGCTGGTCTGCCTTAACTGAAGATGATTTTGGCTGTTCATCCGTCTCAGGCTTTGAAAGCTGTGCACCATGAGCTGGTGCAGAAAGTGACGGAGCACCATCCAACTTTTTCTCAGAAGGTGGAGTTTCAACCTTTGCAGGACTCTCTATATCAAGAATTGGCCTCTCAATAGACTCAAATTTAGTTCGTAACTTTTCAATGGCCTCAAACAGCTCTTTAACTCTATCTTCATCGCTCCTGGATTGGTGCGACCAATAAGTGAAGGCAAAAGGAAAAAATTCAGTACAAGGTGTCTGATGCAACCATAATCTTCTATTCAATAAATGAGAAAATGTTTTTCACAGGGAGAGAACAAAATGGTTTGTAAAAGGTGAGTCTGGGTGAAAACCAGTTAGAGAAATTCTAAATTTCAGCTGGATTTACACAACACATTTATTTTGAACTTGTATCAACCAACCGTTCAATTCTTCAGTTAATAAAGCCACCCAGTAAAGTTAATCTAGAAAGAAAACACAACCTGGAAACTTTCCCATGCTGAGCGTAAAACTGCTGTTTCATAGTATCCACAACACTGAAAGTGGTAATAATCTGAAGCAACGAAAGAAAACCATCAACAAATCCAAGCAAATCATATCACTACTCCATTGTTTTCGTCATGAACAAAGCATGCAGCATACAACAGATATCAGAAGATCAAACTCATTTAAGGAGACAAGCCCACAACACCGATAGTCTTATCCTATTAGGATAAATCAGTACAAGCCCACAACACTGATAGTCTTATCCTATTAGGATAAGTCAGTTCGAATTGGATACCCTGTAGTTCATTTTAAATCTGCAGCGTGTGTAGTTCAAGAGATCTCACGATTCAAATGTTTAAAGTTTTTTATTTAAAAAAAAAAAAAAAGCAAATACAGTTTTAAAACTCGTGGGTTATTGGATACAACTGGAGAAGGTGCAGTTCATTTTTTTAACTGCCGAAGATCTGCCTTCAAGGTCAGTTACACGGATCGCATGTTACCATTAGGCTGAGTCAAAAACCAAATTCACACTTGAACAAAAAAAAAACGTTATCATAAAAATAATAGGTAAATAAACTGCTAGATGAACGAGCCAGTGATATGCATATATACCTTGGCCTCGTACGTCAGATATTCCTCCTCAAGGTTTTTCCTTGGACTTAATCCTTCTGAATCCTCGGTATCTGGATTGGGTGTCATCTCTAACCTGTATCCTCAACACAAACATACACACAAGAGCACACATACGAAAATTTTTAAAATTAAAACTTAATACTTTATAGACAAATGAAAATATCAATGATTTGAATACCAGTTCATTTATTGAAGCAAGAAAATCTAAGCTTTTTTGTTAACATGGAGAAAATACTGTACTCCCAAAGAAATTTACAATCAAAACACCCTTAAAAGGTATTACCTCTGATTTAAATTCTTGAGGTTCACGACAAATGTTCCAATATGGTTAATAGAAGGCTCTAACTCTTTCTGCACACAACATAGCAGGTCATACTACTAAGGGGGAAAACCAGGAGGGAAGCAAAAACCAGGTCATACACCCATTATTTGAATCAGTAAAGCGTAGTATGTACCTGGTAAGCTGTAAGAAGTTGAATGGCCAAGTTCACAAAGTAGTCCTCATGTCTCTCCAATTCATCACTTTAAAATGTAAGGATAAGTCAATAATAATTCGTGAAAAATAAAGAGCAAAGGCAGAATAAGAGTAAGTATAGCCCATAGAATTCTTGTTGAAGGATGTAGTCAACTAAGTATATGTGAAATTGGAATTATTCCTAATATAATAAATATATACACATCCAGGGTCATACTCAAATTAGTTTATTTTACAGGCAGCAAAAACATTTATCATTGCTTAAGTTCAGTTACATACTTGACCAGCTTGTCGTTAGTTTTTGCATTTGACTGCTGAAGAACCCAAGTATCTTCCAGAAAATTAATCCAGGTTTTGATAACATCTGCTTCAACCTTACATGAGTTAATGGATTTTGAAAACTCATCTTCCTGTCGATCAAGGTCAAACCAAAATTTCAGACAACCTGGATGCTCAGCTATTCAGGAATATTCAACCATACGTGGAATAGAAAATTAGAACCTCGAACCTTTATCTTCAGGTGCTCAACTATCTGATTGTTTGCTTCCTCAAACTGGTCTCTCTCTTCCCTCACATTCCATAGTCGTGCTTGAGCAGCAGCCAAAGAAGTGTTAACCTACAATTCATGCCAGATTTCAGTTATTTATAAATTAGTTATGAAAGTCGTCACCACTCCTCCAACAGCATCCCATATATTAAAGTTGGAGTCGTTTTAACAATATAATAAGACAAACAACCATTTATTGCTATTAGCAGTAAACTTGAAGAACAAAATTCACATTCAATGGCCAAAGAATCTTACACATGTTCAAAGTTAAAAAGAGGCAATACAAGGTTCCTCAACAAATATCAATCCATAAGTCGCAAGGATATAAAACAGACAACTAGATTACAAAAATCATCACATTGCATGAGTAGAAATGAAGAAAATAATAAATAAACCCATTTTCTCAAGCAAATATCATTTACCACTCTCACCACCACAAAAAAAAAAAGTTGAATATGGTCATACCTTTTTCAGTTCAGCTTCAAGATCTTCTTTTTTACGTTGCAGTTCAGATATCTCTGCTGTCAGTTCCTGAAATTGAGGAAGAAAGAAAAATCAGTTGTCCCCCTACAATAGATGGAAGACATAGTACT
This sequence comes from Vigna angularis, assembly GCF_016808095.1. Taxonomy (NCBI): domain Eukaryota; kingdom Viridiplantae; phylum Streptophyta; class Magnoliopsida; order Fabales; family Fabaceae; genus Vigna; species Vigna angularis. The sequence goes on along the minus strand of NC_068972.1, from coordinate 682,988 downwards.
GACAGGCAGATGTTAGTTTTTCATTATGGTCTTGGCTCCTATGCACACAAGGAAATTGATCATGTCACTACAAACTTAATCAACCACAGCCCCCAAATAAAAGTGAACCAATTTAAGGGTGTGTGTGTGTGTGTGTATATGTATATACATATACATACATACATACATACATATATATATGTATGTAGATATATGTATGTATGTATATATATATGTATGTATCTATATATGTATATTTATGTATCTATGTATCTATATATATATGTATGAATGCAAATTAATACGTTCTGGAAAATATCCAGCATAACCTATGAAGAAAGAACAAAATAATAAAACAATTACATATAAACTCCAGATGTTAATGCAATAAAGCTGTTATCAATATTGATCACATTGTTCATATATCACTTTTGTTAAGAGACCCTAATTTGACTAGAAATAGGGTCAAATTTTAGTATATAAATAGATGCAAACCTCACTTTACACTTTAGTTTTGTGAGATTGAATTAAATTTAAAGTTCACTTTCTAAAATGGTATTAGAGTTTATCCTACCAAAACTCTCATAGGCTTATCATACCACCTGCTATGGTACCACCCACAATATACAGTCACAAGCTTGAGATGTCAAGTCTTCAGTGTGATAGAATGGGTTGGAAATCCCATATTGATTAAAGACATGACCAAATCATAGTATATAAATGTATGTAAATATTACTTACAAGTTAGTTTTGAGGTTGAATTAGACTTAAAAACTACATTTAAAGAATTGACATACAGAACAACAGCTTAGATAAGTAGACGTACAATGAAATCCCCATTTGAAATATGATACATTCCAAAAGCAAATATCCCCATTTGAAATATGATACATTCCAAAAGCAAATACAAACCAGTAATATTTAGCAATAAACATAATGATTCCCTGTTGAACTTTTTAACTACTCTTTTTCACTAGCTTATACATTTGAAATATAATACATTCCAAAGCAAATGCATTACCTTCTCCTTTTCACTAGCTTCACCATCTTTAGCTACTCGAACTTTTAATGCTTCCTCCTTTTGTACTCTGTAAAATTAGAGAGAGAAATATGGTTTAGTGTTCATTAACTTGAGCCAAATAGAATAACAAAAAACCCCAGTTAATCAGTAACATCATCTACAAAAACGGAAACAATGAACTAAAAGAGTAGGCAGAAGGTAGAATTATACCACCACCACTACAATTTCCTAATGAATGGATATACGTCTGGCATGTTTAAACCCACTTACAAATAAAACAGATTTATTGATCGGAAACTGAAAATAAAAACTATAAAGCAAAATGCTAAATAAAGTACATTCAACAAAACCTATTTGTCCGGTGAGTATAAAACTATGAATTCAGATGACAAAAAGTAAAGACGGGAGTATAAGAGAAGATAATATTATGACAGGCTACCTGTTATCTAAAATACGTTTTTCAGCTTTTACAGCAGAGTTGGCAAGAGATTCCGTCAAAACCTTCAGCTTATCAACCTACTTAAGCACAACAGTATTGACATGGATAGAACAATCAAAACATATTACCAGAAATATGGGGAACATAATAGACAGAACGACAGAAAACAAGGAACTACATTCAGTGAATAAGACTGAGAACATTTCAAAGCAGAATAACCCCAAATGTAAGTTCTACTTCTACCATCTCATTCACTCTAAAATAATAGTTAGATCCAAACTAGGACACCTGGTAGTTTATTGTTTTGCAATTTGAATACAACCTGATAACAAAATGTAGAGAATTAATGTTTACTTTTCTATAATGTCAAGTTAATGGAAAGAATAAAATAAATAATAGAATTAAAAATTACCCGTAATATTTTGTTGATATGATTGACAACTAGAGAAGGGTAACTATGGAGTTTAGAAATGTTACAAATCCTTCTAATTTTCTTTTCTGTTTCTCCACGTTCTCTGAGTGATTCAATTTTTCTATTTTGGTGAACTCAAGGTAAGCCGTTCCAATTTTCTTAGCCATAAAATCAGTTTTTCATGCAAGGAAATATAATCTGTACCTCTAGTAAACATCTTTTTCATATGATTGACAAACTAGAGAAAGGTAATTATGAAAATTAAAAATGCTAAAAAATCTTTCTATTTTTATTTTTTCAGTTTCTCTCCTTTTAATCAGTGAATAAATTTTTATTTTGGTGAACTCCAGGTAAACCATTCCAATTTTAATTGCTCCAAAATATTAGTTTTTCATATCAGGAAATATAATTCTTACCTCTTGTTTTCCTTTCTCCGACCCTTCCCAAAGAAAATAATAAAGGAAGAAATGTACCTTTTGAGCATGAACTTCAGGGGAGTCTCCATTGCTTAAATTTTTTTTCTTCAGCAATAATGCTTCCAGTTTGGAACAGATTCTAATTTGAGCAAGGGCAATTTTCAAAGCCTGCAAAATTATTGGTTGGTTTATAATCCACTCTCTAACACAGAATGGTCTACACAAATATAATAAAAAGTAAATTATTATATATAAATCTATATTAAATTACAACATAGTGATTAGAATCTTAAACTTAGAATGTAATTTGGCTACCTCGCACTTCACCATATCATAAGATGAATCGCAAATGACTTTGAATCTCACTACACATGAATGAATCTATGAAATTTTTTATCAATACAAATTACAAGATTCAATAATTGTTTTTTTATTTCTTTTTTTTTTCCCTTTCACAAATTCTCATGAAAGAAATTGAAAATGCATATAAGCATGAATTGTTAAATGAAAAGCAATTGAAGGAGCACTTCTAAACTCATGTATACGAATATTCCACCACTTCACCCACTCATTCAATGCATGCACTCTATTCAACCACACTCCATTTCGGTTGTCATGATAGTTGGTAAGTAAACCAAAAATGCTCAAGCCAGAAAGTATGAAAGCATCACAGTTCAATTAAGAATCAATCACAGTAAAGAACCAAGGAATTTACAGTCTACCAACACCGCTTCTTCAAAAAACATGAAAATAAGCTCATAACAAGAAACAATAATGGGAGCAGCAGCATACTCGACTAATAAAAAATGGCTGACTCAATAAAAGTTTCAGATAAGCTTGTCTCATATTATTACTATATTAGTCGATGAAAAAATTCATTACTGGCAGTGAAAGGCTTTGAAGAGGAAGTGATGACAAAAACAAACCTCTAGAGTTGATGTTGTTTCCTCGGCAGCTTTAAAATCAACTTTGTTTACAGACCCCTTTGAAGTTATTATCTCAGTGAGCTTTTTCTTAAGAGTAGAGGCTTCGGAATCTATTCTGCAGTCAATAAGGAAAACGAGACATGACTTGAGGTAGATTGCAGGCAGTTTTCTCACATTATATTATAACAACATGGATCTGCTGATAACAACTAAAGTAATATATGAAAAGTACACACTAAATAGAACATTATAAAAAAATTAATAATTCACAAGCAAAGAGAAATATTTCAACTTGATCCAAAAGCAACAACAAATCCTGCTGTGTAATATTAGACATTCAATAAGATTATTTCAGATATTATCATTAAAAGTATCTTTAAAATGGATCAGTATTTTATAACTGACATAAAATGATTGACTTATAATAAAGATATAATCAAATTCAAATGTAAAACCATCCAAAAATAGAACAATACCAAAAGCTTAAGCCTGGAAGAACAGAAATTATTGAATTTGGTTTATCTTCTATAGTAGTGACCGTGCCATTTTATTTCATTTTTCTTTGATATTAGTTAAAGGAATATATCAGTTAACTTTGTAGAGCTGTAGTGACTGGTTATGCTTATTACATAAATCCAAAGCATCATGACATTCATTAAGGATAATGAAATAAAGTTAATAATTGTAAGTTGAAGAATGAAATAAAGTTAATAATTGTAAGTTGAAGTAAATAACAAGGGGGAGACAGAGAGGTCTCACGCCGTGAAATCTTTGAATAATATGTTCCTAGTCAATGCCAATAAATATATATTTCTCAAAGTAATCACTTTTGTTGAATTTCACTTTTTTAGTTGTTCATCTGCTAAAAAAACATATTTGTGCTCCATCTCAAATCAATGTGGTTCTGTCCCTGCTCCAGTTGCCTAGCCTAATTGACAATATGGAATACGATAGTGTTTAAGTTGTAACCTCTGAGTCTCTTTGAGTGCTGTCCAGAAGTTTATGACAGCTTCATTGCAGTTTTTAACCTCTTGAGGCTCAATGTTTCTTATTATCTTTTTTCTATTACGGATGATGTGGGTTTTGCTCCGTTATCACTTTTATGTATTTACTAAATTCCATCCATCATACAACAGTAATCCGCATACCCCTATTTTTTCATTTCATTGCCAACCACTTTCCCCTAAATCGAACATAATGGAGGCCTGATGCTGGAGGGAGGTACAAGATTACAATCCCATCACCTACTGCAATAGGAAAAGACATTTTCCACCCAAAGTTACTACTGTTGAAATCCTACCTATAAATTATTCAGGCATTGTATAAGATCAGAGCTACAAAGCATTCAGATCATGATGTTCTCTGGAGCAACATTATCCTTATTAGAAAAATTGTCACATAAATTGTTTCATTAATTAAATGGGATTATCTATATAAATCACTTAGAGAAAAAGGCTAATAACCAAATTCATAAACAATTTATTACAACACAATTTATATATCAACTGTGCTACAAGGTGAGGTGGCTACATGAATTGCCAGACATTATTTGGCTAATTTAAAGACCAAATCTTCAGAAATATGACAACAAAAGTTATAGATTTTGATATTTGAACTTAAGATCAGTGTCAGACTTGGTTGTCTACCAGCTAGGAACAAAGAAAATGACAAAGGAAACCCATGTCTTCACACTGACCTTGCAACATCAGAATTGATTTTCAACCCAGTGATGGCACCTTGTGCAAATTGAAGCAATTCCTCTCGCTTCACCTAATGAAAAAGGTAAACATATATAACAATCTTATTGAATGCATAAAGAGCAAGTTTAAGAGGAGAAGACATTCGAGGCCCCACTGAGAGATGATCAATTGAAATGAAATGGCAGCAAAGTGAATTTCAAAGTTTAATGTCTCGACTCTATCTACTGAGTTGTCTACAGAGGACTACATTTCATTTCAATTACTTTCATTTAACACTTACATTCAGGTCGCCTTTTAAATTATGATTAGATATGGATATAAAAATCCATAATTGAAGTTATAAAATTATTATTTTAATCCCATTTTCTCCATTTTAATAAGTTATAAAATATATCATTAACTGTAAAATTAAGTCACGGTTTAAAATTGATATATGAGAAAGAAAAAATTGACTATGTGAATGATAATGCAATGAAAGATCTGAAACAGGATTATTACGCTTGCTGAAAATGTGTGGTGATGATACCATACAGTGCTTTATTTAAAATCAATGATGATTCAACCTAACTTTCAGCAATGAAATATGACACATTTTCCTATTTACATAAAGATAAATTCAGTTCTTTAAGAAGGATAACCATGTTTGGGAGAAAGGACAACTTCCCAATTTGGTTCTCAAAAGTAATTTAGTACTATTAACATTAACATCACTAATACATTATTTAAGGTAGAATGTTTCCAGATAATTTATTTTATTTTATTAGTCTTTTCAACAAAATAAAGTTAGGTTCCTCGTTTCAGAATTCAAATGTTTAAAACCAAAACTCAAAACTTAGTCAAGGAAAATGCTATCAAGGTATTAAAAATGTGCACTCCCAAAATTTAAAGTTCAGTTCAAATTCATATACTGATTAACAAATGGTCTACACATAAAACAGCCTTCCAAGATTTTGTGAAGTCACAACTAAACACCAAAAATACAATTAATCAAAGAGAGGAGAAAACAGAGGAAGCATTTACTTCTGAGCAATACCTATGTCCATAGATACGAGGGAAATAAAAATCATGCTTACCAGTACTTCATCTTCATAGCTTGAAAAAGCGGTTGCTAAATCTTGCAGGCTGCTCACTATGGCATTATGAACTTCTTTTCCTCCAGTAAGACAGAGTCTATATAGATAAGGATGCAGAAAGTAAGATTAGATGTATCTTCAGCTGAACTGCAATATTAAAAATTTCCCACAAAGGCACAAATGAAATTAAAATTTTAGACATTTTTTTCATAATAACAAAACATTGATCATACCCCACGAAAATTGGACCAAAGGATTTCATATACCATATAAGCTAGACTCGGATGTCATTCATAAACATAAGATCAAAGATAAATCATGGCATGAAAATGCGACATGCAAGTTGCCAATGACAAATCACAATGAGAGATCTAAATATCTATCTATCCAACTATTTATATCTATCTATCTATATGTGTGTGTGCAGTTGTGTGTATAAAAGCAATAAACTCACCCAAACATCTCCAGGAGAAGGGAAACCTCTTCCTCGTCGGGAGCATGAATAATCTGAGGAATAGAAAAGAGTTAACCCTGCGGTTAACCTCTATTATCAGCAAAAGAAACAAATTGACTTATCCAGAATGATATTCTTTTACCGATATAATGAAAATGATAAAACAAAAAGCTGCATACACCAAAGAGAAACTGAGGAGAAGAAGGTACGTAACTAGATCAAATTATAATTGATACAATATTATTGGGAAAAACCAAGTCTCACGATGACTAAATATAGAACCTGAAAAAAGTATATAAATGAGGACAATCCTCACCTTACAAGACGATTTTGAGGTTAAATTATGCAAAAACCCACATTGTAAGAAATATTCACAAGAATTTATTAAATTTATTGAAGTAAAGCAAACTGCATTAACTTTTAACATTAAATTATTCTTTTTTAGACATACAAGGTGCAAACCCACTCACAATCACTAAAGGAAAAGAACGCAATATATATATATATATATATATATAAAGAACATTGTACTTATACTGCATGTGTGTATACATTCTTTACAGTCTGAGACAGTGCATCTCAAGCTTACATCTCGGGCTTTCACCATGTTAATCTCATGTCTCACTTCAAAAGTACACTTGAAACTCGCTTCTCTTTTTGCACCCATTTTGCTAAGACAATTAAAAACACTAAGTTTTATGCTTTACAGAACAAACCATAGATATTTATGTTATAAAGATACCTACCAATATACCATGGGAAGTTCAGGATATTTATACATAATAATCAGCATTAATTGAACATACCATGGATAATGCTATACCCTCTAATGCCTGACTTTGAAGGAAAACATCACGAAAATTTAATGGTTCACCCCCAACATCAGAATCATAGTAAAGAACCTGAAAAGGGACAGTAGAATAGCAAACACAAACGGTTAAGGTAAAAGGATGCAATGTACTCGCTATTTTTAGGAATACATTACCAACATAAAAATTTGGGCACCAACTACCTACCAACAGGGAAAATGTCCTCATGTAATCTAGTTGTAAGAAGGAAAAAAAGAAGCCGACAACAGGAGAATTTTATTATCATCCAAAATACGAGAAGACATTGTAGTGCAAAAACAAACAGCAACAGCTTCTGAAGTATACTAGACTTAGCTAGGGAATGGCATCAATACGCCAGAAATCAGGAGGATTGCTATCAGTGACATCACACTCCTATTAACAATTTTTCTACTATTGCTTAAAATCTACGCAAAACTACAAAATCTGAGGTAGACCTACAAAATTTTGTACTTTGAATAATACAGTGTATTAGGAGAAGTGTATTAAAGAGAGTGTTGCTAGCATTTCTATAATTTCAGAGACAGTATAGTCCTCAAACATATAACCAAATTTCCGCAAAGTATAAAATCGGTCATAGCAAACTACTGAACATATGAAAAAGGAAGGTTCCGAATTCAAACCAGAGATGGTCTCCTTGGGTTCTCCTTGGCTTCTTCAACTGCAAGGTGCTGCTCTAGAGTCCTCTCTTTACCTTCGGCCAACGAGGCTTCAGACAACTTCTGAATCTCTTGAAGCACAGCCACCCATCTTCTAAGCAACTGCACTCTCTCAGGTCCCCTGTAAGAGATAGCAGCGTCTTCCAACCTCTTAATGGTCTCCGCAACACTTCTGTAATTCCTAGCACCCTGCATAGTGTGCACAACAAAACATAACACGAAATTAATATTCTCCTATCGAAATGTTTACACGTCCTAATATTGGTAACATGGCAGTTAGATTGGAACTACGCACACAAAGAGGATGGTTATGGATTGGTCTCAGTTTAGTGACTAGCATACGCACTGATGCGTTAATTAAAAACGAGAGGTGGCATGAGAGAAAATAAAAGAGGAACTGAGAATGGGGAATTTATTTACAATGCGATCCTGAAGGATTTTGGCACCCTCGGCGACCGCTTGACCGGCTTGCTGTACGACGGTGTCGGCGTAGTTCTTGACGGTGCGAGTGAGGTTGTTATTGTTGCCGACTTCGACGGCTTTGCTCACCGCAGATCTCAGCCACGACATGATTGCTCTCAGCCACTCCGAGTCGGAATTCGGCGATTGAAAAACGAGGCAACAAATTTACTTAGGGTTTGGAACGTTAGGAGCGATAACGAGACGATAAAGAACAAGGTCAGGGAGAATCACAATGAACACCGACCATCTCTGTCTTACTCTGTTGTTTGCTTCGTATCGGATTTCCAGAGGGTCAAGATTTCGAGATTCAACGACGCCGTTTCGATCTTCAAACTCTTTTTTTTTTAAGTTTCACTTTTATTTAATTTCTAAAAAAAGTTTGGTCGGTTATAGTACAAACGGTATGAATAGTATTATAAAGATGTAAGATTGTAAATGAAAAAAGATGACTTGTCTTAGATATTTTTCTCTAAAAGCACTTTTTTAGTAATTTTAAAATCAAATTTTCTCATTTTGGTTAAAAATAAAAGTAACGATAAAATGACATATATTTTATATTTATTTGATACATAATAAAAAATAAAATTGTTATAAATGAATAAATTTTTATATATTTTAAAAAAAAAAGTAAAAAATATGAAAAGTTGTATCAAATAAATATAAAAGTTTTAAATTTTATGTGTGTAAAAATATAATTTTTTAAAAAATAATTTGACAAGTTATTTCTTTGTGGTAATTAATTAGATGTTAACTAGGTCCTTGTGTGTTTATTAGGGTAATAACTAAGAATTCAATTTGTTAGGCTCACACGACTAATGTGTATTCAATGGTTTTGTTCTATGAACTTAAATTTGTGCTTAAGTTATGGTAAAAAAATTGAAGAAAAAACTTCTCTCGATATTTGTGAAAAACTTAAGAAATATCCATTGCGATATATTTTTGTTTAAACTTTGTGTTATCTTTTCTCATTTCAGAAATGAAGAATGAGATTGCAAACGAATTAATTTGTGAATGTATGATATTTTTTTAGGTATTTACATAATTATGCAACATCTTATTTAAAATAAACCTCAATTTACTATATTTTTTAGGACTTCAATTTTGAATTGGGTCGTATTATGATGCTAAAGATAACAGAGATGGATACTACATATATGTTTTGATGTAAATGCTTGTTTGTTGTTATTACAAAGGTTTTTGTTAGCATTTTGAACTTTGTTGTTTTCATATTTTTTATTTTCTTATAAAGAAAAAATACCATTTGGAATTTTTGAAATATAAAAGCTGTAATGTGGCGTGTCAAACATTCTTAACCATATTATTAGGGGAGTTGGGTACAGAGTGTCATGTTAATTTATGGTGAAAGTTTAAGACTGTGGATGAGTTGAAAATGTTAAATAATAATGTTTTAGAATTAACGAATTATGTTTTGAAAAATAATTTTAAGGAAAAGAAACATCATAGTACAGACCTGAAACATATGATAAGTTAGTCCGTAAACCCATATAAAATGAAATGATTCAGTGAATACTATTCAAATCAAATATGTTGGTATTTAATTAAAAGTATATTAAAATATGATATTATAAATTATGAAAAACATCACTTCTAGTAAAAAAAATAGTTATCATTAATTATTTCTTTCTTTACCCATTTGCTAAAAGGTGAATTTGTCGATTTGACTCATCTTAAAAAAATGGTTCTAACTTACATTGATTAGAATAAATAATTCAACAAAATAAAAAGTTTGTATAAGAAAAAGTTTTTAAGGTAATGACAACAAAAATTCTGTGAACACCAACCCATCACTCATTGTTTTAAGTAAGAATATATTTAAAAATGAAAAAAGAAAAAAATATATATATATATATAAGTTAAGCTGATATCATTTTTATTAAAATGAGACTAGGTTAAACTAAAACAAATAAAAAATATAGATTAAATAAAAATAGATCAACTCAAGTGAAGTTAAGCACAGAGTTACGACAAGATAGATTAAGTTGAGTCTAAGATAACTCAAATCAGATTGAGATAGTTATGTTAGGATAAGTTGAATTAGATCTATGTTAATAAAATTAAGTTAGGTTTAAGTCTAGTTAAATCAGGTTGAAAACAAATATTGATTAGTTAATCTTGTATCAAAATAAATAAGACTGAGTTTGATCCAAGTCAAGTACTCATTCGTATTGAAAATCATATCAATTTGATCAATAAAAAATCAAATCCATATGAAACAATTTTAGATTAAGTTAAAACTAAGTTTAATTAAATTGATTCAATTAAAGTAAAGTTGAATCCTAATAGACATATTAAGATATAAATAATCAAAATTAAGTAAAAGTTAATTTATAATTAATAAAATATTTTAAAAATATTTGTAATTTAAAATATCATGTTATCGTAATTGTTTTTAAGTTAGTTAAAATGTTATAATAAATCAAAACTATCATCATCCATTTTAAATGGGTTTTGGAAGTTGAATTATTTTTCAACTTAATTATTTAATATGCCGATAAAAAAAACTTATTTAAGAAATGAATTAAGGTTAAAAGCGCGAATTGTGAATCAAATCGACCCCTTTACGTTTTTAGACAAAATATAGTAAAAATAAAATACGAAAGAGGGATAATGCTGGCCAAACTCACCACATAAAAAGCAAGACAAGTGAGTTTTTATATATTTATTTCGAAACGCAAAAATCTACAGTAATAATCTTTATATCCTTTTTACTTGTTAAAAAATTAATCGTTGAACGTAACAGAAAAATGTGAAATCTGATTTTTATATTTTCAAATTCCTAAAATTACAAATCACATTTTCTGCGCTCCATTACGATCTTATTTTGATTAGAACGGATACGTATTAGAGTATATAAACTCGAATATTCTCTGGATAAAAAAATTATTATTTTTTAGCCCAAAACATTTATCGTTTATTAGGTTTGGTCAAGGGTGTTATTTATTAAGGGTTTTTGTTCTGACACAAGAATAATCAATATTTTAAAATTATTGGTTAATTAAGGAATTGATTTTCTGATCATGATACATAAATGTATGTTGGTTATGATATCTTCATGGATTTGTATTTAATTAAAATAATGTATATAAACTCGAATATTTAATTAGAGTATATAAATTCGAATATTCTCTGGATAAAAAAATTATTATTTTTTAGTCCAAAACATTTATTGTTTATTAGGTTTGGCGAAGGGGTTACTTATTAAGGGTTTTGTTCTGACACAAGAATAATCAGTATCTTATAATTACTGGTTAAGGAATTGATTTTGTGATCATGATACATAACTGTATGTTGCTTATGATATCTTAATGGATCTGTATTTAATTAAAATAATGTTTTAATACTTTTAATCTGCTTAAGGACACGTGTTTTTTTTTCGTGAGATGTTAGGTGAGATATGTGTGGATTTTTCTAACATAACATAATAATCAAATGACCCTCACACTCATACAAGTCAATTTTGGCTCCTTTTTTTATTTTATTTTGCTATTATTTTCTTTTAAGTCTGCTAGTTAGGTGGGTAGGTGAGAAAGGAGAAGATAAACACGAGTCAGTAGTGTCTTTATGCTTTTAGCATATACAATATATAGAATGTTCCATGTCAGACATTCATTTGAGATATATTATAGAAATAAATAATCATAACAAATTTTATTTTTTATATTTATAAAATAAAATAAAATAAAAATTATGTATTAGAGTATTGTTACTTCTTAACAAAACATTTATAATTGAATCTATAAGAACGAAGTGTCATGTTCACTGAATAAATACGAGTTAGGTAAATGAACTTTTAAAGTGATAACTAAATTCAAAAAAATACTACCAAAGGAGTTAATTAAATTTAATATCAATAAATTTCCTTTTCAAATATTTTATATAAAATCAAAGATCACGAGAATATTAAAGGAAAGTGGTCAAATAATTGATTAAGTCTTGGAAATTTATTTTCTCAAAATTTTCAAACCTATTGTGATGATGACATAAATTAGTGAATTTTATTTAATGATTAAATAAAATAGTTATTGAACTAATAATTAACTTGTTCATTAAATAGTATACTCCAAGTTTATACTTTTCACATTAACGAAAGTTAAGTATATTTTAAGTTTATTATTTTGAGAACGTTTTAATTAAAACTTGTCAATATATATATATATATATATATATATATATATATATATATATATATATATATATATATATATATATATATATATATATATATACTGGATATAAATTAATTAGCTCTACAAATATTTTCTGATATTCAGTTGGAATATGCATCGGCAAGATATAATAGAAATGTCATTTAAGATAATTTTTGTTATAAAAATGTTAAATTAAAAAAAGTATGGGATGGATAAATATGTGAAGAGCATAAAAAGATGAAAATTGAATAATATTAATAAAAATTCATTTAAAATATGTTAAAAAATATTTATTTTATAAAATTAGTTTGTAGGAGGAAATTTACATTTAAATATTTATTAATTTTTATTTTTAGTCGACATAGATTAAAAGAAAAAGAAAAAGTTTATTACTGGACATAGGCGTCCCTTCCTATATAAGTTTCTGCATTCTTGCATTGTCATGCCATTAACAGAACAGAGTTTGAAAATGGCCACAGCACCGACGATCACCGACGTTCAGGTGGAATTCCTCCACTTCCCTGCGGTGGTCACTTCATCGGCCACCGGAAAAACATATTTCCTCGGCGGCGCAGGTTCTACAACTTCCTCTATTTATGTATAATATTCTGTGTATTTGAATTGACCTATATATATATATATATATATATATATATATAAGAGATGAATTATGATGCAGGGGAGAGAGGATTGACGATTGAGGGGAAATTCATAAAGTTTACGGCCATCGGAGTATACTTGGAGGATAAAGCAGTGGCATCACTCGCCGCTAAGTGGAAGGGTAAGCCTTCAGAAGAGTTGATCGAGATTCTTGACTTCTACAGAGATATCATCTCAGGTGAAAACCAAACTTTTAACTTTCAACTTTGAATTTTGAATTTTGAACTCTGAATTTTAAATTCTCAATTCTGAATTTTGAACTCTGAATTTTGAATTCTAAACTCTGAGATTTAACTCTAAACTTCAAACTCTCAATTACGAATTTTGAACTCTGAATTATGAATTCTAAACTCTGATATTTAACTCTAAACTTACTTTAAACTCTGAACTTTAAAGTGTAAGCTTTGAATCCTTAGCTCTGAACCCTAATCTTGAGTTTTGAATTCTGAGCTCTGAATCCTGAGCTCTGAATCCTGAGTTTTGAAGGATTCTGAGCTCTGAGCTCTGAGCTCTGAGTTCTGAATTCCGAACCCTGAATTCCGAATTCTGAATCCTGAATCCTGAATCTTAAACTTTGAACTTTGAATCCTGAACCCTAAATCATAAATCTTGAATCTCAAAACCTGAACTCTGAATCATAAATCTTGAATCCTAAACCCTGAATCATGAACCTTAAACCCTAAAAGTCGATATAAAATTGTTTTTGTAAATGATGTGAGTAAAATGATTCGATTTGATAAGTTAGAGGAAGTTGAAAAGAACAGTGTAGGTGAACAAAATGAATTAAACTAAATTACAATATGCAGTAACTAAAAAAATTAGTTTGTGTTGACTTATGTAAAAAGTAATTTAAATGAACTAAACTACTTTTTTTTATCAAACTACACTAAATTGTATAACTGCTAATTTACTAATACTAATCGATAATCAATAATTTTATTTATTTTTTAAATTATAAACTATAATATATTAAAATTATATACAATAAAATAATAATCATTAATTTTATTATCGGAAAATTCAAAATTTATACGAAAATATTTCTTTTATAATATATTAAACACACTATGTCTCATTAATCCTTTTTCATGTATAAAATAATGAATGCATACAATTTATTAAAAAGTAACGTTTATTTAAAATCAATAATATAAAAACTTTAAAATAAAGTATAAAATCAAAGAATTTACAATTAATTATCTTACCTGTATTAGTTGACGAAAAAACATTAATTAAATTATGCATCAAAACATAATTAAATTATCTTAACTTAACTCTTATTTTAATTATATTACTTGATACTTTCTATTTTAATATTAAAATAAAAATATAACTAAGAATCTTACTTAAAAACATTAAAAATGTTAAATATTTAAAAATATTAATTTTTTAAACAAATAAAAAATAAGTTAAGATTGATATACTTAGGTTGGATTTTCGATAGAATTATTTATCTAATTTACGTTTTAGGAGAAAATGAAAATGGAGGAGTGATAGAAAATTAACTGCACTAAAAATATAATAAGTTTAGTTTTTAATTAAAATAGATTAATTTTTTTTAAGTATAAAATCGTACAGTTTTCAAATAATTTAATATATTTAAATTATTTTTTCCCGGCGCTAGGGTATGGTGTTGAGACGTGTTTTTATTGTATTTTTAGGACCCTTTGAAAAGCTAATAAGAGGGTCGAAGATTCTGCCATTGACTGGCACAGAATACTCAAGGAAGGTGATGGAAAACTGCGTTGCACACTTGAAGTCTGTTGGAACATATGGTGATGCTGAAGCTGCAGCCATTGAACACTTTGCAGAAACCTTCAAGAAGGTCAATTTTGCACCTGGTGCCTCTGTTTTTTACAGGCAATCACCGGATGGAATCTTGGGGGTCAGTCTATTTCTTACTTTACCTAATTTAGTAATAATTCCTACGTTAAACATGTTTTTGTTCCTTTGAAATAGTTGAACAATAATGTTTTGTTTTATGAACCCTTACAGCTTAGTTTCTCTGAAGATGCATCGATACCAGCAGAAGAGGCTGCAGTTATAGAGAACAAAGCTGTATCGGCTGCAGTATTGGAGACTATGATCGGAGAACACGCTGTCTCCCCTGACTTGAAACGCAGTTTGGCTTCACGATTGCCTGCGGTATTGAACGACGGCATTATACTCTGAAAATTGAGGATCACACATTATGAACTCGAGTTTTTCAAATATTCTTGTTTTCCATCATCTTCTGCTAATGTATTTCTACTGCTTTATCAAATCAATAAGATCTGAGTTTGAGTTTCAACGTGTATACGTTTTATATGTGTAATTTAAACAGCCTTCTCCAAACCAAAAGATGGTTGTGATCAGTCAATGAAATAATATGAATATGTACGGATTTTGTACCATGTTAGCAATAAATAACAGAGATTTTCTTTTGATGTAAATGACGGAGAATTAGAAAATTAAGAAAATGACCCAAATAACTGTCATGGAGAATGCATGGAAATAATTTGGCATAAAGTAAAAAAGTATTGGTTACACACATTAATATTTATTATAAAAAAAGTGATTATAAAATAATAGATTTTTGTATTTATAAAAGATAAGAACAAAAAATAGTGTAACTTTAAGTACATTAGTATAGATCTCTAAATAAATATTAAGTACAATAGTATAAATGTTAGGAATAATTTTATAGTGTTAAAAATTTAAACTCTTTAGTGAATCTATCATACTTTATATTTTTTTTCCATGTACGTCTTCATCTCATGCTTTAAGATTATGTTTCAAGGTCATCTGATTATATCAGAAAATTTAATCTAACTTGGCAGCTTGACAAGCCAGGTTGTAAATGTCAACCTGTTTTACATTGCCGGATCAACCTAATTTAACCTGTTTTTTGTAAACAAAGTCATATCAAACTTAATCATGCTAAGTTACCGTGTTTTATCACTCCTAACACATAGACATCTCAAATGTATTATTAGATATTAGTGAATAATTGAATAATAGGTAGAATAATATCTTTAACAAATAATAATTTTTTTCAAAATATATTAATATGAGTTTGATATTATATTAAGAAATAAACTTTAAATTCAACTACATATCCTCTTTATTTAGACAATATAATGTGCTAAATATTTATATAGATAACATTAAATTTTAATAAATATTTCTAAAACTTAAATTTTGAACTAATTTTTTTTATCTGTATAAATAATTGTCCGAGAGAATCTGTTATGGAGATAATTCTTTAGTCTATATGTACTCTTGGGTAAAAAATATCTTGTCGCTGTGGGTGAGAGTAGACAAATCCACTTCTTTTGCCAGTTGCCACTACAGTCCTTAGCAATTTTTCAAATCACGACCAGTTGTGCTGCATAATATTCAAAACTTGTTCTCATGAAAACAAAAAATCATTTTCACTCCGAATTTAGATCGAGAAAGAAAAGAGGAAATAGATGATAATTAACATGCTGACATCACTGGCTGCTTTTTAAATTATTAATAAGTCTATTTTTTTTTCTTCTTCGTTTTTTATATATTTGTTTTGTTTCTATCATCTATTTTTTTCCTTCTATTTTTTATTGTTTCTTAGTGAATCACAACACCCGATAACATTTCAAGAATGAGTTTGAGTGAAATTATTATTTTATTTTATGTTTTTTAAGATTAAAATTTTACATGTGATTAAAAAAAAATAGAGTTAAATATGTTTTTAGTCCCTCAATTATGAAGTGATTTTGTTTTTCGTCCCTATTTTAAATTTTGTAGGCTTTCATCCCTCTCTTTAAAGAAATAATAATTTTTGGTCCTTCAAAACTAACATCGGTAAATTTAATCTGACGTGTGTAACGGTATGGTAAAAATTGAAAATATGTAAAAATAGTCTCAACTGGCTAACGACCCTCCTCCCTCTCTCGACCTCCACCCTCGACACCATCGCCTCTGCCTCGGCCTTTCACCTCAGCCTCGCCGCCCTCCACCGCCCTTCGGCGACCTCCGCTGCCCTCCGCCACCTCTCCGGAAAGCCTCTCATCCTCGTTCTCTCCGTCTACAACAATCTAGTGGGTCGTTCTTCAACTATTGTAAGTTGTTTCGCAGAAAATAAAAAACTTCTTTTATTTCTTCGTTAGCTGAGGGAGAAAATCTGGAAAAAATACTTGATTTTTATCATACCTGAGGGAGAAAATCTGGAAAAAAGGGAAAATCCGACGCCGTCCAATTAGTTTGGGAGCTCAACTCGGGCTTCTTATTGAAAGTGTGAACAAAGACTTGATTTTTATCCTTGCTTGACACTTGAAGCTGCTTCACAAAAACAGAACTGGTTGTAATCAAACGGGATGAGGCAGGACCAAGCAAGATAAAGGAATCCCTGTAATACCCATTACGGAGTGTTGCTGAAACTGCAAAATAAAAACATAGAGAAAAAAGGAAAAAAAGAAAAAGGCAATGCGTTAGAAAGAGTGATGAAAGGAGGGAGGGAAGATATTTTTCGGGCAATGCGTTGGGACACACTTGGGATATTTTTCGGGCTGCAGTTCTGATGCACTCTTGGCACAGGTGGTTGGTAACATCGCCACGACACATGAAGGAGATGTAAATGGTTTCCTTGCCGTCTCCACCAACCGATGTGGTGTTGAAGAATAGTGCAGTGGTGGCATGGGAAGATAGGGACGGGAGGAGGGTTGGGAGGTTGGATTCGTAGGTGCTGTTTGGAGCGAAGGTTTTGTTGCTTGAACAACTGTGATTCAGGTAGTAAATTTCAATGGCGTTGTGATATGCGTGGATGGGTTTCTTCTCTGGAGCGCGATTTAGGGTTGAGTTTTGTCATGGTTGGCGACGGCGGCTTGCGCGAGAGGTTGGTGGTGGCGGGCTTGCCTGAGGACGAAGTTGAAGGGGAAGATGGTGGTGAGGAGGAGAGAAGGAGAAGAGGGTGGTGAATAGTGGCACACCATGAACGTGGCACAAGATTACTGTGAAAGCTGGTATCATGTGTCGCAGACCGTTAGCCACATCATATTAAATTTAAAGGTATTAGTTTTGGAAGACCAAAGCTTACAAAGTTTAAAATAAAAAACAAAAGCAAAATCACTTTATAGTTGAAGAATTAAAAACATATTCAACTAAAAACATATTTAATCCATAAAAAATATTAGTAGAGTGGCTGATACTTTTTTATTAAAGTGTTACATTTTTTAATTTATCTTGAATGAGATTTCGGTCCGTGGAACAATAAAATGATATTTATTTTTTCTAGCAAGATAAGAAACACAAACAATAAAAAATATAGATAACTGCTAGCTATTAATAAAGAAAAATAAAAATGCACAATGATTCTTTGACAGACACAATGTTTTTACACCAATTTATTATTATTCACTCTCTCTTTTTTCTTTATAAATATAAAAAATTTAACCTTATAGTGAATTATAAAATGATAATTATTAGTAGTCCTAGTTTAAAATATCATAATTTTCTTGAGGCAGTCTGGGTCAGGAGTTGTCTCATTTGACGGGATAGGTGATTATGTTATTTCACTACCAAACCACAAATTATATTAATTTAAAAGCTCGTGATCCATTTTTTCTACCATCAGTTTTTTTAATTAATATTGATTGAGTAAAGAGATTGGTTTGTTTAAAAAAATGTAATGAGAGTTGAAAAAAAAAAATGAACCTATGGCTTCTATATAAAGCATCTGATTTCTTGAAGAAATCAGAACACAAACAACACTCTCCATTTGTTGCTCTTACAATGGCCACAGCAGTCACTGTTGAGTTCCTTGAATTCCCTGCGTTTGTAACACCTCCTTCCTCGACCAAACCCTATTTCCTCGGTGGAGCAGGTCGATTCTATCATGTTTTTCATCATTTAGTATTGGTTTATGTTTTAAGATTTTATTCTTAAACAGATTCTTAAAAAAGACAGACATGTTTTTGCAGATGATAGTCTCAGTTTTTTACATGATGTGAGATAACAGACAAGTTACCATCTAACATGCAATTTGATTTTGTTTAGGAGTTAGAGGGTTGAATATTGAAGGAGAGTTTGTGAAGTTCACGGGAATTGGGGTTTATTTGGAAGAGAAAGCTGTTGCATGGCTCGGTTCTAAATGGAAGGGCAAAAGTGCAGCTGAATTGGAGTCCCTTGAGTTCTATAGAGATATCATCAAAGGTCAAATTTCATCGTTGACTTATATGTTACTCATTGTTTTTCTGTTCTGACATTTGAAAATCTAGATCCAAGTTTGAATATCAAGTTAAATAAATATAAGAATATAAGAATATAAGAAAGTTGAACGTAAGAAAGTTAAACATGGATAACAACGGTTGGGTATCCGAAGAAAAATAATTCATTGACTTTATTTATTGGATATTTGTTTAAAAAATATTTACAATTTTTTTGTGAATATTAGGAATATCTAATTTATTTTTAAAAAATTTATAAATTTTTAAAATAATATATAAATAAAATTACAAAACAAAATATAAAATATAATATAAATTAAAATTTTATTTTAATTAAGTTTAACCTAATAAATAATAAATAAATTTTTATTTTAATTAAATTTAACTTAATAAAATATAAATTAAATATTCATTTTAACTTTTTTACAAGAAATGGATACTTGCACTTCCTTGTAAACCACTTTTCCCAAATACTCATCATTAACTTAAAAAATATATTGATGTTTCCTCACTTTTTGATATTTGAATATTTTTTTTAATACATTAATATATTTTGAAAACACACTACTAAAAAAACCAGTGGAGAAGTTAAATCGGAATTGTACCTTATATTAGTCAAATTCTTTTGGGTGAGAAAATTGGATATTAGTGAATCACTCATTCTTTAATCCAGGTCATTGGTATTGTGTCTTGTTAATCTCCTTCTTCCAAATAACTATTATTAACTTCAAAATATATTGATGTTTCCTGATTTTGGTATTTGAATATATTTGAATATTATTTTTTTAATACATTAATATATTTTGAAAACACTACTAAAAGTTCAATGGAGAAGTTAAATTTAAACTGTATCTTATATTAGTCAAATTTAATTGTCATCTGTCTGCATCTTAAAAATATTGAATTCCTTTAAGTGTATAAGAAAATTAGGTAGTAGTAAGTTACTCATTCTTTAATCTATAACCTTAGAGAGTTTGTGTTGGCCTTTTTGAAAGAGTAGTTAATGTGACTGTAATTTTCTGAGCTTATAATATATTAACTCTTTTACTATGAAATTATTGGTTCAAATTTAAATAATTTCTTAGCACATGCATTAAAGACAACCTGAGACTCAGGATTTTGTCTTTTATAGCCTTTTTCTTTTTCAATAGTGTCATTCTTGAATTATACAATTAGTTTTGTTTGATACATTCAATTCTGTACATAAACTCAACCCCATTATTGTAAGTAGTTCAGATTGAAATGCTCTGTCTTCTCTTTTATGTCTTTATTCGTGGTAGATATTCAATGAGATTTTTTTATAGTTTGTTGTTGATTTTTATAACATGTACAAGATAATTTGAATCTCGTGTCCAACCATTATATTCTTGTATACGATTGAATTATTGTCACTTCATCATTTACAAAATTGTTGAATGAATGTGTCTAATCAGGTCCCTTTGAAAAATTCATTCGAGGGTCAAAGGTAAGAACATTGGATGGACCTGAATATGTTAGGAAAGTATCTGAGAACTGTGTGAACTTTATGAAATCCAATGGAAGTTACGGTGAAGCAGAAGAAAAAGCTATCGAGGAATTCAGATATGCATTCAAGGATCAACATTTCCCACCAGGTTCAACTGTTTTCTATAGGCAATCACCCACTGGAACATTGGGGGTTAGTATAGTCACCAACTGTTTGTGGAATTGCATAGTATAATGAACCTGTGCACACATACAGTTTACAACATTTCTTTTCTTCCACAAATTGCAGCTTAGTTTCTCAAAAGATGAGACGATTCCAGAAAATGAGTATGCAGTGATAGAGAACAAAGCACTTTCAGAGGCAGTGCTGGAGACTATGATTGGAGAGATTCCTGTTTCTCCTGCTTTGAAACAGAGTTTGACTACAAGATTTTATGAGTTTCTGAAAGAGGACAATTCCAAGACTGAGTGAAAACTGAGAAATGCATGAGATATACAATGTTGTCTCCTCAGCCATTGGTGGTACACTTCCCGTGTTACTCTTAATCTAAATAAATGTATTCATAATCTGAATAATGTAAACCAGACATTCGTAATCCTTTTTTTTTATACTATTGTTGCCCATTATCGCGTAATCACTTTCATTGAAAAAACAATGTTCTTTTTGTCCATTCTGTTTAGTATATAATTTTTCCTTCAATTTATTAATTTTTGATAATATATGAGATGGACCTGATCAAACTACTATTTTTAGCACTGCCATGATCTTCATTTTCATCACTCTCATCATTATGCATTATTAAATTATTATAAAATTAAACTTTAGGCGCATTATTACTTTACATTTTTTTTTCCTTTTTTATCTTATTCTTCTTTAGCCAACCCACGACCATGTCTCCCGAATAAAGTTGAGTCAATTGACATTTTCTTAAACTTATTATAAAGGTAGTCAAATTAAGTTGACTACTTTTTCACAACTTTTTTCATTCAAATTTCATGTACTGTTTGATTTCAATAAGCAGAAATCCTGAAGCATGCAAAACAGTTAAGCATAATCAGTTGATTCACAACGAAAAATCAAATACAACAATTCAGAACTTATACAACAAAGGATAACAACACAAGGAAAATCTGAAATTTCCCCTTATTTATTGGTAACACACCAAAGTGGTAAAGGATTTTCATCATGGTGATAAAATCAGTTATGAGATTCAGGGACACCCCCCTCTTTGAATAACTCAGATAATCTGGTGGCCAAACTCTGTTTTGCTGCAGGGGAGACGCCATGCTTACCAATCATCGACTCCAACACAGCCTCTGAAAGTAGTTTATTATCTATAACAGTGCTGGCTTCTTCTGGAATGGATCCATCTTTAGAGAAACTTATCTGTTTGCAATATAGATTTCTGATTAAAGAATGAAAAAAAAAACGTACAAATATTTCTAGAAACAACATAATGTGTAAGAAAAATAGATAAGAGTAGCTAATTTATAGGAATAACCATGACATGATGTGAAATCGATGCATGACAACAGCTAGAACACCATAATCACTAACCAATAATGATCCATTGGGTGACACTGTGAAAAGGATAGAGGAGCCTGGTGGGAATGTTTCGTCTTTGAAAACAGTAACAAACTTGTCTATTGCCTGAGCTTCTGCATCAGTGTATATCCCAAGAGACTTCCAAATGGCAACACAATTTTCTGCAACTTTCTCTGAGTATTGCTGCCCCGTCAAGGGTAAGATCATTGTCACCTGCATAAATTTCTCAAACGGCCCTGAACAGTGAACAGAACATCCTTTAATTTCTTCGCATTCACATACTGAAAACACATATCTAAACCTTACAAAGAGGTTCCATTACATGTTACAGCACATTTTCAGAACACTACAGCCACAATAGTCATATGATTATACCATTATTCAGAATATTTAATTTTAATACATGTAAAATTAATTTTTTTCAGTGAAAACAACTTCTTAATTAGATATAACAATTGAAAAGGAATAATGACCAGACATATGTATTTTCAGTTAGTAATAGGTTGATTACCTGTGACGATGTCTCTGAAGAATTCGACGGATTCCGTTAATTCTTGAGCAGACTTGGCGTTCCATTTGACGGAGAGAAGAGGAACGGCGTTAGGTTGGAGGTAGATCCCAATGGCAGTGAATTTTACGAAATTGTCTTGAATCTGGAGGCCCCTGACGCCGGCACCGGCGAGGAAGAAGGCGGTGGCGGAGGAGGGAGGGTTGAGGGTGGGAGGGAAGGTGACGTTTTCGACGTCTACGGCGGTTACGGAAGAGAGTGACATTGGTAAAGCAGTGAGTGAGTGAAATTGATATGGGTTGAAGTGTGTATGTAGGAATGGGAAATTTAAAGAGGGAGGGTTGGCGAAGGGTAGGTAAGAATGAGAAACGGAAGGTGGCGCCATCAAGCATTCAATGCAATCTTAAATATTCGGTCTAACTTCTTAACTTGTTTAAAAATATTAACTTTTTTGTTTGAATTTGGATTTTCTGATGGATTTTTTTTTGTTATTATTCTTCTGACATGCTTTCAAAATATTTCATTTTCAAGTTTTAACAAAATCCAATAAAGAATCTGAAGTCTTTTTATTCTCAATTACTTGAAACACAACACATTTCTCTTACCTAATCAGCAAAAATTCAAAAAAATAATTTCCTGATATCAGTAACTTGTTAATAATAGTAAAGTGGGTGATTAAGAAATTAGGCAGAAATGGCATATGGTGGCTGTATTAATGGCATAAAATGAATACTATCACTATATCTCTTTTAACGTTCTTCTTGTGTAAGGAGAAATGATGAGAATGAAGAATGTGTTAATTCATTATTTACATAGACAAAAAGGAGAGATGCTTTGTAAATATGGAAAGAAAAAGTAGAATTATGAGATGAAATATGTATAAAGATAAGTGTGACAAAGTGCGTTAATCCAATTATTTAAGTTTGGTTTGATGTTGATATGTAAAAAATAGGTTGAGTCAGACTGATTTATCAATTAAAAGTTTAGTTTGAGAAAATTTATTCATTCAGCTATGGTGTACTCTTAAATCATTTCTTTATTTTTTTATAGTAATTTTTCATTTCTTCTCTTTTTTGTATTACTCAATTAGATTTTAATGAATACTTCAAAATCAACAACTATTTATATGCTTATGTATAATTAGAAAATTAAATAAATTCATCTCAGTAGTTTCCGCATTACATACATAAATTACTTCGAAATTATCAATTATTCAAATTTATTTTATACTAAGTTCTTAATAAAATACAATACCAATCAAAAATTGATAATTTAATTTACAACAATTCTTTTTTCAATCATATCTAACTTTTCATTTACTTTTTCATTTAGATTTATTTATTTATTTATCCTTAATTCAAGCATAATCAATTCTCGTTATGATTTTCCTCTTTTATTTTTCTTTCTACTCCTACCACAACCGAAGCAAAATCTCGGCACTTTTAATATGGAGTGTGCCTAACATTAACACTACGTATAATGCTTTCCTTCTTAAGTAGTTCAATCAATGGCAAATTAATAAAATAATTTTTAATAAAATTATTTTAATTTTTAATTATATTTACTATTTTTTTTCTCAAATTTCTTTACTTTTCTTTAATTCGAATAACATCACTTCTCATTTTTTTTTTCTCTATTTTCTTTTTCCTTGTACTCGCTTCCCCCATTCAAACTAAGTTTTAGACAAATATTAACTTTTTAATATAGAGTGTGTGTCTAACACTAAACCACAATTATTTAGAAAATAAATTAAATATTTTCTTCCCTAATAATTACTTTTTATTCGAATTTCCATTCAAATGTGTATATTTTTAAGTGGCTATAATAATATGTAGACACGTTATATTCAGAAACAAAGAAAAAAAATATCAAATTCTTATGATTATTTACTTATAAATAATTTTATGAGCTAACTCGTATCTCTTTTATTGAAAAATTTACCGAGTTCATGCATTTCTCTTCTATTTAATCATTTTACGTATTGATTATACACACTAAAAAGTCAAAAGAATGCAGAGGTATTCTAATAACTTGTAAATTAAAAATATGCTCTTTTTCTCATCCATTTAAGGATACCATATAACAGGAAGGTAATTATAATATTTTGATAGATAGATTCAAAGAAAAGTTGGTGAGATTAACGACTTTCTCTCTCTCTTTTCTGATATTGTCTTAAACACATTTTTTCTTAATCTTTTTACATTACTCATCATTATCTATATATAGGTCATTAAAATTACATACCTTTTTGTTTTTAAAATTAATTTCTTTCAATGATTATGTTTTAGTGATTAGAAGGAAACACTAACTACAGGTTATTATGTTTTCAGATTGAAAAAAATAGAGAAGAGATAAGAGAAATTGTTTATTTGAATTCAGGGGTAAAATTTTCCTACAAAGAACATAACGGAGTTCAAATAGAAAAACCGTAAATAGTCTTGGAATTTGTCGTATACCCATGTTTAAGTAATAATATTTTGATACACATAAATTTTTTTATTTATTTAATACATTATTTTTTTACAAATATCAAAGTTAATTTTTTATAATTATTTGATTTTTATAACGTGTAAAATGAATGTGAATATATATCAGAAAGAAGTCAAAATCTTGTAATGTTTTAAAAAATGCCCCTCTATCAAGCAAAAACGCGTTTCTTCACAAATACACAAGCCTTCATAATACTAATATAATATAACCTAGAAAAGATCTTTCAGTGAATTTGATGATCTAGCTTCAATAATAAATATATATTTGAAGCCACCAAATATGCTTTGGGAAATTTATGCCATTTTTTAAGTTTCTTCAAAATCAAACACATGCAAGCAGTCACCCTTATTTTAATTTAATTTGTCATATATTAGGTTATATGCGTGAGTCACACTAAATAAAGGATTTTTTTGAATAAAATTTAGAGTCACGAAATTTACTTATGCGAGTGTCACCCAAATACACATCGATAAAATTCATATGACAAATATTATTCATGTTTTCTTTAAATATCACTTTCTATTCAAAATTTTAAAACAATAAGTTAACAAGTATCCTTAAATTTTCACAAACAATGGTAACTTCGCAATTATGATAATATATACTAAATCATTCACTTCATGAATCTTCATATATATGTTTCATTGATTACTTGAAATTCATGTTTCATTGATTACTTTAGTTAAGAAATTGCATTAGATTACAGTTGAAAGAAGAAGGCTTTATTTGATTGAATACATATAATTGAAGATGAAGTTGGTCAGGTTGAAGGAGGATTCACTCGGCTGCACTTTTTCCTGATCTCACCGTCTGAACCAGTAAGTGGGGTCATCATGCTCATCTTCAACATTGCAGCTGCGAAATCCTTCTTGAATTTTGCCATGTTTCTCGCATAACTAACTACTTGATCCTTTGTGGGGCTATTAGTTCCATTGACGCCGTTGAAGAGCTGTTGATCGGAGTGGACCAGACCCTTTTGCTGCAACAAGTTCTTGTAGAACGCATTGTCAAATTTGAACGGAGTGGTCGAATCGAAAGCACTTAAGTTGTCGTCACCACCTTCGAAGGGACACTCTTGTTGCTTTTCCTCTGCAAATGTCTGGTCGATGTTGCTCTCGTTGTAAATCCTCTTTCTGAAAAAACGACACCTCACCAGTCCTATTGAGTGACCACCTGAACCATCAAGAAAAGAAGTTTATCAAGATCGATACTTTATCGTGTTGCATCCATCGAGGAGGTTCACTAGACAGAAACAAACACATATGACTCCAATCATAATTGACATTACTCTTTAAAATAACATTAAGACTCGAATTTAACGTATCTTTCATTTTTATATAGGTTTTATTTTCTCATTTCTATCATATCGAATGTGTGACTCACACTCGAATTTTCAACAATCATCTCAACAAGCTATTTTGTATATGATATGTTGGGTCTACATATATGAGTTCAACTATATAAAGATTTACACCACAGAAAACTTTAAGACAACGAATTAATGAGTCTTTCAATGTATAATATTTTACTTTTTCATTTCTATCGAACTCGAATTTCCAACGTATCAATCATTTCAACAAGCTATTTTGTATATCAGTGGTGGTTTACCTGATAAAGTAACTAGTTCTTGGACAGTGAAATTTTTCTTGGCGAAAGCACTGGTGAGGCCATCGAGATCGAAAAAAGGAGCTGGTAAGTCTGAATTAGATTCGGCTAAACTTGCTGTGGTTGAATCTCTTCTGCCTAATGGTACTTCCCATCTTGGTCCACCAAGCTGAGATGATTTCAACTTATCTTAGAAATCACTTTCTTTTAATGCATGTCATTGAATTCTGCAACATATCTATGAACCTTAATCGAACAAGATAAAGTAGCAAGTACTTACTTCAAAAACAGCGTCTCTCGCAGCAACGGCTAAGATGTCTGCACAAGAGACAACACCTTGGCACATGTTCTCCAACTCTGATTTTATGTTATCAATCACATCAAAACCTCTAAGAGAGTTAGCATTTGGAAATGAATTCTTCTCCCCAGTGAAAGTATCCGTGTCGTCTAACAACACAGATGCATCACATCCCTGTAATACCAAAACAAAACAGATCAATGTCAATTGATTTTCTCTCAACCAACACACTCACTTTTCATATTCAGTGTTTATATATAAACTCATTCAGTTTGGAGAGTGATCATTATTCTAGACATTGCTGAATGCATATAGAGTATTAATTGTAGCTCATGCATGCAGCAATGCACCATGGAGGAATTATCTAGAATGTAAAGTTTTTATACGTAAACATGATGGTGTTGAGAGAGAAATGAGACTTGCTTGAACGAAGCAGTCATGGAAATGGAGTCGGAGCAAGGATGCCCCCATGCGAAACTCATTGTGCACAGCTTGTTTCACTCCTTTCCTTATGGTGGCAAGAGCACCAGGGCAACTTTGTTCATAGAATTTAGCAGATAACTGAGCTGAAGTAACCCCAATTACACATGCAATCAGAGTCAGACAAAGTTTTAGTTTGAAGCCAGGAAAAGACACACTGAGAGAATTTGTAGTGGCCATTGCAAAAGGCAAAGAATTTTAAGATTAATGGTTGTTGGTTATCATGGCCATGAAATGATACTCTTATATAGAAGTTCTGCAACATGATTTTGGTTAATGTAGCTATATGGTCCATATCTTCCGGGTCAATTGTGTATATATTGAATCATATCTGAGGAAGAATCATTTGACTAAAACAAATTGGAGGAAGAGACATGCAAAGGCGTGCAAAAATGATTGAAATTACGAAACCGTGTATAATATAAAGTTGTTAGTTAGCTGTATTGTGCTAAACATGTTTGACTTCATCAAATTCTTGCAGATTTCACTGCAAGGCACTGCATCTGCACTCAACCTATAAGGCTGGATCGATTCAAATATATGAGAAAAAAAAACTATAGTTTGGTTCCTACTTGTTGGGTTATGATCCCTTTGTCTATAATTTGGTGGCCGAAGGAAAACTATATAGAAAGCTTATTCAAACTTAGGAGAAAAGATGTACTTTGTAAGAAATAAGACATTGTTACTGTCATAGCTGGTCCACTCTCTTCTCGTTTGGAACTAGTCTGCCATTTTTTTTCCTGTTTAACCTTCTTCCCCAAGATCCCTTTCTTTAATATAATATATGCTAAGAAGTTCAATTAAGAAGTGTGAGTTTTATTCTCCTGAATAAAAATAGGAAGTTAAGCAATATATGAAAAATATTATAATTTTTTTTTTAACATTATGAGTTGAATGTGATATCAATATTTTATGAGTTAAATAATTACTTGATTTTTTTTATTGAAAATAGCATTAATTTTTTATAAAAATTTATAAAAATGTCTCTCATCATTTGTCATAAAAACATGTTAATTTTTATTTAGAAATCTGATAAGTTAAATTATTAGATCTTAAATTTATTGATAGGTCATCTATAGCAATCTACGCATATAATATTAGGAACTTATTGAAAGTTAAAAAAAAAAAAAAATTGGAACTTAATTGATTGGTTAATAAGTTTCTGATAGCATAACAAGCATACTTATATATGTGGACATATAATGATTAAAAATCAGTAAACTTATATTTAAATTTGCTCTTACATATCAGACAAAGTACGCTTCATAAAAAAAATAAAAGTGAATTGATTAAGTACGTGCTTATAATAATTTATTTAAAATGAAGACGTTAATAAAGGAAGAGAAAAAACCTCTTTTTTAAAAATTAGTATGAGCAAAATTGGAAAAACTGTAACTCTTAGTTTATAAATTATATACCACTTTAAGTATCAAATAACAAGAAACTTTGTTTTCCCAAAAAGGCTTCCTAAGCAAACATTTCAATAATCTTATTCCTAATAAAGAAATAATTGCAAATTTATAAAATTATCATATCATACACATTTAAAAGAAATATATACGAAAAAAAATTACGTTTGATTTAAATTATACCAAAATATAATTACTGGAAATAGTAAAAATGAAACCCAGCCCTATAATTCAAATAGATAATGAAAATTATTATCATTCAAATATAAATATATAGTCTGCACTAACTTGTGTCGCTTCTAATGTTTTTTAAGTAGATATATTCCCACCTTTAAGCTAGGTATCTCTTAATAATTACAGAGAAAACTGATATTCCATAATAAATGGAATTTAGTTAAACAAAAATATTTAATGCTGGTTGTTAAATCACATATTCAAGTGAAATGTAAAAAGATATCATAAAACTGAATTGATAACTTCAATTTTCATACCATTTGCATTTTGAAAAAACAAATAAAAATTAAGTGCAGTATCTTAGAAGTCGTCAGTTTTAAGCTTTGAAATGTATTGAAGCTAAAATTGGTTGTAAATGTTAATGTTTTTTCAGTTTCAAATATATAATATTTCAGTTTCTAGAACTTTGATATTCAAACTAGGAAAGTGACTTCATAGTTAGGGTTGTTGAGTAACAACAAGGGAAAATTTTGGCAGCCAATAAATAAGCGATGGTGGGTGGATACTGTAGATGGAATGAAAGTAGACCGTTAATTTATAATATTTCACTATCGTTTTTCAAAATCTCTAAGTCAGTGGCTAAAAAGTTAGAGGGCACCGGAATAGTTTTTTGTGGAAATAATTAGTGAGTGTTCACATCACAATTTGATCCAACTTTTGGAAATAAGTCATACGAATTATACAAATTCAAATAAACTAATCTCTTGCACAACAATTTGTCAGGTTACTAATTAAGCATTATGAAACTTCTTAAGCTATTTTTGATTTGATAATTGACAAAATAAATTAACATAATCCAAAATAATATAACTAATTCAATTATGATCAATCTGAAAAATGACATTTGTATAACTACCAAGTAATAGGCTGAGAAGTTTGAAGTTCAAAAAGGCTTCATTCAACTCAATCAACCAGCTACTTTTTCAAAAATCCCTCGTGCCACCTTCTATTATGAATAACGGCTTTTCAGTGGGTAATAGGGTATGTAGGAAGGGAGATCAATAAAATATTAGTATATCAAATCAGAGACATGGAGACATAAAGACATAGTCAAATCACAAAGGCTTCAAATTTAAGCAAATGTTAGCAGGCAAGCATTAACATATTTGACTGGATCCTATCCAAACCAACACGAAAAGGCTTACACCACTAATTGATCTGTCGTGTGTATTATTTTGTTTAAAACACTGATAAATGCAAATTATAGAACTGATAACTCACCAGAAGGCCTTATTAAGGCCAATAACGAAGAACAAAAACACTTTAAGACATGTCAAACAGCTTCATCGTCTACGTAATTCACAGCTAAGTCCCAATAATGAGGAACACCAGCATCCACAAAAACTTTACGGCCGGCTGCTTCAGTGATGCAATCATGAACGCTGAACTTATTGAAGCTGGGTTTCGCAACACTTCCTTGCCACACCAGAACACACTTATTGACAGTCTTATCATCATCTGAATCTTCATCTTCTTCTTTCTCTTTTGAAACTTCACTCCAATTAATACGCCTGAGCATAAGTTTCCCATACCTCTTAATCGACTTGCTTCCACCCTCAACCACAACAATACTAATACCATCGCAGATCACAGCACATCCAGTCAAACGGTTCTCTTGAGCATTAACATCAACTCTAAAGCGGGACTTCGGATGTGAGAGATCATTTATCTTGTAAAGAGAGACAAGAGTCTCCGGTGTATTTGGGTCATCAAACAGCTTCCTTTCTTTTTTCTCCCGCAGCTCAGCAGGAGTAAGCTTGCGTGCAATGTTTCTATCTATGTGAGCCTGTTCACGCTCAGCAGCTGCACTACGGACTTCTTTTTCAAGCCGAGTAGGATCTTGAGTTGCTTCAGTGCCAAGTACTTTCATTAAATTGCTAATCTTGACCTTTGGTTTTGGCGGTTCTATGACACCCTGTCTAATCATCTCCTGTCGATCCTTCTCCTTAGCTATTCGTCTTTGTGTCCGGAGTTTCTTCTGTTCTTGCTTAGTTAGTTTGAGTGGTTGAGGTGGTGGAGGGGCAGGCTCAGCAGGTGGTTCAATTGGTCGAGGATGCTCCACATAAATAGTCAACTTTTCCATTTTCAGTTTATCTTCGCCTATGATTCCATTGTCAATATCACCATAATTTCCAGCATGCAGAAGAGGCACGTCCCTGTTAAATTCAAATAGTTAACGGACACAATAAAATGAGACAATACCACACTCAAATAGATTCCCAGAGTCAAATGTTCATTGTCAGATTCAATTTACCAACTATTCAACCAGTCTGTTTTTAAACTACTCGACTAGTTTATTCCAGTTTGTCACATTGTATCTTCTTCTAACATGATTATAGTTATCATTATAAACAGAAATAAAAGAACACAAGGTCATAACTACTTGAAGTCTTAAACCAACCAAATACAGTATACTTGCTGAATCTAAATTGCTATAATTTGTGACATTCAAATAACACCCTAAAAAACAATCATGAACCTTTTATGAACGCAAATAGAAAGCTGCAGTTCAGGCTGTGTCATAAACTTACCACCATTCAATTTCTGGAATTTGGTCCTTGGGTTTTTCCTTAATTACAACTCTCTCTGTTATTTCTATTAAGTTTGGATTTATATCAGGAGCAGCCTTTGCCTTTGCCAACTGTGCTTGTTTGGCCCTGTGCTCTTTTGCTTGAGCTTCTCCAAATTTACTCTGCATAAGCCAAATAATAATGACAAAGCTGTCAAAGCACATACAAGGCAACTGAAAAGATTATACGGAACTACAAGAAGGGGATAGACAGGTAAAGATTACACGGAGCTGAGACACCCTATTAGGGGAGTCTGTCTACAGAAGCAGATATAGGAGGATCATGGGATGAAGCCCTGTAACATTGTAACAAAAAGAAATAACTAATAACTGACTATAAGTCATTGATTAGGTGGGTACTATAGAAGAAGCAATTGAATTTGGAATGGTGGTATCAGAATTGATCATTCTTGAGGAGAGGACAAGTCTCTCAAAAACCCGTGACTCAGTTTAACATGCAATCAACAAACAAAGACTTTTCTTTCTACTCATTTTCTGTTCCAGTACCTTCAATTTTATTGATTCAGCATCTCGTGACCATTTTCCTTCCTCCACAAACTGGAAATTCATCCTCTTCGGTCGCAGAAGCTTTGTTTTATTAATACCCATCCTTTCATCAAAATAAGGATCAGATTCAGGATCGATATCCAATACAGGTTTTAGTATTTCAAATGCGTCTTTCTTCTGTTTGTTAATGTTGACCTGGAATGTTATAAGACAAAGATTCTACAGTTAAGACAGGAATCCCAGAAAAGGATAACATGTATACGAAGAAACAACTAAGAAAACACCAGACCTTTAATGTGCTAAGGTTGCTGGGCTTAGTCACATTAACAACATTTCCATGTTCATCTATTTCCCGTCCCTGAGCATCAAGACGAAGAACAGGGGCCTTAGTGGGTTTCTGTGGAATGGCAACATCTGTTACAATATGACCAGGAAACGTATTTATTAGAGGAGCAAATTGTGGATCTGGATGAAATCCCAGCCTAGCAGCAAGCTCTTGAGCACGCCTGACAGCTTCAAGGTTGGGTACATTTGCAATACCAGTAGCGCTAGTGCCACTAGCAAGAGAATTTGCAAAAGTAGCAGGAGCAGTTGATGGGAAAATTGACATATTTGCAACTGGGCCCAGAGAAGTTGAGGTGGAAGTTTTTGATGTGACTCCAGCAATGGAAGAGGGCGCTGTAGATTCACCCTTTGAACCCAACTTTGAGTCTCCTTGCAAATTTTGGGTAGAACTCTTATTCAACTGCACAACCAAAAAGCATGGCAATGAATGCATTCGGAGGAACAAGCATAGCAACAACAAAATATATCAGTACCGTCTGGCTCTGGCGGCTATTAACGATAACTATCCAACTGACAATAAAATGTGCAACATTAAAGTACCTGAGGAATTTTCTTCAGTTTTTCTGCCAACTCTTTCTGTATTTGTAAAGCTTTCTTAGCCTTGGCTAGTGCATCAATAGAGAAGCTTCCGGGCTTTCCAGCAGTTGAAGACGGCCCATCTGTACTAGATTTTCCAGTAACCTCATGAGACCTGGTAATACTAACACCCTTATTTTCATTTGTGGTAAAATTCGAAGATACCTTGATGGGAAAAGAAGAAGAAGAAGAAGGGGTCAAAGATGTCTCAGGCACAGCCAAGGGTGCCACAGCAGATGATCCCAATGCACCCTGAAAGAGCAAGGATAAAACGCCAGTGAACGTATGTCCCTCTCCAAGTATTCCAACAGGAGCGATCAATTAACAGAAGATAAGGAATTAGAAAACACAGAACATAAACAAAATTCGCAATTAGGTAAAGAGAGAAAGGATCAAATTACATATCGATAGTTGGTTAAGTAAACTAGCAATCCCATTCTAGTTCATTAAGCAGTAACTGAAATCAGACAACTCTGTAATTTATTAGGCACACTATGGAACCAAGCACATTGCAATTCATCTATAACCAAGAAAACTAAAAGAAAATGCTGTGAAATATCAGAACGTTAGTTAAAAAATAACATTGACATAGGGGAAATAAGCTCACGTTTTGGACAGATGCAGCGTCTTCGAAAGAAGCAGAGGCATGGGAGCCATTGGTGACTTCCTCCTTGACATTGGCCTCAGGTATGCCCCCGATTTTATCATCACCGTTTACTTTCTCTTCTTGTTCTTCCTTCTTTACTTTATCCCCAAATTTCCTCCGTTCCCTCCGCTCGTCGGAAACCCTAATTTTCCTATCCTCGAAGTCTCTCTCCTCGCTGAGCTCCCTCTCTTTGCGCTTGTGAGAGTGCGAGGAGTGTCGCGGCTCCACCGAATCTTCCCTCTCCTCATCGCGTTTCACCTTCGACCTACTCTCTCTTTCTTGAACCCTATCCCTGTCCCTATCTCTGTCCTTGCTTCCTTCTCTGTCATGAGCCCTATCCCTATCTCTGTCCCTGGATTTGGGGTCGCGCCTGTGATGCCTGTCTGATCGATGATGGCGGTGGTCGTCGGAGTCGCGAGCGCGGTGGTCATCGGAGTCGCGATGGCGTTCGGAGTGACGATCTCTGCTTCTCTTTTCGGATTTGTCTCTGTCGTCCATTTCAGGGTTTGGATTGGAAGACGCTTCTTCTGCTATTGTAAATGGGTTTACCTTTTATTATACTTTGTACTATAATTCTATATTTATATATGAATTCTTTTCCTTTTTTCACAATATATATTAGCCTGAAATGAAAAAAAAAACTAATAAAATTTGCTCTGATGGCACGAATAGATTTGGTGGCGCGAAGTGAAAAAAAAAAATACATTTTTTAATTAAATGTAAAATTATCTCAATAAGTTCAATATAATTTTACCAAATGAAGTAATTTTTATTTAAATTCAAAATCGAATTTATTATTATTATTCAACTTACTCCTTTTTTTCATCTTGAATCAGTTTGTTAAACATTTTCTTACACGCCCTATTTATGTAAATTGTTCATTTTCTTATCAATGTTTACTTTGTCTTTATTTACATTAGATTATTTAAATCAAAATTTAATTTTTATATAAAAATATGTATACACCTTTTCAAAACTACTATGAATACAAGTATTTTAAATTGTATAATGCATTTTTTAAATTTTCTATAACAATGTTATGAAATAAATGGAAAAGGCTACTAACATCAGTATAAAAAATATAAGTGTAAAAATATAATGATAAGTATCATGTGTTTTTTATATTATTTCACTCTAGATAGTTGATGAATTTGTTAAGCCAAAAAGTCTGTTTGCAAACTGTTCTACTTTTGCATTGTTATAATCTATTAAAAATCCATTTATCTAATTCGTTTTTTATTTTGATCCATGTTTTAGATTTTTTTATCTCCATTTTATTTATATTTTTTTTTTAAATTAAAAAATTAAAATTGCAAAGTAGTGGAAGTGACAAAAATCAAAATGTTTGTTGTCATGTGAAACGACTACAATTAACTACATGGATCATTACGGTTGTTAGTGGGCTAACCCACGAGTGATGGGTCCAACAATCTGGAATGAATGTTAGGGTATTTATTTATGTACCTCCATACTTTCTTCTTGCACCTCTTTAAGCAAAGTGAAAGGACAAATTTGTCCTCATTTTTTTCTCTACCTCTCCCTTCACTTCCACCCCATCTTCTTCTTCACCTCCATCTGCATCCAAACCTCTTCCTCCATTGGCGTCCATAACCAATTTTCTTAACAAGTCAAATTTTAAGTTTTTCAAAATTTAAAGCCATTGATTACTCGAGCAACTGCGATGGATGTTCTAAACTTTCCCAGACTTTATTTTGGAAACTGGTTCCCCATGGATAACTATTAGTGCCACTTTAAGCCAAGATCATAATCCAATTTCCTTTGTTTCAAAGTAATTCACTCATTAATGCAGAAATATAGTATGCAGAAGCAATTTACTGATGTAGAAAAAAATACATATAAATTTATATTGTTGATGTTAGAAGTCCCAACTAAAATCAACTTCTTAACAACTTATTGTACAAACCTGAATGTAATTTTATATTATGAATTGTATAATTCAAAATATAATTTGTATTTTAGATTGACTGTTCAAATTTAAATTAGTGATTGTATAATTCAAAATATAATTTTATATTACAGATTATGTAATATAAAAAACAGAGCATGAAAATATATTAGATATAGTAATGATTGAATTCAGTCGTAAATTTTAATATGGCAAATGAATCCAGATACTGAATCTTGAAAACACAAGTTATGTCCATGAATCTGAAAAAGAATCTAGAAAGTTAGAGAATTATGAGTCTAAAAGTGATAAAAAAAAGTTCTTAACACACGGTTGAGGGTGGACCAACAAATAAAAACCTAATAATATATTTTCTTAACACTTAAACACGAAATCAAGGTAACTTTGCAAACACATTTCTTTATTTACTTTTCTTCCTTAATTACACTCTCTGACTTTCTTCTTCACATTTGACAATATCCATAACTTCATTCTTTTTGGCACGGCGAAAGGTCATTTTCTTTTTAGATAATGATATTTTAACAATATATTTTTGACAACATTTTAACATCATCTACGTGTGATTTTGTGATTGGTCCAAAATTACTCCTCAATCAATAACAATAATCATAAACACCAACATGGACTAATCACACAATGACCGTAAATGATATTAAAATGTTGTCAAAAAAATATTATCAAAATATCATTATTCTTTTTTTTTTTTTATTTGTATCGAGGGACTTTCAGTCCTTTTTTCTATATAAGAAAAAAACATAGTTAGGATCATTTCATATATGATTAAATAGTAACTTTTAAGTATTTGAAAAACGTTTAAGATAAAGTTTCGAGTACTCTATTATTATACCAAGAAGTGGATCTTAAATTTAATTTTATAAAATAAAGTTTTCCTCATATGAAAGTTACTGTGGAAAGGCACGTAAGTTATGCAACAGAAATAGGAGTCGAAATTGAACCAAAATGTTTGACCAGAAATTCTTACAGTATCTTAAAATATTACGAATTTAATAGATAGAAAATGATGATGTGATGAGTATCTAAAAGTATGTAATAGTGACTAATTTAGCACAACTTGGTTATGAATTGACGGTGGTGTGGAAAAAGAGAATCAGAGAAAAAGTTAGTGATAAGAAAAAGAAGGAGATTCCAAACACATAAAACAGTGACAGTTAACTAGATGACCAAACACCCACAGAGATAAATTATTTGAAGGAAGAGAAGGAGATAGTTGAAGACATTGAGAATGAATGAAGGATGTGTGAGCACATGCAGAAATTGCTGATACCCAATTTTTGTCTTGACTTTGAGTGCTTTACGTGGGAACGCAAGTCACCGGAGAGAGAAAGATTGGTAAGAGTTAGCTTGCAGGTTGGTAACTTTGGGATGGTAGCCCACCTGCATTAACTACCATGTTTCTGCTGCTTTTTTTTTAAGGTAATGGTTTGATACTAAGGTGGTCTCTGAGGCAAGTGTTCTGTAGGTTTAATATATACTTATCCATATATCTCCACACCCCGATAACTCTAAAAGTCATCTTAAAGAAGATATATTATGTGTATATAATTCTAAAAGACCTTTTATTAAAGAGGTATTTTATGTTTATATAAATTCATGTGTGTTTCTTAGTGGAATTTTGTTTGTATCCAACCGTAAATATATGTGAAAAACTTGTTTTATGGTTGAAAGTGAGAGTGAAAAGGTGAGAAGGTAGCAGTGTCCCTGCATTGACACCAAGGTTGACAAAGTATATGTAATCAAAAGTCGGTTTTTTCTTTCTTTAAGAAAGAAAGTGGTTAAAGTTTATTAGATCAGATCTGCAATCATATTGCAGTATCAAAGAGAGAGATTACCGAAGAAAAATACAATTTTAATTTGTAAAAGGTAACCAACCGTCACCTCTGACCATTTTTCAATCCCTGATGACGTTGTTGGACTTTGGCCGGCCATGTTTCTTTTCTGGAAGCCAACACAGAATAATGAAAATCTCAGTTTTTTAGGTTTAACACAGGGAGAACACAAGAAAATTGAGGGCAATTGAAAATGTTAATATAATTAATGCATCTAAGTATTTAAAAAATTAATAACAATAATGATAATTTGAAGGTAATGTAGTGTGATAATTTCGTTTTGGAGTAGTGTTGATGGTGATTCATATCAGTTGCACATATTCATCATACATTGACCACTGCCACCTTTTCCTCCGTTCCTTACCATTTTCTTGAGTCTTAGTTTCAAATTTTTCCACATTTGATCCAGGAACTGTTCGGCGTCATCCATCACATGGCGCCAAGTTTTACGCATATTTCTTGCCTACTTTGGTAGCTTTACGTGCACAACTTAGTAAATTTATCAATACAGTGAATGCATTTTGAAACTTTTTCCTTCTTTAACAAGAGAAGTAACCAAAAAAGTGTAAGAAAAATGTTCTTTTAATAACTTATTTTAACAACTTTTATACAAAATACTTGTGTAATAATTCGTAATTGATCTGTTTTAAATATATAAACCAATAAAATAATATCATATATGGTAAAAAAGTTGATAAGAAAAGTTCTTAATAATATATCATGATGTAAATACATTATAAGAAAATAAAGGAAGATTTTAACCTCGGTTCCCTTTGGTCTCTGGAACTGTATACTGTATACTGTCCAGTGAAACTCATTATTTAATGACATGTTGTTGCAACACTCGAATCATAGTATTCATGGCACTGTTTTTTATTAAAGGAAACGATGATCCAAGAAGACCAACAACATCAGTCATATTATATAGGTGTTCTAATATAAGTGGTTGTGAGTGAAATGTACAGAGGATTTGTTTGGACAGTTTTTCAGATAATTAAGGTGTGGTTTCGTGAATGGTTGCTCTAAAGTTGATGATGCAATTCGGCCAATAACATTATTCGTGGATAAACACACCCTTTAATCAATACCTCACGCATGAATTGTATAAGATAAGCAATTAACTTGCATTTGTAGGAAGTGTAAACCAATCATCAGGAACTCAATTCTATCAAGACGGAGAAAAGTTTATTTAAAGTAATTTTTATTGACTATTTGAAAAAAAAAAAGGTTAATAATAAAACATCCGTTCATTTGATACATTTAATAAGAATAAAATAATCATAAAAAAATGATTTTTTTAGTTTTATGAGAAGTAAGTGTATCATAACACACTTTTACATTTATTTGTATAAATTATAATAAGAAAAGAATGGTTATAAAAATATAAATTTTTATATTTTTTAAAAAGAGAGTAAAAAGTAGATAAAGATAAAAAAATTTAGGTGCGTTAAATAATATTTTTCAATGTCAAATTATGATTTTAGAAGAGAATTTAAAAAAAGAAAGAAAAAGATAGAAGAATATTTGAGCGGAGAAAGGAATTAAAAAAGAGTAGTTTTGTTGTAGAGAAAATAGTATTGGACCGAAAAATGTGGTAGTGCATGAGGAAGAATTACGTGGTTAGGCCACAGTAGATGGACGCCCCCACCTAACAGGAAGTAATTTGAATTTGAAACAGTGTGATGAATAAGATAACACAGATAATGAAATGAAGTGTAAAAAGAGATACATACGTTTGGGTAATTGATGAATTAGGAGTTGTAGGTCACCTCCAAATAAAACCCATACATTAGTCAAAACCCTATATTAATATCCAGCAAAATCAAACCTTCCACATCCATTTCCATATATACTGCATAACCTTTAACCTTCCTTCTCCAACTCATCAACCACTTCTACACCATCACTCCCTCTGAAGCTCCCCCAGAAGCAATGTCATCTCGCATTGTTGCGGACAATTCATTAGCGATCAATAATGTCACCACTCCCTACTTCGACTTAATGGAAATGGACGACCTCACGCGCCGCCCCGCCTCCGCTGAGATGCCCACCCTCGGCCAGCTCCTCAAGCACGTCGGGGACGCCAGGAAGGAAGCCTCCGGCGACGGAAGCGAGACGCCGGTGCATCACGCGCTCGATATAGTTGACGCCGCCGGAGTTGGGCCTCGCTCGCTGCCATTCGTCCTCTCCTTCAGCAACCTCACATACAGCGTCAAGGCGCGCCGCAAAATGAGCCTCTCCTCTGTCTTTCCATGCCGTGGAAGCCGCCTCGGCGCGTCCGCGGTATCCGAGGCTCCTGCCGTCGGCGAGAGCATGTTCAGGCGGACCAAGACGCTCCTTAACGATATCTCCGGCGAGGCGCGCGACGGCGAGATCATGGCGGTACTCGGCGCCAGCGGTTCTGGAAAGTCAACACTGATCGACGCGCTGGCGAACCGAATCGCCAAGGGAAGTCTAAAAGGCACGGTGGCGCTGAACGGCGAAACGCTGGAATCGCGTCTACTGAAGGTGATCTCTGCGTACGTGATGCAAGACGACCTGCTCTTCCCGATGCTCACCGTGGAAGAGACTTTGATGTTCGCAGCGGAATTCAGACTTCCGCGCACGCTCTCCAAGTCGAAGAAAAACGCCCGCGTCCAGGCTCTCATCGAGCAGCTAGGTCTTCGGAACGCCGCGAAAACAGTTATCGGCGACGAAGGTCACCGCGGAGTATCAGGCGGAGAGCGTCGGAGAGTTTCCATCGGCATCGACATTATCCACGACCCTATCCTGCTGTTCCTGGACGAGCCAACCTCGGGACTTGACTCCACCAGCGCGTTCTTGGTGGTGAAGGTTTTGCAGAGAATCGCACAGAGCGGAAGCATCGTGATCATGTCCATTCACCAACCGAGTTACCGAATCCTAGGGCTTCTGGACCGCATGATCTTCTTATCACGGGGCCAAACCGTTTACAGCGGTTCACCGTCGCAGTTACCGGTTTTCTTCTCCGAGTTCGGTCATCCGATTCCGGAAACCGACAACAGAACGGAATTCG
The DNA here is from genome assembly GCF_016808095.1 of Vigna angularis. Taxonomy (NCBI): domain Eukaryota; kingdom Viridiplantae; phylum Streptophyta; class Magnoliopsida; order Fabales; family Fabaceae; genus Vigna; species Vigna angularis. The sequence continues at coordinate 642,103 of NC_068972.1, read as the reverse complement.
CGTTGGACCTGATTCGCGAACTGGAAGGCTCCCCCGGCGGAACGAAGAGCTTGGTCGAGTTCAACAAATCGTGGCAGAGCATGACGAAGCACCATCAAACGACAACTGAGGCGGAACGGAACGGGTTATCGTTGAAGGAAGCAATAAGCGCGAGCATTTCGCGAGGGAAACTGGTTTCTGGAGCCACGAACACGAACCCGAACCCGTCGTCGATGGTGCCAACTTTTGCGAATCCGTTTTGGATTGAGATGGCGACGCTGTCGAAGCGGTCGTTCTTGAACTCGAGAAGAATGCCGGAGTTGTTTGGGATAAGATTGGGTGCGGTGATGGTGACGGGGTTCATTCTTGCGACCATGTTTTGGCAACTGGATAACTCTCCGAAAGGAGTGCAAGAGAGGCTGGGATTCTTCGCCTTTGCCATGTCAACAACTTTCTACACCACTGCCGACGCGCTTCCCGTCTTCCTCCAAGAACGCTACATTTTCATGAGGGAAACTGCTTACAACGCTTACAGAAGAATCTCCTATTTGGTCTCGCATGCGCTGGTTGCGTTGCCGGCACTAACGTTTCTCTCGTTGGCTTTCGCGGCAACCACGTTCTGGGCCGTGGGCCTGGACGGTGGAGTTTCGGGCTTTTTGTTTTATTTCCTGATTATATTTGCGTCGTTTTGGGCTGGGAATTCGTTCGTGACGTTCCTTTCCGGTGTGGTGCCTCACGTGATGCTGGGTTACACCATCGTGGTTGCCATTCTCGCGTATTTCTTGCTGTTCAGTGGATTCTTCATCAACAGGGATAGGATTCCCAGTTACTGGATTTGGTTCCACTACCTGTCACTGGTGAAGTACCCTTATGAAGCTGTTTTGCAGAACGAGTTCGATGACCCAGTGAAGTGCTTCGTGAGGGGGGTACAGATTTTCGATAACACGCCTCTTGGGTCGGTGCCCCAGGCTCTGAAGGTTAAGCTTTTGGACGCCATGAGCAACACTCTCGGAATGAACATTACCACCTCCACCTGTTTGACCACCGGTTCCGACATTTTGCGGCAGAACGGGGTCACCGATTTGACCAAGTGGAACTGCTTGTGGGTCACCGTCGCCTGGGGATTCTTCTTTAGATTCTTGTTCTACTTCTCCCTCTTGCTGGGTAGCAAGAACAAGAGGAGCTGATCATCATCATCATCCCTGAGTTTCAGTTTCTGCATTTTTTTGTTTTTTTGTAATTTCTCTATTCTATTTCTTCTGTTCTTGGCAATCGACAATCTGATAAAAACTTGTAATCTCCACTTTCATAAATTACTTAATTATTTTCATAAACTAGTGCAGTGTTTATCTGTTTCGATTAAATTTTTAATCATTTAATGTGTTACCGTATGTGTTTCGATTATTGAATGCATTTAGTCCTACTCTAGTTATAATCAAAGAGTTAGAAATATAGAAAAATATATTTTAAATAGAATATGAAATAGAGTGGTGATACTCTCACACCAGGGAAAAAATCTTTATATTACAACTCAAAATAATGATATTTAAATCATATTTATGTTATTTTTAATTTAAAATTTTAATATATTTATTATGTTATTAGAAAGAATTGTAAAATATATGTTTTTTTAGACTGAGTGTCAAAGCAGTATTTCTCTATGAAATATTACTAATATACACTAAAGTATTTTAATTTAAGTAACACACGGTAAAGGTTTGTGTAAAAAAATATAAGTGTAACACATAAAACATATAATTGGTTGTTAAATTAACAAAATATTTAAATATATGTTTAACTTATCAATGAAATTAAAATTTATCATTATTTAAAGCTTTGATATATTTAAATTTATAAACTTTTAAAATAAATTAATACAATCATTTTAATTTATGTTTAATTTTTTTATATATTAAATGTGTTTTTTTACTTAATATTAAATAAAAAACGTAATAATTTAAATAATAACATAAAACATGTTTAACATATAAAAAATTAGATTAAAAAAATATTAATTTATTTTTAAAATTTGAAAACTAAAATTTATTACAATTTTAAATAAAAACTAATTTTATTTTGGTATCAAATTTCAAATACTAAAAATATATTTAATCATTAATAAAATCGGTTGTTTCGTAAACTTAATTGATAAATTCATATCTATACATATATACAATGATGAAAAGATATGTTTATGCATGTATATAGGTAATTTTATTTTATAAATAGAAAAATGGCTTTAGGTAATTATAACTTTAATTCCCCATTAATATTTTACAGCTGAGTTATTTTCTTATAAACAAAATACTGCTGTTTGTAATTTTATTCATAGAATTTAACCACAATATTTAACAAATCTACCAGTACAAAAAGTCTAGTCTAAGAAAAATAATTTATCAAATGACGTCATTATTAAACTTAGCTATTTGTAATTTTATTCATAGAAGAATTCGGTGATTTTGATAACCGAATTATAACAAATGCGCAGCAATTATCTAACAAAATATACATGTTTCTTCATCTCTTTCGGCCCGACTTTATGGTTTTATTAGATGGAATTAACCAATAGAAATCAAAAGCATGTTATAATTTTTTTATATAAAATATGAATATTTGAATTCTCGTACAAAAAATGAGAGAGAAATTGAGGGAGCTTTTATAACTATTTTGAGAGGTAAATTACATTGCATTGCACCTATAGTCCTGGCCTTTCTCCAGGAAAGAATAGTAAGCATCGAAACAATTAATCAATCAAATATTTATAAGGCTGTATGTTACGTATTCGTTGGAACGTTAGGCGGCTTCATATTTGTCTCTTCCCATAGTGTATATTCCACTTACTAATCCCAGGTTTGACACTAAGTTACAGGACCATCCATCACACAGCCTTTGTTCTAGCCACGTCATATCACATATCATTCTGTGCCTCAAAAACAATAAACTTGGCTATAAAGGTGCTCGTGCTAAAAAGTCATTCACAGCAAGATTCGCATCTCCGTGGGCAACAGCATCCTCTGGCTCCGGCATACACAGAGTAGATGCTGAAACCTGCAAATTTAAAATGTCCCATCAGATCACCCCCCATAAATCAGGTTAAGAAAACAAATTTAGAAGTTGATTAGTCACTGAATTTCTAGACTTATACTGCTGAACCAGTTCATGCAGTAAGTTCAAAGCAACTCTCAAAATGTGGAAGGCAATGCAATGATGTTTCAAGGTAACACTATCATAATGCTCAAGATGAATGATGTTTCAACAAATCAAAATATGTCCGGGAACCATAAAATCTTGAGTAGTGTATCACCGACAGGACAGTGTGAATGCGAAGGATAGAGAGATCGAACATACTTTGGTATCAAGTAGAGTATCTCCGTTATTATCAGTAATTATGCTAGCACCGTGTGCTTTCAACCATTCTGAACACTCTTCCAAAGCATCTGTATCTCTTTCATCACTTGCTCCACTTATGGCAGCGCCGGTCGAAAACCCAAGAACCTGAGAAATGTACGAGACAGGTAGAGTTGGACGATAAGACCGGCACATGCAGGTCACAGCCTTATAACGCATCTTTTCAACATATAGATCTGTGGAAATAAAATAAAAATAAAAATTTCACTTCATTTTATCCCCTTAACACGGTGAAAACAAGTTAATTTCAAACACTCACCCATAAGGCAGGTGTTCAGGTTAGGAGCTTCTTTGTACAGTCTAAAGAATGCAATATAATTTCCTGAAGTTACAGCGGCACGAACGGCAAGGGCATGTTTTACAGCTTCATCCTTCTTTGCTTCGAGAGACAACCTGGTGTTGAGAACATTAGACGTTCAAATTTGAGACGTTATATGAATCATGGCAGAATAATTGAGACTGGCTATAATAATACTATTATTACAATAATTCGTGGAAAATATTTTGATGCACTCCTCTATTGTTCATCAGCATCTGAGAATCAGTGATTTCAACCCCAGGTCCCAAATAGGGATGGGATCAAAATTGACTTCGGGGGCAACTATGACACAAACTTCTAATATATTTTAAGTATAGATGTGTAGGTCATAAATTATCTTTATAATTTAAATCATAGTAAAAATTAATTCATAATATAAATATTGACCCAGTACATTCATTCCTAGACTCAATCTTTTTATTTTCTCTCAATTAAACATTTTAATATCCTCTATATTGGATGTATTTTTTACATGCTGTAAATTATCTTTATAATTTAAATTATAGTAAAAAATTAATTCAGAATATAAATATTGACCCAGTAAATTCATTCCTAGACTCAATCGTTTTATTTTCTCTCAATTAAACATTTTTAATATCCTCAATTTTGTATGTACATTTTACATACTATCTTTATAATTAACCAAAAACATTCTCCCTCAACCATTTGAACTACCACCTTCTCACACACATTTCTATTTGTTAATTGTCTATCACTTTTTTAATTTACTTCCTTTCGTCTTCATCTCCGGATTAAATTATTTTTCAAAATAAATTATCAATAATAAAAAACCATCTTATTTCACAATTTAAATTGCTTATTGTAAATTCAAAAAGTATAAATTATATATTTATATGTATTAACTTATTACGAACTCTAATTATATTACAACTTTTATATTAAAATTGATTTGTTACTTAAATTTTACTTCATAAAATAACTATTCATACACCCCCAACTAAACTTTTAGATTTATCAAGAAGGCTTGAAAGAGCAGGGCAAACCTGGCCATCGATGATACGAGATCTCTGTTGTTATTTGAATGCATAATAACACAAAGCAAGTTGTAAGCCGCAAATTCCATATCGGAGCCCTCAATGCCTTCAGCATAAAGAGTTGTTAACTGAGATTGGCACTGCATTCACACAAATAGCATCGTTATCTAAAGTTTAATTGGCAACTTCTACAATAAAACATTCATATTTCAAAAGAATGGTACCCAAATTTCATCCTTGATTTAAAATTACAATTAACTAATTCATAGCATTGATTGCCTTTATGCCTTGTTTGGTAGAGAGACTAGAGAAATAGGATAGATAGTAATTAAAACGATGAGTGGAAATGGGTGAGAAATAAAGTAAAAATTAGAAAGGTTACTAAGGTGAAGAAAAATAAAGAGAAGAGAAGAGATCAAGAATGAAAATAGGTGATAAATAGAGTGAAAAAAAAATTGATAAATTAAATTTTCTCCTCCCTATTTCCACTCTAACCCCTCCAACCAAAAAAATCATCTGTGAAAATTTTAATCCTTGATCTCAGAAGGAAAACAGATGCACAATTAACAAGAAAACTAAATAAAGCATTTTTCCTCACAAGATAATATACAGAACTAACCTGATTATATTCAGGCAAGTCCCCAAATTCTAGTGCCAATCGGGCATGTGTTTCATACACCTGAAGCATTGGTTCAAGGGTTACTATCAAGGGCAGAAAAGTTGGAATATACAGAAGATGCAAATTACCATCACAGAAGCCTTTTTCTATAGGTTATATCAGATGACGTCATTATGTTATATCAGAAACGAATTATGATATGCAGAACACGTTAAAATAAGAAAAATATAAGTGGGGGACGATATGTTCTCACTATAGATCTCTTTACTTCAATAAAGATATGGAGATTTAAAATTTAATGAGGTTTCTGAACAATTTATCAGTAGCATAGCCAGAGAGATGCAGGGGAAGTGGGAACCATTAAATTGTAAAGAAAAAAAAGAATAAGCAACACTAGAATGCTATCTTTCAGAAAAAATACCTTGACTGTTAATTGATTGCGTATTCGTTGAACAGTTAGGTCTTGGCGAATGGACTTTAACTGATCGCATTTATAAAGGTAATTCTTCTGGGAATTCTTAACCATCAATAGTGCTTTCTCAAGAACCTCTTCAGGTCGTACCTTTAAGTTCATAGCATTTTAATAAGGTTCATAGTTAGGGAGTGAAGGAAATAGATAGACAGACAAAAGTAACAGCAATTTAAATTATTGAGGGGAGACATTACAGTTGCAGGATCAGGGGCAGATGTTAGACGCAGGTAACGCTTTTCAATTTCCTGGCAAGTGCCCTTCACAGTTAGAGCATCCCAGTCAATATCCTCAACAGCTTTGCTGGCACCATCCTCAAAAATTTTGCTCAGAACCAAGGCACTAGCCCTTCTATTGTACAAGTTTCCAGCTCCAGCATGTTTTTTCCTAGAGTGGTTATTTTCTGTTCGATGGCCTTGTAAATCAAATCTCTTGGAACGATTTTCACGTCTTTTCCTTTCCTCTGGTGTATCACTAAATGCCATTGCAGAAGGATAATACGAAGTCAAACTTTGCTCCTTGTCACTATCACTAGATGCATCAACATTTTCAGAAACAATAGAAGCATCAGTAAGACGCTGCTTCTTAAATGGCCTTTGGAGAGCCTTATTAGACATTCTCTGCAATAATGGAGAAAATTTAGTATTCCTCAACACGTCCTCCTTGCTTTCTTTGTTTTCCATTGCCACCTGCATGGCATTTTATGAGGTAAATGAAACATTAATTCTTTAAAATTTATAGGCACACGTACTTCTCATTCTCAATGTGATTGTACTTTAAGAGCACTTCTGGTATGAGGAAAAAAGAACAATACTTCACATATTAAAAAGTTCTTTTAAAATGAATAAGCTACAGACATATAACAAATCCATGCGTTTGTAAACAATACCAGACTCCAGACTCAACAAGGAATAGCAGTTACGCTATAAGTAAATGATGACACAGCTTATAGAACAATATAAATAAGTAAAGCAGTTAAATTGGTTAAACATAATACAATACAATGAACTTAAAAAGCTTTATGAAAAAAATAATGATGACAATACATAAGCCAACCAAATGACACATAAAAAAAAAAAATCATATTATACTAGCTCACTCACAGAAGCTCAAATAAAAATTCCAGGATATTGAAATGTAGAATAAAAGTGAGCACATTAAATATATGGGATGTGAACCTCAAACTTATCTGAAAAGCAAAGGATCATTCAGACTAGGATAGTGCCATGGGGATCGCAAAGCAACTATTATCCAGATCATGTCAATGCATAGCCTCAAACATAACCCATAAGATAAAAATGGCATGAAATCAAGCAAAACCAATAATAAAAAACTAAAGGGAAAACAGGAAAACAAAAGGTAAACTAATTAAGATGCGGTTCCACCTAATTTGTGACAACAAGTAGCAAGAATGACACCAGCTAGAGCCTTGAAAATTCAATAAACTACTTGAACAAGCATATAAGTACCTTTCTGTCCTTTGCATTAGGTACCCAACTATTGTACTTTACAGCATCGTTAGTTATTACCACTGGATTCTCAACTGGCTTCTCCTCTGGCATTGGCTCCCACCTACTTTTCGAACGTCTAGGACTTTTTTTATACTTTGGCAATAAAGAATCCTGGGCTGATGACAGTGAACTACTGCACCAAACATCAACAAATAATATTTGTCATAATATTACATCACTCATTAAAATAACATTCGGTCGTCAACATTATAATTTACTGTTACAAAGGATGGGATGCATATGAATCACAGATGCAAGGCATGGAATATAAGTATGAAAAGAATAAAAATGAGGATAAAAATAAAAAATAAAATAAGACATGCATCACTTTCCATTAAATTATCCTAATTATTTAAAGAGGAAGCAGATAAATAATATCAGAACTTCCAAGACATTAGATGCTTCTAGTTGTTCACTCAATAGTTTTTATTCCTTGATGTATTGCTTTAGACATTAACTTGATCAAAAGGCTACACATAAGGTGATCGTTGTCCAAACCTTTATAAGCTCTAGTCTGACCAAATCAAATTACAATCAATGGACATGATTAATAGTTTCTAAAATGTCACATTTACTGCAACAGAAATGCGTATGAACTTCTAATAACATTTAAAATATATAGGTTCTTATTGTGTATAAAGGAGAAGCTCCTATCATACTAACTATCACATCAAACAAAATTCTTAATAGTCTCTATAACTATTTTAATAAAGTACTGTAATTCTCTGTTGTTCAGCATAATCTATTTACTTTTACTTTAAATTTTTAACTTTCTTTTAGTTTAACTACATTCAATTTTTCATTGTTTTGGCCCTCCCTACCACAAGAAATAAGCTACTTCAATTCCTCTTTGGACAAATTCCAGATGGAAAATAGGAAGAAACAGAAATTGACCAAACAATGAAAATTAGAAAAGAGCATAAGCACCTGAAATTTATACTCAGGTAGGTTCAATAATGATATTTCAACCAACAAAAACAAGAGAAATCATACTCTTTATTGATCACATCTGCATCTGGCATTGGGAAAAGTGGTTCCATATCCCAATTTCGTGTGTTGAGGGTACCATCAGCTGTTGCCTTAGTTATCATCTGCAAGTAGGTTAAGGAATCTAGTAAGATTATTATTGAAGCAAAATAAAACAATAATCAAGAAAACAACCTATATGACTGATGTTAATAGCGAACAACAAAAAGGACAAGAAGATAGAGTATAAAACTGAATATTTGTTATACACAACAATGCAATCCATCACATGGATCCAACAGGATGATGCATTAGATAGTGCCCTAATATTTAGCTGGCAGTTAACCAGAAATGAGCATGGGAACTGAAAAACATGTCAACGATTATTCTCCAAAGTCAATTGCCATAAGTGAAAACAAGTAAAAATAAATTCCAATTCTCAGACACAGCATCAGATAATAATTGTCCCCTTTGCAGGCAAAAACTGCAATTGTTTTCAGTAACATTCTTGAACGCACTGGAGGAGACGAAGACCAAGAAGGATTTCAAAAGAAATTGTCAAGGGAGATCTCATGGTAAACAATATTCCTAAAGCTCAGGCTTTTTACTGCACTGAATGGCACCATGTTCTCCCTGTAGCTCATAATAAGATTCTACAGCTCCGACATTTCTCTTTCATCCTTGTGCACACACAAGTTGTGCGCTTATTGAAGGGAAAATTTACAAGACATTGTGTGCATGTGCAAAGATTTGGCAGCAGGTATTTATTCAAGAATTTAATTATGAGATATTGTCAGTATAAAGTCATTATTATAAAAAGTCAATAATCTTATCATGATCAGATGACAATGTAAAAGGCATCAACAATGTAGATGCATCTAACTAAATTTTCTATTATGAAGAGTTTCACAGACATGCACTGTCAGTGTAAAAGATTTTATACTATTGAAGTCGACATAAAAGTCAACCAATCAGAAATCATCCCTAGCATGACTTTCAAGATAGTCATTATAAAAGTTAATATACCATACATGCCGGTTAGTGATTGGATGAAAAATGACGTGGGTATGTCCGCACACAAATGTCCCTCTATCACTTACCATTAGCTCTATAAACAAATGTCAACTTTTTTTCTTTGAATGACTCCAGTATCAATTTAAAAACATGAAGGCAAGTTGTACAAAATTATATAATCAGATACTTCTTCTGCTCTAAATAACTAAGGTCAAGACCATAAACTCTGTTCTGTTTGATTCTAACGTTATATACAAACATGTATCATTTACCATTGAGTAAAAGCTCCAAAACTAGAAGGGAGAGGCAAACAAATGTAGCAAATACATAAAGAGCAGAATATGAAAGAAATATTATCAACATATATTTTCTTCTTCCAATATACGACTAAAAACCCACCTCCTTCATGACACCCTGACATGCAGCCATTTGCTTATCATCTTTACAACGAGCCAAAGCTCTTTCCACGTACCCACGTAAAGACTTGGGAAACATACCAGGCTGTGAGCAAGAATAGTTCGGTACTTATTAAAAGATAATAAATTATATTTTTTTTCTTTTATGGAAAAATATACCTAAACTTGTAAGTCCAAACACTTAGGTCCCATCAACTTATAGTACAATGATCTTTTCTAAAACTTTATTTTTCTTATAAAGCAAATAATGAAATGAATAAATAAATTGTCAGGATGATAATAATTTAGTATGCATTATGTAATTTAAAAATCCATTGAATATTATTGTCCAAATATCACCTTAAGTATGGAATTAGCAGCATCGTTAGATGATACTTTCTCTGCTGGCTTTGGTAACGAAACAGCTATATACACAGGTTTTGGCGCAGAACCAGTTGAAGAGCCATCCTTTTCGGCTTTGGGCTGTCCAAATGTCAAATTTGAAGCAATTCGTGGATTTGTAGGAATTTGAAGTTTGCTTACCCGTTTTGCATCTGGAGACGGAGCACTTTGTACAGGTGACAGGTTTACCTGTTGAGAGGGGAGAGGCAGCGGTGGAGGAGGAGGAAGGTACAAATTGGCTCCTTGAGAAGATACAGTCTTCTGTTGATCCTGAAATGTATCATAAGAAGATTTTAAATCCAAAGGACTTTGATAGTTTGGCTGAATAGGATTAGTTTGTTGTATCTGAGAAGTTTGGGG